>NC_090929.1:1673716636-1674318709 GCF_040938575.1 Ambystoma mexicanum | reverse complement strand
CCTTCAGAGTGGACATGCAGAGGTTGAAACAGTAGCAAGTGAGACGTTTCTGTGGTCTAGGGACATCATTTCTTTTTATTTTCTTGGTAATTGTGTAGTCTTTTTGTGTTCACAAAGAATCTTTGCAAAATATATGCTCAAAACAACAAATATGGCACAGATTCTCTTCCTGGCTCCTCATTATTGCTAGGTTTTCATTGGACACAAACCCGTTGATGGGATGAAATCCCACAGTGTGTAGTTTATCAACAAACTGATCATATCTAACATGAGATCTGTGATGACTTCAAAAGAAAAACGTTATTAATGCAGGTGGTACGAGATAGAGTGTTACAAAACCCTTGAAATTAAGAGAAAACCCTAGTTGAGAGAGTGTTAAGTTGAAACAGTTCAATGCAACAAAACCCTTGAAATGAAGTGGTCTGTTTAGTTAAAGAAATGTTAAGGTGATGGTTTAACGTAACAAAACCTGTTGAAATTATTGAAAGCTACAATACTTTACTCTGAACACCCCCTGTTGTAAAACCAGCGAGTATGCTGATTACATCTACGATGACATTACTTACGTCACTTCTTAAATAATTACTGACATCACTGGCAACTAAAGCACACTTGATGGCATCACAGACGACATCACAGCAGGCATCACAGGAAACATTCTATCACAGTAAACAATATCCTGGGTCTATTTCAGGACCTATGCCAAACATATTGCTGAGACGTATGTGTAGTGCATGTTAACAGAAGTGTGTTTTAGGACCGGGAGGATAGCTCAGGGGCAATGCACTTGTCTTGGAAACAAGACAATGCAGGAGTATATGGGTTCAATACCTACTCCTGCGCTTGGAGGCTGCACTCTGGCATGAGAAAATAATGAATATATATATAATGTCTGAGGCGCAGTGCCCACTTTAGGTGGCCTGGTGGGGTGCGGCTGAAGGCCAACCCTCGGGTAACATGGACACATGCTTTGGCCAGTGGCCCATGGACTCTTTATGGGGCTAAAGTGGCCACTGAGCCTAGCCTATAGCTAGGCACTTTTACTTCTTTGAGGGGGCCTGGTAGTCATGCTCCGAGCAGTGTGGCCAGTGACAATGACTAAAGGCCACGGTCAGTGGTCCACAGACCCACTACTGGGCTACAGTGGCCACTGGCTTGAGTAAAACAGGCCATTTCATCTAAGATATCACCGCTGCACCCAGGAGCCATCCCTGGAAGTTCACTTTCACTTCAGAGCCACGGATTAATGCATTCCGGGCATAAAATCGAACTGAAAAATTTGCATTTTTGCTCCAGAAAATTGTCTTTGCCTTATAGGGCAGCGCTATAAAAGATATAATATATTATTAAAATAACAAAACATAGCTTTAGCAACCTAAGAGAGACAGCCCTTAAGGATGCATATGACCAGGTATGCGCGGCACCCTCCTTAACAGCATCAATGACAGTGCCCCCTGGAGGCAGAAGAGCTGTACTACTTGCCCTTGGGGTATAGGAACAGTACTGTTCTGATTTGTTTGTTTGGTTGTTTATTTATTTGGTATAGCGCAAAACCAAACCCGAAGGGGTAGCTGGGCGCAGACAGTACAAGGATACTTGAGAACTTGGTTACAGGAAAAATACAGTTATACAGTTCACATTAGTAACAAAGGTGCATGTACAAGAAAATGCAAAACTACAGTTCAAGCTGCTTAACCAGATATCAGTTCATATAGTTACAGTCATCTAGGGTCTCTAGAGCAGGTGGCAATGGGACGGTCAAGCTAAGTGTCATTGGAACGTATCCAGGTGAGGACTTTCCGCCTGAAGCTAGGGTAAGGTTGGTCCATTCTGAGATCCATAGGGAGTTTGTTCCAGGTTTGCGCAGCTATGACCGGAAAACTGGAGCCGCCCGCTGTACTCTTTTTGTATCTGGGCACCACTAAGGTGTAGGCATTAGTCATTCTAGTGGGACGGTTTGAAGTTCTCTTGTTGACTCTGTTTACCAGGTAATGGGGAGCTATATTGTTAAGACATTTAGAGGTGAGGGAAAGTGTTTTGAAGGTAATCCTGTCTTTGATATTTAGCCAGTGGATATTTTTCCTAGAGGTGGAGATATGAGCTCTGTTAGGAATATTTAAAGCTACTCTAATAGCGTTATTTTGGAGAGTTTGGAGTTTATCAAGGATATACTTGTTAGATCCTGCATATAGAGCATTACAGTAATCCAGTTTGGATATGATGAGTGCATTAGCTAGTGTAATGCAGCTAGACTCAGTTAGAAATGGTTTACATGCTCGGATCAATTTGCAAGTATATGCCGTGGAAGATGCTAGTGAGTTGATTTGTTTCTTGAAAGTGAGCGCTGAGTCGAGATAGACCCCGAGGGTTTTGACTGCAGGCATCACTTTCATGACATTATTGTCAATGTTGAATGAGGCATAGTTTGGGTCAAGTTTTTTGATGGCCAGCTCTGAGCCGAGGATCAGTAACTCAGTCTTGTCGTCATTCAGGCAGAGGCCGTGAGATGCCATCCATGCCTGGATGAGAAGATATATCTTATTTACTAAGGCCGTGTCTTCCAAGAAGTTGCCTGAAAGGGGGATAAGAATCTGAGTGTCATCTGCATAATTAGTGTAGATGATACCCAGTCTATCCAACTTGTCGAACAAAGGCTTAGTAAAGATGTTATACATCGTCGGAGATACACATGATCCTTGAGGGACACCGCATGAAACTTGTGTGGGATCAGCGACTGCTAGGGGGGAGAAGAATCTCATTGTCCGGTTTGCAAGGAAGGATTGTACCCAGGTTATGGCATCACTTGAAAAATGAGCGGCGGAACTGAGGTGATTGCATAAGACTGCGTGATCTACCAAGTCGAAGGCCGCAGATAGGTCAAGGAGGAGTAGCATAGCTGGTTTGCCATTGTCCTTCAACTCGTCAATTTGGGTCTTAAGGTCAATCAGCGCTGTTTCACTACCATGATGGGGACGGAAGCCAGATTGCAGTGAGCCTAGTAGATTGTTAGTTTCTAAGTAGTCCTGAATTTGCAGGTACGCTACTCTGTCAATAATTTTAAGCAGAAATGGGACGGTGGTGATGGGTCTGTAATTTGTCGGTATTGCGGGGTCAAGTGTTTGTTCTCTTAGCAAGGGAAGCACCCAAGATTGTTTTAGGTGAATGGGCACTAGGTTAGACTTAAAGGATGCATTGATGAGTTTAGACATGAAGGGGGCTAGGTCTCTAGCTGCATCTTTTATAATTTGGGCAGGGCAATTGTCTCCTTTGCAGTTGGAGGGCTTTAGAGATAGTATGATTTTTTCTGTCTCTATTATAGATATTTGTCTGAAGCTAAATGGGTGAGGGGTGTTAGGCTGGTTTGGAAGGAGCTGTGGCTGAGGTGTAGGCTCCGTTGGCAGGAGCAGGGAAGCTTTTTTATTGGCAATTTTGGTTTGGAGCAAGCTAATTTTGTCCGCCAGGGCATTTTGTATATTAGTGCACCAGAGCTTATTTTTAGGAATGTTATCAGTCGGGGGTATGGGTGATTCCATTTCACGGAGGACGGAGAATAGCTCCTTGGTATCTGATTTGGCCTTAGATGTTCTATCATTAAAGGTGTTTCTTTTAGTGCTTATGATTTCCTTTTTATACTGTTTGGCGAGAGTGGCTAATTTAATTTTGTTCTCCTCAGTGGGTGAGTGATGCCAAATTGACTGCAGCTTTCTTTTTTGAGTTCTGAGGTCTTTCAAGTGTGGTGTGAACCAGTTGTTTAGGTGACAAAGTTGTTTGCTTTTGCGTGTTTTGGTGGGGGCAATCAAGTCCAGTGCCTTGATCATCGTGCTGTTACGAGGCTTCCACAAGCGACGTGGGGTCTGTGATGTTATCTAGATTGTCGAGAGTGGGGAGGAGGTGGGGTAGGAGTTGTTCTGCTGTGATGTCTTTTTTGCTTCTGGTGGGGAGTGGCGGGGCCATGAGTATAGGTTTGGGTCAGATAAGGTCAAGTGAGGCATTGAATACAATTAAATAATGGTCAGTCCAGGATTGTGGCATTATGTTGGTAATGCTAATGTTGCAGTTCCGATCAGCAGCCCAGTCTAGGGTCCTGCCTTTGACATGAGTAGGGGAGGAGACTTTTTGTGTTAGGGCGTAGTCATTCAGAAGTGAGGCAACAGATAGGGCGTGTTTGTCATTACAGTCATTAAAGCCCAAGTTAAAGTCTCCCAGTAATAGGATTTGAGCGTGGTTTTTAGTATTTTTAGTTAGGATACTAGTTAGGTCGTCTTCAAAGGTTCCTAGTGGTACAGGTGGTCTGTAGATGACATACATGGTGAGGGTACGGTTACAAGAAAGGTGGAGTTTGGCACTAAGGAGTTCACATGATGGAAATAGCAGGGTAGTAGCTAATCGAATAGGTAAGGTAGATTTATGGATGATAGCTAGGCCACCTCCTTCGGTGTTGGGTTTATCGACTCTTTGTAGTTGGTAGCCGTAGGGTATTGCTAGCATGATGGCAGGGCCAGCCGCCTCATGGAGCCATGTTTCGGTTATGATTAGTAGGTCTAAATTCTCATTGGTTAAAGTGTCCGAGATCTCTGTAGCGTGGGCTACCATGGATCTAGCATTGATGAGTGACCCAGTTAGTGATAGGGTGCTAGTTGGTTTAGTCGAGGGAAGTTGTTTATTTTTAGTAGGGGTGACTCTATGTGAAGGTGACTGGTTAGTTGTTATGGGGGCAGGGTGGAGAGTGGCAGATTTGAAGTATTGCGAGCGTTTGTTAGCTGGATCGATATCGCCTCTATAGTTGTGGTGGGATGATGGTTCATGGAGACGGGACAATCTTGCCCTCAGTCTCATGTTTCTGTCCTTAGGAGGGTATGAGGCAGCGGATACAAGTGCCATGATGGTGAGGAGGGTCGGTACAAGGTGTAATGTTTGGTATTGGGTAATTTTCATTATGGTCGTGGGCAGGGAGGAGTTGATGATAGGCAAGTCCAAATTCAGGCTATAGCTGTAGACTGGTGCTGCGTGCAGAGGCGTGTAACTATATAAGTTATAGCAGTTTGGTAGCAGGGGAGTCTAAGCAATCTAGTAAGAGAACGTATATTGGTAGTTGGCAATCTGGCAAATACAAATAGGCTAGGACCTAGGTAGGCAGGCAAACTGGCCAGTACAAGTGGTGGCAAACTAGGCAAGTACAGATGAGCTGACTAGGGCAGTGTATCACCTAAATGCGAGAGTCACAGCGCAGCCAAAAACACATTAGAATACATAGAGTAACTAGGGCAGTATTTCCCTAAATGCGAGAGTCACGGCGCAGCCAAAAACACATTGGGATACATAAAGTAACTAGGGCAATGTTTCACCTGTTGATGACCATATGGCACAACACAAGTCAGAAGGCATAAATCAGGTGTGGTCTATTGGCGACCATAAGGCACAACACAAATCAGGTGTGGTCTATTGGCGACCATAAGGCACAACACAAATCAGGTGTGGTCTATTGGCGACCATAAGGCACAACACAAGTCAAAAGGCATAAATCAGGTGTGGTCTATTGGCGACCAATGGTGTAATAATGCTACTGGGCAGTAGGCGCTAAATGGCGCAGTAAGGCAAGAAATCCAGTTATAATAAAACATGCAGAGACATCAGCCACAAGACACAGTTGGCAGTGGGAATAGATGGGAAAGGAGGGGGGTGACTGTAGTTGGCAGGGGTGGTGCAATATATGTGTGGCATGAGTACAGGGCGGATCAATGAAACAATATGTCATGGCGTAGTATGTATCTAGAGTCAGGTCAATATGAGGCACTCTGGAAGGAGTAGTAATACAGATGCAAAATTACAGTACAGGGTAGCAGAGTTAACAACACGGTAAGATAGGGACCCGAATGCGAGGGATTGCTGGCAATGGGTTTGCGTAGTATGCATGTGGCAGGCCACCAGACATAAATGTTACCTTATCGGGTGCAAGTCAAAAGTGTTCCGGCAGACGGCTGGTGACAGGCTGAGGACAGGGATCAGCCTTGTTTCCTGTGCCTTGCTGAGGCGGGCCGGCTTACGCCAGCCGGCGCCCGATAGGCCGTGATGTAGGCACCGGTAACCAATCCGATAATAGAGTCTCTCATGAAAGACCTTCTAATGCATGGTTGTGAGAATGGTGTTTATTAAAAGGCAGCAGTATAGCTCCAAGGTGCGAAATTGCCAGGAATTGGGAGCTATTTAGACCCAAGAGCTAGCTATCAGGAGCTACTTTTGATTCCTGGAGCAACCAACAAATATAAGCCTAGCTATGTGATCTTAACTATGCATGTTTGGGAATGTATGTAAAGGATGATGAAGAATACACTTAAGGGACATTGAGAGCATATTGGATAACATGAAATGGACAAGAAGTTAGCTTGCATCTTGCGCAAAGTTAGATTTGTTGCACTCTCTGTACTAGCTCCTGGTTCCCCAGATGTAGCTCCTGCCTAACTTGTTGTGCCGGATAACCAGGAGCTGCTTTTCGGTCCTAGTCAACAAATCCCAACTCCAATCCCTGCACTCTATTTATCATTCTAAATTAACATATGTTGCCAGGTTTGGAATGTCAGGGCGCTGAGCGCTATTTCCCTCCTGGTGAGATGTGTATCTGTGGCCTGTAGGGCTGTTTGCTTCTCAGCTACTTCCAGGCGCTGTATTGTGCTCCTGGACAGCCTTAAACATCAAATACATCAGACAATGACATCACAACTCTTAAGTGAGGTCAGGTGAGTGCTTTCGCAGGCACATGGTGGTATTTGCTAAGCAGTATTTCGGTATTTTGGCGAAGCAGGATGAAGTGTGCAGTTACAAAACACGAGGCACACATCTCACAAGACTGAAGCCCGGCCGCTCTTGCTCAGAGAAAAACACTGAACACAAACGCTTTTCTGATGGAAACAGACGTTTATTTCTGAAATGTTCTGTTTTGTTTTGTGTCCCCTCACGACATTAGTTAGGGGTATAGGGCACTATATAAGTTCACTCAATCACTCATCAGTAGCGCTATAGAGTACTGCATACTGATTATCATTGTTAGACAATGGGCCTCATTACACGGAAGGCGGTATGGGTTTACCGGTACCGGTAAGGGTACCGGTACCGGTAAACCCTTACCGCCTTACTACGAGGTCCCTTTGCGGGTCCTCCCTTAACGCCTGGTTTTTACAGGCGTTAAGGACGGGACCCGCAAAGGGAACTCGGTGCTAATTACGGTACCGCAATTTGCGGTACCGTAATTAGCACCTTCCCCATTCCCATTATGCCCTATGGGGCAAAAATGGGAATGGGGAAGGGCCATGGAGAAAGGGGGAATTACCGCCCCCGCTCACCTTGGAGTAGGGCGGTAATTCCGCCATCCACCAAGGCGGACTCGGTACGGTACCGGCGGCAACCATGGCGCTCATAGCGCCATGGTTACCGCCTACCGTGTAATGAGGCCCAATATGTTTTTACGTGGGCACACTAAATCAAGCCATCATCGCTAGTGGTAGAGGGCGCTCAAACAATCATCGCTAGAAGTACAGGGTGCTGAAGCAATCATCACGAGAGCTACAGTGTGCTATATATTGGGCACTCAGTCAACCAATCATAGCGAGAGGTGTTGGGCACTGTATTAATGCACTGAATCAAGCAATAGTCTCTTGGGGTATAGGGCACTCAAGCAATCAATCATGGCTAGAGGTATAGACCACACAAGCAAACATCGCTAGAGCTATAGTGGGCTAAATAATGGGCACTCAGTCTCTCAGTCATTGTGAGAAGGCTAGGCCACAGTATTAATGCACTGAATCAAGCAGTCATCGCTAGAGGTATAGGGCACTGAAGTAATTGTTGCTTGAGGCATAGAGCAGGCAAGCAATCATCAACAGAGGTACAGTATGCTATATTGTGGTCATTCAGTCAAGCAATCATTGTGAAAAGTGTAGCCCACAGTATGAATGCACTAACGCAATCAATCATTGCAAGAGGGGTAGGGCACTGTATTAATGCACTGAATCAAGCAATCATTGCTAGTGGTATAGTGAGCTCAAGCAATCATTGCTAGGGGTATAGAGGTATATAGTGGTATAGGCCACTCAAGCAATCCTCGCTAGAGGAATAGTGTGCTATATATTGGGAATTCTGTCCAGCAATCATTGCGTGAAGTCTAGTGTATGAAGGCACTGAATAAACAATCATTCCTAGAGGTATTGGGTGCTGCATGAAGGCAGAATATCAAGTAAACATTGCACGAGGTGTAGGGCACTGAATGAATGCACTGAATCAAGCAATCATCGCTAAAGGTATAGGGCACTCAAACATTCGTCGCTAGAGGTACATTGTGCTATATATTGGGTACTCAGTCAAGCAATCATTGCGAGAAGTCTAAGCAACTGTATGAATGTTCTGATTCAAGCAAACATTGCAAGAGGTGTAGGGTGCTGTACTAAGGCACTGAATCAAGTGATAATCTCTTGAGATATAGGGCACTCAAGCAATCATGCCTCAAAGTACAGGCCACTCAAGCAATCATCAGTATGGGTATAGGGTGCTATATAATGGGCACTCAGTCTGTGAATCATTGCGAGAAGTTTAGGCCATGGTATGAATGCAATGAATCAAGCAATCTTTGCAAGAGATGTGGTGCACTGTATTATTGCACTGAATCAAGCAATCATCACTAGAGCTATAGGGCGCTCAAGCAGTCATTGCTAGAGGTATCGGGCACTCAAGCAATCAACGCTAGAGGTTCAGTGTGCTATATATTGGGCGCTCAGTCAAGCAATCATTTTAAGATGTCTAGGCCAATATATGAATGACCTGAATCAAGCAATCATCACTAGAGTTATAGGGCACTCAAGCAATCATTGCTAGAGGTACACTGTGCTATATATTGGGCATTTAGTCAAGCAATCATTGCGAGAAATCTAGGCATAGGAACAATGCACTGAATCAAGCAATCATTGCTAGAGGTATAGGGTGCACAAGCAGTCATTGCTAGAGATATAGGCCACTCAAGTAATCATTGGCAGAGGTATAGTGTGCTATATATTGGGCATTCAGTCAACCAATCCTTGTGAGATGTCTAGGCCCTGGTATGAATGCACTGAATCAAGCAAACACTGCTAGCGTCATTGGGAGCTGCAGGAACTAAATGAATCAAGCAATCATTGCAAGCGGTATAGGATGCTCAAGCAATCGTTACCAACATCTTGTGAAGGTACTGCAACTTATAGGCTCAAGAACAGCAGTCCTACCAGCCCTGCCTCCTGAGGAAGCTACTCAACAAGCATCCGTCAACCACCATAAGCTAGCTCCAGACGGCTCTGCCCCTGTTCCCGAGGGAGGAAACTCTTTCTTGAACAACCTGACAAGCAGGCAAGAAAAGATGACAGCGTGAAGTTAACAGTAACTCTAGAAGCCTCTACAGCCTATGAAGACATGTCTATTTTTCTGGGAACTGAAGAGCCAGAAACAAGGCTAGAACAAAGCCAAGCCCAAGGTCCATTGTGGAGCTGACCATTTTGTGACCATTCAAAGTGCACAGGAAGAGTGATCCTGATTTACATTTTTCTGTGGATAAGCCTTCTCACCTTCATTGTTTTATTGGCTTTGGGACATTTGTTAATGCCACTGGAGATCCCAACAATCAGCCAACAGTTGAACAATTGAACCTTAGAAACGGGCACACACTCCAAACCCAATACATAAGAGGGAGGTGCAGGCTGATGTGGGAGGAGTCTCTACAGAAATAAGCAAATACCCACTAGTGTTAGGACACTTCTGCACAGGCCAGTATACCCTACTGTCAGCCTAGTATGCAGCTACCGGTACATACACTATTGGTGATAGATGAATCTAGGCTAGCGACCCCTATGATGCACAGCACAGACACAATGTGTGCGCAGTGTGTTACTGCTACAGTGCTGCAGGGGAAAATGACGTATTTTATCTGTGGAAGTCTTTCTACAGTGGCTGGTAAGGAGATTGCAAGGAGGAGTTTACCTGTTAAAAACGTATTGCAACGCAGAGCGCGCGGTGTGCACAGTCTGTTCCTGCTACAGTGCTGCAGGGGAGAATAACGTGTTTTACCTGTGGAAGTCTTTCTACAGTGGCTGGTAAGGAGATTGCAAGGAGGAGCATAACCTTTCAAAACTCATTGCACAGTGTGTTACTTTGTTACCGTGTTGCTGCTTTGTGGGCTCTGTAAAACTGTAAATCAGAGCCTCGGCTGCTACGAGCCACGTGTGAGCCCTCGGCGGGCCACTTGATTCCTTGTGGATCTTCCAGCTTGCCTGTACACAGAAGCGAAGGTGAGATTGTGGCTTTCACTTTAAAAGTTTATTTTGGTATTGGTCGAAGGGATGTATGCGCTACGGAGTAAGGTGGCACTTGAACCTAATAATTTTCCAGATGCTCATCTGGGGGTGGCCTTGGCACAGGCTCTTGACATTCCAATTATACCCAGATCAGAGGCCTTGTTTGCTCAGGTGGAAGTCAGGTAGCTATATGCGCCAGAGCCTTCGACCTGGGAATATGCAGTGATGTGATTTAAGCAAGCTTCTCCACACAGAAAGTGTGGCTTGACAAAGTAATCCCTAGTGCCTCTTTTGACAGAACTTTGTCCCCCACGGCCCATTCCGGTCCCAGACGGGCTTACCTTTGGCGCATCTCAGGCACGCCGGCTGCACACATCTGCTGCACGGTCGCCTGGCCCTGAACATAAATACAAGAGGCCACGTAAGGCGGCGCCGTGCACAGAGCACGGACAGAAAAGCAAGACTTCTGCGAATATGGCAATTCTGGAGAAATAAATATGAAGTTTCTCTGTTTTTTTTTTTAAAAAAGTCCAATTCAACAGAAATTGCGTGAAATCTAGGCCATGGTAAGAATGCACTGAATAAAGCAATCATTGCTAGAGGTACATAACACTCAAGCTATCATCGCTAGTGGTACACGGTATTGAAGCAATCATCGCGAGAGTTACACGTGCTGTATTGATGCACTCAAGCAATCATCGCTAGAGGTGTGGGTGCTGTATAAATGAACTCCGGGGATCTTCACTAGAGGTGAGGGTGCTGTATAAATGCACTCAAGCAATCATCGCTAGAGGTGTAGATGCTGTATAAATGAACTCAATGGATCTTCGCTAGAGGTGAGGGGGCTGTATAAATGCACTCAAGCAATCATCGCTAGAGGTGCAGGTGCTGTATAAATGCACTCCAGGGATCTTCGCTAGAGGTGTAGGTGCTGTATAAATGCACTCAAGCAATCATCAGTAGAGGTGTAGATGCTGTATAAATGCACTCCAGGGATCTTTGCTAGAGGTGAGGGTGCTGTATAAATGCACTCAGGCAATCATCGCTAGAGTTGTGGGTGCTGTATAAATGAACTCCAGGGATCTTCGCTAGAGGTGTAGGTGCTGTATAAATGCACTCAAGCAATCATCGCTAGAGGTGTAGGTGCTGTATAAATGCACTCAAGCAATCATCGCTAGAGGTGTAGGTGCTGTATAAATGAAGTCCAGGGATCTTCGCTAGAGGTTTAGGTGCTGTATAAATGCACTCAAGCAATCATCGCTAGAGGTTTAGGTGCTGTATAAATGCACTCAATCAATTATCGCTAGAGGTGTAGGTGCTGTATAAATGCACTCAAGCAATCATCGCTAGAGGTGTAGATGCTGTATAAATGCACTCCAGAGATCTTTGCTAGAGGTGAGGGTGCTGTATAAATGCACTCAGGCAATCATCGCTAGAGTTGTGGGTGCTGTATAAATGAACTCCAGGGATCTTCGCTAGAGGGTTAAGTGCTGTATAAATGCACTCAAGCAATCATCGCTAGAGGTGTAGGTGCTGTATAAATGCACTCCAGGGATCTTCGCTAGAGGTGTAGGTGCTGTATAAATGCACTCAAGCAATCATCGCTAGAGGTGTAGGTGCTGTATAAATGAAGTCCAGGGATCTTCGCAAGAGGTTTAGGTGCTGTATAAATGCACTCAAGCAATCATCGCTAGAGGTTTAGGTGCTGTATAAATGCACTCAAGCAATTATCACTAGAGGTGTAGGTGCTGTATAAATGCACTCAAGCAATCATCGCTAGAGGTGTAGGTGCTGTATAAATGAACTCCAGGGATCTTCGCTAGAGGTGTAGGTGCTGTATAAATGCACTCAAGCAATCATCGCTAGAGGTGTAGGTGCTGTATAAATGAACTCCAGGGATCTTCCCTAGAGGTTTAGGTGCTGTATAAATGCACTCAAGCAATCATCGCTAGAGGTGTAGGTGCTGTATAAATGAACTCCAGGGATCTTCCCTAGAGGTTTAGGTGCTGTATAAATGCACTCAAGCAATCATCGCTAGAGGTGTAGGTGCTGTATAAATGCGTACAATCATTGCTAGCAGCATTGTGTTAGGCCCTCAATCCAGCATTCATCCCTGAAATTGAAAAAAAACTTGGCAAACTATTAGTAAGACAACAACTCATTTAAAGCCGTGTTCTGCTTCCCCAGACCTCCTTAACAATACGGTTCTATGTTGGTGCCAAATACACACACTTATAATCTCAGAAACAGCAAAGGCCTTTGTAGTCGGCAGCCCAGAGCTATTCTTATGAACACAAGTCCAGGCCTATGCGCTTTGTCTTGTACTAAACACTGGCAGTTATTCCTCCTCTGTGCACGCCCCGGTTCTGGAGATAAGGGAACCGCGGCGCAGTGAGATAAGCCGCGAATGGCAGGATGTGGGAGTGCACGTCAGGTGCTGATTGCGGAAGTGAGACATTTAACACAAAAACAACCTGGCGGGCCAGACCGGAAGTTATGATATAGCAGAGCAGCAAAGCAGACGATACCAAGAGCCGAGGGGCACACCAAAGAAGGGCATGTCACGCCCTCTGTCTCCCCCTCCTCACCACCTCCCTCCCCATGCATGCAAATACAATGCATGTTAAAAAGCAAACATGCGTGACAGGTGAGCTGTGACTGCAGCCAGAACACAGGCAGGGCACTGCACGTGCACGCACAGACACGCCCACGCGGATCTCACGATAACTTCGATAATCGCACGTCTCTTTACTTCGGAAGAGGAAGTAGGAAGAGCGCCCCCAGGACACTGAATTCGGGGAATTCCAGAGGAGGTGAAGGAGAGTTGAATAGTTGCAAATATACAAATACAGGGAGATGCTGAACGCAGATATGAGGGATAGATGTCTGATATGAGGCCGGAAGATCTACATCCCCTCTCCTGGCCCAATCGCGAGGGTTCCTGAGGGTGGAAGTGGCCTCCACAGCCCAAGATTCTTGAACAGGCTGAGGGCACCATCCCAGGCCCTTGCTCTTGAAGCAGTGTCGCAGACCCCCACCCTCCTCTCACCGGGGTAACCATGATTAGGGGGCGTGACCCTTCCGAAATCCACTTCCCCAGCACCACAGTCTTTTCACATGTGAAAGAGAGTGTCTTTTCAGTGGTGAATGGCAGCAAGTCTCCATAACTGAGCAATAATGCCATACTCCCAACCCAGGGCATTATCAGGTGGTAACGGCCCTGGGCCCAAAAAATGACATTTTATGGGGCTGATGGACATGACCCTGGTAATGGCCAAAGGAGGGGGGCTTTATTGCTTTTAGGAAATAGCACTTAGTGAGAGTAGAATGTTCTGTTTAAAGCTCAAAGAGACACAGGACAAACATTGGTATGTAGAAACAAAAGGGCTTATGCCAGCCATTATTGCCATCTACCACTGCATTGCCTGCAATAGCACTGCCATGATTCCAATGTTCTAATTTGGCATTGCTGGTTGTGTGGTGAGAATCGATGGAGGCTTTTGCCCAGTGGTCGAAGTGTACAAAAAGAAGTAGTGGAACTATGTGTCAAGATCGGAGGTCCACGTAGATTATGGTACCTCCGTCCCCAAGCACCAGTCAGAGAGAATATCAACGTACTACCTGACCGGTTATTGAGGCCACAGGTGGCAGGAACAACAAACTCCGGATCCCAGATGACTGTCAAGGAAAACAAGCAAGTCAAGGATAAACAGGAACAGAACACTAGGTTCTAAATTACAGATAGAATATAAAGAGGCACCTACCAGTAGGGAAACAGGAGATAGAAGATAAGTTGCTTCTCCCCTTTGGTTTCAATGATGTGTCGTGGTGATGAAATTGGTGAGCAGGGTTGTTCTCAAACCGAGACAGCAATGTGTTGTCACTGTAGAACAGGAGAGAAAGGGGTGGGATCTTGGTGGGAATTAGGGTGGGTCAAGGCAATCCAGAGGCAAGGCAGATTGAAGGGTTAAAACCCAGAGTACCAAATCCAAGAGTCAAGAGGAAGCAATCCAAGGTCCGTTAAGCAAGAGTCAGAGCAGTTCAAAAATATCAATCCAAAAAATGAGGCACCAAACCCAAAGGATGAGCAGTTAACAATCCAGGAAAAAGGAAGCCAGGTCCAAAATCCACAAAGGTCACAAGAAATGGCAACAAACGCCACGCACTGTGTAGAACAACACTTGAGAAGCGTAGTCCAGCGTGCATTGAGTCCTTTTATGCTTCCTGTCTGGGATCACGTGATCACGCAACCAGCGTGTGGGGAACATCATGTGATGAGTTTCGTGTGCGGGAGGAGAGTCCTGGTGTGTTTGAAGGGGATGGTTCGATCCCCGATCACGTGATCGCACTCTCCGCATGGCAGATAAAACGGGAACCGCCCGGTAATGCGCCCGCAGGCGCCAAGGGAGATGCCAGTGCCAACGCGGCCACCGACGCCAGCACACCCCTGTGGGACCACGAGATGCCATCCGCCGAGGTGCGGTGAGTGTCCTGGTGACAGGACTAGGTGACAGCGTGACACTATGCTCCCTGATGGCCTGCACCCATTCCTCACGAACAACATCACCATTCCCCCGCCCAAACACAATCCAAACCCCAAACACATGCACCTGCTTTTTAAGGGAACATTCAGTGTAGTGCACCGAATGTGCACGTTTCAACGTCTTCCTACACTTTTATTTTATAATGAAACCATTCCGGAACAATTTCATTTTAAATATAAAAGTATGGGAACAGTAAAACTTAATTTGAAAAAGTAGAGCAGCACCAGCCCAACCGCTCCCGCTCACTTCAACCACTTCTTTTGCCTCTGGAAGCCCCCACATAGTGCCAATTGGCTACCGAAATCTGTTTCTTCACTCAACACAAGTAAACCCACAAAATAACCCTTTGTTCCTCTAATATACTTCTTTGCATTGTGTTGCCTGTGTACTTCCACTCCACATGGGGGATGTAAGGATATGGCCATACTGTTAAAGCAATAAGTCCAGAGGCAGGGGGCATTACTGCATCAGGTAATGCCCCGGGACCCATAGTTACAGGCTCGAGCGTAGCTCTATGGATGCAAGGAAGGTAACCAGCTAACAGTGGCGAGGCAAAAGCAAAGCACGTGGAATTAAGATTCATAAATATAGAAAGGAGAATTAGGAATGCAAGCAGCTAGAGGGCCGGGGGTCCAAATCAACTTGCCAACAAGTTATATTAGAAGGATCCCGAGATGGACGTGTGGGCTGTTTTCATTGTTTCAGGATGTAATAGACAGAAAGCAAACTCCAGTGTCATGGAAGAAGGCCCTAATCATTCCAATATATAAGAGAGGCAGTAGAATGGAGCCAATTAACTATCGCCCTATAGCACTGCTGGATGCAGATGGCAAGGTTTAAAAGAGCTAGAAACCTGGACTAACCTGAATGGTATCTTAAAAAAAAAATCAAAGAGGTTTCAGAAGGGGGATAGGAATGGTTTGCAAAGGTTTCCAAAACAGGCAACTCCGACATGTGCAGCTTCCTTGGACCTATCCATGGCCTATGATATGGTGGATAGCAATTTGCTATGGTCCAAACTAAATCTATGGGGCATTGAGCAAGGTTTATTAAACATACTAATCTATTTGCACCCAAATACATCACTGCAGGTTATTTATTTATTACAATTTTTAAAGCGCTCACACAGCCTGCGGGCATCGGGGCGCTGTTACAGGAATTGTTTGTGTTTTAGTTGCCTAATTGTTTATTTTTTTTGTCTTAGTTGCGTATTTATAACACGCTTAAATACCCAAAGGTTTCTAAGCGCGGACCCGGGGATCGAACCTGTGTTGCTTCGTGTCGTCTTGCTTCCAATGCGAACACGTTGCCGCTGAGCTATCCTCCCAGGAGGTTGGATCAGGCAGCGAGTGCCATCGATCAGGAAAGATTGGCACCTTCCTTGGGTTGAGGCAGGAGTGCGTGTTGGCCCCCTGTCTATTTAACCTGTATGTGCCAGACATAGGGGACCACCTTCATAAGGTCTCGTTTGTGGCTCCAGGGATTTGAGAATACTATGGCTTCCTATGCTGACGATTTTGTCTGGCTTGATAAAACCTCAAAAGGCCTTCAGCGCCTCTTGACTGCATTTGAAAAATACATGGACAGCAATAGGTTAAAAAGAAATCCCACAGAAACAAAAATCCCAAGAATCAGTGCCAAAAGGAATCAGCAAAGCTTTGCCGGGTTCACTCAGATTGCACAGCTAGAAGCTGTGGACAGTCTGATCTACCTTGGTTTCTCAGTTATGGCCTCCCCAGAGGAGAACTCATTATGGGACCTTATGAAAGTGAAAGCGAGTGAGCTAGCTTCACAGATGGTATTCAGTAATAACAAATATGGCACATTTTCACTGCTCCCCATAATAACATTTTACACTGGTAATGTGGCCCCGAAACTCCTATATGACATAGTGGTGCAGCCGATTTGGCAGTTTGATATGATATGATATGTTATTTATTACGCGCTTAATACCCAGAGGTTTCTAAGCGCAGACCTTGGGATTGAACCTGTGTTGCTCCGTGTCGTCTTGCTTCCATGGTGAGCATGTTGCCCCTGAGCTATCCTCCCGAGACAGTTAGAGCAACCGGATAGCTTGGAAGCCTCGATTTCGAGGCGTGTGCTGTATTACTTACCAATTGCGTCCCATCAGGGGCGCTGCGGTCGAAGTTGGGACTGCAATCTCTGAAAAGCCGAGTGGTCTGGTGCAAAATTGGCACTCTATAGGAAATGATTGGGGTCCAAAGAGGATTGGGTGTACTTCCACTTGGGTAAGAAGTGTGGACAGGTGAGGGGTTCACCATTAGGGGAATTTGTAAATTGTTGCAATAACTGATGCGTGTGTCACTTGAAACTCTATTGCAAAATCCGGATAAGATTCAGGAATTGATACATCTGAATGGCTGGATCAATACTGGAGAATGACGGCTCTATGGCCACATAACAGCTATCCCTGTAAAGGCCGGCAGAGCGGAATCAAATGTGTATAGGTTCCCTGATATTCAACATAAGACTTTATAAGGTTTCGTCTCAAAGTTCTATCTACTAAAAAAGTACTGACTATTCTGAACCGATTATATCAGGAGACACCACAGTGTATATTCTGCAAAATACCAGGCATTAATGAAAACCTTAGGGGCACACTTCATGGAAATATTTGCGCGGCAAATAGGGACCTTGCGTGCAAAATTGCATGCAAAATCCCATTTGTCAATCCATGGAATCAACTGTGTGGCACTTTTTTGTACCTTGCAGGGAGCCGTGTGGCTTGCGCAAGACAGCACACAGAGCGCGGGCGTGGCTTGCGCAGAGGGCAGGGAAGGGGCATAACTCAAAAAATGAGGAAGAACAAGAGGAAAAATGGGCGATACGAGGGATGGCCCACAGGCAGCCCATTGCATGTCCACTATTGCGTGGAACGGCATGTATTCATGGATCCAACCGCGCAACCTCTCGACAGGGAAATGGCCAAACAAAGCCCTCATTTCATCTGCCACACGAAGGCAGGTGTACACACACTTGCGCATAGGATTCACCACGCAGAGGTATGATCGGGTGTCAGATTTTGGGGTGCGTGTACACAGGCAGGCTTCCGATCTAAGTTAGGGGTGCGTGTACACATTGTGGTGGGGTGCAGGAGCGGTTTACGGCGGTTTGCATGCAGATTTACTGAGTTTTAGCCGAGTTACAATAAATTGTGCGCATGTTGTCCTGGTGCCGGTAACAGTTATGGGGGACCCCACACAGCGTCCTCAAGATGCAGGCCTGCTTGCAGGGGACCCCACGCACTGTTCTACGGGAGCATGTATTTGCGCCCGGGAGCATGCAAAGGTAGCTGTTTCTGGCTGTTTTTGATTTGTGTGGTGGCATTTTGGGGCATTTTGGCAGCGTTCCGGACGCAACCTACGTATACGGTTACTTTGCGTGAACAATTCAATGAATACGCAGAACGTGCAGAAAAACATCTGCAAGCAGGCTCGCACAGAGTCGTTCTCGGCACGCGGCCATTGCGGGATATCTGCACACTATTCCATGAATTAGGCCCTAAATGTCTTCTGGTTCAGTGTACAGGTCTTCAGTCTCAAAGAATTCAAGCATTTGGGAAATGTGTGCCCTGTTTGGAAAGAGTGGACGGGGAACTGTTGTGGCTATCTATGCTGCATGGGGCTTCAACCATCATTATTCTGGCACTGGTAAGAGATTTAAAATGGTGTCGACTTTGTTGATAATGGATATTTTATAAGAGAACATATTCTCTAGAGTTTTAAAGGTTAGCAGGTAGCTGTTATATGATGCTTTTGCATATACTGTTTTTCTTATGGTTTTTTCTTTTTTTGTGTTGTTGTTTTCTGTTTTTTCACTCCATTTTCTTTAATAGATTGTAAAGGTTTGAATTGTTTAAAACCAAATATCATTTTTTAGAAAAGTCACAGATCTCCTATATTAGGAATTGGAAAAAAGTATCTGGACAAGAACTTTGTAAGAGCTTGAAAGATTTAGACGAGTCAACCACAAATCTCCACACTGCCAAGTTGGCTCTTAAAATGGATCTTGACTAGATTGCATCTTTACAACTAATATAGAATAAACAAACGTTACCCTGTATTGTGTGATTCACACCACAACGTAAAGCTGTGAAAATGTACACTAACATGTTTAAAGAGTGCTAGGCATTCTCGTTACACACTAGGCACTAGGCAGGAATGTTAAAATGTTGGCCGGAATTGTAAATGCCTTATTTTAAAAAGAAGGAAGAAGTACTATCAAGACCAGCTTCTTAATTCCACATCCTGACATATGTCTTACAATTTAATTTAAGACTTTGGTAATCCGACAGCAATTTCAAAGGGCATTATCGCATCTCAAGAGCTGTCTGAGAAACAAATTTACATTTAAAATAATTTACCATGACTTTTATTAAGAGTGACAATATGTGGTGAATCTATAGCCAACAACTCCTCTGAAACAGTCACAGCCTAATGAGGCCTTGTCTTCATACAATGTGTGATCACATTTTGAGTACCTCCCCGACTATGTATCCTCTACCAAACACTTCGCTCTACGCAAGATACTTGCCCAAATAACTTGCATCTATACCCCTGTTGATACACACAATCAAAGGGATGCTGAATCGGTAACCTTTTACTGGCGAGGTAAAAGCAGTTTTTAGAGCAGCTTAAGTTACTTACCCACTGAAAAAGAAGGTGGAAGACTCAAGCAATGTAGCAAATTTTAGGCCAGTGTCGAATAGCCCATTTCTAGCTAGCGGCTCGAAAGCACAGTTGTTGATCAAACTCAGTCTTTTCCGGAGTCGTTGGCGTTCCTCAATCCAGCACAATGCCTACCGTCCCCATCACAATCGCTTAATCTGTAGCAGTGAGCGTTCTGGATGACCTGTGTGGGGAGGTTGACTCAGGTGGAGGAGAAGCTTTAGTCTTCGCTGTCAACCACACCATGATGTTGCCCCGCTTGAAGGATCTCAGATTCAGATGGAGCCCAATCCATTCCAAGAAATAAGCATCACATTTCTTGTGTGCTACCATTTAGATCGGCCTGCTGTATCCATGAACAGTGGAGTCCCTCAGGGGTCGGCTTTCTCACTGCTTCTCTTTAACATCTTTATAGTTGCTTTGATTGATTTGATTTGGCAATTTGAGATAAAGTTTATTATTCACACACATTGATGTTGACTTGGCAGCCTATCTCCTTACGATGTGTACCAGCTGACCCAACCAAAACTATGATCTTACTGGTGGGGTCCCATGCCAGCAGGGGGGTCCCAGACATTTGGTCCTTGCAAAATTTAGGATACTGTCGAGACCCATAAAAATGGCATAGAATATGGGGTATCTTTGCTGAGACGACAGCGACGGTACCACACATATGTACATAAATGACCTTCACTCTATTGACATTTTGAGGAACAGCCCAAGCAGTGATAGTGCTACTCCTGTTAAATCATCAGTATGCACACAGTGTAATCTTGGGACTTCCAGCACGTGCGATATGCTGCTGCATGGCCTCCACTGCACTTAAGAAGCCTTGATCACGTCTTCCTTAGTCTTCACTCACTGCACCACCAAACTGTCGCCCAGGGAGTAGACACTGTACAGCTCTTTGCCTGAGCATTTTCTCATCAGTAGTAACCAGCTTCTATACAGGCCCTTTGCAATCATCCAAAATATTTTTGCCATTCGTTCATAGATTAAGGTGGCCATTAACACCCCTGTCCAGCTTAGTCTAGTTATGCAGTCTGTCTTTATCAAAGATGCTACTGGAAAACGTATGCACTATATAAGAATTAAGAACATTTTTTTATTGTGTATTTGGTTAAAATAAACCTTAAACACAGATCTATAAAAAAGAATACAACATAAACAGTTATTAGTCATTTTGTGATATGTTGATCAATGTATCGTATGCACTTTGCACTTTGCTGTGCCGCTTAGTTAGGCTGATTTGTGCAGATTTTGATGCATTTTTATCTTGATGCACTGATAATGCACCTTGCACTTTTTGCACTTTTTGAGTGCTGAGGGAATCTAAGCAGAAACTGGGATTTGTGGATTTGTGTCGATGTTATGTGTATTTTTTTGTTATAAAAAAATCATATTTTTCATAACGTTTTCGTAACGTAATTTATTGTAGAGGAGGATAGCTATATTTTTAGCATCCTTTTTTGAGAGAATGGATGAAATAAACACATTATTTGAATATAAAGTATCCTTCATTTACACCCCTGTTTTCACATTTAGTCTCTAGCCCCTATAATGAAGGACTACCGGCGTGCCTACCTCCTTTATCCACTGTATATTTTACAACACTACCAGGCCACTAGCCATGGCCTTCAGCCGTGCCCACTGGACATTTCCCCCGAATATGTTTATTTTTGTCCTACTAGGTAGCCATGGCCATATGTTTCTTTTCGTCTCACTTAGGTGGCCACTGCCAGCCCTTGCCAGTGAGCATGGCCAATATGTTTCTTTTCGTCCCATTAGGTGGCCACTGCCAGCCCTTGCCAGTGAGCAAGGCCACTATGTTTCTTTTCTTCCCATTAGGTGGCCACTGCCAGCCCTTGCCAGTGAGCATGGCCAACATGTTTCTTTTCGTCCCACTAGGTGGCCAATGCCAGCCCTTGCCAGTGAGCATGGCCAACATGTTTATTTTCGTCCCACTAGGTGGCCACTGCCAGCCCTTGCCAGTGAGCAAGGCCAATATGTTTATTTTCTTCCCTCTAGGTGGCCACTGCCAGCCCTTGCCAGTGAGCATGGCCAATATGTTTCTTTTCTTCCCACTAGGTGGCCACTGCCAGCCCTTGCCAGTGAGCATGGTCAATATGTTTCTTTTCTTCCCTCTAGGTGGCCACTGCCAGCCCTTGCCAGTGAGCATGGCCAATATGTTTATTTTCGTCCCACTAGGTGGCCACTGCCAGCCCTTGCCAGTGAGCATGGCCAATATGTTTCTTTTCGTCCCACTAGGTGGCCACTGCCAGCCCTTGCCAGTGAGCAAGGCCAATATGTTTCTTTTCTTCCCACTAGGTGGCCGCTGCCAGCCCTTGCCAGTGAGCATGGCCAATATGTTTCTTTTCGTCCCACTAGGTGGCCGCTGCCAGCCCTTGCCAGTGAGCATGGCCAATATGTTTCTTTTCGTCCCACTAGGTGGCCAGTGCCAGCCCTTGCCAGTGAGCATGGCCAATATGTTTCTTTTCTTCCCACTAGGTGGCCGCTGCCAGCCCTTGCCAGTGAGCATGGTCAATATGTTTATTTTCTTCCCCCTAGGTGGCCGCTGCCAGCCCTTGCCAGTGAGCAAGGCCAATATGTTTCTTTTCGTCCCACTAGGTGGCCACTGCCAGCCCTTGCCAGTGAGGATGGTCAATATGTTTATTTTCTTCCCTCTAGGTGGCCACTGCCAGCCCTTGCCAGTGAGCATGGTCAATTGGCCTCATTACGACCCTGGCGTTGGGCCATGGTGCTAATAGCACCATGGTCCATGCTGGTAACTTACCGACTCCGCCATGGCGGAATGGGGAATTACCGCCCCATTCCGAGGTTGGCGGGGCGGTAATTCCCCATGCCACCATGGCCCTTCCACATTCCCATTCCCAATTTTGCCCCATAGGGCTCAATGGGAATGGGGAAGGCGCTAAGTTGCGGCACCGTACTTAGCACCAAGGTCCCTTTGCGGGTTGGTTTTTTAACGCCTGCAAAAAGAAGGCGTTAAAGTCTCCAACCCGCAAAGGCACCTCGTAATCAGGCGTTAAGGGATTACCGGTACGGGTACCCTTACCGGTACCGGTAATCCCTTAGCGCCAGGGTCGTCTCACTTAGGTGGCCACTGCCAGCCCTTGCCAGTGAGCAGGGTCAATATGTTTCTTTTCTTCCCACAGGTGGCCACTGCCAGCCCTTGCCAGTGAGCAGGGTCAATATGTTTCTTTTCTTCCCACAGGTGGCCACTGCCAGCCCTTGCCAGTGAGCAGGGTCAATATGTTTCTTTTCTTCCCACAGGTGGCCACTGCCAGCCCTTGCCAGTGAGCATGGTCAATATGTTTCTTTTCTTCCCACAGGTGGCCACTGCCAGCCCTTGCCAGTGAGCATGGTCAATATGTTTCTTTTCTTCCCACTAGGTGGCCACTGCCAGCCCTTGCCAGTGAGCAGGGTCAATATGTTTCTTTTCTTCCCACAGGTGGCCACTGCCAGCCCTTGCCAGTGAGCAGGGTCAATATGTTTCTTTTCTTCCCACAGGTGGCCACTGCCAGCCCTTGCCAGTGAGCAGGGTCAATATGTTTCTTTTCTTCCCACAGGTGGCCACTGCCAGCCCTTGCCAGTGAGCAGGGTCAATATGTTTCTTTTCTTCCCACAGGTGGCCACTGCCAGCCCTTGCCAGTGAGCATGGTCAATATGTTTCTTTTCTTCCCACTAGGTGGCCACTGCCAGCCCTTGCCAGTGAGCAAGGCCAATATGTTCTTGGCAAGGCCAGTGATATGAGGAGCTTCTCTAGCTTGATGCCATTGCATCATTTTTCCACCTCGAAATGTAATTGTTTTAACTTTTCTTTTTCGGCTAGCTACGGTTATTCCCGTAATAACCGTGGTTATCTCTTGCACCAAACAAACACTCTTCTCAAAGCACCATGGGAGATATAGCTATAATTTTGGGAGAAGGGACACCCCCTTCTCTGGCAAATATTTTAAAAACGACTGCCCGCAAAACCCCAGAACCTCCCTGGAAATCGATTCAAGGCTTCGTGCCCAAGTTGTTTGGTACCTGGTCCAATTCCATCCAGCAGTTCTGGCTGTGCACTGTAGCAGAATTTTGACTTTTTCTCTATGGAAAATGAATGAATGCTCTCATCTCTTCAGTCATCCCCATCTCCAATCCTCGCATTACTCCTCTCTTCTGGTGTGATCATGCTCTCCTGTGCTCTCACCTGGACCTCCTGGTCCCCCGATTAAGCCCCCGCCCGCACTGCCAGCCTCCTTCTCTGTCATTCGACCTATGAAGTGAGTGTCAGTTGTCGCTTTTGCTGCCACCTTCACTCCCACTCCTACTCCTGCCACTGACTCTCACCCTGACACAGCCCTTACTAACCTTCAACTCTCCATCTCCAACACTCTGGACATCCTTGCCCCTGTCATGAGGATCTGCATGAAACCCACCTCCAAGTGCAACTCCTGGTATGATTCGGACCTGGCCGCTCTGAAATGCAAGTGCAGAGCGGCTGACCAGAAGTGGCAGGCTTTAAGCACATGCTCTGATAAACTGGCCTGTTGCCTGCTTCAAAGGCAATACAGACTCTCCATCTGCTTGAAGAAGAGGGACTATATCCACGCCCGCATCTCTGCGGCATCTAACAAGACCGCTGAACATTTCAAAATCTGCAAGGAACTCGCCAGCCCTACTGCAGTCTCCACTTCTTCTCTGGCCTCTCACTTCATTTCTAAAACTCAGGTCATCATGTCCTCACGCTCCTCTACTCCAAAACCCTATCTCCCACCCCCTCCCAGGCCTCCCTTTGCCCCCCTCTGCGCTCCTACTCTCCTCTCACTCTCCCATAACACCTGATGAGGAGTCTAGACAAGACCGCTCTATGAAAGTCTCCTTCAAACAGGTGCTCCCCTGCTCCTCCAGAACTATCAAGGACAGCATAGCCTCCCTTGAGCCAACCTTGGCTGATTTCTGCAGTCACAGCTTTGCCACTGGATCCTTCCCCTCTTTCCTCAAATACTCCCTTGTGCACCCTCTCCTCAGAAAGCCTTCTGCCGACCGTTCCATCACCCCTTTCCTGGGCAAACTCTTGGAGGAGTTGGTTATCTCCCAGCTTATCCACCACACTGAATGTGTTGGCTGTCTCCACGACCACCAGCATGGCTTTACAGATGCCAGAGGCACAGAAACTGCTCTTCTGAACACCTGTGAAGAATTGCTCTCTAATCTCGATTCCGGCTCTCCTTCCGACCTCATCCTTCCTGACCTTTTCTCTGCCTTTGATATGGTCAATCATGCAATCATGCCACCCTGATAAATCAACACTGTGATACCCTTGGCATCACAGACCTGGACCTGGACTAGTTGCGCTCCTTCCTTTCGGACCAACCCCCCCCCCCTGGTTCAACTGGGCCCTTTTCTCTCCACCATCTCACTCTCCACCTGCAGTGTCCCTCAGGGCTCCATCATCATGCCTTGGCTTTTCAACATCTACCTGGCCCCTCTATCCTATTTGATCTCCACCTCCTCTCCTAACTTCCAGTGTTATGATATGATCTGATTGGTTATTTATAACGCTCTTAATACCCAAAGGTTTTTAAGCGCGGACCCGGGGATCGAACCTGTGGTGCTCTGTGTCGTCTTGCTTCCAAGGTGAGCACGTTGTCCCGGGGTTATCCTCCCGAGATGGCATTACGTGTGTTACGTTGATGACATGCAGCTTTCGTTCACGCTTCCCTCCTCTGCCTCCTTCTCTTCCTCTCTCATTCCTGACTGCTTGTCTGCTATTCAGGCATGGTGCACTGCTAGCTATCTCTGCCTTAATGCCAGCAAGACAGAGATCCTTCTCATTGGGACCCCTGCTCCCTCTTTCCCTCCCACATTCTGGCAGCCCTCCACGGGCCCCCTACCCTCACCCTCCTGTGAGGCAAAAAACCTTGGTGTCATCTTCAACTCCTCTCTCTCCTTCTCTCCTCATATCACTGGCCTTGCCAAGAAGGCCCACTTCCAGCTGCACCCCCGCAGAGGCATTCTCCCTTTCCTCTCTTTCCCCCAGAACCTCAATGTCTCCAAAGCTCTGGTCATCTCCAGGCTGGACTACTGCAACAGTCTCGTCTTCATTCTACCTAACTCCTCCATTTGCCCCCTTCAACTAATTCAGAACAGGACTGCAAGACTTGTCCTTGGCCTCAAGACCAGTGATGACATCGCTCCAGCCCTACAATCTCTCCAGTGGCTCTCGGTTGCTGCAATGATCAAGTTGAAGACCCTCTACATCATCCACAAAACTTTCTGTGGCCATGGACCCCGGTACATCCAACTCTCTTCTCCCTAAATACCTCCCTGCTAGAGCCCTTCGGTCTTCTAGCTCCAACTCTCTCCAGATCAGATGCTTTTCCAAAGTTTTTGTTTGCAAAATGTCAGCCAAATCCGTCATGCGAGTCAAACGTTATTAGCAATTCTTTTTTTAAATGTTTTTTATTTAAAGTGCGTTTTTGGATGACTTGCATCCTTTTCGCACTAACATATAAAAATGCATATACATAAATACACTTTTACATTTATGCTTTTAAAATACATTATAAATCAATTCATAAAACTGACATCTTATCAAAACTCATGTTAAAACTCAATCTTAAAAACTATCACCACTAATGTTCGTTATTTTCTTACTTGCCACCTGCTATACATGCATTGCCACTGTTGTTAGTACTGAGGAGTCCGATGCAAACAGGCAACCCCAGAATACATCAGATGTAATTAGCAATTCATTTTTCGGGTTTCCTAGCTGTCTCAATACTCAACTTAACTATAGTGCGGCAAGCGCTGCACTATAATATATATATATATATTGTCCAAAAACAGTGAAGGTACACAGGGACCTCAAGTTGCACTCCAGCCCAGCAATTGTAAAGAAATTTACACCCGTTTTGCAAAGTGCTCATTGCTTGTTCACATGTATTGAAAAGCAATGTTGCCAATGACGAGCCCTGATGCCCCGCCTCCCCCCACAGGAGACTGGGACGGGGGTCAGAAGACTAAATCCTGGTTTTAACCTGTTGAGTGCAGTCAAGGACCTAATCCACCTCAGACTCTTCTGGGATAACCGGCCAGCGTTGACAGCCTGGATAGCAACACATGACGTTGTCTGTATCATATCCTGTGCGCGGCTCTAACAGGATCACAAGAGAAAAGGCACATTTCAGATTCAGGTTCATACCTAGGCCATTATTTCAGCGCGGTCCACCTGAGTCTCTTTGGGTCCATGCGGGGTGCGGCGTGAACTTTGTGAATTGAAGAGTCTCACTACTAGAGCCTTTAAGTGGACGTTGCCTTCAGGGGGGGCTCAGGGAACGGAGAGAATGCAATTTTCGCAGGCAGCCCATCTCTGTCCAAGGAGGTGGCCTGACAGTAGCCCACAGGCTGGGCAGACACCCAAGGAATGCCCAGGGGTCCCATTCATCTTACCACGCGTTCTTCCATCTTAGTTTGGGGGGTTTAAGTGACCCCATCATTTCTATTATTTTCTATTTTTTGGGAACTATTAGTGTTTCTGCATACTGTAACAAATGGGTGGGTTCAGAGGACCAATCATTGGCCAGCAGGCACTATTACACTTTTCTTGTTGATCACAGAAGAAACAAGACATTGGGCCTCATTACGACCCTGGAGGTAACCATGCCGCTTTTTGTGCCATGGCTGCCCCCATTCCGGGTACCGGGTCCGGGTTCCCTGAATGGGGCAATACCGGGCCATTCCAACCTTGGACCTTGGAGGGCCCGGTATTTCCCCAATCAGGGGACCCGGACCCAGTACATCCCCATTCCCATTTCAGCCCTCATAGGGCTCAATGGGAATGGGGAGGAGGCAAACAACGGGCCCGTTGTTTGCATCCCGGTCTGCTCGCGGGACCCGCTAAAGACGCCTGGTTTTACCAGGCGTCCTTAGCGGGTCCCGTGAGGAGACCTCGTAATGAGGTGGTAGGGGGTTCACGGGACTGGCAGCTCTACCGGCCCTGTTAACCCCCTACCGCCAGGGTTGTAATGAGGCCAATTGGTTTCAACCGGAGCGCGACCCTTTCCAACAAGAAGGGTCATTCTGAGAGGCTCAATTGTGTGTGTTCTCAGCAAAAAAAAGCTATTTAAAAAAATGAAAATATGTAATTGTACTAACACTGTAAGCTGCCCTTTCTAAAATGTTACCAAATGTATTTCTAATGATCTCTTGCAGTATATTGTCATCATAATAAGAATGCCACAATTGTCTTATTGAGCAAAGCACATTATCAAAACCTAAAATAACAATATAAACAATGTTCTGATTCTAAACACGATAGACAGCCTGGTACACTCCCATTGCACTCTATCGAGGTACCTCCATGAGAAAGGCAAATAGCACCAATGGGGAGTCCTGTCTGCTTTGCATAAAATGAGAGCACAGGATCAACCACAGATCTTTATAAGAAAAATGTATATTTGAAAAATGTGTCATGGATAAAAGGGTTGTATGTTTGAATCACTACGTGCATCATTCACACTGGGACGGTGGCCATTTCATTGTTCACTCTGATTGGGCGCCCACCGAATTTTAAAGCAGGGTCAGTTCCCAAATGCACAGGTATCCTTAGAAAATGAGTCTAATTAAGTAGCCTGGTTGGGTACACAGGGAAAGCTTGCTTTTTATGCTGGGCCTATTTTTACTTCTCATGCTTTTTATGGGGTCACTAGAGGGGGATGGGGGGGTGTCCAAAGGTGCAAAGAGGCAACTGTTCCCTGTTCTTTAGCAATGGGGCACGGACCCCCACTTTGCCCTCATATAGATGTTAGCATGTTTCTTTATTTTCCGAGTGCTGGATATCTCACGTTATGTGTATGGACCCCACTGGGGGCAATGCAGTGATTCTGAGCAGAATCAGGGATCCACGTGCCATGTTGAATTCCTTGAATGTTGAGTGACGACACATAAAGATAGCTCAGCAGGTTCCGTGACTGTTGCTAAGACGGGGACTGTTCAGAGCTGCCTGTAAATCCCACTGCTTTTTGGCGCAGGCAGGGGTCGGAGTCCTTCACTTTTGGCGTTTGCTTATATTCAGGGCCGGGGTGGGGCAATTGTGGGCCCCCCTTACAGAAAATCAAGCGCCTGTTCACACCCTCAGAAGACACGACTGGTACCTGGAAAGTGGGGAGGGTCTTTAGAAGGGGCTGGGGTGTAAAAGGGGGGCAGGGGTCTTGGCGAGCTCCAGCAGAGGCAGGCGGAAATGGCCCAGAAACCCAAAAGGGCTCTGCAGAAAAGCCAGCTCAGCAGAACTGTCAAGGCCCCCCGCCTCCTGGCTCTGCACCCCCTGGAGCTGGTGCCTGCCACAACTTTTAAAGAGGTCAAGGCGAGGGAACATGTGGGTGTTACTCGAATACAAATAAACGTTCTTTTTTTTAGGTATTTCCGAAAAAAATGCGAACACTGCACACATTGTTTCGTGGAACACTTCCCTAACGCTTCGCCTCCCACCGGTGGGGGGCTCCACGGAGCTTTGCTGCCCCCTGCCGGAGACGATGTGCTAATGCACGCGGCCACCACGATGATTCATTGATGACTTTCCCGAAGAGGCCTCTGCAGGTGGGCGTCTAATTAAACTTCACTCAAAAAAGAACAGATCATTTTACCTCTCTTTGAAAGGAGAGTGGGAGAAAGCTGAAGGCATCTGTAATGTAGCTCTAGAAATTCCAGATGCCTGCGTTCTACTGGACCCAGTTTCTGCACATCTAACGAACTGCTAGGGGGAACATGTAGGTTTGATGTGATAGGTTATTTATAACGCGCTTAATACCCAGAGGTTTCTAAGCGTGGACCCGGGGATCGAACCTGTGGTGCTTCCAAGGTGAGCATGTTGCCCCTGAGCTATCCTACCGAGACAAAGGTTTGGAGTCTGATTCATTTTAATTGTGTTTCTGCTGAATGTTGGGGTCCATTAGGTTTCAGTTGGGATTTGTATTTGAAGAGTAAAATGCACCCTGTTTTCCCCTCTCGTTATGCTTTAAAGACCCTTAATAAAATATTAAATAGCCCAGTGCTCAAAACTCAAGATAACACATTATAAATTATTATTATTATTACTATTATGAGGGTATTTATTGAGTGCAGACCTGGCTTTGGGAAGCACCGGAGCGCTTTACAATCATAGGGGGAAGAACGCAGCGGGGGAAGCAGAGAAAAAGAGTGCAGCGAGCTAACAGGGGCGGGTGAGGGTGGGTAATTGGCAGCAAGGGATCTACAAGTAACCGGGTGCTGCAGGACAGTGGGGAGCAGATAACCGAGTCTCAGGTAGGGTGGGGAGTGCAGGGTGTGTGGACCTAGGTGTGAAGGAGGAGTCATTCCTTGAAGAGGAGGGTTGTGAGCTCTTTACTGAACTGTAGAAGTGATGGGGCAAGTCTGATGTTGACGGGGGGAGGTTCCAGAGTTTTGGAGCGTAGAGAGAGAAGGCCTGCCATTTGGTTCTTTCCTTCCTGCGCTATCGTAAATCATGTCTGCCCATTTCCTTGCTTCTGGTGGATCGTATGACCCCGGAGATGCTGAGTTTCTCTGCGAGGCGGCTTTGGGACTACAGGGTGACAGCCTTGCAGATGATGCAACAGGATGTGAAGATGAGCCGGGCTTGCAGCAGGAGCCAGTGCTGTTCAATGAGGGTCGGGTGATGTGGTCACATTTGTAGAGTCCTTTAATGAGTCTTGCTGCAGCATGCAGGACACATTTGAGGGGTGCCAGGGTAGCCGCAAAGGCTCGGACAGCGGATCTGAAGTTATTTTCTGGGAAGAAAGGCTTGATTTTCTGCAGGAGAGAAAGTTGGCACCAGGCCGTTTGTGTCTTCCTTGCTATGTGCTGTTTGAACATGAGGTGTCTGTCGATGTTGAACCCAAGGGACTTGGCACAGGGGGCCGTCTGGGGTCTGAATCCCATGAGGTTCATAGCAGAAAGCGAGGTCTGAATGTCCAGGTGTATTCAGACTTGGAGGGGTTGAGCTTCAGGAAAGCACTGGACATCCAAGACTGGATGAATGTGAGGCAGCCCTGAGCCTGTGGATGTCTTCGTTAGAGGATCTTGAGGTAGATCTGCGTGTCAACTGCCTATAGGTGGACGGCCATGTTGTGTGGAGAGAGGAGGGTTCCGAGCAGTTCCATGAAAAGATTAAAGATCACGGGGGACAGGATGGATTCCTGCCGGACTCCACAGGTGATTGGTAGAGTTGGTGATCTGGAAGAAACCATTTGTACGAACTGTTGGCGATTAGCAAGGTTGGGTTCATCTATACAGTGCACAACACAATCTAGGAAGGGAAGGCAGATGTTGATTTGCAGCTGGGCTCCTGCTGATGCTATATTCATTTTTAGTTTCACACAAAATCCAGGTTCATACCTTTTATTGTACTAACTAAAAATATTATGCTGATATGGTGCAAAGAAATTGCTTTTGAAGTCCTATAGACTTTGTCATCAGACAATGGACGAAAAGCGAATGAGTAACAGAGAAAAATACACACTGGACATTTCTTTCTAATAGAAAACAGAAGCATTTTCACTTTAAACTTTGTTGGGTGAAGCAAGAGTATGCAGGGAATGCAGACCCGGGATAGCCACATTTTCCAGAGGCAGAAATCTGGCAACAAGGGTCGGTGTGCATTGGAACCCATTCACACATTGAGACACATTCACATAATTCCAGACCTCTGACCCTGTTAAGACTCCAGGGCAGGCACAAGCAAGTGTTTTTGGAAGGTGAGAGTCTGTTGAAGTATATGGAGATGTGTGGGCCTGTTGAAGTATATGGAGGTGTTTAGGCCTGCTGTGATGTAGAGTGAACCGTTTCTAGGACGGGTGACACCCACCAAATGCAGGTGATTCTAGAGGCATGTGACCTCTGTAATTGCACTTCTGAGTCCCTTGGTGTGCATCAGAGATGCCCCCATGCCACCTTCTGCATTGAAATAGAAAGTAACGTGTTTCCCCCCCAAAACCCCTAAAAGCACTTAGTCATTTAGTAATTAAGTACCGCCCCCCAAGTTGCTCCTGCCTTTTCATATTCCAATGATTTGAGGAGCTTTCGAAAGACAATTCTGAATTCCATGTTCCTGTGTTTCTCTCCAGGATTCCACACTTATGGTCATAGACATTTTCTTCAATTTTCAATAGGTTTAAGTTGGATATAATCATGAGAAAATATCCACCAAACGAGGAAGCTGTTTACTGTATCGGGGGCCCACCGTGGAAGGCTAGACAGACGGGGGTAACACCTCTAAGAAGACCATTACAGTTCTGGGTGAAGGGGTGGGTGCCCAAATGAAGATTGCAGGGGGGGGCCCTAGTGAAGGACTATGCAGGTCTCCGCTGGGACAGGAAAGGCAAGAGGGTCTCCAATCTCACGTCATCAGCACTGGCCTCAGGGATTGCGCCACAAATGGAGTGATGCGACTGAAGACACAGACGGAGCTGCTGGCTCCCGCCGCGGCTCACAGCGTGAGGACACAAGCCGAAGAGAAGCATTAGCTCCAATGACATCAACAACGGCCTCAGGGTATTCAAAACAGGCATGGACAGCCCGGCGAGGCACGGGATACACCAGCAGCAGAAGGCATATCATGGCATACTTGCCAACCCTACAGATTTAGGCGGTAGGATACTGCTTTTTAAGCAGTCCTACCGCCAACCGATTTATTGGCACCAAATACCGATTTTTGCCCACCCCAGCTCGTGGTAGTCTTTCAAGGGCTTCCCCGAGCTGACGTAGCGGGAGAAGGCGCAGCATGCAGGCTTTTGATGTAAAAGCGCCCACGGCGGTGGGCTAAGGGCGCCCCTCCGCCACAGGTGCTTTCACAAAAGGCGCCATTAGGCCCCCCACCACGCCAACTCGGGGGAGTCTTTCAAGGGCTCCCCCGAGCTGGCGTGTTGGCAGAAGGCGTGGCAGGCGCCTCATTGTCATTCTATGCACCCACGGTGGCGGGCTCCTTCAATGACAATGGGCTGCTGACGCGCCCTTTTCCTATCACTACCTCCTCGCCTGACTATTTTTGAAACTTTAAGATTCCTACAGATTTTTGGTCACAGAATGTTGGCATGTATGCCATGGTCCCCCACCAGAGGGGCCTTAACGCTCCCTTATCAAACTTCATGTGCCTACCTGATCTCTCCCTGTAGGGAAGTGTACTTCCTGGGCACCGACCATGGGCATAGGACATGAGGGGACAGGAAGGAATAGAAACCCCCCCCCCCCCTACACAATTCTAAGCAGGGGGATATACTGCCATCCCTTACAATCTTTCCACAATCAAAAGCCAGGGGAAAGCAGGGGGTTTATTTTTCCAAAGGTGAAGCAGGGCAGGATTTTTCAAAATGTGTATTTTTTCAAAATGTGCTCTCTTGTTCCCTTTACCTTGAAATGCTGACAAGGCCAGACAGAGCAGGGGAGGGGATGTCCTGTCTGATTTGTAACAGTGTTACCTGTACACAGGGTTGTTCTTCTGGTAACGTCATGTCACGTGAGTGCTCAGTCAGAGAGACCAGAGAAAGCAGACTGTCTCATCTGCTACACTCGCCCCAGAGGCATTTATTTCGAGGTTCGACTTCTGACACACTGCCATCTGAAGTGTCACACTTGCTGCTGCTGTCTGCTTCAAGGACGCTTAGCTGAACTAGGCCCTTCCTGCTGCCCCAGGCAGGCCGGTAACATGTTTATTTGCAGCTCTCCTTGCTAATGCACCAGAATGACCGGGCTGAGAGGCCTAGTCAGCTCAGCAGATTCACTGCATCTTGCAGGAGGCTATCCTTGGAAGGGCAGCTGGGCTCTCACACTACAGGAAGGAGTCAGAGAGAAACAACAGCATACCTCACAGTACTGCTCCTAAATGACCCTGCACCTTGCCTGATGACCAGCATGGCTTCTCTCAGATCCTTCCTTCCTGGCCACGAGCCACTGTCATGTGGACCCCATAGCTTTTTCACCATCAGCCTCCTTCAGTAAGTGCATGGGTTTTCCCCCAGTGCCAAGGCCTTTTTTGGTGATTTTAGTATTTCACCATGCAAAGCCTTCTAACATTTTCTCCTTCATTAACCCCTTAAGTGCTGCCAAGGACGAGCTATCTCGTCAATTTTGGCCATAGAGATTTGCATAACCTCTGGGAGTTTTCTATTGCTTCTTGGCAGTCTCCAAGGACCATCCAAGCTCGGCAGATTACTATTCCTTCTTCCCATCCATCCGGGGAGACCACTGTCCCCCAGATCTGCATTTGGCCTCTGTTCTTCCAGATTTGAGCTTCTTCTGCTGTCTTTCCTTGGACATTCAGTCTCGGTTTATTTCCCATCTTGTCCCTGATCCTTTAACTTCAAGGTTCTCATACCTTATATCGTGATTCCTGGTATGCGCTCTCTTTCTTGTTTTAATGTCCTGGACGTAGCCATCTTCAGCCGGGTAATCTGCTTCGGTGGCCCATATCAAGGAGGCGTCTCTCCCCATGAACTGTCCTCTGGTGTTGCACATTGCCACGTGTGACATGCAGTGTGCTGTGGGGACATCAATTTCTATGGCCACAAAGATCTTGGATTTTCCCATGCTGTATGGTAGAAGTGCACAGACAAAGCATTCTCCTTCTGATTTCCTTCTCCCCACTTCCTTCATGTGCTGGTACCAAATGTTGTTTCCTAGATGTGCTGTGCTGTCCAGGTAATCGTTCAGTTCATTGTCGTTTTCATGTGGGCTTCTCTTGATTCTCAGTGTCTTTCTGTAGTTTGCTATAACTATATCCTTAAATGCGTCTGTGCTGCTTTTCCACTCTGGTAGTCTCTCAGGCACGATTTTCGGTGGAGCAGGTTTTATTATCTGTATTGCTACGGTAGGAGAAGGTTTTGTGTTTCTTTTCCTCTCCTTTTGTAATCTTTTTTAGATATCCTCTAACCACCATTGGCTCACCAACTTCCCAACGCGTGGCTGTGTCGTGGGCCTGGTGCTTGCGTAGGAGCTGGCGTGCTTGTTAGTACAGTCTCTGTAGTTCTATTTTTCAGTTCCTCGTGTAGTTTCTTTGCTCTAACTATAACAGGAATAAATGATCTATCAGCATTTGTGTCCTCGCAGAGAACTCTCTTGTAGCTGCCTCTGTTTTTTCGAGAGTCTTTGTTATGACTTTCTTAGTGGGACTCTCACTTTCTTCTACTCTGGTTCTTACACTGCCTTCTGAGACTGGTTGTTTGGCAGGTGATCTTGTATTTTCTGTTATTTTCGTTTGAGGTTCTGTAGCCATTGACACTTGCCCTTGTTCGGGTGCATTCAGTGTGTGAGTGCGTGTAGTGGTCAGTGCTATGTTTTCATTCATTCCGTGCTGACCCTGTCTCCAGCTTTTCTCCTCATTCGCTACCTCAAGTGTGTATGCATCACTGCTAATTATGTTTAATTTTAGCTCATTTGCTTTACCATCAGCTTTTCTTGGGACTGGAATAACTATATAGGATCTGGGTGCTTTTGTGGGACCTATGCATATGTTATCTGGTGGGTGCGCTGAAATCGGGACACTTCGTGCACCAATGAAAAAAGCAGTTCTGATAGTCAATGACAGAAAGACAATGATATTTAATAGGCATATACACATTATTGACTTGTACGACAATTGGCAGCATTTTCTTCCAGGGAAGAGGGGGGCGCCCCTCCGTTGGCGGTAAAACCAAGTTACTGTTCTGGGCCTCCATTTCAAACATAAGTCTATTGGAAGTGTTTAATTCTTTTTTTTTTCTTACTCCGATCTCGTTGCTCAAGAGTTCATTAATACTAAAGTGACAAGTGCTTCTCAAGTCTCCCCCTCTTGCGGGTGATGATGGCAATCTCTGGTTATGGGGTACAGTTCCCTAGTTAGACTATGGAAAAAGGTTAGGCTAACATCTTTGGAAATCACATTCATTGTGCATATCTACAATAGGTAAAATCCCAGTGCACCCCTCGAATTTGCATTGGTCCTGAGGACATGCTGGAACCTGTTAAATGTGAAAAGGGAAACCTTGGTACCCCTTGGAAATCAACACCAAAAATTAAAACAAAATCAGGAAAAAATAAAATAAAAATAAAAATAAAAATAACTTGAAAAAATTAAAGTGAAAAATAAAAAGGAAATTTGCCAAAAAATAGAAAAACAAAACAAGATGGTGAAGTTCTCTTTTCTGCTCTCCTCGATCTGTCTCACAGCGGAAGGATAAAGTATTGTCTCTCTGTCTCCTCGATCTGTCCCACGGCGGAGGTTTCACTGTAATCTCCTCAGGAATTCTCCCTGGAATTTAGATAGCTCCACCTGAAGCCTGATTCTGTGGGGGAGTGTGCCCATAGGCGCGATGTTGGCTGGATCTCTGAGGAAGGTGATGACGTCAACATCTGCAGGCCTTCCCACCATTTCTGGATAGTCTGTGACTAGTCGGAACAGGACATTGTTTTCCAGCTGGGTGTCCTCGGGTGACAGGGACATTTGTCCTGCTTGCTGGGTCCTGGATTACAAGCTTTTCTTTTGACTCGAACAGCTCTGCACTTTCCTGCTGCGTGGATTGCCACTAGGTAATTTAGCTTGGCCCACAGCTGATTCAATTGCTCAATGTTTCTTGGATCTCTGATGAATGTGTGGGTATCAGTTGTTCTTCCGACAAGTGCTGGGCATTTCTCAATTATGCCAAAGAAAAGCGGGAAGGTGAGTTCATCGATAGTTTCCTGTGGTGGAAGCATCTGTGTCTTTATTCACTGTACACAGGCACCTCGGCAAAGGCCTCTGCGAGGACAGTCAGTAGTTGCCGTATTATCTTCCTGTTAGCTGGATCCTGAATGAAGTCTGGGATACTGGTGTCTCTCCCTACAAGTGACGGATATGTCTCTAATACTAGTCGAAAGCAGGACAACACATCCCTTGTGATGTTTCTGCTGGGGGATAACATATGTTCTGTAAACAAGGTCTTGACACTGGTTGCTTCAGGATACTGTGTTGAGCTCTCAGAAAGGTTTTGTTTGCAGTCTATCAAAGTCTTCATTTCTTATAATGCTTGAGTGTGACTTGATTCAAAAGTTCGCGTTATCAACTTTGTTGTGGCTTTGGGCATGCAGTTTTCTCCTTCACCCTGCAACTTGTGATGCACAGAATGTCTGTATTATTGTCCTTTATCACCTTTCTCTTTTTTCATTTCTCAAGGGAAATGTCTAGTTTTGAAAGCCACAATTTTAAAACAGAGTTCTTTGCCTTGATTTTGCTGCTCATGCGTCCTTCTTCCTCGTCATGGATCTTGTCTGCACGTGCTGAGGATCCTCCCTGTTGTCTGTGGTTTCTTCATGGTTAGATGCAGCTGGAGGCTTCTCTCCAATATATTGTTTAATGTCATTCAGGAAGAGCCATGCCCTCCTGCCCTGAAGCTTGACGGCTGAAGGGGTGCAGTCCTCCACAATGAAAGGTCCATTGAATTGTGGCTCGGCCCACCTTTTCCTCATAAAGTTCCTTATCAGCACAGCATCACCAGGAAAGACGGGTGGCGCACATAGACCCTGAGCGTTGTCTGTTTCAGCACTTCCTGCTGTGTTTTGTGCTTCGCTGCACACTTTCGCCGTCGCTGCAGTTGGCCTGTAATGACAGAGATGCTGGATGTCATACAGTTCAAATACTCCTGCATCTCTGTCCCTAAAACCTCTCTAGCTGGCTGGGCATCACATCTAGCTCTATCTCAGGGGTAAGGGGGGGTCCTCATTCTTCTGCCCGTGACTATCTCGTGCGGCGTGAGATGATTGTCGGAGCCTGGTTGGTTCTGAAGTGCATACAATGCCAGTGGTAGACAGTGCAGCCATCTCTTTCTTAAAGTGAGCTTCAACTTGGCTATCCCCTCCTTTAACAAGCCGTTGAGCCTCTCACATATGCCGTTACCTTCTGGGTGATACGCCGACAGAACTTGTGCTTTATACCAAGCAACAAGCTGAACTGGTCAAACACTGTGCTGACAAAGTGAGCCCCATTATCTGATCTCATTACCTCACACACCCCCCATCTAGGGAACACATCCCTCACCAGGAATTTGGCAGCACAGGTAGAGTATGGGTGTGTACAGGGACCTGCTTCTATCGATCTAGAGAATGGACACACCACCACAATTAAGTACCTGTACCCATTACACACTTGGATCATGTCGACATAATCGATATGCAAGTGCTGAAATGGCCCATTTGGCTGGGGGATGACTCCTCTCACTACTTTTAATGTGTGCCCAGCGGTGAATTGCTGGCAGATAATGCAGTTCACCATGAAGAATGCAACATGCTCTGCTAAATTCGGTGTAAACCATTCTTCTGCAAGCGTTGCATCAAGATTTTCTTTTGACATATGAATTGGGTAATGTAATTGCTCCAATGCTATATTTAGTAGGGCGACAGGCATTACTGGTTTACCAGTGCTGTCTTGCCTCCACAATCCCTCTGAGGAGTTTAAGGAACACCCTCGACACTTCCACAGATTTATATCCTCCTGTGGTGCCTCCCCTTGGAGTTCCATTAGCTTAGTCTGCCCCATGTTGCTATAGGCCTCCGGTGTGGCTCGTGCTACCATCATCCTCTCATGGGTACGTGCCACCTCCACGTCCATGATTGTTTCACTCTTGGATGCTATGCGCTTGGCTTCCTTGTCTGCTTCATGGTTTCCACGTGACACGAAATCTGTCCCCTTGGTATGGGCGGCGCATTTCACGACCACTACATCCACTGGGAGTTGTAGTGCCTTTATCAGCCTGTCCAATAAGGCTGCATGTTGCACTGGAGTGCCGTCTGCTCGGAGGTAGCCCCTCCTTTTCCAGCGTGCTAGTCCTGCGTGCACTGTTGATGTCACATAGGCGGAGTCACTCTACACCGTTACTTCCTGGTCTGCATGATTTTCAATGGCGAGTATCAGCGCCAATAGTTCTGCAGCTTGTGCTGAATAGTGAGATGGTATTCGTGCACTGACGAGTACCTGGAACTCTCCATTTGCTATGTGTTTTACCACAGCCACGCCTGTGTATCTTTGCCCATCCTTTTGGTCAATTCTTGACGACCCATCAATGAACACAATCTCACCACCCGCCAGGGCATTTTCCTTTACCCTGGGGATTTCATCATAGAATTCCTCATAGTTTGCACAGTCGTGTATAGGTTCTCCCTCAGTGACTGGCTCTGCTATGAACGTAGCTGGATTTACCGTTTTACATCGAACTATTTTGATCAATGGGTTAGAGATAATTACCTCATAGGCTGACGCTCTCTGAGATGTCAGTGTGCCTTTTGGTTTCTCTAGGATGGCAAATAGTGAGTGCTCGACGTATAACGTCATGGAACATCCCATCACAATGGATGACGCCTTCTCTATGGCGAACGCTGCGGCAGCTAGATTTTGTTCGCATGTTAAGTGACCTCTCATAACTGGGTCCAGGTTCCCACTGTAGTATGCCAGGGCTTGTACCCCAGCGAGGTTCTCTGAGCGAGAACTGCTGTCATAACGCTGCCATTAGTGTGTGAGAACAGGTAGAATTCCTCTGCATAATTAGGAATCCCAAGAACTGGGGCCTTACAAATCACCCCCTTGAGTTCTGCAAACCCCTTCTCCATTGTCTCAGTCCATTCAATCTTTTCCTTTGTTGCCTGTGCCTTCTTTAGGGCCTGAAGTGATGGCTTGGTATACGAGCTGTAATCGAAGACACATGCTCTAACATAATTGCACAGGCCTAGGAAGCTCTACATTTGCTTTATCGTGAGCGGCTTAGTTTGTTCATGATAGCTTCAGCTCTTTCTGGTGTTACCTTTTTCCCCTCATGGGAGATTAGCTGACCTATGTACAGTACCTCTTGTTGACAGTATTGTAACTTTTCCTTGTCAACCTTATATCCTTTCTCAGCCAATATGGTCAGCAGCTGAGCAGAGTCGCGCCAGCATTGCTCTTCAGTGGTGCTGCAGATCAGAATGTCATCCACAAACTGCAAAACAACACTGTCTACTGCAATGTTGCTTAGGTCCATTTGCAGGACTCTGTTGAAAATGGATGGAGACTCACAATACCCATGTGGCAATCTCGTGCTCTTCAGACGCATTTGCCTGAATGTAAATGACGTCAGATCTTGTGAGTCACGGTGCAATGGGATTGAGAAAAAAATATTTTTCAAGTGAATCACCGTGAAATTCTTTGCCTCAGTGGGTATGTTACATAGGATTGTAGATGGGTTAGGGACTAGAGGGAACTCGGCTTCAACAATATCGTTTAATGGTCTTAAATCTTGGATTAAATGCCAACACCCTCTCTTTGATTTCTTGACGGGGTAAATCACAGTATTACAGGGTGATTCTGACGTCACTAGGATGCCCTGCTCCATCATGGCGGAAATTGTCTTCGCGATCCCTTCATCTGCTTCTTGGGTCATTGGATACTGTCACGCCTTTAGTAAAATGGCTCCTGGTTTCAGTTTAATTTTCACTTCTCCCACCCCCCTCAGGAGGCCTACGTCATAAGGTCCAGTAGTCCATACTGAGACAGGTACTTGAGCCATGTCATCATCAAAGTATGCTGGACGGACCAGTGCCAACATCATTCTTTGTGGCACTTCTCGTTTGATCATTTTGACCCAGAATATGAGACTTACTTCTACCCTTGTCTCTTCTAAGTCAGGGTGTTCCTCGAACAGATCGTCATCGATACTCGATACCCTTCCTCAATGGCGATAATCACATACCATTGTCTGCCTTCATCATCATTCCCTTCAACCAGTGCTACTTTTCCTCGCACTGTGGCAGTATGTATCATTAAGGGAAATACTTGTCCCTCTTCTTCATGCATATGTATTCTTGGTCTGAATAGGAACTCATCAGGGGTTCTCATAGTTCTATCTGTGAGACCTGGCAATCCCACCATAAGCACGCGCACACCATATGAGAAGACTTATGGCTCTAACGGTACAGCTCTCATGGCTATACGTCCTGAGTTTGCTCTGATCATTTCGCACACTATACCATTCTCGGTAAACAAGATTGTCATATTCAACTTTGTCATCAAGTCCCGACCCAAGATGTTTACAGGGGTCTGTCGTGAATATAATAAGGGTACATTCATCTCACAATCCCCTACAGAGACAGGGAGATTGTCCGTAAAGGGAACTATACTGTGAGCTCCTGTGAAGCTCTGAGTATCTATGGCGTGGCCGGACAAGGAAAACTTACCTTCTCGTATGCACGAGTGCATTGCACCCATGTCAACTAAGAAGGAATATTCTTTCCCCCCTATAACGACATTTACCCTTGGTTCCCTGTTAGGGTCTGGTGACACTGATAGGATAGAGCACATCAGAGTTTCCCGTGAGCTGTCCTATTGTATATATAGGTTCGGTCCACAGTATGCTTGTGGATTTCCTCCATTTCCAGGGTTGACTCCCCCTCCAGAGTTAGTTCCCTGGGGTATTTGCGGTGGTGCCTGTGGGGTTTGCCCTTGTGGCATGTTCCCCATGTTTGGGAGTTGAACCCTTTGTTGCACACCTTGCTGCAAGCCCACCGCTTGCAGCTGCACTGTGTGGTTCTGTGCATCGCCTTGTTGTGGGATGGCGGGCTGATTCACCATGCCCGTTCCCATTCCTTGCCCACTTTGCCACATGCCTTGGCTTCTGCACACACGTGCCGTGTGTCCTGTAATTCCACACAGCAAGCACACCGGCGGTGGTCGGGCCATCTGTCCATTTGGCATGTCTGGATTGCCCGTCTGCATGTTTTGGAAGCTACCTTGATTATTCTGAAAACCTCCTTGGTTACTCTGCCATCCTCTTCCTCTAAATTCCCTTTCCCTAGGGTAAAATCCAGCGCTAACCTGGTTATTCTGCGATGGGTTAGTCGCTTGTTGTGCGCTTGGTTCAGCTGGGCTTGTCAACATGGCTCCTTCTAGGGCATACTTCGAGAGCTTCTTTTGCACCAGCTTCGCTTCCTCACCCTTACGAGTTGCCTCCTTTTTTCGATTCTTTTCTTGCAACAATCTACAGTATTGTGCAATTGTCAATTGTATTTCAGCCCAAGGCTTAGCTTCTATCCACACCAATTTATTGAGCTGTTTTTGCACTGGTTCTGGCAACCCTTGGCACAATATATGGTAGAACACAGGGATAGATTTTGTCCAAGACTCATACGTTTCGAGCACCCATGCGTCTTGAAAATTAAATTCTGGATATAAATTAACGGGTCCTCAGACTCTTTCATTTTTCGAGTCATTATAGCTCCCATATGTGACGTGTCTGGGTACAGTACTCGCAGCGCCTTCCACACTGCTGCTCTACAGTTATTAAATGACGCTCCGTCATGGGTAGTGTTATTTATGGTAACCCCAGGGTACCCAGCTCGTTTCCATACATCGTCTGCCCTCTCACCGAGTATGGCGATCAGGAGGCCCTTAATGTCCCCTATAGCTAAGGTGACACCCCCCGTCATCTTTTCTAATTCATGTATCCACTTCCCGGCTCCTGAAGTTAGCATTAGAAGCTTATTTTTCAGGTTCTCTCGGTCCATGTGTGGCCATGGAATATATTGAGGTCTTATTCCCCCTTTTTCTATCAGTGGGAATTGAAGTGTGCAGTCTTCCTTCTCTTTCCCCATAGCTCTCCTATCAATTGCCTGGGTAACATTCCCTCATCGCCATCTACCTAGCAGTGTCCTAAGTCAGTCTACATAGGCAGGTGCTGACACCCCCCTCTGGCCGTGGAGAGTTCCCTCCTGTTGACCAGGCTGCGCGGCGGACTTCGATGCCCTAGGTGCAGACTCGCTAGCGTCTGACCATCGCACCCCTCAGTCCCTTGGGAGCCGCTTTTCGCACCGTCTCCCTTGTTCGTGTGCTTCGTCTTCCGTCTCCTCATCAGAGCCGGACGCTGATTGTTCTCAGTTCACGCAACTGCTTGCATCTTCTTCGTTCTTGCTAATTTCTAACCTATCCAGGGACAGTCCCCTGCTCCCACTACTTTTGGTGACATCCTCAGTGTCATACAGTTGAGTACTTTCCAAGCGCTCGTCTTCCCCTCCCTCTTGGGAAATCTGTTCAAGCCCCATTTCATCGTATATTTTATCAATCGTTTCCCCAATGCTGCTGGCATCGAAGTCATCTTTGATATTTGCCCCACTCGTGCTATGTACTGAGTCATACGCAGGAAAGAATTCTTCAATGTCTTCCCATTCTACAACAGGATTGGGTTTTTTCACTTCCCGCTCCAAATGTTCAAGATCCCTTGCTCTTTGTCTACGCCATGGGTGCACAACATACAGCCCGCGGGCCAGTTGCGGACCGCCATGCCCTTTTGACCGGCCCGCGAGGCACAAAGACTTTCCTAATGGAGGGCGGCCCGCGCGGCCGCCCTCCATTAGGAAAGTCTTTGTTGACTTCCGGGCCGGTGAAAACACTGGCCCTCATTGGGTCAGCACACACACGCATCACGTCGCTCCTACGAGCCACGTAATGCGTGTGTGCTGCACCAATGGAGGGCCAGCACTACGGCTGGCGTGGTCCATAAGGCTTGATGCCGGAAGGCATTTCAGCCTTAGACCATGCCAGCCGTAGTGCGATTCCAGCGACTTCCAGCTTACCTGCCTGCCTGCCTTCCAGCACGTCTCCGGTAAGTGGTCTGTTTGTGTTTGTGTGTCAGGTTTGTTTTGCGTTATGTTTGTGTGTATGAATGCTTGTGTTTGAATGTATTTTGTGTGTATGTTGAGATGCGGGGGTGGGGGGTGTGTCGGATGTGTATGAATGTTTGTGTTTGAATGTATTTTGTGTGTATGTTGAGATGCGGGGTGGGGGGGGTGTCGGATGTGTATGAATGTTTGTGTTTGAATGTATTTTGTGTGTATGTTGAGATGCGGGGGTGGGGGGGTGTCGGATGTGTATGAATGTTTGTGTTTGAATGTATTTTGAGTGTATGTTGAGATGCGGGGGTGGGGGGGGTGTCGGATGTGCATGAATGTTTGTATTTGAATGTATTTTGTGTGTATGTTGAGATGTGGGGGTGTGTGAATGTTTGTATTTGAATGTATTTTGTGTGTATGTTGAGATGTGGGGGTGGGGGGGTGTGTCGGATGTGTATGAATGTTTGTGTTTGAATGTATTTTGAGTGTATGTTGAGATGCGGGGGTGGGGGGGGTGTCGGATGTGTGTGTTTGAATGTATTTTGTGTGTATGTTGAGATGTGGGGGTGGGGGGGGTGTCAGATGTGTATGAATGTTTGTGTTTGAATGTATTTTGTGTGTATGTTGAGATGTGGGGGTGGGGGGGTGTGTCGGATGTGTATGAATGTTTGTGTTTGAATGTATTTTGAGTGTATGTTGAGATGCGGGGGTGGGGGGGTGTGTCGGATGTGTGTGTTTGAATGTATTTTGAGTGTATGTTGAGATGCGGGGGTGGGGGGGGTGTCGGATGTGTATGAATGTTTGTGTTTGAATGTATTTTGTGTGTATGTTGAGATGCGGGGGTGGGGGGGTGTGTCGGATGTGTATGAATGTTTGTGTTTGAATGTATTTGAGTGTATGTTGAGATGCGGGGGTGGGGGGGTGTGTCAGATGTGTATGAATGTTTGTGTTTGAATGTATTTGAGTGTATGTTGAGATGCGGGGGTGGGGGGGTGTGTCGGATGTGTATGAATGTTTGTGTTTGAATGTATTTTGAGTGTTTGTTGAGATGCGGGGGTGGGGGGGTGTGTCGGATGTGTATGAATGTTTGTGTTTGAATATATTTTGAGTGTTTGTTGAGATGCGGGGGTGGGGGGGTGTGTCGGATGTGTATGAATGTTTGTGTTTGAATGTATTTTGAGTGTTTGTTGAGATGCGGGGGTGGGGGGTGTGTCGGATGTGTATGAATGTTTGTATTTGAATGTATTTTGTGTGTATGTTGAGATGCGGGGGTGGGGGGGTGTGTCGGATGTGTATGAATGTTTGTGTTTGAATGTATCTTGTGTGTATGTTGAGATGTGGGGGGGTGTGAATGTTTGTATTTGAATGTATTTTGTGTGTATGTTGCGGGGGGGTGTGTGTCGGATGTGTATGAATGTTTGTGTTTGAATGTATTTTGTGTGTATGTTGAGATGCGGGGGTGGGGGGGTGTCGGATGTGTATGAATGTTTGTTTTTGAATGTATTTTGTGTGTATGTTGAGATGCGGGGGTGGGGGGGTGTGTCGGATGTGTATGAATGTTTGTATTTGAATGTATTTTGTGTGTATGTTGAGATGTGGGGGGGTGTGAATGTTTGTATTTGAATGTATTTTGTGTGTATGTTGAGATGTGGGGGGGTGTGAATGTTTGTATTTGAATGTATTTTGTGTGTATGTTGAGATGCGGGGGTCGGGGGGTGTCGGATGTGTGTCGGATGTGTATGAATGTTTTGATTTGAATGTTTTTTGTGTGCTGATTTGGGGGGGTGGGAGGTTCGGGTCTGTATGGGTGCATGTTTGTGTGTGTGTGGGCATAGTGTTTGGTTGGCGGTGAGAGACAGGGGGCATAGTGTTTGCTTGGGGGGTGAGGGACAGGGGGCATAGTGTTTGGTTGGAGGTGGGAGCCATGGGGCATAGTGTTTGGTTGGGGGTTAGGGGGGTGAGGGGGCCATGGGGCATAGTGTTTGGTTGGGGGTGAGGGGGCCATGGGGCATAGTGTTTGGTTGGCGGTGAGAGACAGGGGGCATAGTGTTTGCTTGGGGGGTGAGGGACAGGGGGCATAGTGTTTGGTTGGAGGTGGGAGCCATGGGGCATAGTGTTTGGTTGGGGGTTAGGGGGGTGAGGGGGCCATGGGGCATAGTGTTTGGTTGGGGGTGAGGGGACCATGGGGCATAGTGTTTGGTTGGGGTGGGAGCCATGGGGCATAGTGTTTGGTTGGGGGTGAGGGGCCCATGGGGCATAGTGTTTGGTTGGGGGTGAGGGGGCCATGGGGCATAGTGTTTGGTTGGGGGTGAGGGGGCCATGGGGCATAGTGTTTGGTTGGGGATGGGATCCATGGGGCATAGTGTTTGGTTGGGGGTGAGGGGGCCATGGGGCATAGTATTTGGTTGGGGATGGGAGCCATGGGGCATAGTGTTGCACTCCAAGAGTGAACTCAATAATAAAGCTAAAACAGGCACAGTTAGGAGATGTACATCCTTTGCTTTTTTGAGGAAACCTGACTCAACGAAGGCCATACTCCTCTTGGGTAACCCAAACAGCAAACTATAGCAGTCCAAAATAACGGAATGTCCAATCAAGGGTCAATAAAATATATACAATTTAATTAAACAGACGATATACAATAACTAAATCGAAATAAATGATAGCAATGGAAAATGTGTAGTACAAAATGTAAGTTTGAAATGCAATAAAAATCGTTACCCCTCAAAAACATATCTTTTTCCATGTGTTTAATACAAATTGGGGGTTGAAAAAGCCTCCTTACATGTCCCGCCTACCGCCCCGCCCACTTTTACTTTTCGGCCCACTATAGCCCTCATGTAAGGTACTTTCGGCCCTCTGTCAAAATCAGTTGTGCACCCCTGGTCTACGCTTACGTTCAATATCATCATCAACTTCCTTGCACTTCCTCGCTTCTTCTCTTGTCTTATATTCTTCCCTTCTTCTTTCATTTCTACGTTCCTTTGCCCTTCTAACTTCCTCATCTTCTCTTCTCTTCACTCTCTTTTCACGTACTCTTTGCTCTTCTTCCAGCTTTTGCATGTTCTGTCTGTACTTTTCATAGGCTGCGTATTGTGTGCGACTGAGCGGTATTCCTTGCTCTTTGCGGTATAGTTGTTCTCGCCTCAGCCTATCCCTTCTTGTTGTTCTCTCGTACCTCATTTCCTTATCCTTCTCCTTTTCCTTTATCTGTGTCTCTTCTGACCTCTCTCTCGGTCTTACATCATCACTTCCTTTTCCATCAAGTTTCAGCAATATCTGTCCTCCCATTCATTCGTCTTTTGCGAATGCTATCTCATTGGTTCTGCCTTTGCTTCCTTTCCATTTCTTTCCCTCTTTCTCCTTAACGAGAGCTGCACCACTTTGTGTCTGGTCCCTCCTTTCATCATCGCGTCTCTCCTTGTCCCCTGGGACTGCGGAGGTAAGATTAATTTCCTGATCCGTCCCCTTGATTTCGTCACCACTGTACGTGGGTGATTCGTATGCAGGGTTGCTATACCCTGTAGCTGCCTTGAGTTCCCTTTGTGGCTAGAGTCCCTCTGACTTACTACCCTCGATCACTGGCTCCGGCGGGGAGGTTGCGCGGTAGGCGGCTCACCCCCCTCCGTGCATACGTTTAATATCCGGTCTGCGGGTGGTTCTTCCTCCTTCGCCTGTTGGAACATTTTCCAAAGTTCTAGAACGGCGAGGCGTTTCTCTAATTTCTTGCCTGTCTGTGTGGCATGTAGGTAAGTCGTCATTTGTTGTAAGACAGCTTTAGATAAGGACTCATTTTGTGGCCAAGGCATAAACATCTTGTGGGCGGTACCCTTAACCCACTCCGTGCTGTACTTCTTAAGCTTAGGTGCATGCTTGGGTAACTGTTTACACAGATGTGCAAGTGGGGTAACCTCCTCCATTCTCAGTTTCGTTACCAACAATACTTCACCAGTATGAGCGAGCACCAATTACGCAAGCTCCAAGCCAATCTTTCCCGTCAAATTTTATATCGCCAATTTACTCAAGAACATCATTCCATCAGCGATTCCCTCTTAGTTACAGAATCGTGTAAAACCCAAACTTCATCTCGCACAATCAATAATACAGTTCTTTACATTTGACATACAACAGAACACATATGACAGACACTTGACAGACTAGACAGGCACCAGCTGGTCATACACATACCTGCCTTCTAATCAATACCCTGCCATGGAGTTTAAACAAACTCCTTTGGTGCCGTCTTTATTTGTCACCGTAGCCTAATCGTCCCCCCTCTGTGGGCTCTGAGTTCACGTTTCTTCTGATCACTATATTAAAGCGCAGGAACAAGGCATATCCTCTTACTTTTTTATCTCAGGTGTCCTTCCTGGTATCCATTCGTTTTCTCTCGGGTGCCCCCCCGGTAACTACTTTTTTATCTCGTGTGTCTATCCTGGTAACCACTTTTTTATCTCAGGTGTCTATCCCGGTAACCACTTTTTTATCTCGGGTGTCTATCCCGGTAACCACTTTTTTATCTCTTCTACTCGAGTCATTAACCCCTTATATGCAGTCTTTTCTACTTCTGACTATTTTTTTTTTCTCTGCCACCCTCCGTTACCTTTCCCTTACTTGTTCTAATGCCTACAAGACATTTGCCAAAGTAACGAGTTTATTGTTTCACTCACCGCTCGCATATTTTTCCTCTCTGGGACCTCGGGATCACCCCCCCTTCCTCTTCAGCCTCTTGCGGTCTTTTCGTCCGATTGGCTGCCTGTGGGAATGAGAAAGGTTATGCTTGTAAGGCAGGTTCCTTCAGACCCACTGCAGATTTTTCGGAGTTACTCTATCATTGTCCACGGGAAGCTTCTCAGTCTACTCAGCCGGAATGGCGAAAGGACTCATGATATTGCCGAAAGCCTAGAGTTACTTTGTGCCGTCGGTCTATAGGTGTCTCGAAATTATATAATCAATAGTTGACGGCCGTAACCATCCTCACGCTACCAAGTGTACTGGAGAGGCGGAACGTCCTCTGACGGGCCCATAGGTCAGAGCACACCCTCTAGTACCTGTAAAACAAGATAGCTGCACCATGTGAGGAATGGGGGTGCAGGATTCACTTACTCCAACACGACTCAATAATGAGGACTCAATAGCTTGCCAAAGGGAAGTCCGTTTAATGACAAGTACAGAAAACGGGGAAACAAATGGGAATCAGCATCGTTGCGATCACCTGTCTCGCTTCAACTTCCTCGAACTTCATGCAAACAATAACATTTATACCCAAATCTCATCATCATTGACGTCTAACTCTAAAAAGTTGTCATGCAATCTAGTTGGTTGGAAAAGATAACTTAAGTATAGGTGCTATATCTGTATATGGTAATAGAGCATGCGGATTGGATAACTCTTATCGGGTGGGCGTCTATGCCCATCTCTCTACATCACGCATGATTGACGTCACTACAAGTACGACGTCTTATTGGTTCTACTAGCTATAGGACCCTAGATTACATGGACCCTTGTGATTGGGCAAGTTACACCCCTAAACATAAATCTCCACTTTAATTAGTAGCATGCAGAATGGACACCCAGGTGCCTAGTGCCCCAGGATTCACCCTGCCTCCTTTCCATCAATCAGTGTTTTAAGGCAATGTGTCAATTAGTTGGCTGAGAATGGCCTTGAAACTGCAACTTCATATCAGGGAAAGTTGTGGCATCCTCGGGTTCTGGATGACATCAGGCGTTGGTACCTCTTTGCGCCTGGCTAGTCACGTGTCAGTTCACCGTGGATCTGATTCAGTTTCCAGATTTTCAGTGTATTAGATTCTCCTTTGGCCTCACCACCTGCCTGGGCCCCCTTATCTTGGCTTTCACAGGACAGGCTGCTGTGCTCCGAAGTTTCGATTCTTCATAGTTGCCGCTCTCCTCCCTTCCTTAGGTTGACCTCGAATTCCCAGGCATGAGCTGCGTCTTTGCTAAGTTTCGATTCCGCTCTTCCTTCTGGTTTTAACAAGGATATGAATCCCGGCCTGGTAAGCCTCTGGCCGCCTGGGCATACTTCTGCTCTTACAAAATGGAGTCGCACGTGTACATTGTGCTTTATGGAGGTAGATATATGGTTGGCGCTTGCCGCTCTATTCTTCTACAAAGCATTGCAAGCAGAACCGTTTTCTAAGCTTCTTGCGCTGCAAGCCTATTTACATGTGTTAGCTGGTTGGGTACTTCCATCTTGTTCCCCAGCAATGATTCCTAACGTTTCAACATCATTTCTTCTTTCCATGCCTGTAACATCTATTTTCATAGTTACACTCGCGTGCTATCCTTGGTTGCCGTTTTCGTTCATTCGTGAGTCTGTCCGGCCCCTCATTTTATTGCCACTGGCCATCCATCAAGGCTCTTTGGGTCGCTTCGTGGACAGTCTGCAGGCACTCTTCATTTCGTGTCAGCTGCTGGTATGGTTGTCTGAGGGGGTATCGTGCAGCCCAGGGCTGTCTGGTTATGGGTGCTTCGACAGGTATGGCTCTTCTGATGTATACTGGGCAGAGCCCAAGTGCAGCTCTCTGTTGGTTAATTTGCTCCTCATACGTCACATACCTTGGCGAGTATGTTCCTGGTATCTCAAGATGGGAGGCAGGGGTGCAGGCCATGGCTGGGACCTCCTCTACAAAGTAAACCTCCTGTGTGATCAAATTAGCAGCTTAAATGCACTGGGTAAAAGCGCAACTCCAATTTTTAGCAACACTGTAATGGGAAATGTTGACTTGCTTTGATATTGACTTGACCATTCCCACATGGCAGCAAGAGTACCACCTTCTTGCACTGAGCTGAAATAGAAACATTGAGTTAAATGTGCCTGATCTTCTATGACTTTTCTTTAGCCCCATGATTAAATTCCAAGCATTTTATCATGGGATGTGTTCTGGGAACCACGCTTAATGTGCTCTTCATATTCTTGAACAGAGGCTCCAGGATATTACAAGCAGAGAAGATTCAGGTGCCTATGCTATATATATATGGGATAGAGTACCCCTTACTATATGTTAGCGTGCTATTGTAAGTCCCTGAGGAGTTCTGTGACCAAATAGAGGAACAAGGCAGAAGGCCAAAGCACTCCGAGCAAACTTTCACTATCATGTGTACATACAGTAGGGGGCATTTTATTCCATATAATACATGGCCATACGCTATTAATACATAACCTTTTGCTTAATATACCGTAAGAAGGTAACCGTTTGCTGATCCATAGAATCCATGTACAATATGTTTGGATTTTAAAAAGCTAATATGCAGCTTCTAATGTGTCGCAGGAGAATACTTTAAGCAGTTTAACAATGTATTAAAAACGTTTCCATGTTTAATAAACAATTTCGGAGCTGAACCATGTCTGGGGATGCTTGTGGTCTTGTGCAGAAGGGATGTGATCTAGCAGTTCAGGCTGGACTGCCCCTTTTGGGGCTGGACCAAGCCTAATTTGCATATTGTATTTCTCCTTCTGTAATGGCTTGGCAAGCTGAAAAACAATGGAACAATGGTCTGGAGGGGTGCCGAGAGCTGTGCCCGTGGTTATAATTGGTTCAAAACCTTCCAGTCATCAACCGTTGATTTTGCTTTAATAAACAATTTTATGCAGCTCTTGCTTGCATGTGTTAAACTCCAGCAGTGCACAAATTAAACATTGTACCATAAAACTGTTTCCTTGTCAATTAATGACTGTAAGGTATCACAGAAAACTATTTTACAAGAAAGGAATTTGAAGAGGTTGTCTAAGCTTTCATTAAGCGTTGCAGGGACAGCTGGAATTCTCTCTGCTGGCTCAAACTGCAGACATTGTGAAGTCACAGCGTAGCGTAATAACTGATTACAGAGCAGTTGTGATGTCATTTTCTTATTACAGGTCAGTTGTGATGTCACAACGAGCCTGTACTATGAACATTATTTCCAGGCTTTTATATGGATATTGCAGGCTGCATGCATTATATATGTTATTATGAGACGGAACGAGTCATGATTGCATTATAATGCAAGATTAGTGTACAGAACTGATCAGTGACCCTCTCTGCCCCAGGTCACTGGTGCGGATATGTGAGGCAGCGTTCTACCTTAAATAAAATTATCTTGTTTCGCCCTGTCTATGTTTAAAAAGAAGGTGTTTTACCAGACTCTGGTTCGGCCCCAACCAGCCCCTCATTCAGCATGTCCTTTTATCAGTCCAGCTCTAGCTTGAACTCCTAGCTACTTCTGTACGACTTGCCTGCTCCTTCTCTCTGTCACACATCCTGCTACCCATCACCACCCCCTTCCTTACCAAATGGCCACGTTTGTTTGTTTGTTTATTTGTAGGGCGCCAGGAAACCCTTGGGTAGCTGGGCGCACAGAATAACAAGAATACTTAGAGCTTGGTTACAGGTTACATATTACAGGTTGGTGTTATGTACAGTAAATAAAAGATTACATTATATACATTTTTACATTTAAGGATAGAGTAATTACATTATATACATTCTTCACATTTTAAGGATAGGGGGTAACAGATTATAAAGAGTGAATATATTGTGTGCATTTTGCATGTGTGAGTGGAGGGGTACGTAGGGCATTAGATCACAGTACACCTAGGGTCATGTTTCAAAGGTCATTGCGTCTGAGCCAGGTGCGGGTATGGTGCCTGAAACTGTTGTAAGGCTGGTCTCTTCTTAGTTCAACAAGTAGGGCGTTCCAGTACTGAGCTGCTTGCACTGGGAAACTATTGCCTCCTGTTTTTTTTTAGTCGGAATCTCAGGGTTTGAAGGCAGAAGGAGTTGGTTGTTCTGGTTGGTCGTGCAGACATTTTTCTTATTATTCTGTCCCTGAGGTATGGGGGGGGGCTGCATTGTTCAGGAATTTGAATGTTAGTGTGACAATTTTGAAGGTGATCCTATCGCTAATTCTTAGCCAGTTGTAGTTTCTGCGCACATTCGAAATGTGCTCTCTAACTGGGAGGTTCAGGGCCGTTCTGAGCGCGTTGTTTTGCAGGGTTTGAAGTTTGTTGGTAATGTATTCGTTGGCGCCTGCATAAAGTGAATTGCAGTAATCCAATTTTGAGAGGATCAGTGCATTGGCTAGGATAATGCAACTAATTGGTGAGAGGAAGGGTCTGCATGCTTTAATAAGTTTACCGGTATAGGCTGTGGATGAGGCCAGGGAATTCACTTATTTCCTTAGGGACAAAGCGGAGTCTAAGTAGAAACCAAGAGTCTTCACCTCTTTGGCGACGGGGATTATATTGCCATCGATATTGAAGGAGCTGTAGTTGGAATCGAGTTTTTTAAGTTGATAGGTGAGCCTAGAATGAGGATCTCTGTTTTTTCGTCATTCAGGCAGAGGCCATGGGTTGCCATCCATGCCTGAATGAGGGAGTAGATTTCATTTACTAAAGCTGTATCCGTAGCGAAATTGCCCGAAAGGGGGATGAGGATCTGGGTGTCGCCTGCATAATTTGTGTAGGTGACACCCAGTCTGTCCAATTTGTCGAATAGAGGTTTAGTAAAGATATTGTACATCGTTGGCGAGACACAAGAGCCCTGTGGGACTCCACATGTTGTCTGGATAGGGTCTGCAGAGTCTAAGGTGGAGAAGACTCGCATGCTTCTGTTGTCGAGAAAGGATTGAACCCAGGCTATGGCTTCACTTGAGAAGTGGGCCGCTGACGCTAGGTGTTTGCAGAGTACTGCGTGGTCCACTAGGTCAAAGGCCGCTGACAGATCAAGGAGGAGTAGCATAGCTGTGTTTCCTTTGTCGTTGAGCTCTTCAATTTGGGCTTTGAGATTTATAAGGGTGGTCTCAGCGCCGTGTTGCGGTCTGAAGCCCGATTGACGAGTGCCGAGGAGTTGGTTGGTCTCCAGGTATTTTTGGATTTGGAGATAGGCCACTCTGTCAATTATCTTCAGGAGGAAAGGGACAGTAGTGATGGGCCTATAGTTGGTGGGGATGGAGGGATCTAAGGTTTGTTTTTTTAGCAGAGGGAGAACCCAGGACTCTTTTAAGCTACTTGGGACGGTGCTAGATGAGAAGGAGGCGTTGATGAGTTTAGTGATGAAGGGGGCAAGGTCTCTGGCGGCATCCTTGATTATCTGGGCCGGGCAGTAATCGCCTTTGCAATTGGAAGGTTTTAGTGAGGCGATGACTTTTTCAGTTTCGTAAGTGGAGACTTTAGCGAATTTGAATGGGGTTAGGCTAAGTTTGGGCGTGGGCGTGGTTGTGCTGGGAGTTTCACTGGGAGGGAGCGAGGCTTTTTTTATAGTGCTTTTAGATTGTAATGTTTTCACTTTATTTGCGAGGGCATTTTGGATATTGGTACACCATTGCCTGTCTTTGGGTACGTTATCGGGTGGTGGTATGGGAGATTCAAGTTCTCGCAGGATTGCAAATAATTCCTTTGTATTGGAGCACGCGTTGGAGATTCTATCGTTATAGGCGTCTTTTTCAGCTTGGATGATTGCTTTCTTGTAGTTAGTCGCGCATAGTTTGAGTTTGTTTTCAGCTGTAGGGATGGGTCTCCACACAGTTCCAAGTTTCCTTTTTTCCAATCTAAGTTCTTTTAAGTGGGGGGTGAACCAAGTGCAACGGTGTCCATGGCTATGGCCATGGTGTCGTCGTATATTTTGACCATAGTATCTGGATCAGAATCAGTTGGCAGGGCATTGATGGTTGGGAGGAGCAGAGGTAAGATATTGTCCGGTGTGATGTTTTTTCTGGATCTAGTGGGAACCGATGGTGCCATTATCTTTTCAGTTCTAATTCTTTCGTTGAATGTGACATCCTTTCTGTATATCTTGCAGCTCTAGTCTCTTACTTAGGGCCTCATTACACAGTAGGCGGTAACCATGGTGCTATTAGTGCCATGGTTGCCGCCGGTATTTTACGGTGTCCGCCTTGGTGGATGGCGGAATTACCGCCCTACTCCAAGGTGAGCGGGGGCGGTAATTCCCCATTCACCAAGGCACTTCCCCCATTCCCATTTTTGCCCCCATAGGGCTCAATGGGAATGGGGAAGGTGCTAATTACGGTACCTCAAATTGCGGTACCGTAATTAGCACCGAGGTCCCTTTGCGGCACCGTACTTTAATGGCTGGTAAAACCAGCCGTTAAGGTCGGGTCCCACAAAGGGAACTCGTAGTAAGGCAGTAAGGGTTTACCGGTACTGGTGCCCTTACCGGGTGTCTTGCATTCTCGTCTGTTTCACCATTTTCCGCTCCTTATCTCCTTCTCTTTGTTTTTTCATTGTATCTCCCCAGATGCTACCCTCTCCCGACCCATCTTCACATACCCATTCTTTCTTGGCTTTCCTTTCGGCCTACTGTTGTGACTTCCTCTGCGGCTATTTTCTCCCTCCCTGTCTACCCACTAAATCTCCATAAGTGCCCCCCCAAGCCCGGCTCCAGGACATTTTATCTGGGTGGGCCAGGCTTTTGATCAGGGGGGCCCATATTCCATTGGGTGTGGGTCTAGGAGTACCCTCAACAAAGTGCTGGTGTTGATCCTGATTTCACAGATCCGTGATCCAGCAAAAAATGTCTTCCCAGATCTGCAAAAATGCATTTGCATCCCTCTATAAAAAAAATTTCATTTCAAAAGAGAAGCAAGGAAAATAGTGTTGCAACATCAATCTACCGATCTTCCCTTCCCACCTGCTCTCCCTTTCTGTTATATCTGATCTTCCTTCACCTTTCACCATCCAGTCACCTTCCTTCAGCTGCCCTAGCCACGGTTTTCATTTACCTCCCCTCCCACCCAGCATGCCTTTCCTGGACTGGCTTGGGAGAATTGAGGTTGGTGCCTCCTCTTCGTCCTCTGAGAGGGCTGAGCAGTGAGGCCCCCAGTCTTTGGACCATCTCAGATGGTGTCTGCCCAACAATACCTTCCTAAGCACTGTGGCTACTCCCAGCAGGCCCCGGAGGAGATGCTTGTGGTCCCTCCATCTTGTTGTGAAAGATAGACCCCCACCCAGAATACTGAAGCAAGGACTAGGAGATTTTGTTTCCTACAAAATGTAAAAATAATTCAAAGTTCTTTAAATTTGAAGAACAGCATATACCATGTCTATTCAATACAGGTAGTCTTGTTGATCTTAACAATATTTTGAGCACAACAACATATCCTCCAATAACATAGACATGTATACAAACCTCTCTTCACGCACCCATTCCACAAACTCACTCCCCCCTTCTTTCCAACTGAACCCATACAGTAGTCCCATTCTGAATGTCTCCCATCAATGGTTCATGTCCAAAATGACATTTGAAACACAAAATGTTATTTTTCTGTTGCATTTGTGCAGCACATTTTAATTGAGTTTAGAGTGCTAGGGCTGTAAGGGCTGCATCAGGAGGCAGACAGTGCTGGTCGAGGGGTTTGCAACCTCCTGGTATTGCTCCTGGTGGGGAGTGCCCCTGTACATCATTGTCTGATACATACTGTTTACATACTGGTTACAATATGGAATTGTCCATGATGATTCTTTGTTTGATGTGTTTACTTTGATTTGCTATTGACTGACACAATTGTGTTCAATAAATGTGGCCTGGATATTTTCAAAGTTAGATGTGTGTGTGTCCTAATGACTCTGCTGCCCATCTATTAAACCACAAGTTAGGCTTTTTGGAATAGTTTAGAGGGAGAACTGAATCACCTCTAGGGGCACCTCATTTTAACAGGTAAGGCATAGTGAAATAAAAAAATATGCCCAGGATCACACACTTTGGTGAAGTGCAAAGCCATAGTTTGAGTCTAGCCTGAAATTTAGATATGAGACCACACATTTTCCAAGCTAAAGTTGGTGCAAATATGTGTTGAAGTTTGGCTTTGAATAACTAAAATAATACCATATTGTATACAGATTACTTTAAAAAATGCACAAGTGAGCTGGCCACCAGGGGGCGCACAGATAAACATGCTCTGTGCGTGAGCTCCGCTACCACGGCCCCCAAAGTGGACTGAGCCCCCACCTAAGGCCCCCCCCCGTGGTAAAAACAGACTCGCTGCTGTCGGAAGGTCCCCCCCCCATATGGTGAAAATCCGGAGCAAAAACGGTGGAAGACTCGCCCAGAAATCGCCCCGTGAAGCCGAGTCACCATACGGGCACGGAGACGACTGGCGGGCCCTCAAGCGACAACGAGCGACGACCAGCAGAGGAACTGGAGTAGGCCCCGCGGCGGAGAACCCGGAAGCGGAGGGCACTGCCCGCAGTGAAAGGGCGCCCCTCCACCACGAAGGAGCAGCGTTGTGAGGGGAAGCTGGAGACAGGACCGACCTGAAGGTGGGTGATACGCGGTGCGGGGTGCTGAGAATCCTGCCCCTCAGCGCCGCGGAGAGCTGGAATAGCTTACACCCCAACGAAACTGGGCACGTAGGGTGAAACCTACCCCCGACAAACCTGAGAGACAGTCGCACGGGAAAAGGACGGGGCGGACACCGTATCATACGGCCTCCGTACACAAGAAGAGACCCGGGGCGGGTGATAAACTGTGCCCCACTGCGACCCCCAGCCCGTAGGTGCGCTGCGGACGAGGACACGACCAGGAACACCCATTACACCCGGTCCCGTATTGAATCACAGGGGGCCAAGCACTGGTCCCACCATCGGAGGGACAAAGCCTACGACCGAGGGGAAAGGCCTCAACGGAGGAAATAATCACTCCGGACTGAAATAGATTGAAGAACGTATCGTGGTACTGGGGGATGGTCCGCTGTGCCCTCTCAGCGACGCCACCTGCATCTACCCTGCGGGCACATCCCCCCACATCGCATAAAAAGACGGCTCCCCGGCTGTACCCCAGACGACTCACGTGCTCCAGTGAATCTGCTATACTCCGAGCATAATCACAATCTCACGACCCCCAACGAGTCAAGCAAGACCACTGATACTGAAGTACAGAGGGTTGGGCCCCCGATTTAGGGGCGTGTGCCTCCTCTGGAATCTGGCAATCCAAATTTCCCAAGCAACACCACAGTACCTTGGGAAAACCAATGGACATAAAGGACAAACTGGCTACATACTCCTACGTCCCGACTTCTACCGAGAACCTGGACTCTACGATGGCGAACCAGAGATCCTCAGTGAGTGAGTCCGCGGCTACCAAAGGGGACATCGCTGCTCTCCTGGGAGAAATTAAAAATATGGGGGCCAGTATTGGCTCCAAAATTGACAAAATCACCCAAAGACTGGACACCATGGAAGAAAGGTTGGACGGAGTCGAGAACAATCAGACATCAATAGATACCTTGGAGGCACAATTGGACCAGCGGATGACTGAACTGGAACAACGTGAAGAAAGTTTCAAACTTAAGCTCGATGACTTGGAAAACCGGGAGAGACGGAACAACCTGAGAATCTTCGGTATTCCGGAACAACAGGGGGAAACAGAGAGTGACCTGAGGAACGCCCTCCATGATATCATCAAGCTCTTACTTGCCGATGAAGAGGTTGACGAACCAAAGACAGAAAGAATACACAGAGCCGGAGGCCCTCCAGGAGGACCTAGATCGGTCCTGGCTCGATTTCACTGCTTTCAGGACAAGATGAGAATCCTGGAGAAAGCAAGAAGCAGTGACTCAATTACATTCCAAGGATCCCAGGTCACGATATATCAAGACCTATCCACTATGACCTTGGCACTCCGACGCATGTGTGGCCCCCTCACCAAACATCTGAAGGAAAAGAATATAAGGTACAGATGGGGATACCCCTTCTCCCTATCCTTTGACTATAACGGGAACAAAACCAAGTTGAGCTCGGAAGGAGAGATTAAAGCGTGTATTTCGGATCTCCTTGGTCCAAACATGGAAGAAGATGGTCGAGAGGACCAACGCCGGGAGGAAAGAAGATGGCGCATACAGGGGCCCAGAAGAAAACGAGTCAAGGGTTCAAGAAAATTTCGGAGAGGTAACACCCCTCCAGGGGGTGAGAACTGATGAATCGCAATACTGGTAAGATGGCACATATTTGAATATACTAGTTCATGACCCGAACTGCTCAAGGATTTAGGAGCCCTGACGAGATTTGGGCCATGTAAACGGAGGGGGGGGCGATCGGGGGCTCAGTCAAAACAAAGATGTTAATGTGGTCTTGGGGACGTGAAGTAACGGTCCCCAAGGGTGGTTCGATGCCGGATCCACGTCTCTACTGGGACCTGCACGAACGCCGTCAAGTTGGGTGGGGTGGGGGGAGGGGGGGTTGGGCGGACGACAAACGAACAGAATATGAGGCGACAGCGACAACACAAAGGATGGCTCAAGAATCTAAGAGTCTTTATCTAGGATACACCTACTCAATGCAGGTCATAAATTTGCGACTGATATACTTTGAAAATGACGCCAGTTGAAGAGCAGAAAGACAGGGAGTCCCTTCGGATAGGAACACTTAATGTGAAAGGCCTCAATTCACCAACCAAGAGATCACTGGTGGCAAGGGAATTCCGTAGATCCCAAATTGACATCCTCCTTCTACAAGAGACGAAGTTCGCTAAGGGAGAAGAGAGGGGGATATTAGGGAAAAAAGGAGGAAAGGAATTCTGGGGCTCTGGCCCACTTAGGAAGGGAGGAGTCGGAATCTTGGTCAAAAATGAAATTAACTTTGAAGTTGAAAAGACTTGGTCAGATGTGAGTGGGCGTGCCCTCCTGATATCCGGGAGGATCGCAAAGGTCAGAGTGACAGTGGCAGTAATATACTCTCCCAACACGGGACAGTCCAAATTTCTAGAGAAGACAATACCCAAAATAATGTTAGAAGCATCAGGCCAGGTTGTCCTCGGAGGGGATTTTAATCTGTGGGCAGACCCGACCAAAGACTGGGAACCAGGTAACCCTGAGGCAAAAAACCAACCGAGAAGTGATTACACGTGTCTCCCTGACATTATGGAGATATATGATCTGCAAGATGCATGGAGAACTAAACATCCGCATGATAGAGGTTACACATTTTACTCCAACCCACACAAAACCTTTACCCGGATCGACTATTTGTATCTCACCAGGGACCTCCTCGAATCCACGATGTCGTCAGAAATCATCCCGATAACGTGGTCAGACCATGATATGGTCCTGTCAGACATAAAATGGGCAGACTTGCCTGTTCCAGGAGGAAAGTGGCGCTGTAACGAAAGCCTGTGGAAGGACGCAGTATTTAAAATTGAAATGGCGACTGAAATTGAGGAATACCTTAAACTGAATAACAATGGAGAAGTCTCCAAGCAAACAGTATGGGAGGCGGGTAAAGCCACTTGGAGAGGTATCCTAATACGTGAAGGATCTACTAAGAAAAGGGAAAGGAGGATCATCGAGCATAGGCTTCGGTCTGAAATACGCAAACTGGAAAGCGAGAATAGGGGACACCTAGGAGCAGATTGTGACAATATTAAAATAGCGCAACGTAAAAGGGAAGAACTGCGATTATTGGAACACGAACAAATCGTACGCAAACTTCGATCTCTCAAACAAAAATTCTATGAGAAAGGAGACAAAGCTGACGCATTATTGGCAGCCAGATTAAGAAAACAAAGAGCGGAACGAAAAGTGAAAGAGATAATTGAAGAAAACTCTGAGACCCCCCCTATCCCCCTCACCATACCGGAGAGCTTCGCCAGCTTCTATGAGCACCTGTACACCTCAGAAGTGACCCCAGGCCAATTAGACACAGATCATTATCTCTCCCTGGTAGACATGCCCAAAATTTCACGCCCCGAAGCTGAACTGTTGGAATCCCCGATATCTGAATCCGAGGTCCAGGAAGCGATTAAGAGACTCACCGTAGGCAAATCCCCTGGTGAGGACGGGTATACCGCAGGGTTTTATAAAACCTTCAGCGCTCAACTTACACCATTCCTGACCGAACTCTTCAATGAGATATTAGAAACAGGGACAGCTCCCGACTCTTTCATGAAGGCCCTTATAACAGTAATCCCGAAAGAAGGAAGGAACCCCAAACATTGTAGCTCATACCGCCCAATTTCTCTACTTAATTTAGATGCCAAAATCTACACCAGGGTGCTAGCTGCTCGGCTAGAGGTACTAACCCCCCACCTGATACACAATGACCAAGTCGGGTTTATAATGGGTAGGCAAGGAGCCGATACAATGCGCAAAACTCTCCATCTCATTCACTCATCACCAGAGCTACCAGGTAACCCTGCCTTATTGTCGATAGACGCAGAAAAGGCCTTCGACAGAGTGGAGTGGGGGTTTTTGTGGGCAGTCCTTAGCAAAGTAGGAATAGGGCCGAGATTTAGGAAGGGTATACAAGCTGTATATACATCCCCCAAAGCGTCTATTTCAGTCAACGGGGATTACTCCAGGTGGTTCGGACTAGGACGAGGTACTAGACAAGGATGTCCCCTCTCTGCGATTCTTTTCGCGCTCTCCCTGGAACCCCTAGCCCAAAATATACGAGCCAGCTCCAGAATAGAAGGCATGCGATTGGGGGCCAGGGAATACAAGATAGCGCTCTATGCAGATGATATACTCCTACACATCACTAACCCTTCTACATCCGTCCCACATGCTCTCCAACTAATAGAAGAATATGGCCAACTCTCTGGGTTCAAAGTGAATAAGTCTAAATCAATATTATTCCCTTTGCAAGGTACACATGAAGAAAACGAAACTAAGTACTCTCCCCTTGGCCTCAGACTCGAACATTCAGTTCTTAAATACTTAGGCATCCAGATCACTAAAAATTTGGCGGATCTATACGACGCAAACTTCCCCCCCCTCCTCCGTAATTTTTCGGCTGATCTGCAAAGATGGGACAAGCTCACAATCTCGTGGTTAGGGAGGATTAACGCCATTAAAATGGTATGCCTTCCCCGTTTCCTGTACCCTTTCCAGATGTTGCCTATCGAATTACCAGATGAGTTCTTCACAGAGGCCAAAAGACTCATGTTGAGATTCCTCTGGCAGGGGAAGAAGGCGAGAATCAGATATGACACCCTAACGCTCCCAAAAGACAGAGGAGGAGTAAGCCTGCCCGATCTGCGAGGATACTATAAAGCCGCACAACTACGTGTCCTCATCCCACACTTACGTGACCACAACCACCTCCAGTGGATCCACATGGACAACCACTTTTTCTCCCCAGCCACAGTATCAGAATGGTTATGGTCCCCCCGTAAGAGAATCCAGCGGAAAATCAAAGACCATCCAATACTAAGTACCTTATGGAAGATCTGGCAACCAGGCAAAGCGATGAACAAGATCACCACCTGGCCGTCCCCACTGAGCCACTTATGGTCCCCTGGTATGAATGACCAAATACCCGACGTAGGTAGATACCAGTCCTGGTATGAGGCGGGCCTCGAAAGAGTAGGGCAACTTCTGAAAAAAGACACTTTCATATCTCTCCCGGATCTAACTGAAGCCCTAGGAATAAGCCCACTATCCACTTTCCAATACATCCAGATAAAAGGAGTCCTCACGAAACCTGCATGGAAGGAAAAACTCCAGAGAGATCTCACCCCGTTCGAACGAATCCTGGACTCCAAATCTGAACAAAAGGGTCTGATATCCCTGATGTACAGGGAACTCATCGAAGCAGGCAATGGATCCACGGAACATCTCAGAAGCCGATGGGGAAGAGACTTGGGGGAAGAGATAAACCCTGAGCAATGGGAACTGATGTGTAAAGCAGCATCCAATACATCCCTCTCTAGCCAATACAAGGCACATGCCATCAAACTCCTACATCGCTGGCAATACGACCCACTCAAGTTGTCCCGGATGTTCCAGACACTGAGCCCAAGATGCTGGCGAGACTGTGGAGAGACAGCTGACTACTGGCACATGTGGTGGACCTGCCCACACATAAAGGTCTTTTGGGAAGAAGTCCTAACGTGGATCAAAGACATAGATGGTATTCAAAGAGATACGGACCCACACCTGATTCTCTTTGGACTAGAGAGAGACGAGGACGGATGGACTAGACTCAGAGGTCTTGCCCCACAGTTACTCCTCGCGGCCCGAGCGCTACTTGTAATAAAATGGAAATCCAGAACAATCCCAAGTAAGAAAGAATGGATCTGCCTAACCACCAACATCTACACGATGGAGACGATCACTGCTTCACTACATAATAAAGCGCCACAATGCGAGACCCTATGGTCGGAATTCCGAAGTAAACATCTTTCCGAGATAACGGACTCCCAATCAGATAATGATACTGGACCCTGATTTAATACAAAACCTGATGGCCTTCATTGAGAAACGGTGTTGACTCTAGAACCAGAAATCTATCCACTATGGTTATATTGACGGAGAAAAATGACGCCGCTAAGATGCACGCCCTATTGGGGGGAGGGGGGTGGGAGGGTACGGGTTATGTTACTTTCTTTGTTACAACCAAGGAACGGACTTAAATATAGTAACGATCTACTGAAGGAAATATTCTAATGCTGTTTCTTAAAATGTAACCAAACGCCAATAATGCTGTAACAGGCGATATGTTTCATCTGTTTTTCTTTTTGTTGCCTCAAAACCAATAAAACCAAATTTAAAAAAAAAAAAAAATGCACAAGTCATATGATAAACCAACCTGACAATCTATTCATCATTGTAGAAACAGGTTGATGAAAACATTAAGGGGGACATTTTGTTTTGAATCCTAAATTGCACAGATCAGAATTCTCCTGCTTGCCATTTTTGCAAAAGGGGCCATTCATTAATTTTAATTGTTTCCAGCAAGTAATGGAAAAGTAAAGAGTAAAACACAGGCGAAAATCACCTTTGCTATTTACTTTACAACTATGTGTCTGGAAAAGTGTAAAATACTTGCACAATTAACGATTGGGGGAGCCATCCAAAATGGATTCCTTTGGACTCTGCCCACTTTTTTCAGGTGTAAAGGTCAGGCAGGTCCCATAGGAACCTATTGGTTTTCCGCCAACGTAAAAACACATGCTGGTGGAATACCAATTGGATTAGGCAGGGGGACCTTGTTAAGTCCGATCTGCTCTGCAACTTCATCTGTGAAATTATGCAAAATCCTGCAGCTCATAAAAAGTGAAGCTACATGCATTTAGCGCCACTTCTTCCACTCCGCTTCACCTGGGACATGATCCTCTATGAGTGTAGCTTTATTTTCCCCATCCTGAATGGAAGCCTACAAGCTCCAGCATAGAAATTAATGAGAACTTAAGAAAATCTTATACAGACACAAAGTGAAATGAAATGCATGACAAGGTTATTGTTTCACACAGCTTGTTCTGTAGCCCCCTACTTACAAATCACCCAACAATCACACTTAAATAGCTTTTTAAAATCCTATATAATTTTTTTGTTAAGTGTCACAGCAATGGTCACTGCCTTTTTACCTTTCCTTATCTCTAATCACTACCTTTTGTGAATAATCTTCCTCTGAGACACGTTAAAAAGATAGGATCTCACTGGTAGGGCCTGACCAGCCCTGGCTGTTTGTATTGGTGGGGAGAGAGTAAAGCAGTAGGGGGGCATGTGTCCCTTGTCCAAATGTTAAATCCACCTCTGATTGCACTCTTTAGAAAATATTTAAATTCTGCTTTTTAGTTATAAAAGATATACACATTTTATACTTTGACCGCAACATTATAGAACGGGTGCTCATGTTTCATTTCCAGCACTGCCTAAACACCCAGCACCCAGGATTTACATAATACTTTCCAAACAAATCCCACAACACACATGACATATTCCGTTTGCATGCAAACTCTGTAAAGTTATTCAAACAGAATGAGGTTATCAAGTCGGTACTTATCAGTTTGAATTATGAAACGTTCTGTCAGAGTAGACTAGCCTTCCAAACAAAGACACATTCTATTTAGGTCGGAGCCCCACTGGTAAGTATACATGAGAAGATCTGAAACTGGTCAATACTTGCCAACCTAGCCTCATAATTTTCAGGTAGGGCCTTGTTGGACCAGCTCAGTGAGGTGCAGCTTGATTCCCTAGGAGTAGCAAGCAAGACTCCCACATCTGGGCATCAAAACATTCACTTAGGGAGACAAACGGAAGCCAAAATGCATTGGCAAAGCCAACGTCTTGGGCTTTTGATTAGGGATGGATAGGCATTTGGCAGGCAATGCCATAAGGGTACCACCTGGCCATAAGATGGGAACAGCTCGAAAATGGTGCCAGTAACTGGGCATATGATGGCATTGCCTGGCAAATGTCTGCTAATACCTATACGCAAGACGAAACTGCTGGCTTCATGATTGCTTGTTTAAGACAGGATTTCAGTGCAAGTCACAGAGCCATTGACAAATATATTGCTTATAAAATCAACTGGCTGAAGACACACATTAAGAGAATGTTATTACACCAGGAGCCCATTTACAGAGGTAATTAAACACTCAAAAGAATGCTTAGATATAACAGTGTCAGGCCCTATACAGCAAGACGTTTGGTGTTACTTTGTGATGGAGCTTGCTCAAAGAGTTCTAGAAAGGTTTGATTTTGGTGGTGAGGCATTGACTTAGCCACAGCTAGTCGTTAGGTGGGTAAATGACCAGACACACCCATAGGATGTGTGTTTCTCCTCACATTTTATTGCCATCCTATCTGTGTTCCACAGCATGCATTCTGGTTGTACCTAATAGGTAAAAAGTCTCTGAATCAATTAGAACCACCGTCATTGCTCTGGCCAGCATTCCATACCATTTGCATATCAGCCATGACTCTGTCACCAATGTCAGAAGCCCTTCCCAAACTGCTAGACCACAGGGCCTAAACATTCATATGGTTGTATGTGTTCCAGTACAGATGGAACACGGCCTAGCAATTGAGATTGAACTGCTCCTTTTGGTGGCAGCACCAAAAGTCATTTGCTAATGGCTTGTTCCCTTCTCTAATTGCACTGACATACTACAGAATTATGGCATGGAATGTTGCACAGAGCAATGGTAGTGATAATGTTTAATTCAAAGCCTTGCATGTATCACTTTTTGATTTTAATACACTTGCCTCCAGAATTACATTTTTGTTACTACCAACCTTATCTTTTCACTCATACTCAAGTAGTTAATGCAGCACAATATACACTTTGAATGTCATTTGTAAGGGCCCCCAGTCAGTTGAGGCACCTTCTGCAGAAATCTGTGTTCAAGCAACTTTACCTGTCATTTATTGTTTGATATAGTTAACCATTTTATTAAGCATGATGTGAAAAACCAGTATATTACCACAAAAAATAAACATACTTGAAATTACAGAAACCAAAATTGTGATTTTAGGTTTGAGAAGAGAGTTGTAGGCAGCCTTCTTGAATAAGTGTGCCACCTCACTTAGAGGTGTGACTGGCCCTCCATCTCCCTGGTCCTTTGTACTTTTATGGCTGTGGGGCATAAATCATTGTCTAGGGCAAGAAAACAAATCCTGGCCAGACCTCCTGCAATTCAGCCTCTCAGAATGATGTCTCAGAGGTTGCTGCTGAATGTTAAGAGCGACATCCACCCCCCACTCCTTCGGTTACCAGTGGTGTATAACACCACTGACATGGCCTCCTTTCTAGGGGGGGGCTGTCCCCCTTGACCCCCCTGCTGGAGCCGGCCTGCTTTAATGGCTTCAAACTCCTCCCATTGAGGTTTTTTGCTGCTTCGCCTTCTGTGCCAGTGGAGGGCTCTTCCATTAATTACCACATTGCTTTGTTTCACAAATACATTTTCTTGTATAGCGCACACTACCAATTAAATCACTTCTAGACACTGTAGTTATTTTGACATTGCTGTTTCACTGATGTGCATGTTTATTTTAAGTTTCTACATGTTTCCAGATTGAAGAACTGTGTTTACAGAGGTAAGTAACTCATTTTTCTGGTGATATAATTTCCTGTGATGTCATTTCCTGTAGTGTCACCATATGCAAATGATAGGGGTCCCACGCTTGAATTGCTGCACTTGGCCCGACAAATCCTAGGAACAGTCATGTGTGGAAAATCTTTCTGGCATATCACTCACACATATATCACACACTGACATATACCATGGGTGTATGGCCCTTAAAGAAATGGATCAACCCCTCAATGGTTATTGACGAGTGGATTTCTGTGTTTGTATTTCTATATCGACTTTCACTGTGGCATTCTAATGTGCCTTTTACACTCCGCCCATCCACGAGAGCTCCAAACATTTTCAGATGGACCTGCCTGCCATTTACCATTAAATTGCTCTGCTTAGACCATAGCAAGGTGAGGATCACTCTCCAGTTTTGCAAATACCCACTTTTCTTGGCATATGATGGGTTGGAGAGGGGACCTGTGCTTTTTTGTACCAGCAGGGTACATAAATATTGCATTTTGACAAAGTGGATGTTTTATTAGCAATTCATTAGCACACCATCCCATTTATACCGGTAAATTTGCGGGGTATGGTTATGGCCACTGCATTGATAGTCACTCTGGATTACTGCAACGTAGCTTTGTTTGCGCAGCCTGAAACAATCCTTCAGCGTTTACAAGCCGTGCAGGATTCCGCTGCCCGGTTGGTCGAGGGCCTCCATAAGTTGACACGGCCCTCGGTTGTCCTTCGAAAGCTTAATTGGCTCCCAATTCACAGCTGTATTACATTTAAAGTCCTATGACTTGTTTCAATCGGGTCTTTCATGGGCTTGGAGCCTCCTACCTTTGTCACAAAATTAAAAGGTACTTTCCTTCTCATAATCTTCAGTCTGCAGGTCCTTTCTTGCTTCAAGTTCCCAGGTTTCGTACATCCACCATGCGTGGTTGAGATTTTTCCATCGCTGCCCCGCCTTATGGAATACTATTCCTTCGTCTAGTCAGACCATTGATGACTATCTCTCCTTTCGAAAAGCTCTGAAAATGTTTTTGTTTAATTCTTAGTAGGGGTTGTCTCTTGACTCTTCTCATTAGTCTTTTGGCTTTTGTTTTTTTTGTCTCGTTCTTTTTTCCCTCTTCTTCTTCCCTAATTCACCAGTAGTCTGACTCTCGTCCTGAGAGCCCTAGCGCCAGGATACCTTTTTTGGTCAAAGTAACATTAGGAAGGCCTACTCAGCAAACTGTTGCAAAGCTGATATTTCACAGTTCGCCACAGAGGGAAGATATGACCATTGTCACATGAAGACCTTTTGTTAAGAAGTAGGGGGGGGGGCTGCAGACATGTACAAAGGCCCCCAACTGAACTGCTCTGCGCTCACACCATCCCTACACTGCACACATTAACACAGCCCCAACACTGCTCTGCACACATGCCATTCCCACACTGCACACAATTACACAGCTGAGACAATGCTCTGCACACAATGGGCCTCATTACAAGGTGGGCGCAAAGGGATACCGGGCACTGGTAATGACACCGGTGCCGGTAATCCCTTTGCGCCCTACTACGAGTTCCCTTTGCGGGTCCTTCCTTAACGCCTGCTTTTGGCAGGCATTAAGGACGGGACCCGCAAAGGTACACCAGGGTCAATAACGGTACCGTAATTTACGGTACCATTATTGCCACCTTCCCCCTTCCCATTGAGCCCTATGGGGGCTCAAATGGGAATGGGGAATGGACCTGGTGAATGGGGAATTACCGGTCCCTCCGACCTCGGAATGGACCGGTAATTACTCCATTCACCAGGCTGGAGTCGGAACGATTTTGGAGGCAGCCATGCCGCAAATAGCAGCGTGGTTACCTCCAAAGTCGGAATGAGGCCCACTGTCTCCAGCACTGCACTGTACTCAGATCATCCCCACACTGCAGGCAGGCACACAGTCCCAACCCTGCTCTTCACACTCTCCACCCTCCATCACACTGCACTGTATACACACATGCTAAAATACTGCCCTTGCATACTAAATTGCTTACACACATTAATTATAGCACCACACACATTTTCCCATGACTGCATTCCAAGACACACAGACACATCAACTACAGAAATGCATGCACATAGTACTGCAGCACTGCACTGAACATACACATCGAATTCAGCACTGCACAAACACCCCACCCCCAGCATTGCACACATACCCCCAGGGGTGAACTGGCCTATAGGGAACTCTGGAGATTTCCCGGTGGGCTCTGCACCCTGGGCCTCTTTTGTGTTTTATTTCCAAATTTTCTCATAGGAAAATGGTTGGGCTTGCTGAAAATGTGTAATATGGGACACAGACACGGACACGCACACAAACACATCCCTCCCCCCCTGCACTGCATGCACACACACTTCCCTAGTAGAGCAAAGAACAGTCATCATACACTGCAATGCACACTCACCACCCAGCCAGGCACAGCAAATGCTATGCTTTGAGTATTGTGTAAGGACATACAGCTTTAGGATTTGGTCTGCTGGGCTGTGTTTCCTTATGGGGCCAGGATATTGCAAACTGATGTTTAGCAGCAGGACTGTGGTTGTTTATGGGGACAGGATATGGCAATCTGTTGTTTAGCAGCAGGACTGTGGTTGTTTATGGGGCCAGGATATGGCAATCTGTTGTTTAGCAGCAGGACTGTGGTTGTTTATGGAGCCAGGATATGGCAATCTGATGTTTAGCAGCAGGACTGTGGTTGTTTATGGGGCCAGGATATGGCAATCTGTTGTTTAGCAGCAGGACTGCGGTTGTTTATGGGGCCAGGATATGGCAATCTGATGTTTAGCAGCAGGACTGCGGTTGTTTATGGGGCCAGGATATGGCAATCTGATGTTTAGCAGCAGGACTGCGGTTGTTTATGGGGCCAGGATATGGCAATTTGTTGTTTAGCAGCAGGACTGCGGTTGTTTATGGGGCCAGGATATGGCAATCTGTTGTTTAGCAGCAGGACTGCGGTTGTTTATGGGGCCAGGATATGGCAATCTGTTCTTTAGCAGCAGGACTGCGGTTGTTTATGGAGCAAGGATATGGCAATCTGATGTTTAGCAGCAGGACTGCGGTTGTTTATGGGGCCAAGATATGGCAATCTGTTATTTAGCAGCAGGACTGTGGTTGTTTATGGAGCAAGGATATGACAATCTGATGTTTAGAAGAAGGACCGTGGTTGTTTATGGAGCCAGGATATGGCAATCTGATGTTTAGCAGCAGGACTGTGGTTGTTTATGGGGCCAGGATATGGCAATCTGATGTTTAGCAGCAGGACTGTGGTTGTTTATGGGGCCAGGATATGGCAATCTGATGTTTAGCAGCAGGACTGCGGTTGTTTATGGGGCCAGGATATGGCAATCTGATGTTTAGCAGCAGGACTGCGGTTGTTTATGGGGCCAGGATATGGCAATCTGTTGTTTAGCAGCAGGACTGCGGTTGTTTATGGGGCCAGGATATGGCAATCTGATGTTTAGCAGCAGGACTGCGGTTGTTTATGGGGCCAGGATATGGCAATCTGTTGTTTAGCAGCAGGACTGCAGTTGTTTATGGGGCCAGGATATGGCAATCTGATGTTTAGCAGCAGGACTGCGGTTGTTTATGGGGCCAGGATATGGCAATCTGATGTTTAGCAGCAGGACTGCGGTTGTTTATGGGGCCAGGATATGGCAATCTGATGTTTAGCAGCAGGACATGGCAATCTGATGTTTAGCAGCAGGACTGCGGTTGTTTATGGGGCCAAGATATGGCAATCTGTTATTTAGCAGCAGGACTGTGGTTGTTTATGGAGCAAGGATATGGCAATCTGATGTTTAGAAGAAGGACCGTGGTTGTTTATGGAGCAAGGATATGGCAATCTGATGTTTAGCAGCAGGACTGTGGTTGTTTATGGGGCCAGGATATGGCAATCTGATGTTTAGCAGCAGGACTGTGGTTGTTTATGGGGCCAGGATATGGCAATCTGATGTTTAGCAGCAGGACTGCGGTTGTTTATGGGGCCCAGGATATGGCATTCTGTTGTTTAGCAGCAGGACCGTGGTTGTTTACGTGAGATCAGACTATTTAGCTGTGGATGGGATCATGTAATGAATGCATGTGTGCTTTGTTGCACCATTTGTACTATTCCACCGCAGAAGATCACACTGTTGTAAGATACAGCTGCTTCAATGTATCTCCCATTTGCCCATTTTCTCCTCTTCATAAAAGTCTATAATGAGCAGGGAGGGCAAACACAGTGTGCCCAGGTACCCCAATTGCCTTAATCTAGCCCTGCATTCTTACACTTGCACGCACACAAACACTTACATAGGCATCAAAATAACGAGTACACTGATCCAGACACTGATATACTTCTGCACAATCCCACATAGAGACACCCTGGTCCAATTTTAAATGTATTCTTTATTGTCCCTTTTATAATTGCATACCCACATAGGGCAGGTGTAGTGTGTCTGGTAAGGCACCAGTGGGTGGGCTTGATGAATATTATGGGTAGTTACAGGGTATTGTATAATGGGTAGTTACAGGTTATTGTATTATGGGTAGTTACGGTGTATTATGGATAGTTACAGGGTATTTTATTATGGATAGTTAGTGTATTATGGGTAGTTACAGGGTATTATGGGTAGTTACCGGGTATTGAATTATGGGTAGTTACGGTGTATTATGGGTAGTTACAGGGTGTTGAATTATGGGCAGTTACGGTGTATTATGGGTAGCTACGGGGTATTATGGATAGTTACAGGGTATTGTATTATGGGTAGTTACGGTGTATTATGGGTAGCTACGGGGTATTATGGATAGATACAGGGTATTGTATTATGGGTAGTTACAGGGTATTGAATTATGGGTAGTTCTGATGTATTATGGGTAGCTACAGGGTATTATGGATAGTTACAGCGTATTGTATTATGAGTAGTTACAGGGTATTATGGGTAGTTACAGGGTATTGTATTCTGGGTAGTTACAGGGTATTGTATTATGGGTAGATACTGGGTATTATGGGTAGTTATAGGGTATTATGTTTAGTTACAGGGTATTGAATTATGGGTAGTTACAGTGTATTAGGGGTAGCTACAGGGTATTATGGATAGTTACAGGGTATTGTATTATGGATAGTTACAGAGTATTGTATTCTGGGTAGTTACAGGGTATTGTATTATGGGTAGTTACTGGGTATTATGGGTAGTTATAGGGTATTATGTTTAGTTACAGGGTATTGCATTATGGGTAGTTACAGTGTATTATGGGTAGCTACAGGGTATTATGGATAGTTACAGGGTATTGTATTATGGGTAGTTACAGGGTATTGAATTATGGGTAGTTACAGTGTATTATGGGTAGCTATGGGGTATTATGGATAGATACAGGGTATTGTATTATGGGTAGTTACAGGGTATTGAATTATGGGTAGTTACAGTGTATTATGGGTAGCTACGGGGTATTATGGATAGATACAGGGTATTGTATTATGGGTAGCTACAGGGTATTATGGATAGTTACAGGGTATTGTATTATGGGTAGTTACAGTGTATTATGGGTATTTATAGGGTATTATGTTTAGTTACAGGGCATTGTATTATGGGTCGTTACAGGGTATTGAATTATGGGTAGTTACAGTGTATTATGGGTAGCTACAGGGTATTATGGATAGTTACAGGGTATTGTATTATGGGTAGTTACAGGGTATTGTGTTCTGGGTAGTTACAGGGTATTGTATTATGGATGGTTACATGGTAATGTATTATGGGTAGTTACAGGGTATTGTATTATGGGTAGTTACAGGGTATTATGAGTAGTTACAGGGTATTGTATTCTAGGTCGTTGCAGGGTATTGAATTATGGTTAGTTACAGTGTATTATGGGTAGCTACAGGGTATTATGGATAGTTACAGGGTATTGTATTATGAGTAGTTAGAGGGTATTATGGGTAGTTGCAGAGTATTGTATTGTGGGTAGTTACAGGGTATTGTCATTGCTTTGAACAGAGTTCAATGCTGAGCCATATAGGAGTTATGAAGGAGGTGGTGTGGGTATAGAGTTGCGGGGGCTGGTGGTGATGAAGCCATTGTGCACTGTGTGGAACCTTGTGAATGAGCAGTATGTATGCACTGTGTTATGTTATTATGCAAACTAGAAACATGCACATGCACAGGCAATGTGCTTTGGGGCACTGTGCAAGCTGGCCAGATGAATGTGCTGTGCATTTGTGTCGAGAGAGGATGGTGGTCATGAACCTGGATATGCGCCCCGTTTCTTTTTAGCCAATTAATGCATGAGCTGTCAGCCTGTGATGCAGAAGACACAGTAGGCTCTGCTGTATGTCCCCCTTCCTCACCGGACCGGTCTTCATAGCTGTGGGATCAAGCACAATACCCAGGTCTGACCAAGAAAAGTAAGACCCATACATTTATATGCATAGTACCGGTTGTCCAGTGCTCCCATCACTCTGGAGAGTATGAAGGTGATTCACATTGTCACAATGTTACCCAGCTCGTATCACTCTGCCGAACGACGGCTAGAAGCACTCATCACTGGAAAACCTGCTTGTAGATATAGGTCATTTTGTAATAGGGGCTACAACTACACTCAAATGTGCGAACATTCTATCCCCATTGTTAAGAGGCTTCATTTAGACTAACCACACACTAGTGGGCAGTTCTTAAGCTGACAACAAAAGCAGCGTGTTAGACCTTCAAAGAAGGATTTGAACATACTTCCACACCTTTCTATTAGTGTAACATTGTTGTGGGAATGGATCCTTCTGCTGGCATGCAGGCCTCCCCATCTCTCCCAATGTTAGCAACATCTAATGCTGCACACACGTACACAACCCATCCTTTTTATAAATGGTAAGATTACATTGTCAATTCCATCTGCTGCCAAACTGCAACTGCTGTATAGTCGCCTTTTTTCTTTTTCAGAATGGACATTCATAAATTCAGACACCAGACCCACCTTATAGACACCAGACCCACCTTATTTACACCTGGCCCACCTTATAGACACCAGGCCCACCTTAAGTTCAAAACCCTCTGCATTGTCCACAAGGCCTTCTCGGGCCTCGGGCCAAAATACCTTCAAGTCTCTCTTCCTAAACATCTTCCTTCTCGAGCTCTTCGCTCATCCACCTCCAACTCCCTTAGGGTCAGCCGCTTCTCCAAGCAACGAGTTGGGGGTAGATATCTCTCCGCAGCAGGGGCCTCCCTCTGGAACAGCCTTCCTGCCTCTCTGAAACTTGAGGAGAACCATCTCGGGTTCCGGAAGCACCTCAAAACCTTCCTCTTTACCTCCGCTTTCTCTCCCCCTCTACCCTGTTAATATTACTGTAACTGCAATGAATCTGAAAAGGGGCCACTCACCTATCCCGGTCCGTGGCCCTGCCACTCTCCCCTGCACTGCCTCCCTGGCAACTCCTGCACTTGTGGGACTGTCTCTGTATCCCTACAGCCCCCCCTCCCGGCACTTGTCTGCACATATCTTGCACTTGCCACCAGCTGGCCCTAATTATTTATCTTGTTTCTAACTAACCTGTACTGCACTTCTCCTCTCCCTTTCCCCCTTGCACTTTTCCCTTCCCCTCCACCCTGCACTTGCGCGATCTGAATGACACCTGGCCTAGTAGGATCGTTGTCTGTCTCCCTTTGTTCCCACCCGCTCCCCCTGCCTCGTCGCGCCTTGAAACACTTGTGTATAGGCGCATTATAAATGCCATATCATATCATAGCATAGACACCAGACCCACCTTATAGACACCTGGCCCACCTTATAGTGTCCAGACCCACCTTATAGACTCCAGGCCCACCTTATAGAATCCAGTCCCACCTTATAGACACCAGACCCACCTTATAGACACCAGACCCAACTTATAGAAATCGGGCCCACCTCATAGACTGCAGGCACACATTATAGACACCAGGCCCACCTTATAGACTCCAGGCTCACCTTATAGACACCAGGCCCACCTTATAGACTCCAGGCTCACCTTATAGACACCAGGCCCACCTTATAGACTCCAGACCCAGTTTATAGACTCCAGACCAATATTATAGACACCAGGCCCACCTTATAAACACCAGGCCCAGCATATTGACTACAGACCAACCTTATAGGCACCAGGCCTGCCTTATAGACACCAGGCCCACCCTATGTTATGTTATGTTACTTGGCATGTATATAGCGCCTTATGTATCATTGGTATGATCTCAAAGCACTGATAGGTTGAACACCCCCGGGAACCGTAGTTCAAGTCAGTAGAGAGAGAGAGTGTCGTACGGTGCGTGGGTGCACCAGATATGTGTGCAGCTGGTATAGTTATTGGATGATAGCTGCTTCCTAGCGATAGGTGTTGTGCTGAGGAAATCAGTTGGATGTGTGCAGTCTGGTGGATGGACACCCAGGCTGGGTTCTGGCTGCGTTAGGCCTGAGGAACGCCTTAGCTAGCCGGAATGCGCTTCAGCTAGCTGTGTTTTATTAGGGTGATGAGGTGATCATGGAGTCGTGTTCGTATGTGAACAGCTAGGCCGAATTAACAGGAGTATAGCTGTGTTCTGGTTGAATGATGGTGTATAGTAGAGAGTAGGCATAGTGGTGTGATATGGTGGCTATCAGTATGAGCCCCTGAGACCAGGCACGTGAGCAGGACAGTGGGGACGTACATAGTGACATAAATATATATAGCGACAGGATGGATAGAGGTATATATGGGATACAGATATATATATATATATGGGGATACAGGTACATAGGATATATTGGGGATACAGATATTTGGTAACATCATGGTGAACAGGCGTTGCCACTATCGGCAACATCCGCACCATCTGCAACATCCGCGTCATCCGTAACATCCGCGCCATCCGTAACATCCGCGCCATCCGTAACATCCGCGCCATCCGTAACATCCGCGCCATCCGTAACATCCGCGCCATCCGTAACGTCTGCGCCAAACGTAACGTCCACGCCATCTGTTCCGTCCACACCATCCGTTCCGTCGAATTCCTCCGTTCCATTGACTTCATCCGTTCCGTCGACTTCATCCATTCCATCCACTCCATCCGTTCCGTACATTCCATGCGATCCATCCACTCCATCCGTTCCATCCGTTCCATCCGGTCCATCCAGTCCATCCGTTCCATCCGGTCCATCCGCATGATCCATTCTATCCACTCCAGAAAGGTGCGGGTAGGGGGAATAGCCATTACTGCTCCCTATTAAACTGACCTACCTCTCTTATTACTCCTTTTTACCACTGCTTTAGTCTGCTGCACATCGCCGACACTTGTCATGTGTCCTTTTTGGGCACTTATGCCCTATCCAGGATGCTCACATCTAGGTGATGTATGTTGAAACCTAGGCTTTTCCCTCTATCCAGGAATCTCGCGTCAAGGTGTTTTTGATTGTTCTGATCTATATTGAAACCTAGGCTTTTTCCTTCTATCCAGGATCCTCGCATCTAGGGGTTTTTGCTTGTTCTGAAGTATGTTGAGACCTAGCTCTCATCTAGGTGTTTTTGCTTGTTCTGATGTATGTTGAAACCTAGGCCTTTTCCCTCTATCCAGGATTCTCGCGTCTAGATGTTTTTGCTTGTTCTGATGCATGTTGAAACCTAGGCTTTTTCCCTTTATTCAGGAATCTCGCGTCTAGGTGTTTTTGCTTGTTCTGATGCATGTTGAAACCTAGGCTTTTTCCCTTTATCCAGGAATCTCGCGTCTAGGTGTTTTTACTTGTTCTGATTATGTTGAAAACTAGGCTTTTTGCCTCTATCCAGAAATCACACGTCTAGGTGTTTTTGCTTGTTCTGATGCATGTTGAAACCTAGGCTTTTTCCCTCTATCCAAGAATCTCACATCAAGGTGTTTTTGCTTGTTCGGATGTATGTTGAAACCTAGGCAGTTTCCCCTCTATCCAGGAATCTTACGTCTAGGTGTTTTTGCTTGTTCTGATGTATGTTGAAACTTAGGTTTTTCCCTTATCCTGGACACTTCAATCTATATGGTTGCACTGCTGTTGTTTTGTTGTTGGCTTTGTGCTTCTCCCTCACCCGCTCTCAGACCTCCTTTGGCCCCCCCTCTCCTCTTCCCCCCCGACTCTCCTCTTCTCTACGGGGTCACCTGGTGAGGTCTTCGTATTGCTCCGCTCTATGTAAGTCTCAACTTAACAGGCTTCCCCCGCTCTTCCTGAACTTTCTAGGACAACATTGCCTCCCTTGCCCCTGCCTTGGCGGATTCTGTGATCACTCCTTGCCACTGGCTCCTTCCCGCTAGCATTACCTTGTGCACCGTCTCCTCTAAGTGCAAGCGAACCTGTCCACTCTTCAAATCAAGAATATATGCGGAGGTGCTGAGTACATGGTGGCAGAGTGTGCAGAAGCACCCATTCTTCTTGCGGTGCTCTTCTAAATCACTGGTTGTGGCAGGGTTTCTGTCTCCCCTACTGCTGGGGTTAGGCTTGCTGACAATTTAACAAGCAGCTTGCCAAATTAGCAAGTGCTGCTCACTACAAGATGGGAAGGGAGCCTCAGCAATGGACCCTCTGAATCTTGATTGGAGGGCGTTGGAAGGCCAAATCAGTTTTGCAGGCACGGGTAAGCAAGAAATTCTATAGTAGAATAATTCAAAGACAACTCAGCAGGTTAGGCAACTGTTGCTGAAACGTTAATATGTTTAGACCTTCCTGGAAATTATGTTCTTTGCCCCTTCCTGCTGAACAATGTGCTGTGAAATGTTCTGTTTTGACCTGTGAATGAATGGGTACAGCTCCCTTGCTTCACTTAGTATGAGATTTCTGCCTCCGTAGCGAAAATCGGAAGCTGGCACCCGTGAATATACCCACAATAAGTGAATGTAACTTAAAGTAAAATGTTTGATATGATATGGCATTTATAACGCGCCTATACACAAGTGTTTCAAGGCGCGACGAGGCAAGAGAGGGGGCACAGTGGGAAGACAGACAACGATGTTACTAGGCCAAGTGACATTGAGAACGCGCAAGTACAGGGGACGGGGGAAGGGGAAAAGTGCGAGGGGGAGAAGTGCAGTACATAGGATAGACAGTAAATACATAAAATAATAAATAAGAACAATAAGTAGGAAGTGCGGGCAGTGGTGGCAAGTGCAGGGGTAAGTGCAGACATCAGGTGTCGAGTTTGCAATTTAGTTCAATTGACTTTTCCACTTACAAGAAAGTGCACAAGACAAAAGAGCATTTACCTTTCAAAAAAATGAATCAACACTGGAAAAAACACCAGAGAGAGGAGATTTGAGAATAACTACGCTGGCAAAGTATAAAAGGAGCCCACCTTTTAAACTCAACAATTTATGATACAAAATCTGAATAATAGATGTGTGCTTTGCTTTGATACGATATGATATGATATATGGCATTTGTAACGCGCCTATACACAAGTGTTTCAAGGCGCGACGAGGCAGGGAGGGGGGAACAGGGGGAGGACAGACAACGATCCTACTAGGCCAGGTGTCATTCAGACCGCGCAAGTGCAGGGGTAGGGGGAAGGGAAAAGTGCAGTACAAGGTAAGTAGAATAGAAATAAATAGATAAATAAATAGGGCCAGCTGGTGGCAAGTGCAAGGTAAGTGCAGACAAGTGCTGGGAAGGGGGGGCTGTAGGGATACAGAGACAGTCCCGCAGTGCAGGGGTTGCCAGGGAGGCAGTGCAAGTGGAGAGTGGCTGGGCCCAGGACCGAGGTCGGTGAGAGTGGCCAAGTTTCAGATTCAGTGCAGAATTTAGTGAAGAATTTAGCAGGGGAGAGGGAGAGAGAAAGCAGAAGCAAAGAGGAAGGTTTTGAGGTGCTTCCGGAACCGGAGATGGTTCTCCTCAAGTTTCAGGGAGGCAGGAAGGCTGTTCCAGAGGGAGGCTCCTGCCGCAGAGAGAGATCTACCCCCAGCTCGTTGCTTCGAGAAGCGGCTGACCCTGAGGGAGTTGGAGACGGATGAGCGAAGGGCTCGGGAAGGAAGATATTTAGGAATAGGAAGAGAGAGTTGCAGGTATTTAGGCCCCAGAAGGCCTTGTGGACAATGCAGAGGGTTTTGAACTTAATCCTCGCAGCCACTGGGAGCCAGTGTAGAGATTTCAGTCCTGGAGAGATACGGTCCCTGGGCTTGAGGCCAAGGACAAGTCTCGCAGTTCTGTTCTGGATGAGTTGCAGAGGGCGGAGAGTGGAGGCAGGCAGATTAAGATAGAGACTGTTACAGTAGTCCAGCTTCGAGAGAACCAGGGCTCGGGAGACAGTGAGCTTCTGGGGGAAGGAGAGGAAGGGAAGAATACCTCTAAGGAGGTGCAGCTGGTAGTGTGACTTCTTAGAGACGTCAGATATATGAGGAGAGAAGGAGAGTGTGGAGTCAAAGATGACCCCGAGGTTTTTTGCCTTGCAGGTAGGAGCAGGAAGAGGCCCAAGAGAGGCTGGCCAGAGAGCTGCAGGGAAGGAGGGAGTGGGTGTGCCGATGAGTAGAATCTCAGTCTTACTAGCATTAAGGCGGAGGTCGTTGGCAGCACACCATTCCTGGATAGCAGACAGACAGTCAGAGATGAGGGCAGGAGAAGAGGAGGCCGAGGGTAGCCTGAAAATGAGCTGGGTATCGTCCGCATAGCACTGAAAGTTGGGGCAGAGGGCGGCGATGCGGTGGGCAAGAAGTGCCAGATACTGGTTGAAAAGCCAGGGAGAGAGATTAGATCCCTGGGGAACACCACAGGTGGAGAAAAAGATGTCAGAGAGGAAGGCCCCAAGTTGGACCTGGGAGGGTCGATTGGAAAGGAAAGAGGTCAGCCACGCCAGAGCCTGACCAGTGATACCCAGGTTATCGCGGAGACGGTTGAGCAGGATGGCATGGTTGACAGTGTCAAAGGCAGAAGAGAGATCGAGCAGAATGAGAACACACAGAGTGTTGGAGTCGAGGTTCAAGAGCAGGTCATCACGGATGTTCAGGAGAGCAGTTTCCGTGCTTCTGGCCGCTCTGAAGCCGGATTGGTGGTCATGAAGACTACCAACAGCTTCAGCATGGAGGTTAAGCTGGGAGATGGCCAGTTTCTCCAGGAGCTTGCCCAGGAAGGGAGTGATGGAGATTGGGCGATAGTAAGCCGGGCAGGAGGGGTCGGCAGAGGGTTTCTTAAGAAGAGGGTGCACAAGGGAGTGCTTGAGGGGGGATGGGAAGACTCCAGAGGCGAAGGAGAGGTTGCAAAAGTCAGCCAGGGCAGGAGCCAGGGAGTCGATGTGGTCCTTGATAGTTTTGGAGGAACAGGGGTGAACCTGTTTAGACGAGACTTTCATAGATCGGACTTGTCTGGAAACTTCGTCAGCAGAGAAAAGGGGAAAGGCAGAGAAGGAGGGAGGAGGGGTGGCTGCAGAAGGGCCGGAGGAAGAGCAGGGAAGCGAGGGAGGGAGGTGATAGGAGGAGAGTGAGGACAGGATGTCCTGAGTTTTAGAGATTAAGTGAGAGGCCAGTGCAGTACAGAGGGCCTGGTAGGGGACAGGAGAGGTAGAGACTGCAGCAGGGGTGGCAAGCTCCTTGCAGATTTTAAAGAGTTCGGCCGAATCGTTAGATGCCGCAGAGATGCGGGCTTGGATAAGGGCTCTCTTCTTGGTGAGAACGGAGATGACACTTTTATGTAGTCTTGTGGGTAAACATCTGGACTGGGAACATGTCGGCCGCTGGGGACGAGGGGGTGGGGGGTATTTATCTCTAGAGCATCACAGGGTCTCCCTCGAACAAACAGAAAAGCGGGACTCGTGCATGGAAGCCGCACAGTCACCCTGTAATACAAGATCCCTTGGTATACTCGAGGCAGGCACTGGTGCCCCCTGACAGCAGGGCCCTGGGCCACTGCACAGACTGCTTCTGCCTTCCTCCAACACTGGGTATACACAACCCAAAGCAGGCAAGGGGAATACAGGGGATCTGAAAAGAACAAAAGAAGACTTTGTGACCTGCCTTCAATCACTGAAACAAGAAGTGACAAGGGGTGAGCGAAATAACTGCCAGTGAAACAAAATTGGGGAAATTTGCCCCCCAATTTCACTTTGCTGGCATTTTGAATTTTTGTCAATATTCGCCACTTGTTGGCGAATTTCATTTTTTACACAAAATGTTGGATTGTTGCTAGAAATTTCAGATTTTGTCCTAAAATGTCGTCTCACTAGGGGGCCCAAAACGTTTCCATCCAACGGCAAAATTTTTCAAAGGGCCCAGAATTCAGCAATTTCTCCTCTGGGAAAATTCAGCCATTTCACCCACCCCTTGAAGCGACATCAGAGGAGAAAAGCCGGAGCACATAGAAGAAAAATGGCAAAGTGAAAGGTTACAAGTCTTTCACTCTCCACCAACAAGCTCACCAATCTAGTATTACTACTGCCCTACATGTGGAATTACTAGAAGTAGGACTCTCCATAGTAGAAGTCTAGTAGTAAATAGCACTAAGTCGTAATAGTACTACTAGCTGCCATTGCAGCAGTACTACACGTAACAGTAATGGTAATAGTGTTACCATTATTCTTACTGGTAATAACAGTACTACTAATACCATTACTGCTATTAGTATTGATCGCAATACTGCCAGAAGTAAAAATACTACTACAAGCAGCAACAATACTATTATATCAAAAGCATTAAGAGCTGTGCCGCTACACTCAAGTACTATTTTCAGTGGTGCAATTAGTGCTATTACCACCACTAGCAGTAGTAGTAATAGTAGTCATACTAGCATTACTACTAGGAGTGCCAGTAGTAGAAGCCATTCTACCAGTAGTGATAGCAGTAGTAGTCAGAGTGGTCATATTAGCACTACCACTAGAAGTACCAGTAGTAGAAGCAGCTCTACAAATATCAGTAGTAGTAACAGTGGACATATCAGCACTACTATTAGAACTACCAGTAGTAGAAGCAGTTCTACATGTAGCGATAGCAGTAGTAGTAATAGTAGTCATACAAGCATTACTACTAGAAGTACCAGTAATAGAAGCAGTTCTTCAAGTAGTGATAGCAGCAGTAGTAGTAATGGGGCTCCTATTAGCACTACTATTAGAAGTACCAGTAGTAGCAGCAGTGTAGCGATAGTAGTAGTAATAGTGGTCCTATTATCACTACTATTAGAAGTACCAGTAGGAGAAGCAGTTCTACATGTAGTGATGGCGGTAGTACTACTATTAGAAGTTCCAGTAGTAGAAACAGCTCTACATGTAGTGATAGAGTAGTAGTAATAGTAGTCATATTATCACTACTATTAGAAGTACCAGTAGTAGAAGCAGTTCTTCAAGTAGTGATAACAGTAGTAGTAACAGCAGTCCTATTAGTACTACTATTAGAAGCAGCAGTACTAGAAGCAGTTCTTCAAGTAGTGATAGCAGTAGTAGTGATACTATCACTATTAGAAGTACCAGTAGTAGAATCAGTTCTACAAGTAGTGATAGCAGTAGTAGTGATAGTAGTCATATTATCACTACTATTAGAAGTACCAGTAGTAGAAGCAGTTCTTCAAGTAGTGATAGTGGCATTAGTGATAGTGGTCCTATTAGTACTACTATTAGAAGTAGCAGTACTAGAAGCGGTTCTTCAATCAGTGATAGTAGTAACAGTCAGGGTGGTATCTGACAATGTCCCCTGAGTGTAGAAGGATGAGCAAGGGGGCCCGGTGTCACCACCTTGCATGTGATGCAGGACCTGGCAGTGGTATGGGGAAGGTCCCGGGGTCAAACCCCCACCACCAGGCTCAAGGGCAGGGCGTGTCACATGTGTACGTTCAGAACATTTGATTATCTGTTAGTTTGGGCCCCAAGGAATTGCTGTAAGTACACGAGAGATAAAGGGGCCGATTCTCAAAAAACTGTGCAAAGGAAAGGGGTGCAGAGAATGCGCCGGATTGGGTCGCTTTATTCTCAAAGGTGACCTGGACATTTCAGGAGGTACTGGACAGTGGCGCACAGATGCTCTGTGCACTCCAAGTGCATAGTCCTAGCGTGCTCCCAACACTAATGTATGACTGGCTCCCAGCAGACACGTGGTTGCCTGGAGCGCATTTCACTGCGGTGGTCCTGTAAGGGGCTGTCTCCGAGAAATGACCATAAAAAGCACTTAAATGCTAGCGTGACAGGCACGGTTCAACCCGCGACTGTCACACCTCAAACACGAATCACAACAGAGTCCAAATTTACCCTAACACGGGTTGCACCTCCCCCGTGCGTGTTTTAAAAGGCGCAGGAGATGCCCCTTGTGGCAGGTATTTAAAAGTGCATCCTGTTTGTGCATTTGGGACCTGCTTTTAAATGCCTTCAAATGCCCCCGTATATGTGCAAATGTGCATAGGGGCTCCTGAATGAGCGCATCTAAGATGCCCTTTGTGAATTGGGCTCCCACTTTTTTGGGCACAATTGAGGAGATGCGCTAGTTTTGAGATTCTGTCCCAATGTATTCACAGGCCTGTGAAAGACACAGAGACCTGTGGCAGACACAGAGAGACCTTGTGACAGACACAGAGAGACCTTGTGACAGACAGCAGAGAGACCTTGTGAAAGACACAGAGAGACCTTGTGACAGACACAGAGAGACCTTGTGAAAGCTACAGAGAGACCTTGTGAAAGCTACAGAGCGACCTTGTGACAGACACAGAGAGACCTTGTGAAAGACACAGAGAGACCTTGTGACAGACAGCAGAGAGACCTTGTGAAAGACACAGAGAGACCTTGTGAAAGACACAGAGAGACCTGTGGCAGACACAGAGAGACCTTGTGACAGACACAGAGAGACCTTGTGAAAGACACAGAGAGACCTTGTGACAGACAGCAGAGAGACCTTGTGAAAGACACAGAGAGACCTTGTGAAAGACAGAGACCTTGTGACAGACACAGAGAGACCTTGTGAAAGCTACAGAGAGACCTTGTGAAAGCTACAGAGCGACCTTGTGACAGACAGCAGAGAGACCTTGTGAAAGACACAGAGAGACCGTGTGACAGGCAGCAGAGAGACCTTGTGAAAGACAGAGAGACCTTGTGACAGACACAGAAAAACCTTGTGACAGGCAGCAGAGAGACCTTGTGAAAGACCCAGAGAGACCTTGTGACAGACAGCAGAGAGACCTTGTGAAAGCTACAGAGAGACCTTGTGAAAGACACAGAGACCTTGTGACAGACAGCAGAGAGAACTTGTGAAAGCTACAGAGAGACCTTGTGAAAGACACAGAGACCTTGTGACAGGCAGCAGAGAGACCTTGTGAAAGACACAGAGAGACCTTGTGACAGACACAGAGTCCTTGTGACAGACAGCAGAGAGACCTTGTGACAGACAGCAGAGAGACCTTGTGAAAGCTACAGAGAGACCTTGTGACAGACACAGAGAGGCCTTGTGACAGACACAGAGAGACCTTGTGACAGACACAGAGAGACCTTGTGAAAGACACAGAGAGACCTTGTGAAATCACAGAGAGACCTTGTGAATGACACAGAGAGACCTTGTGAAAGACACAGAGAGACCGTGTGACAGACACAGAGAGACCTTGTGACAGACAGCAGATAGTCCTTGTGACAGACAGCAGAGAGACCTTGTGACAGACAGCAGAGAGACCTTGTGACAGACAGAGAGACCTTGTGACAGACACAGAGAGACATTGTGAAAGACACAGAGAGACCTTGTGACAGACAGAGAGACCTTGTGAAAGACACAGAGAGACCTTGTGATAGACAGCAGAGAGACCTTGTGAAAGACACATATAGTCCTTGTGAAAAACAGCAGAGACCTTGTGACAGACACAGAGAGACCTTGTGAAAGACACAGAGAGACATTGTGACAGGCAGCAGAGAGACCTTGTGAAAGACACAAAGAGACCTTGTGACAGGCAGCAGAGAGACCTTGTGACAGGCAGCAGAGAGACCTTGTGAAAGACACAGAGAGACCTTGTGAAAGCTACAGGGAGACCTTGTGACAGACACAGAGACCTTGTGACAGACAGCAGAGAGACCTTGTGAAAGACACGGATAGTCCTTGTGACAGACAGCAGAGAGACCTTGTGACGGACACAGAGAGACCTTGTGACAGACACAGAGAGACCTTGTGACAGACAGCAGAGAGACCTTGTGAAAGACACAGATAGTCCTTGTGACAGACAGCAGAGAGACCTTGTGAAAGACACAGAGACCTTGTGATAGACAGCAGAGAGACATTTCATTTTGTGGAACCCGAGAGACCGCTTGGATAGATTGCAAGTTGCTGCTGCAAAGACTAGAGCTTGATAAGGGAAGACACCCGAAGGAAGGGGGGGTTCGCTTTGCTGTCCTATTTTCTTAAATCCCTTCTGAGGACCAAAAGAGGTGAAGACGGATTGCCAAAAGTCCACCAAGACAAAAGGAAGCCCGGTACAGGGTTCGAGAAGTGGCCTGAGTTGAGAAACAAGACACTGGGTTCAAAAGAGCCATCTTCTTAAGTTACTGCAACTAGTTCTACTTTTACAAGTGCAAACCCTACTTGAGCCTTAGTCAAATAAATATCCTTAAGTCTTAACATCAAGGTCTGGACTAAGCCCTCTGGCCTTTGTGACAAGTGCCCGCCGCAGTAGTATCGGAAGTAGTGTTACTACCAATGCTGCTATCCTGACCAGCAGTACTTGCAATACTACTATCAGTAGACGTGGCAGTACTGGCAATAGTAGGGCCCATGATTGCAGCTGGAGGGGTAGTTGCACTGGATGTGTATGTAGGATTAGTAATACATGTCTACGCGGTATTAGAGGTGGTACTGCCAAAGTGGTAGTAAGGATAGGAGTAATGGTCTGGGAGGTATGCGCTGCTCTGATGGAAAGGAGCAAGTCTTTTGAGGAGAGGACACGACGTATACCCTTCTTTCATCGATAATCGTTTTTTAACGATAATGTTTTGCTGAAAAAAACCATTGTAAAATATAGAGGGGGCTCGGGCATATAAGTGTTTGGGAGGGTCGGGAATAGTAAAAAAAAACACACGGAAGAGAGTTTTGGAGGGAACACACCCCCCCCCCAACAAATAAAAAAATACATTTTTCTATGGGTTTTTTCAGCAAAAAATGTTCGTAAAAAAAACCCGTCGAATAAATAGCCGTTAATGAAAGAATATAGAACCAGGACACCATACCCAAATAATATGGCTGCAGTGGGGGTGGAGGGTGGGGGCGGCAGTATTGCCAAGTAAAAAACTAGTCTGGCGGTTAAGCGCAGCATCACCAGGTGTAGGAAGGAGCTATTTTATCAGAAGTGTGAACTCATTATTAATTCATCCATTTCATTTGCCACAAAGGACTGGTTCATCCAGAGCCAAAAGTCCAAATTCAATCTTAACATTTTCGAAGAAAAAACATCAAAGCAATCCAGCCGAGATAGAGCATATCAGATCAAAACAAATATGTATATAGGCCCCCAGCCAAGAGAAAACGGCCGGAAGACCACACCTGAAAAACTACAAGCGAACAAAAAATTCACCAAAGCCAAAGGTCAGAGCCAAGCCTCCAATCTCTTCTGAGAGTGCTACAAGTTTGGACTAAGCCTCAGTTCTTAGGGAAGACTGTCCCTCAAGTTCCATCAGAGGACAAGAGGGCTGCGTTCTGTGGCCAAGACTTACTAGGAGTCCCCAACCTTACTGGCCCCCTTTGACCCCAGAAACATGCAATTTATCGTCCAAAAATGCACGGGTGCTTTGGTGTATTGTCGTGTGCACTAAGTGCATACACCAGCTTGAGTTAATGAGATGGTCCAGGGGTGATCAGTGTAGTTGAGGAAGGGTACATGCTCAAGCTTCCCAGGTTCCGCAACAGGCCTGCCCCACGCGTGTAAGATCGCTTTCACGGGGCAAAGTGGGGATGCACGCAAGCTCACCAGGCCCGTTTGCCCACAAGCGCCCCAAATATCAGAAGGGGAAACCGGGGACTGGACAGCGTGAAGCTGCAGGAGATAGCATTCTGCCAAACATGCAATACCACGTAGCAGTAACACTGCACTGAGTTTACAGATAGGGGGTGGGGGGCAAGGTGGCAGTTCCTGAACCCAATTCTGGACAAACAGTCCCTGGCTTGATCCCTCAAAGAAAATGTGTTCTCTGGCTTTGTAAATATAACTCCTCGTACCCCCCCAAGGAGAACATAGACGTATCCTCGACACCTGCAAAGCCAGACCTATTGCCTTTGCCAATGCTTGCTCTTGTAGATTTATTTGCATTGAACCTACTTGACAATTCTTCCACCTATCTCCCAGACTGCCGAGTTCCCTGCAGAATAATGTGTGTTTGAACTTCTTCGACCAGCACCTATCACGCATGCTCCAGAAATCAGCCGCCTCATTTGCATACCCATAAAGCCCGGCCTGGATTAGACACTATGGCTTTATTCCTGTAAATCATGCTATATGTTCACTTAGGGCGGGTTACAAGGGGTTTAGTGGAAAGAGTTGAGCGTGTGGAGAGTGTTGTGAAAAATAAACGTAACCGCTCTAACTTTGGCATTTTCTCAGAAATGATGCCATGGGCCTGTATTCCTTTAACTTTTGAAAAGTTTCTTCAGTACTGCAGAGAGTCTGTCTCTTTAATGTATTGTCACTTTACCAGGTACAGTCTTAAGTGTTCACACTCAAAGTAAAATGCACACTTAATAAGAACAGTATCAGCGCCTTGAGATCATCCCAATGGTACATATGGCGCTATACAAATGCAAAATAACATAACATGCATGAATAAACAATAACATTGTCAGGTGTAGCCTACAATTCCAAGATGGCCCCCAGGAAAATACTGTTTTGAAATGCAATGGACCAATGAAAGACGCGCTCTGCATCACGTGGTAACTAGTGCTATAGATCGGGAGTCGTCATATGTTCTTTAACAATGGAAGCCACTGATTAACTGAAGGCGGGTTTCAATAACATCAATCATTTGAAAATAAGTATAAGGCATCAAGAACGTGTAAAAATGTCCATATTCCGTAGACATTTGAAATGCTGCCCATCGCGCAATGTGCCTTTGTTGTGATGCACTTCACTGGGAGTGACACATCAATGCTGTGAGGCGTGCTTTATTCGAGCTCCTGTCTTGAATGCGTGAGTGTGTTTGCAGATGGGATCTGACCTCCCTGGGCACACCGGAGCTCAGATTAAACCGTATCCCACTGGGGACGAAGGTGGCATTCGCATCTGCTGGGATGGTGCATGATGGCCGCTTATGTTGCTTTCTTTTCCGATTGTATTTTGTCGGTTTTATGGCGGAAATCATGTGGACTTGATGCACTCGTCCTTTGTTCTTTTATTCTTTTCCCTTTCACGTCCATCTCGTGACGTTTCTTCATCTGAGGAATCTTCTGTGTCGTTGCTGCTGGGCGATCTCTGCGTGGTGGCGGGTGCTCTCGCCTTTCCTCTTTCTCTTTATTGCCGGCTCGAGGTGTTTTGTCGACCTGGGTCCCTCGGAGGTGTGGGATTCAGGCATACGGCTGCAAAATGGTTCAGCCTCTTACACTTCAGACATGTCACTCCTAAGGCTGGACACGGTTCTCCCCTGTGCCAGGGTCCCCCACACCACATGCATATGTCACCTCGTCCCGACAGCCGTCCTGGTCTTGTGTTGGTGGTTCGCCTCTCTTCTTGTCGACCTCGGACTGCTGCAACTTCTTCCTCCTTTTGCGTGTTGTCGAGGGGTAGTCGCTGCATTGCTGATTCCATGACCGCCACCTGGTCATCCGTGCGCTCCCGGAGTATCCCCATGGCTAGAAGGTGATCCAAAGGGATGTTTTTCTTTGACAGCACTGCTCTTTGTAGTTTTTCTGACGACAGGCCATTGATGATCTATTGACGGACTGTGACCACAAAAGTGATGGGTGGAAGGTTTCGAATGAATCTGAACCACTGGAAATTGCTCTGGGCAACCTTCCACACCACCGTTTTTTAGCCCGTCTGCGCCATAGCAAAAGGGGTCCAGCCATGTGCAAATCAGTCAGCTGCCGCCACGAATGGTAGCAGCCCAGCCCGAACTGCTAGGCCAGGTCCCGTCTGCACAGAAAACCAAGCAACCCCAGACATGTTTCGGCATTGTTGGACCTCCTCAGTGAGGTGCAGCCTGGTTCCCTAAGGCGCAGCGAGCAAGGGACCCACGTCTGGGCATACCCTCTCTCACATGGAGAGACAAACTGCGACCACAAAAATGATGAGTGGAAAGTTTCGAATGAATCTGAACCAATGGCAATTGCTCTGGGCAACCTTCCACAAAAAAAGGGGTCCAGCCATGTGCAAATCAGTCAGCTGCCTCCACCAATGGTAGCAGCCCAGCCCGAACTGGCAGTTCGGGCTGGACTGCCCCTTTTGGGGTAGCACCAAGCCTGATTTGCATATGGTTTTTCCCCTTCTGTAATGGCTTGGCAGGCTGAAAAACGATGGTCTGGAGGGTTGCCCAGAGCTTTGCCCGTGGTTATGATTAATTCAAAACCTTCCAGCCATCACCTTTCTGTTTTGCTAAAGTCACCCCGAGTGGGACGGGTATGCCCAGACGTGGGTCCCGAGTCTGCCGGGCCTAGAGACCCAAGCTACTCCTCACTGATGACGCCCAACAAGGCTGAAACATGTTTGGGGATGCTTGTGGTCTCGTGCAGAAGGGATGTGACCTAGCAGTTCAGGCTGAACTGCCCCTTTTGGGGTAGCACCAAGCCTGATTTGCATATGGTTTTTCCCCTTCTGTAATGGCTTGGCAGCTGAAAAACGATGGTCTGGAGGGTTGCCCAGAGCTTTGCCCGTGGTTATGACTAATTCAAAACCTTCCAGCCATCACCTTTCTGTTTTGCTAAAGTCACCCCGAGTGGGACGGGCATGCCCAGACCTGGGTCCTGAGTCTGCCGGGTCTAGAGACCCAAGCTACTCCTCACTGATGATGCCCAACAAGGCTGAAATATGTTTGGGGATGCTTGTGGTCTCGTGCAGATGGGATGTGACCTAGCAGTTCGGGCTGGACTGCCCCTTTTGGGGTAGCACCAAGCCTGATTTGCATGTGGTTTTTCCCCTTCTGTAATGGCTTGGCAGGCGAAGAACGATGGTCTGGAGGGTTGCCCAGAGCTTTGCCCGTGGTTATGATTAATTCAAAACCTTCCAGCCATCACCTTTCTGTTTTGCTAAAGTCACCCCGAGTGGGACGGGTACGCCCAGACGTGGGTCCCGAGTCTGCCGGGCCTAGAGACCCAAGCTACTCCTCACTGATGACGCCCAACAAGGCTGAAACATGTTTGGGGATGCTTGTGGTCTCGTGCAGAAGGGATCTGACGTAGCAGTTTGGGCTGGACTGCCCCTTTTGGGGTAGCACCAAGCCTGATTTGCATATGGTTTTTCCCTTTTTGTAATGGCTTGGCAGGCTGAAAAGCGATGGTCTGGAGGGTTGCCCAGAGCTTTTCCCGTGGTTATGATTAATTCAAAACCTTCCAGCCATCACCTTTCTGTTTTGCTAAAGTCACCCCGAGTGGGACGGGTATGCCCAGACGTGGGTCCCGAGTCTGCGGGGCCTAGAGACCCAAGCTACTCCTCACTGATGATGCCCAACAAGGCTGAAACATGTTTGGGGATGCTTGTGGTCTCGTGCAGAAGGGATGTGACGTAGCAGTTCGGGCTGGACTGCCCCTTTTGGGGTAGCACCAAGCCTGATTTTCATGTGGTTTTTCCCCTTCTGTAATGGCTTGGCAGGCTGAAAACCGATGGTCTGGAAGGTTGCCCAGAGCTTTGCCCGTGGTTATGATTAATTCAAAACCTTCCAGCCACCAACTTTCTGTTTTGCTAAGGTCACCCCGAGTGAGACGGGTATGCCCAGACGTGGGTCCCGAGTCTGCCGGGCCTAGAGACCCAAGCTACTCCTCACTGATGACGCCCAACAAGGCTGAAACATGTTTGGGGATGCTTGTGGTCTCGTGCAGAAGGGATGTGACCTAGCAGTTTGGGCTGGACTGCCCCTTTTGGGGTAGCACCAAGCCTGATTTGCATATGGTATTTCCCCTTCTGTAATGGCTTGGCAGGCTGAAAAACGATGGTCTGGAGGGTTGCCCAGAGCTTTGCCCGTGGTTATGATTAATTCAAAACCTTCCAGCCATCACCTTTCTTTTTTGCTAAAGTCACCCTGAGTGTGACGGTTATGCCCAGACGTGGGTCCCGAGTCTTCCGGGCCTAGAGACCCAAGCTACTCCTCACTGATGACGCCCAACAAGGCTGAAACATGTTTGGGGATGCTTGTGGTCTCGTGCAGAAGGGATGTGACCTAGCAGTTCGGGCTGGACTGCCCCTTTTGGGGTAGCACCAAGCCTGATTTGCATATGGTTTTTCCCCTTCTGTAATGGCTTGGCAGGCTGAAAAACGATGGTCTGGAGGGTTGCCCAGAGCTTTGCCCGTGGTTATGATTAATTCAAAACCTTCCAGCCATCACCTTTCTTTTTTGCTAAAGTCACCCCGAGTGGGACGGGTATGCCCAGACCTGGGTCCCGAGTCTGCCGGGTCTAGAGACCCAAGCTACTCCTCACTGATGACGCCCAACAAGGCTGAAACATGTTTGGGGATGCTTGTGGTCTCGTGCAGAAGGGAATGTGACGTAGCAGTTCGGGCTGGACTGCCCCTTTTGGAGTAGCACGAAGCCTGATTTTCATGTGGTTTTTCCCCTTCTGTAATGGCTTGGCAGGCTGAAAAACGATGTTCTGGAGGGTTGCCCAGAGCTTTGCCCGTGGTTATGATTAATTCAAAACCTTCCAGCCATCACCTTTCTTTTTTGCTAAAGTCACCCCGAGTGGGACGGTTATGCCCAGACGTGGGTCCCGAGTCTTCCGGGCCTAGAGACCCAAGCTACTCCTCACTGATGACGCCCAACAAGGCTGAAACATGTTTGGGGATGCTTGTGGTCTCGTGCAGAAGGGATGTGACCTAGCAGTTCGGGCTGGACTGCCCCTTTTGGGGTAGCACCAAGCCTGATTTGCATATGGTTTTTCCCTTTTTGTAATGGCTTGGCAGGCTGAAAAACGATGGTCTGGAGGGTTGCCCAGAGCTTTGCCTGTGGTTATGATTAATTCAAAACCTTCCAGCCATCACCTTTCTGTTTTGCTAAGATCTATTGACGGACAGCAAAGTCTTTGTCCGGGAATTCGCATCCAAACGCCAATTCTCTGAGCCGGTCATGGAAGTCGTCGATGGTTTCCTTTTCTCTATGATATGTCATGCAAAATTGGAACTTTTCATAGTCTGGATTCAATTCAGGCTTGAATTTGCTGTTTAGCGCCACTTTCGCTGTGTTGTACTCATCTGCTGTCCCTCTGTTTGGAAGCATGTTGAACAGGCGTAGGGCAGCAGCGCCAATGTTCAGCAACAGTAGTGTGCGTTTTGTTCTCCCTTCTACGATGTCCCTGGCCTGTAGGTTCAGTTCAAATTGTTGGAGCAATATCCCCCATCTGAGGGCCGCCCCAGTGGTGTATGGGTCGAATGATCTCATGAATGTTTGCTTGGTTTCATGGCTATCTAGTCTCAATGTGTTGTCCCTTTGCAGAGCGCTGCTGCTGCTTGTTCTAGATGGGCTAGTTTGGGGGCTGGCCATGCTAGTGTGGGCCCGTCTTTATCCTTTGCGTGCCCTTTACATTCAGCTTACTGTGTCTTTGGGTCAGCCAATGTTGCCACGTGGTCACTGTGGCTGATGCAGAGTTTCATTGGCACTTGGTATGTGTGTTGTGTTTCTTTTTTTCTCTTCTTCTGTGGTTGTGCTGATAGTAATTTCTGGGCCCTTCCAGTGCCTTTTTCGCATCCGTGAGAGAAAAAAAAAATGCAGTCATTTTTATGTTCTGTGCAGGGCACACGTGACTTCTACGTCCTTGCCGCCAGTGTGATACTGCTTAATCCGACCTTGTTGAGACAGGATGGCTTCACAGTCTGTTGAGACTTGACTGTCGTGTAGGCAGAAGAATCCTCTGCCCACAAGTGGCGCACAGAGAGAGTCAAATCACTCCCTGTGCAACCCTTGAGGCCACAGGTGGGAGATGAACTTCTGGAACCACGGACCTCTGGAGACCCCAAGCCACTGCAAAGAAAGCACTGGTTAAGTATCAAGCCAAAACAGCAGTAACATAAGCCAAACAGTATAAGTATACGTGGAACGTGCTTACCAAGAAAGGGCAGAGGTGGCGCTGCTGACCCTTTAGGAATGGGGATCCGGGACTCACTGGGGCAGCGCTCCCCAATACGATGTGTAACAAGCCCAGGAGGCCAGTTAGTGGTGAGGTAGCCGAGCCCACCTGATCCGAGGATCCAGATTCGGGTAAACAGAAGATTGTTGACAAGGAGACCAGAATGAAGTACCAAGGGAAATCCAATAGGAGTCCAAGAAACGGTCCGCGATCAGCAATAAGAGTTCAACCAAGAAGCCAGTAACACAAGGGAAATCCAAGAGCAGTCCTTATTCCAAGCCAAGGTCAAATCCAGGAAGAACCAAAAAGCAATAGTATCCGAGACGCCAAACAGAGATGAAACGAACAGCTGTGAAGCATTGAGTGTTCGGATGAAGCTGCTTAAATACTGGTGCTACGAGGCTACTTCCTTGTCACGTGACGCGCAACTGCATCACGTGAACGGGCTGCAGATTCACGTGAGCGGGAAGCGCTAGTTACGTGACGCGGATGCGAAGGGTAGTGCCGGTCTCTCACGCTCCAAGGAATACGCCAGAGGAACGGGCGTAATCGTGAGTGTGTGGCATGATGGAACACTCGTGCTGGCACACGGGAACTCGAGGGGCGTACACGTGAGTCCCGGAACCGGACAGGGGAATGGGGTGGAATTGAGGGACAAGGACGGGCTCGGGGAATACTAGGGCTGCTAGGAGGTGTGTGCATGACAGAGCCCCCCCCCCAAAGGCCCACGACCCAGTGGGCATGAAGGATTGTCCCGATGAAAGCGGGCCACCAGGTGGGGAGCCTGGACATCGACAGCAGGGACCCAGGACCTCTCCTCCGACCCGTACCCAGACCACTCATCAAGATACTGCAGACGCCTCCTACACACACGGGAACCCAAGATACCAGAGATCTCACACACATCCGGAGAAGACAGGGACACTGGGGCAACAGGGGCACGGAGACGGGTGGGACCAGGACAAGGCTCGAGTAAAGAGACTTGAAAAACAGGGTGAACCCGCCAAGACCCCAGGAGCACAAGGCGATAGGCCACCGGGTTGATCACCTGGGCAACCACAAAGTGGGGCAAGAGCTTGCGACAACCCACCAACTGCAGATGACGAGTGGATAGCCAGACGCAAGATCCCACTGAATACACAGGGGCCATCACCCGTTTCCTATCCGCCTGTGCCTTCATGGACGCTTGGGCCTCAAGAAGATGGGCTGAGGTCTGAGCGTGGATGGAGGTCAGGTCCCTAACACAAGCAGTAGCGGCTGGATTGACCGAGGACGGTAGGTCAGGGATGGGCAGGACACGGGGTGCTAGCCATACAGGACGTAGAACGGGGAGAAACCAGTAAAGGAGTGCACAGCGTTGTTATAGGCAAACTCCGCGAGGTGCACTACCCGCAACCATGACGACTGTTGCTGCAGGGTCAGGCAACGCAGATACTGCTATATGGTCTGATTGAGCCTCTCAGTCTGACCATCCGTCTCCGGGTGATAGGCTGAGGAGAACCGAACGTCGATACCAAGTAACTTGGTCAGCGCCCGCCAGTAGCGGGAAGTAAACTGAGACCCCCTGTCTGAGATGAGAACGTAAGGCAATCCAAACAGACAAAATAGGCCCTCAAAAAACAGTTTGGCCAGGGCAGGAACAGAGGGGATACCCTTACAGGGAAAGAAGTGGGCCATTTTGGAAAAGGAATCTATGACCACCCATAAGGTATCGAAACCCTGGGCCCGGGTAGGTCTGTGATGAAATCCATGGTTAACGTGTGCCAGGGTCTGGGAGGAACGGGTAAAGGAAGCAGGAGACCCACAGGATGGCCCCTCCAGTGTTTGCTCTGTGCACATACTGCACAGGTCTTAACGTAGCATTCCACATCCCTCTTCATGGACGGCCACCAGCACCAATGTTTCAGCAGTCCTAAAGTGCAACGCTGTCCGGGGTGTCCGTGGACAGGGGCATCGTGGGACCATTCTAAGGCCATATTGCAGGTATCTGTGATGGGCAGGAACAGACGATCTAAGACAAAGGGCAATCCGTCATGGAATACAGGGTCCCACTCTGACACTTGATCGGGATGAAGGGACACCCAGCTCCGAACAGCCTCCAACAGGGGCAAGGATGGAGTGCATAAACACACCACTTTACCGCAGTCCAAGAGAGTGTCGGGATATATCGGCAAGGCAACACCCCCAGGGGAACGTGACAAGGCATCGGCCTTCCCGTGGGCAGAGCACAACCGGTGCTTGATGTGGAAGTCGAAAAGCAGCAAAAAACAGGTGCCATCTTACTTGCCTACTATTGACGCATTTCAGGTAAGCTAAATCCTGTAGGTTCTGATGATCCAGAGTAAACCGTGACCCGGTGCTTAGCACCCAAGAGGTGATAACGCCACACACGGAATGCATCCATGACTGCCAGCAGTTCCTTTTCGGTAACTGTGTAGTGTGCTTCGGTAGCGGTGAATTTGCGGGAATGGAAGGCCACGGGATGAAGCCGACCAGTGGAGGGGCAGATTTGTGATAATACCGCACCTAAGGCAAAGGAGGAATCATGCGCTTCAACAATGAATGTGAGTTCCGGGTCTGGGTGTTGGAGAACAGGGGCAGTGGTAAAGGCTGTTTTTAATGCCTCGAAGGCCTGCTGGTGGATTTCCGTCCACTTAAAGGGTATGCGAGGACTGGTCAAGGAAGTGAGGGGAGCCACTACAGAGGAGAACCCAGAGATAAAGCGCCTGTAAAAATTGGCGAAACCAAGGAAGGAGTGAAGCACCTTCAGGGTAGCAGGGACGGGCCAGTCCAGCACAGCCCGCACTTTGGAAGAGTTCATGGCCAGACCCCCAGGCATGTTGTGAAAGCCCAGGAACTCCCCGCTGTCGGCTTGGAACTGGCATTTCTCTGGCTTGGCGAACAAGGAGTGTTTCTGCAGGCGAGAGAGCACTTCCCGTACATGCTGTACATGTTCGTCCAGATTCCGGGAGAAGATCAGGATGTCATCCAAATAGACCACTACAAACACGTCCAGTATATCAGAGAAGATGTCATTCATGAATCTCTGCAACATGGCTGGAGCATTGCACAGGCCAAACGGCATGACCGCGTATTCATACAGCCCATAGCGTGTTCAAAAGGTGGTTTTCCATTTGTCTCCAGTGCGGACGCGGACCAGATTGTAGGCACTGCATAGGTCCAACTTAGTGAAAACAGACGCATGTGCGAGGCGATCGAGCAAGGGTGTAATGAGGGGAATGGGAAAACGTTTTTTCTTTGTGACTGCGTTAAGCCGGCGATAGTCCACACATGGACGTTAATCGCCCTCTTATTTGGGGACGAAAAAGACGGGACTTGCCGCTGGAGAAGTGGAGGGACGTATATGGCCTAAGCGGAATGACTTTTGGATGTATTCTTTCAGGGCTAATTCTTCAGTAGGAGAAGGGGAATATATCCGACCTGTGGGAACAGTGGTGTCTGGGATCAGGTCTATTGGCCAATCGTAGGGGCGGTGTGGTGGAAGGACTTCAGAAGACCCACGGTCGAACACCCCTGCATATTCATGGTATTGTGTGGGAACAGTCGTGGAGACCAGTCCTACCATATGCTGTCCTGTTGGTGGTTCCGTGGTATCGGCTATAGTTAAGTGAGCAATAGCTCCCAAGTCCTGAGCGGGTGTGTGGTGTCCTGTGAATGCGGGAAGGCAAAAGATTTGGCAGACGTCTGATTCGAAATGTACTGATCCTGCTTTCCAATCAATTAGTGGGTTATGTTCTTGGAGCCAAGGTATCCCCAATATTAAGCCAAACTGTGGCATAGAAATAAGATCAAAGCTTAGGGTTTCTTTATGAACTGATTGGATTGTCAAAAGCAGTGGGGCCGTCTGCTGTTTAATGGGGCCGGAAATCAAGGATGTGCCATCAACCGCCTGCACTGGTTCTGGTCTGGTTTTGGTCAGAAGGGGCAAGTTCAATGCATGAGCTAGAGTGATATCGATATAGTTGCCTGTGGCCCCAGAATCGATGATGATCGTGACTGGATGTGTGATACCAGGTGTGGGTTGGAGAATGGCCTGCACATGGATGGGCCTGATACGGCCAAACCATGGGATTGGATTCGGGGTGTAACATGAGGAGCTCTATCCAGCCCCCGTTTCTAGGGCCGAGCAATCCAAAAACCCTATGTTTTGGGCTTTGGGCGACGAGGACATTCCTTAACGAAGTGGCCGGTCAGGCCGCAATAAAAGAATGCATTGTCTACCCTCCTGCGCTCTCTCTCAGTGGGTGTGATCGGGCTTCTTATACCCCCAATTTGCATGGGTTCGTGACATGTGTCTGAGAAAACAGAAGTGGATGGCTGGGCTGTAGGGTGAGTGAAACCGACCTCGGCTCTGCGTTCAGAGCGGCGGGCGTCCACTTGTAGGGCTAAATCGACCAGGTCCTGAAAAGGTGTTGGCAACGAGGGAATGACGGCAAGGGCGTCCTTCATGGAGTTATTTAGGCCTCTATAGAACACCACTGCCTTCTTGCTTTCGGGCCAGGACGTCTCTGCTGCGAGTTGGTTGAACCGTGTTATGTACTCGATAAGGGACCCCCCCTTCCCTGACCCAAATCGAGGAGTTCTAAGTCTCTGGACTGAACCTTGTGTCGGGTGTCGAACACCTGAGACATTTTAGTGATGAGTAGATCGAAATCATAGAGAGCTGGGTTATCGTTCTCCAAGAGAGGGTTAGCCCAGGTGGCGGCCATATCGGCTAGATGTGAGAGTGTAAATGCAGCCTTAGTGGTTGAATCAGGGAAGGCCTGGGGTCTGCACAAGAAGTGCAATTTGCATTGATTGAGAAAAGGTCCTGAATTTACGGGGATCCCCATGATACCTTTCGGGGGCTGCTAGAGGGAAAGGGGCGGGGAGCACCACGGGTACGGGACTTCGGGGAGGTGGAACAGGAGGTGGAGTAGGCTGTAGGACTGGTGGTGCATCCCCGAATTCAGCATCAGGATGCAAGGGGTGTCTAGTGCTTTGGATGTTATCTAGGGTATGGTGAATGCCAGTGTTAGCTGCGGCCATGTCAGCGCGTAACACGGTTATGGCCTGGACCATAGCATCCATGGGGTCGTCCACGGCTCCCTCCATTGACTACACGACAGGATGGCTTCACAGTCTGTTGAGACTTGACTGTCGTGTAGGCAGAAGAATCCTCTGCCCACAAGTGGCGCACAGAGAGAGTCAAATCACTCCCTGTGCAACCCTTGAGGCCACAGGTGGGAGATGAACTTCCGGAACCACGGACCTCTGGAGACCCCAAGCCACTGCAAAGAAAGCCCTGGTTAAGTATCAAGCCAAAACAGCAGTCACATAAGCCAAACAGTATAAGTATACGTGGAACGGGCTTGCCGAGAAAGGGCAGAGGTGGCGCTGCTGACCCTTTAGGAATGGGGATCCGGGAATCACTGGGGCAGCGCTCCCAAATACGATGTAACAAGCCCAGGAGGCCAGTTAGTGGTGTGGTAGCCGAGCCCACCTGATCCCAGGATCCAGATTCGGGTAAACAGAAGATTGTTGACAAGGAGACCAGAACGACGTGCCAAGGGAAATCCAATAGTAGTCCAAGAAACGGTCCGTGATCAGCAGTAAGAGTTCAACCAAGAAGCCAGTAACACAAGGGAAATCCAAGAGCAGTCCTTATTCCAAGCCGAGGTCGAATCCAGGAAGAACCAAAAAGCAATAGTATCCAAGACGCCGAACAGAGTTCAAATGAACAGCTGTGAAGCATCGAGTGTTCGGTTGAAGCTGCTTAAATACTGGTGCTACGAGGCTACTTCCTTGTTACGTGACGCGCAACTGCATCACGTGAACGGGCTGCAGAGTCACGTGAGCGGGAACCGCTAGTCACGAGACGCGGAAGCGAAGCGCCGGTCTCTCAGGCGCCAAGGAATATGCCAGAGGAACGGGCGTAATCTCGAGTGTGTGGCATGATGGAACACTCATGCTGGCACACGGGAACTCGAGGGGCGTACACATGAGTCCCGGAACCGGACAGGGGAACGGGTGGAACTGAGGGACAAGAACGGGCTCTGGGAATACTAGGGCTGCTAGGAGGTGTGTGCGTGACAGACCTCCGGTGTGCCCAGGGAGGTCGGATCGCATCTGCAAACACACTCACGCACAGGAGCTCGAATAAAGCACGTCTCACCGCATTGATGTGTCACTCCGGATTAACCCTTCCAGGGCAATCTGCCTTTATTTCCTCCCTGATCACGTGGCACGGGTCTCCCCTCAATCACGTGATCGGGGCTAGTTGGAATACACATCGGAGAGCAGCCTTTAAGACATTATTTTCTTTTCACAACATTGCTGATAGGCCTACAGACATGCAAACTGCACGTCTCCACACGTTGTGGCCGTAGACACACACACAGGACTGCACAGGTGCAAGATTTTAGCAATGCATAACATGTAATTGGTTATTTATAACACGCTTAATATCAACAAGTTTCGAAGCGCAGACTCGGGGATCAAACCTGTGTTGCTCTCGTCGTCTTGCTTCCAAGGCGAGCGCGTTTCCCCTGAGCTATTCTCCTGAGACAATGTTGCAGTAACTAGTAAACTGCAGAGTGCTATCAATGCCATCTACAAAAAGGTGCAAGGTGCATAGTTGTGAAGCAGGCTGGTCTTTAGCTCATATATGCCTGTACAGACTTCACGAGCATGGCATTGGTGGTGTATTGGTTTGAACGCGCGCGCTTGAAAGAAGCATCAGGTACAGTAGCTAGATTTGAACCGTTCCTCCAAGACGTTGTTCAATTTGAATGTTATGTAATAAAATGAATTGGAATGGCCCACAGGTGAAACAGGATAATAAAATCACCAGTGATGCAAACCTCTGCATCATCGCTGGGTTCTATTTGGTGAACTTTTATGACCAAAAATCATGAATGGTTGTTAAAAATATCTGTCTTGCAGCATACCTTATCGGTGGTGCTCTGCTATATATTTTTCTTTTTTTAATGTTGTATTGCATTAATGTGAACTTAGGATCAAACATTTAAAGGAAAGATATAAAATAAGGTGTCCCTTCCTAAAACGCGCAAAAGGAAAGCAGTTATGGGAGCTGGGCTCAGCCCACTCCACCAGTCCTCTGCTTTTTATTTCCATAAGGCCAGGCTCCATGTCATATGTGATGGGTCCGTGTCATGTGTTGTCTCGGTGATGCGTGTCCATGCTGTAATATTTTTCTCACGTGTTTTTCTAATTCTGACTGTGGTGTCCCGTTGATATAGATCTAGTTGCTGTTCTCTGGCCTCAGGAAAAACAGGAGTAAGCAGAAAAAGACAAAGCAGCAGAGCCCTGTCCAAAAGGGAGTCACCGGTCTCCCCACGTCTTGCCAGCTGCTCCAGCAGCTCCAACAGCCAACCGCTGTGAACTCCGTCCATCTGAGGAAAGGACCAGACGTTAACGTTTGGATCGTCAAGCCGCACTGAACCAGCCACTTACGACAATCGCACACAACCATCATATTAGAAACCATGAAGCCCATCTGGGGCAAAACCATGAAGTCCATCTGGGGCAAAACCATGAAGCCCATCTGGGGCAAAATCAACTCTGCGGAACATGAAATGCACAGCGCGTTGTGTAGTCAAAATATTGAGAAAAAAAATGTCGAAAGACAAAAAAATAAAATAAAATCGAAAAAAGAATGCCGAAAAAATAAAAAGTCACATTTTTTATTCATATTTTTTTTTTTGCTCTCGCGTGTAAAAAAAGGTTAAAAAAAAAGGGGGGGCTGGGGGATCCCCCCATTTCGAATAAAAAACGTAATAAAAAAGAAATTCGACTTATTTTTTTTTCAACATTTGTTTTCGATATTTTGACTTTTGACTATTTTGCTTTCGATATTTTGACTATAAACCGCACAGTGCAGCAATCCAGAAATTCATGTGTTTGCGAGATCCATAAAACTTGCCGCCGGCCAAACCCCCTGTGGGATAGTCCACAATTTGGAGATCCCTAGTGGCCATCATTTGTCTCAGAGCAGCGTTTTCAGCCTCCATGTTTTGTACTTCGGCCATGAGCGCTTGGACAGCATTAACAAGTTCCTGTATCTGCTCCATCTCGCTAGACTTTATGTGGCGTTGCAATCCCTCACCTTCGGCTTGTGAATCTTCATCTTTGTAGTGTTCCATTTGAATCTTCTTGGAGTTCTCAAGTTTCCCTCCAAGACCTTCACTGAAGAGATACGGTATATCCCTTCCAGCCGCCACAGTGTCTGCCTGGCACAACAGGTCAGAACATCGTGAGGTCTGAGGAGACAAACCTCAGAGGGGGAAAGCCAACTATGGCATAAAAACCCCCAAGGAGTTGAAATGAGTGGAGGCTGTCATGATGATGGGTCTAAGAGTAGAAGGATAATTCAGAAGGTGGACAGGAAATCCAGTGGAGGAAACTGCCAGTGGGAAATGATGATCCGAAAAGGCGATACAGCAAAACAAAGCCCGGAGAAACCAGGAGCGGAGCAGAAGAAAAGCAGCAAGGAGGGGCACAAGGCAGGAGGTGAAACATACAGTAAGGAAAAGGGGCAAGCAGAAGAAGGAAAAGGAAATCAAGCGTCTTACCGAGACACGAAAATGGAGGGTTGCAACACGCCGCTCCGCTCATTCTAGAAGACTAAATAGGATGCAGGCAACCGCGGCCGCCATCTTGGAAAAGACTAGACCGGCATTCAAGGTACCGGTCTAGCGTAATGGCACTCACGAGCGCCCTCGATGCTAGCATTGCCATAGGGACCAACGCGTCGCTGCTCCAGGAATTTGACAAAGGGGGAGACCCAGGAACCCTTATTTTCTGTCTGTGGCCGCGGTGCTATACATGCTGTGGAGGTATGGGTGTCTGTCCTGCAGAGAAAGTATACAAAAGGTTCTGTATGGGTGAACAGCCGACTAGGATTCACCAACACAAAAACATGATCTATTCTCTTTACCATTAGAAGTACTAGATCTGTTACAACTGAATGCTAGCCAAGCCGTCCAATTGCCCTAAGCCTGACTTAGGGAGAAGTGAGCAAGTAAACACCATGGACCAGTTCCCTGCCTGGCTGATATGCTTTGAGCCTGTGGCACTGTGTTGAGGAAGCTGGTGCACCTATAGGTGTAAGGCCAATAAATGACCATTTGCTGCAGCCCTAGAATGCCCAGTGCTACTTAGTCCCCAGCGATGATCTGAACACTTCAAGGAGCAACACTTTTGTGAACACAGCCTCTGCTCTAGACGAGTTAGAGGAGCCAGACTTAGTTGCAACTGACCAGCCTTTCTTATGTTGGGGAATTGCAGGAGCCAGACTTGGTTGCAATTGACCAGCCCTTCTTATGTTGGGGAATTGCAGGAGCCAGACTTGGTTGCAATTGACCAGCCCTTCATATGCTGGGGAATTGCAGGAGCCAGACTTGGTTACAATTGACCAACCCTTCTTATGCTGGAGAATTGCAGGAGCCAGACTTGGTTGCAATTGACCAGCCCTTCTTATGCTGGGGAATTGCAGGAGCCAGACTTGGTTGCAATTGACCAACCCTTCTTATGCTGGATAATTGCAGGAGCCAGACTTGGTTGCAATTGACCAGCCCTTCTTATGCTGGGGAATTGCAGGAGCCAGACTTGGTTGCAATTGACCAGCCCTTCTGATGCTGGGGAATTGCAGCAGCCAGACTTGGTTGCAATTGACCAGCCCTTCTTATGTTGGGGAATTGCATGAGCCAGACTTGGTTGCAAATGACCATCCCTTCTTATGTTGGGGAATTGCAGAAGCCAGACTTAGTTGCAACTGACCAGCCCTTGTTATGTTGGGGCAGGATGAGAACAATGTTTGATCTCAAGCTTAGGACCTTCCTAAAGGTTCCTTTGAAAATCCCAAGTGGGATCCGAATGTGGATAACACGGTTTTAAAAGAAACTGCATATAAGTGCTTGACGGCAACAGAAAAAACCTCAAAGGCACCTTAGTTCAGTGAGAAAAATCATTGGCACTTGTCAGCCAAAGGATATCACTTATCCTTACTGGGCACGCACACACATCACACTCTCATCTCCTCTAGATGAGATAAGTGGAAAGGAGAATTGTGACAGACATTGTCATGTGTACTGGACAGTCTAGAGCTACACCTAGCACATCTCTCAGCCCTCTTCCCAGTACAGAGACCTATATCAGTCACACCCTCCCCCAACCCTTCACAAATACTGGAGGAACAGATTAATTTAGTTACTTCTTCATCACCTTAAATAATTCCTCAAGCAGCTGTGATGAATCCAGTGGAGTCATCAGAGATTCCCCGGTGGTGATCTCCTCCTCCCATGTGGCCAGGGGACGGCAGCCACTACCCGATCCAGACCCTGCAGGGGGGTACTATGAGTGAGGATCATGTGGGAAGAGACGGCTGTCTGGGGAAGGTGGTGAGCCCATTAGGAGGGACGTGGTATCCTTCTCTTTCTAGAGACGAAGACCGCATAATTCCTAAGTTCTTGATGGCTTGTGGTCACCATAGAGATCCCTCCCATTTTAAAACCCAGTAAGCCCTTCCTGCAAATGACTCTAGACAAAATACCATTCAGACCTCACACACACATAATAGACACCTAACATCTCCGGTTTATAATGTTTCTCTAAGTAAAAGTTTAAAGCAACATCAATGTAGAAATCCTAGAAATTCTATGGACTCCAACTCCCATAAAGCCTCAAGTGCTGAGACGAGGAAGAGGAAGAAGGAGTTAATGCAGATAGAAAGAAACACAAAGTTCAAAATGCAGACTACTTATTTTGGTGAATCACAAGTGTGCAGGACATTTCAAAATGGTATCCAGACAAGGAAGCAGCATGTGAAAGGACCGTGCTGGCAGAGATAGAGAGATCAGGCACTTCTAGACAGCAGCTCGCAATTGCGAGAGTTACATACCGACGTGGCGCGAGGCCAGGAGGAACACAGTAGGCACCATTTGAAGGACCGTCGAAGCACCCGCGGCAGAGCTACCGAATATACGGTTGTGCCGAGAAGCATCAGTCTTCGGCCACGGTCGTGGAGGGAAGCCAGCGGGTGAGCGCATAGTTGCAGGGAGCACTGCAGGAAGGCCTGAAGTCATAAGGAGGAGGCTCCATTGCAGAGACATGCCACGAGTCAGGAACGCTGCAAAAAAAAGTGTCTGCCCAGAGCCATTGGGGACGCCCGGCATACCAACAGGCATGTGAGCAAATAAATCAAATATGAATATTTGAATACCAGCCACATATAGCATAACAACAGAACTTGAACAAGTCCCCATGTATGAGATGCCAATGTGGGGAAAGCTGGAACAAGTATTACCTCAAGCAAATAAACTGAAACAGTGAAATAATGCAACTGTGCTATACTTAATAACAATACAACTGAGATAAAGTCCTGTGAAAGGAGCACATCAGGCATTGAACATTAGGGAGGAAGATACCTGGCAGAGAAGTATACCAGGGGATCTACACAACCCCAAACAGGGATTCCTGGCAGGGGAGTATACCAGGCAATCCACTCAAAGTATATGGAAGTATAAGACATTGTGGGAAGATACCTGGTAGGAGAGTATAACAGGGCAACTGAAGAACCTATTAAAGGATTCCTGGCAGGGCAGCATGCCAGGGAATCTGAAGAAACTACTAAAGGATTCCTGGCAGGGCAGTATGCCAGGGCATCTGAAGAAACTACTAAAGGATTCCTGGCAGGGCAGTATGACAGGGCATTTGAAGAAACTACTAAAGGATTCCTGGCAGGAAAGTATACCAGGGGATCTGAAGAAACTACTAAAGGATTCTTGGGAGGGCAGTACACCAGGGCATCTGAAGATACTACTAAAGGATTCCTGGCAGGGCAGTATGCCAGGGCATCTGAAGAAACTACTAAAGGATTCCTGGCAGGAAAGTATACCAGGACATCTGAAGAAACTACCAAAGGATTCCTGGCAGAGCAGTATACCAGGGGATCTGAAGAAACTACTAAAGGATTCCTGGCAGGAAAGTATACCAGGGTATCTGAACAAACTACTAAAGTATTCCTGGCAGGGCAGTATTCCAGGGCATCTGAAGAAACTACTAAATGATTCCTGGCAGGAAAGTATGCCAGGGGATCTGAAGAAACTACTAAAGGATTCCTGACAGGGCAGTATGCCAGGGCATCCGAAGAACCTACTAATGGATTCCTGGCAGGGGAGTATGCCAGGGAATCTGAAGAAACTACTAAAGTATTCCCTGCAGGGCAGTATACCAGGGGATCTGAAGAAACTACTAAAGGATTCCTGGCAGGAAAGTATACCATGGGATCTGAAGAAACTACTAAAGTATTCCAGGCAGGGCAGTATACCAGGGGATCTGAAGAAACTACTAAAGGATTTCTGGCAGGGCAGTATGACAGGGCATCTGAAGAAACTACAAAAGGATTCCTGGCAGGAAAGTATACCAGGGGATCTGAAGAAACTACTAAAGTATTCCTGGGAAGGCAGTACACCAGGGGATCTGAAGAAACTACTAAAGGATTCCTGGCTAGGCAGTATAGCACGCTGTCAGGATCCGTAAGTCAAGGAGGCAAATACGCGATCTTTCCTTCCCGACTCGCTTGGTTTCTTCACGTGTGGTCCCTTCACTGTTTTCACGAAGACGTTATTTCAGAACACGGAAGTTTGCTCAGCCACTTCGTTCCGTGTTCTTTAGGAAGCATTGGTCTTTGCCATGGAAACGCTCTCACTCTGTGTACTTGAAGTCCCGTGTCTTCACGCATGGTTAGAATATCACGTGACTTTTGTTTTTCGTCTTATGTCCCGCCTTCCCCGATACTCGCTGCTTCTGAAATTGCCATTTCTCTTGCCGCTAAGTTTCTAACCTTGCTTCTGCTGAGTTTAGTGAATTGTGACCCGGACTGCCTACTGGATTCCTGCTGTTTTGTCCCTCTTGTCAGTGCCTCGACCCTCGGAACTGCTTATTGGAACTGTTACGGATTACGGACGTCTGCTCGGATTTGGCCTGCTGGTTTTTTGACAATTGGAACTGCTCACGGATTGTTCTTGTCATCTACGTCCTTCCTTCTACTGCTACTGGAACTTTTCTACGGACTTCCTTGTTTTCACTGGGAACTGGAAACTTAATTAGGCGTCCGCGTGCCGTCGGTGGGTAGGTGGATCACTCATTGCTTGCGGATTACCTACTCTTCATTGAACTCGTCCATTCTGGACTTCCTTGGAAACAATCATCCGGTAAGACTGTTCCTTTAATTCTTCTATCCTGCTTTTGCTCCTTGTGAAGTTCCTATTTAGTTACGGATTATTTCCTTGTTCTCCTCAGAATACTGACGTCATATTCCCATTGTGATCTGCCAGTCAGTCAACTAAATCTATTCTCAGGTACTTGCAATTTGGTTGGTTGGTTGAGCATAGCTATTGCAATATTCTTGTGTTGCTAATGCATTGTTCCTTTGCAGGTTGACTGGTTCCTGTGACGTCCTCTCATCTCAAAACCATCTTTTGGTTAATTGACTGATCAGAGAGTTTTTTATACCTCTTTGTTTGGTACATTGACAAAAAGAATTCGTCTTCTACACGACGAGTTCAAAATCTTGAAGTCAGGATTCTGGTTACTTGGTCTAGGACATTCTCCTGACTTAACATATTCAGAAGCCGTATCATGGACGTCTCAGGAGACCCGTTAACCGCATTGGCTCAACTAGTGGCTGACTTACGGGCTGACATGACAGCAGCCCATGAGGACACACAACGTAACATCCATGAGTTACGATTAGGTCTTCAATCTGCTGGGGCTGGCACTTCCGGTTTCCCTTCTGGTTCTGGTGCCGGTTCGGGATCTGCTCCTATCAATTCCGGGAGCGCTCCCGTGGTTCTTGCTGCCCATTTCCCTTTGGCTCCGCCGGAGCGTTTTCACGGGGATCCGAAAACATTCCGGACCTTTATAAATCAATGTCGTTTGCATTTCCTGTGTCGTCCTACATCATTCCCTGATTCCACTACCAAGGCAGCGTTCGTATTGTCTTATTTAGGTGGCACAGCGGCAACTTGGGCTAATCCGTTGTTGGAGCAGGGAAGCCATCTCCTTTATGATTGTGATGCGTTAATCAAAGCCCTGTCACGGGTTTTTGATACCCGATATAAGACCCAGGCCACCGATCTGGAACTTCTATCCTTGCAACAAGGCGACGCTACGTTATTGAACTACTTGGCTAGGTTTAACCAGTTGGTAGCGGAATCCGGTTGGCCTGATGAGAAAAAGGCTGCCTTATTCTACAAAGGTCTTTCTGAATCCCTGAAAGACATACTAGCCACAGTCCCTGTAGTACCCTCTGCGTTTCCAGAATTGTTGGATCTGGTCCTCCAGATTGATGCCCGTCGGGCAGAACGGAAGGGTGAAAAACGGGGTCCCGTTCCTGCTGACGCTTCCAATAATACCCCTGTTCCAGGCAGCGAGGAACCTATGCAGATAGGCACATTACGGGGTCCATTAACCACGGAGGAAAGAGAACACCGCAAAAAGAACAATTTGTGCTTTTATTGCGGTTCTGCCGGGCATTTCTTGAGACAATGCCCAAAAAAGCCCAAGAAACAGGGAAACTCCAGAGCCCGGCAATAGATGGAGTCCCTTTGCCGAGCAAATCAGGTCAGGACTCCAGACCCTCCGCCCTTTATTTTGTTCCAGCTACGCTAGCCTTCCAGTCTGCCAGTCCATGGACTGTCCATGCTATCTTGGATTCCGGTGCCACAGGAAACTACATAGATGGACAGTATTTACAGGAATGGAAAATCCCTGTTGAAAACAAGGAGTTTCCAGAAATGGTCAACGCGGTTGATGGCACCTCTTTGTTGTCAGGTTTGGTCACGGAACGCACCATTGAGCTCACTATGATATTGAACTCTGGCCATACTGAACGAATAACATTTGACGTTATTACCGCACCCCAATATAAGATTATCTTGGGCTTACCTTGGTTGATGCGCCACAATCCATTGGTCAATTGGCAGTCTGGTTGCATTACGTTCTCTTCAGACTATTGCAAGAGACACTGTCTCTCAGTACCTACGAAGTCTTGTGGGCCTTGCCTCTCCTTATTGGATACGGCCGCAGTGGTTGGTGGCGTTTCTTCCGCTTTGCCTAAAGTATACGAGGAATTCAGGGACGTGTTCGATAAGATAGGGGCCGATACCCTTCCACCTCATCGTCCCTACGATTGCCCCATAGACTTAATAGAAGGCGCTAAAATACCTTCAGGACGAATATATTCTCTTATTCAAAAGGAGAACCTCATTCTGAAGGAATATTTGGATAAAGCCCTAGTCAATGGTTTTATCCGTCCTTCTCGTTCCCCTGCCGCGTCTCCCCTCTTCTTTGTGCCTAAGAAGGAGGGAGATCTGAGACCATGCATAGACTATCGCGAACTGAATGCTGTTACCATCAGAAACCAATACCCTTTTCCATTGATCTCTGTTCTCCTGGACCAACTGGGTTCCTCGGAAATGTTCACTAAGCTAGATCTACGTGGAGCTTACAATCTGGTCAGAATGAGGAAAGGAGATGAGTGGAAGACCGCATTCAAAACTAGATATGGGTTGTTCGAATATTTAGTTATGCCCTTTGGTCTGTGCAACGCCCCGGCTACCTTCCAAAGGTTTATCAATGATGTGTTCAGCAACATGCTAGACCTTCACGTCGTTGTTTATCTCGACGACATATTGATATATTCCTCGTCCTATGAAGAACACGTAAAACACGTATCTGCGGTTTTACAACGTCTTCGTGAAAACCGCTTATATGCCAAATTGGAAAAATGTTTGTTCCATGTTACCGAGGTGGAGTTCCTTGGTTATGAAATAACTAATACTGGCATCAAGATGAGTCAGGCCAAGGTTCAAGCCGTCTTGAACTGGCCAACTCCTTCTACCATCAAAACATTACAGTCCTTCCTTGGCTTTGCTAATTTCTATCGTCGCTTTATTCATTCATTCTCTGAAACCGTAGCTCCGCTCACTGCGTTGACCAGTAGTAAACGGCCTTTTGTTTGGAATACCGAGGCACAACAAGCGTTTGACGCATTGAAGCAAGCTTTTACCACTGCACCAGTACTTCAACATCCGGATTCGACCCAACCGTTTTTTGTGGAGGCAGACGCCTCTGAAGTTGCGGTCGGTGCAGTACTGTCTCAAATGTGTAAGGATACGGGTTTACTCCACCCAGTGGCATATCATTCACGCAAGCTCACTCCTTATGAACAGAATTATACTGTTTCAGAATTGGAGCTCTTGGCCGTGAGAGATGCCTTCATTGTTTGGAGACATCATTTACTGGGGACAGTCTCACCAGTGCAAGTATACATGGACCACAGGAATCTTCTGGCCTTACAAACCTTACAGTGTACCACGGCACGTCATTCCCGGTGGCATGAGTTCTTCTCCATGTATAATTTTACACTCACGTATCGTCCTGGACCTTTAAACTCCAAGGCAGATGCCTTGTCAAGACTGCATGGAAACCCTTTACGTTCTCGGGGGGGTACTATACTTCAGAGTCACCAAGTAGTCTGCGCCTGTACCTTACAACCCTCACTAGTCTCCTCCATCCGGGATTGGGTGGCCTCAGAACCTACGGAGGTAAAAGAACATAACATGGACATCATCAACTCCTTGCCTTATGTTCAAGGTCGCCTATATTTACCCGATTTGGCTACACGGCGCATGGCTATGCAATGGTGCCATGATTCCTTGCTGGCGGCCCATCCAGGGAGACGCAAGACCCAGGAATTGTTACGTCGCTGGTGTTGGTGGCCGTCATTACAGCGAGACGTCTCTGTTTATGTCTCTGCTTGTTCTATTTGTGCTCAGTGCAAGGGATCCACCATGAAACCTATGGGACTTATGCAACCCTTACCTGTCCCCGAACGTCCGTGGTCAATGATATCGATGGATTTCATCGTCGAGCTTCCACCTGTTCAAGGTTTTGATACGGTTTGGGTCATAGTGGACTATTTCACCAAACTAGCTCGTTTTGTTCCATGCCAGGGTTTGCCTACTGCCCCTGTTCTTGCGGATCTATTTCTGCGTCATGTTTTTCGTGATTTTGGCCTCCCTGATATTATTATATCTGATAGAGGGTCTCAATTCACCTCAAGATTCTGGAGGCACCTTACCAATTCATTAGGTATAGACGACCGATTTTCCAGTACTTATCACCCACAAACTGACGGTCAGACCGAAAGACTCAATGCCACCCTCGAGCAATATCTGCGCTGTCTAATGTTGCAATTTCAAGAGTCTTGGTTTTCGGTGCTCATCCATGCCGAGTTTGCATATAACAACTCTATTCATACTTCCACTGGTACTACGCCATTCTTTGCTATGTATGGCCAACATCTCCGGACTCTTCCACTAGATCTCGTCACGGACATTGCTAATCCAGCAGTACAGGGTTGCCTACGAGACGTTACAACCGTTCATCAGGCTGTTCTTCGTCAGTTAAAAATAGCGAAAGACCATGCTAAGCAGTATGCTGACCGGCATAGAGAACCAGCCCCTCAGTATGCACCGGGTAGCAAAGTTTGGTTGTCCACCAAAAATCTCCGTATACCAGGTCGCAGATGTCTTTTACCTCATTTTGTGGGTCCCTTTCCGGTGCTTTCTTTGATTAACCCAGTTGCGGTGAAACTGGATCTTCCATCATCCTGGAAAATCCATCCAGTTTTTCATGTCTCTTTGCTCAAACCATGCCTCTCATCAGCTCTTTCTCTTCCTCGTCCGCCTCCTGTTATGGTCCAGGGTACGGAAGAATACGAGGTACAGGCTATATTGGACGTCAAGACGGTCAGAGGCAAGCAGTTCTTCCTAGTGGACTGCAAAGGTTATGGTCCGGAAGACAGGACCTGGGAACCGGCCTCCAATATCCATGCTCCTGATCTCATGTTTCAATTTATGGCCTCTCGTGGGGGTAAGGCTTCATTGGGAGAGGATGCTGTCAGGATCCGTAAGTCAAGGAGGCAAATACGCGATCTTTCCTTCCCGACTCGCTTGGTTTCTTCACGTGTGGTCCCTTCACTGTTGTCACGAAGACGTTATTTCAGAACACGGAAGTTTGCTCAGCCACTTCGTTCCGTGTTCTTTAGGAAGCATTGGTCTTTGCCATGGAAACGCTCTCACTCTGCGTACTTGAAGTCACGTGTCTTCACGCATGGTTAGAATATCACGTGACTTTTGTTTTTCGTCTTATGTCCCGCCTTCCCCGATACTCGCTGCTTCTGAAATTGTCATTTCTCTTGCCGCTAAGTTTCTAACCTTGCTTCTGCTGAGTTTAGTGAATTGTGACCCGGACTGCCTACTGGATTCCTGCTGTTTTGTCCCTCTTGTCAGTGCCTCTACCCTCGGAACTGCTTATTGGAACTGTTACGGATTACGGACGTCTGCTCGGATTTGGCCCGCTGGTTTTTTGACCATTGGAACTGCTCACGGATTGTTCTTGTCATCTACGTCCTTCCTTCTACTGCTACTGGAACTTTTCTACGGACTTCCTTGTTTTCACTGGGAACTGGAAACTTAATTAGGCGTCCGCGTGCCGTCGGTGGGTAGGTGGATCACTCATTGCTTGCGGATTACCTACTCTTCATTGAACTCGTCCATTCTGGACTTCCTTGGAAACAATCATCCGGTAAGACTGTTCCTTTAATTCTTCTATCCTGCTTTTGCTCCTTGTGAAGTTCCTATTTAGTTACGGATTATTTCCTTGTTCTCCTCAGAATACTGACGTCATATTCCCATTGTGATCTGCCAGTCAGTCAACTAAATCTATTCTCAGGTACTTGCAGTTTGGTTGGTTGGTTGAGCATAGCTATTGCAATATTCTTGTGTTGCTAATGCATTGTTCCTTTGCAGGTTGACTGGTTCCTGTGACGTCCTCTCATCTCAAAACCATCTTTTGGTTAATTGACTGATCAGAGAGTTTTTTATACCTCTTTGTTTGGTACATTGACAAAAAGAATTCGTCTTCTACACGACGAGTTCAAAATCTTGAAGTCAGGATTCTGGTTACTTGGTCTAGGACATTCTCCTGACTTAACACACGCCATCTGAAGAAACTACTGAAGGATTCCTGGAAGGGCAGCATACCAGGGAATCTGAAGAAACTACTAAAGGATTCCTGGCAGGAAAGTATACCAGGGGATCTGAAGAAACTACTAAAGGATTCCTGGCAGGGCAGTATGTCAGGGCATCTGAAAAAACTACTAAAGGATTCCTGGCAGGAAAGTATGCCAGGTCATCTGAAGAAACTACTAAAGGATTCCTGGCAGGGCAGTATGCCAGGGCATCTGAAGAAACTACTAAAGGATTCCTGGCAGTGCAGTATGCCAGGTCATCTGAAGAAACTACTAAAGGATTCCTGGCAGGGCAGTATGCCAGGGCATCTGAAGAAACTACTAAAGGATTCCTGGCAGGGCAGTATGCCAGGGCATCTGAAGAAACTACTAAAGGATTCCTGGCTGGGCAGTATAGCAGGGGATCTGAAGAAACTACTAAAGGATTCCTGGCTGGGCAGTATAGCAGGGGATCCGAAGAAACTACTAGAGGATTCCTGGCAGGGCAGTATGCCAGGGCATCTGAAGAAACTACTAAAGGATTCCTGGCTGGGCAGTATAGCAGGGGATCTGAAGAAACTACTAAAGGATTCCTGGCTGGGCAGTATAGCATGGCATCTGAAGAAACTACTAAAGGATTCCTGGCTGGGCAGTATAGCACGGCATCTGAAAAAACTACTGAAGGATTCCTGGAAGGGCAGTATACCAGGGGATCTAAAGAAACTACTAAAGGATACCTGGCAGGGCAGCATACCAGGGCATCTGAAGAACCAACTAACGGATTCCTAGCAGGGGAGTGTACCAGGAGGTCCACTAAAGTCATAGAAAGAAACACACTTATTTAGCAAAGCACATGTAGAGATGTTTACTAGAGACTCAGGGAAGTACATGGAAAAGATCTTGATGGATAGACGTACCAGGCATTTTAAGTTGTAAAGTTGAACACATGTTGAGACCAAAATACCTGGCTGAGGGGTATACTAGGAGACCTGAAGAGCTCACAGGAGGATTCCTGATGGAGGGCACATCAGGTAATCCGCCAAGATACAAAAGAGGCTAAAGGAAACCTTATATGGAATTTCTCATCTGAAGAAGATCCTTTTTGTGAACTCAGTGCAAAGAAGCCTAGGAAGTGCTAAATGTTATGGGACATACTGGGTGCACAGGAACTTTCTGGACTAAGTATAAAGAACCAAAGGAACCGTTGTTTGAAAGAGACACTTTTGCCCTCCTCAGGAAACTGTTTTTTGAAAGAGAAATGTTTGCCATTCTTCCTAAATATCCAGGGGAGGGAACCCACCCTATGGATCCAAGGATTTCCTCGTGGCAAAGACTGTTTCTTGTGGATTTATCCATTTGCTTTAATTATGAACACTTTTTGCCAAACACAAGTCAGAGACATTTCCTTGCACCCTTAGTTGATCATTTCTAGTCTGAGGGGCAGATTAGTAGGTTTTGGAGACAAAGACAGTTTATAAGTTTGACGACTTGACACAGACTGATCTTTAGCTTTAGTTTCCTAGGGGGGGGAAACTTTCTTCAGGATAGAGACAGAGAGGCCTTCGTCCAACCCTTTTTTGTTTTAATAAAGATGTCTGATAATGAAAATATTACAACTTTGTGTCCGCCTCTCCTTTCTCACCCCTCACACAGCCCTCTCTCGGGTCTTGAGGTTTTACCCCTTGCAAATCTAGCGACTACAACTCCCATAAGCCCTCTCTACCATTGTCACTACAGGAGAAGCCTGGAACTCGAAGTCCAAAACATCTGGAGAGCCACAGGTTGTAAATAAAATAGGGCATTCTAAGGATATAGACTGTCTTAACAACAGGTAGCGCTGGAGCCGCGGTCCTCTCTGTGGAAGGTGCTTGTCATGTCACTGTTCTGAACACATCAGCTGAGGGGAGCAGGCTTCATAACTGGTCCCATACAATAATATCGGACTTCCTAGTTTCATTTGCTCGGTGTAGTGACCTGATTTTAGGAAGTAAATAAGCCAGACACACCACTTATCTGGAGCCTCCCCTGTGCTTGGTGTTTTACCCGCGATGTTCAGCAATGAGCCAGTTATGGAAAAAATATTCCAGAAAAGTCCAATTCAGTTTAAGTGCATGTATTAATGAGGCGATATGACCCGAGGTGGCGGGCCCACACTGTGGGCAATGGCCCGCCGCCCAAGTTAAGGGCCAGAGCAAAGTGAGGGTCCCTTAACAAGGGTGGCAGGCCATTACCCACAGAGTGGGCACAACCACCGAGGGGCATATTGCCATTAGCACCCGTGTAGCATGCTATGCGTGTGCTAATGTTTTTTGTTTAAAAAAATGGAAAGTATTTTCTTTCCGTGCACAGGACGCCTCCCAGCATCCCGTTCACAGAGAGAAAATACTCTACCAACATGGCCGCCATGGATCAGGAACTGGGGGATCTGCATGGAGCCCCTGGTCCATTTCCATGGCGGCCAGAGCAGGGATGGAGCAGCAGCAGCTCCGGCGGTGTGATTCGCCACTGCAGCATACAGGTAAGTAGGATTGGGGGGAGGTATTTAAAAAAAAAAAAGCAGGGTCTGGTGATGGGAAGATGGCGGGCGGGGGAGCCTGCCATCTGGTGGCATAGAACAGAGGCTTTCACTGGTAGTGTCAGCCCGCATTCCTAGCCACCTAATTGGCTGACTCTCCCCTGCCAGGGTGCTAATGTTTAATATTAAATTCAATGCAATAAAGACTGTCTCTATGTGTGAAAAAATGTCGATACAGCATTCGCTCGACAAAAATGATGGTTTCTTTTCATAAAGAAGCAATAGAAATATGAAAACCTAACTAGGATCATCTCTGTTTCTAGGCGCTAGCTTTCAAGATCACGTAAGTGAGTGTTACTGCCAACTGCCTGCGGAAGGAGCCATGGGCTTGTTAATTAGCAGCCGCAACATGACCTGTTTCAGTGAGTGCAGTGCAGTGCACCTTACACTGGGGCACATTGCACTGGTGCTGTTTTGTGCTAAACAAAAAAACGCGACTCACCAATTAAAGAGCTTTTTTTGTCAAATTGCAAACCAAATTCCCATGAAATCGTTTCACGTTCTCCACACAATTAGTAAGGCAACATTTTAAGTTTCTGGGGAATATCTGATGTAATAACGCCGTCTCCTCTGTCCAGATGCTGGCGAGGGATCAATCACATTGCCCGCCAATAACTTCCGAAATTGCAACCACTTTTCAGAAGAGAGGATGGTTCATGACTTAAGTGACAAGCGCTTTACTATTCATGTGGCGTTTAGCCGCCGTTCCAAGGGCTGGAACGGGGGGTTACTGGGCCGGCAGCCCAAGTTATCGACCCGAGCGAGGTGAGGGTGGATAACGAGGGCTCTGGGTCATTAACCCCCGTTTCAGCCCTTGGAGTGGGGGCTTAAGACCGTTAGCTCTCAGGGTTACTGCGAGCTAGTCCCCGGGGATCTGTCATCCAGGTGGCCAGGAAACTGGAATCGCTATTGGAACCAGTTTTGGCGGGGTTGAGGGGGTGGACCAGTGCGGGAGGATCACCTGGATATGATATGATAGTTTATTAATATAGCGCCATACACAATGTGTTTCAAAGCGCTTCACGACAAGGGAGGGAACAAGGGAAAATACAAACCATTCTTACAGGCCATGAACAACAAGAATGTGAAATGAACTATCATACTCGGCCTGGCGACATTTCTGATAGTGCAAGAGCTAAGACATAGATAAGGAAGGAAATGGGAACAGACAGGCGACTACGGTACTAGGCCTGACGACATTTCAGATAGTGCATGTGCCAAGACACAGATAGGAAGGAAATGGGAACAGACAGGCGACTACGGTACTAGGCCTGACGACATTTCTGATAGTGCATGTGCCAAGACACAGATAGGAAGGAAATGGGAACAGACAGGCGACTACGGTACTAGGCCTGACGACATTTCTGATAGTGCATGTGCCAAGACACAGATAGGAAGGAAATGGGAACAGACAGGCGACTACGGTACTAGGCCTGACGACATTTCTGATAGTGCATGTGCCAAGACACAGATAGGAAGGAAATGGGAACAGACAGGCGACTACGGTACTAGGCCTGACAACATTTCTGATAGTGCATGTGCCAAGACACAGATAGGAAGGAAATGGGAACAGACAGGCGACTACCGTACTAGGCCTGATGACATTTCTGGTAGAGCCGGAGAGTTACACGAGGTGAGGGAGAGGGGAGGACAAAGGAGTGAGAGGAACAAAACAAGCGACTATCGTACTAGGACCGGACGACATCTCAGATAGTGCTGGAGGGGGCGGGGGCCATTCAGATAGAGTAAGTGCATAGAAGAAGTAAGAGTGGGGAGGGGTGAGAGAAGGGGGATGGGAGAGGTGAAGAGAACAGAGAATAAAAAAGTGAAGAGCAGAGAAGCAGAAGGGAGAGCGAAAACAGTTGCAGAGGTCAGTGAGGCACATAACGTTGCAAGGGAAACAGAAAATGTAGGCAAGGATTAACGGTGACGATGGGCACAGCATGAATCAGGGCCAACCTGTGTGGGAGATCCAGGGGAGGTGCAGCATGAGAGTTTAAGGGGTGAAGCACCAAGAGTCAATGGGCCTCATTACACGGAAGGCGGTAAGGGTTAACGGTCACCGGTAATGGTACCGGTGACCGTTAACCCTTAACGCCTTTCTACGAGGTCCCTTTGCGGGTAGGTACTTTAATGCCTGCTGTTTAGCAGGTGTTAAAAACCAACCTGCAAAGGGACCAGGGAGCTAATTTGCGGCACCGTAATTAGCACCTTCCCCCTTTCCCATAGAGCCCTATGGGGCAAAACTGGGAATGGGGAAGGGCAATGGGGAAAGGGGAATTACCGCCCGCCAACCTTGGAATAGGGCGGTAATTCCCCTTTCCACCAAGGCGGTGCCGGTATTTTACCGGCATGAACCATGGCGCTAATAGCACCTTGGTCCTCCGCCTACCGTGTAATGAGGCCCTATGTGTTTAAAAGTCAGATCCAAGCGTTGGCAAATGTCATTGATGGTGAACCTTTTGTGAATCAAGACAATGCCCCCAATGAATAGGGGCAGGGGGAAAGGAATAAAAGGATAAGGGGAGGGGGAGGGGGGAGAAGAGATCAGGGGAGGCAGGACGGGGGGACCAATGGGGATTGGGGGCACACAGCAACATCATGGGGCACCAGGGTGGGTGGGGGGCAAACAGCAACATCACAGGGCACCAGGAGGAGTGGGGGGCACATAGCAACATCACAGGGGACCAAAGGGGGTTGGGGGCACACAGCAACATCACAGGGGACAGAGGAAGTAAACACATGTTGTTACATACTTACCGGTGTCCAGTCATTTGGTCGACTGAAAACTGGTCGACTGCAATTTGGTCGACGCAATTTGGTCGAAAACCAAAAAACCAAATGGTCGATTTTTTTTTTTTTTTATATATTTATTTTTCGGGTTTTCGTTTTGTAAAAAAAGGGGTTTTTAGAGAAAAAAAGGGGGTTGGGGGTGGGACCCCCCCAAAAAAAAAAAAAAAGGGTTAAAAAAAAAAAAAAAAAATTCGACCATTTGGTTTCCGACCAAATTGGTTCGACCATTTGTCTGGTCGACCAATTTTTTTCGACCAAATGTCTGGTAACCATACTTACCTGATGTCTGAGCAGGGGTTCGGGACCTGGGTCCTCCTGGTCTGAACTGGTCCAGACAGGAGTTTCCCTTTTCTTTGTCTGCCCTTCACTTAGGATGCCCAGGCGAGAGACACCCTTGATCTAAGAGTTAAGAGCAAGAAGGAAGAGGCAGGGCTAAGAAGGTGGGTGGTGTTCAGGCGAGGTGACCTGGAATCCACTTGCACCTGCTCCCCATCTGCCCTTCGGGGAGTGGAAGTGGGACACCAAAGGGTGAGACGCAGTATCCCCTTCCCTATAACACCTTTTCCCCATCCTACCAGGCAGGATACCTAGAAGCGCCACCCCCTCCCCCCTTTCCCGACACAAACACTTTGACAGACAGTTCATCGTGAGCGACAATGGACTAACACCAGAGCCGTATGCCTGACATGTCCCAACACCATGGTCAGGCAATTACTGATAATTACACACACCTGACTCCCATCACACTTCCCCACATATAAAAGGCGGAGCATGAAAGCACACTCTGAGCGAGGAAAAGCACACCAGGAAGCAGCAGTTCCAAGATGGCGATTTAACACTAGGAGAAAGGCGGCGAGACCAGAGAGGATGCAAGGAGGGAAGTACCCTTGACCTCTAGAAACCGTTACTTTCGCAAGTCTTGGAATGTGAGAAGCCTAAAACCAGGAACTGAAGCTGAACAAACCTAGGCTGTGCATCAAAGGTAACCGGGGTGATCCTGTGTCGATAACCCAGGCCAGGAGGAGCAAATGCTACCATGGTACTGTCCTTGGCTCCTGTAAGAAAGCTGCACCAGTAAAAGAGTTGGAGGAACTGATACAGAATCAGCTTGTGTTTGAACCAAGGTTGCAACCGGCAACATTGTATGAAGAAATCCACAAAGGGCAGTATTTGAAGCACATGTAATGAGAGGCGCAAACAAGTGGAAACTAAAGGAGTGAATGTACTTTGAAAAGCCAAATAAGATCCAGTGTACAGAGTGGTCTGGCGCAAGGTGTGTGCTCATTCGAAGGTCTCTGTTTGGTATCCAACTGAATGGCAACTGCATTGTAAAAAAGGAACTTTGTATCAAAGTAGTCCTGCGACACGTCAAGCTAAACCCTGTACACATTCGAAAGTCTTCGATAAGTATAAAGTGAACTACAATTGGTCCGAGCCTGGCTGAGGGAGACTAATTGAAAGTAAAAAGGGATCTTAGCCTAGCTGAGGGGGATCCATGGTGAACCGTGAGTCACCCAAGAAGGAATACTTTTGGAACCTTAAAATAAAGGGATCTGAGCCCGGAAGAGGGGGATCTACCATAATAGAAAAGGGATCTGAGCCCAGCTGAGGAGGATCTAGGGTGAGGCACCCGAAACACATAACTGTAAGGAAAGAACTGTAAAAAAAAACACTTTTGTTTTTGTTTTGTACATCAGGCCCTCTTAATCAAGAGACTTCGATGAGAAAAGAGACTTGGGAACAGAAGGTGCTGATGCTGGAATTGGAACTGTATCCTCCTGTCGAGGAAGCCAGAGTGTGTGCTTGGCTCGAGTGAACCGCCTTGCCCCAGGCTGAAAATGTGGGGAAGGGAGGCCAACGGCCCGAACATCCCGATTTATAATTTTGTGAACACTTCTTTCTTTTGCATGCAAATTTCCCCACCCTATTTGTACATTAGTGGTATGGATTGGCAATAGGTTTTTTAGTATGGGCCCTTTTATTTTGACAAGACTCCACTAGGACTGCATTATTATTATTTGATGGTTTTATCTTTCTCCCATCTGTAGATTTAGAATTAGATGGGCGTTTTTCACCCTCTTGTGAAAGTTCAATAAACACCCTTGAACTGTGGTCACTTGTGTCTGTCTTTCTTCGATACCATGCCTTCCTTACATAACTCGCGCATCCCATTCAATGAATGAAAATCCTTTACCAAGATGGCTGCCATGGAAAGGGAAGGGGGAGCTCCACATGGAGCCCCGCCTTCCCTTTCCATGGCAGCCTGCCAGAGGAAAGGGGAAGGAGCGAATGTGGCAGCCATCGCCGAAATAAGGTAAATGGGGGGGAACCCAAAAAAACAGGGGTGCTTGGTGGGAGGAAGATGGCGACGGAGGGAGATGGCCATCAGGCGGTTTGGAGCGTGGGCTTGTACCGGCGCTTCAAGCCCCCATTCTTGACCATCTGATTGGCCGGCTCCTCCCACCCGTGTGCTAATAGAATTTAATTTCATTGGTTCATTTAATGCATTTCAATTATTTCATAAATGTGTTGACTTCTTCCAAATTCATGTGTAAGGCGACCGAACGACACTTACGGCCCATGACATGTACATGCTTCGATCCAGTTGGATCTTCCTCAGGTGGCATGAGTTCCATCTGCGTCTTCTCGCCAACACGTGGCCTCAAACTGAAGGGTGCTACTGAAAGACTGGAGGCAGCTCAAGGAAGCGGGCCCCGCAAATGCAGAGAAGAAGCAGAGAACAAGGAACATTGGGTCTCATTACGAGTTTGACGGTATCCTGGTGGTAATACCGCTGGGGTACCGGCAAATGCAATTACTGTTACCGCCACTTGGTCCGGCAGTATTACCGCCAGATTACAAGTGGCGGTAGGGTTGGGATATCCCCATTCCATGGAGTCCCATTGGACTCCATGGGGGATTTACCTGCATTCACAGCACCGGTAATACCGGTACCGGTAATACAGGCTAGTAATGCCGGGAAGGCATCTGACTTACCGCCAGCACTTAGTTGGCGGTAAATCAGGTGCCCCACCGGCAAAGTTGGCCAGTGCAAAAGCGCGCTGGCATACATTCATACCGGCACGTTATTACCGCACCGGCCAACTTATAATGAGCCCCATTATTAAGAACTCGCAGAAAAAGCAGCTGACTGGACGCACAGCCTGGAAATTCCCTGCTTCTAATTATTAGAAAAAGGCATTTGCGGCAAAAAAACGAACGATTCTCTCTGGAAACACAGTGTTCTTGTAAATATGGTGAGACCAAATAAATGGCAGTCACAAATAAGCTGTAGAAAGAGCAGAGCCCCCCTCATTCCTCCCTGTGCAACCCCCCCCCCCCCTGACCTCCTGCTTCCTTGCAGGGAAGCAGCATGAGAAAGTCAAACTTGGAAACCATGAGAGGACCCAGGTTCTTTGCCACCTGCGTGGGTTTTCTGACTTATTGAGGTCAAAGCATCGCCAGGCAGTGCCTTAAGTGGCACTGCTAAATGTGCTGGGGCTCATCAGGGGGCGTGGCCTAATGGTGGGGAGTCACCTGCAGGCCCGTTAGGCCACGCCCACTTGACAAGCCCTGGCTCAATGGGCTACTGGCACCCCTGCCAGGCAGCCTTTTGTAGAGATCAGCATCCTCTCCCCAGTGCGGGAGAGGGTGCTGATGGTTGCCAGTCAATTCGTCGAAAAAAATTGGTCGACCAGACAAATGGTCGAAGCAAATTGGTCGAAAACCATTTCGTCTAAATTTTTTTTTTTCTATTTTAACCCTTTATTTATTTTTTTTTTTGGGGGGTCCCCCCCCAAACACCCTTTTTTGCCTTAAAAAAACCTTTTTTTGCCTAAACGAACACCCAAAAAAATATATATAATTTAAAAAAAAAATTCGACGAAATGGTTTTCGACGAAATTGCGTCGACCAAATGTCATTCGACCAATTTGAGGTCGACGAATTGACTGGACACCGGTGCTGATCTCTGCGTTTTTATTCTATAAGCTTGCCTGGCTGGGGACAGCGCCTCATCTATTCAGCCTTACTGGTGCCTCTGCCCCTGGCCAGCTGGGGAGGGGCAGGGTCTCCATTAAGGCTGAAAGGGTGAGGCCGTTTGAAGCTGAGGCCTTTTTCATAAAGATTGAAAAACCTGCAAATGCACGGGAGCTTCAGGATTGAGAAAACAAGGCCTCTGCTTCCAGCAGCCTCACGTTTCTCTCCATAATGGTGGTGCCGGCCCACGGGCATCTCTGGCTTGAAGGGATGCCTCGCAGGTGTGGCGCCACCATTATAAATGAAAGGCATTTTTTTCTGAAGCCTGAAGCTCTCGCACACGAGTGAGAGCTTCAGGCTTTGGAAAATAATCCTTGTCATGTAGTGGCCGGGGCTGCCAGCGGAAACGAGACAGCTACTGCAGGGCCCCGCCTCAAAATGAGATTTTGCAACCTGCCGGGGCTCGGCCCCGGCTGGCCCCGGTCCACTTAAAGCCCTGTCTCCAGGGTTCAGTAGATCACCAACACAAAAGACTTTGGGGTTTACAAAAGCTGCTAGAAGGGAAACCTTATTTTGTCAAATACTTCTTGGCAATAGGCGCTCTACTGGTATGAACTAAGCAGAGCAAAGTGAGGGCTGAAATATGCATCAACTCATTATAATGGTGTACTTGAACAAACGGAGAGATTGCAGGACCGAATGACAACATATTTAGAGAGCTATACAGATCAATTGGTGATTTACGATAAAACACTTGCAAGGCACCTTACAGCAGGACCCAGTGCAGCCTAACCTTGAGGATTCCAGCAGCAGACCAATAGAGGCAGGGCCTCATTGTGTGAAACAACGCTGGCCGCTGTGAACAACGTCCAGCAGTTCCGTTTCCCTGCTGCCATGATCAAGATAAGCGTGTAAGGCATTCCTGAAAAACAAGAAAAGAGGTTTGTGCAAGTGACACCCCCAGACTGAAATATAAAATGCAAACTGATGTGACGATCTGAAATGCATCCCTCTGGCATAGCATTTCAGAGCCATTCAATCAAGCCCTTGTCTGGTTTGAATCCTACCTCGCACCTCGACGATTCTCTGTCTCCTGGAGCAATAATACCTCTAAACTCACTCCTCTAACTGGTGGTGTTCCACAAGGCTCTTTTCTTGGGTCTGCTCCTCGTTACACTCTACACCTCTGCTCTTGAGGCACTAATCTCCTCCTTTGGGTTCTTGTACCAACTCTTCACGGACGACACCCAAATGTTCTTCACTTTTCCTGAACTCTCCTCTGATCTCTTTATCAAAATTTCAAAATGGCTCCCAGCCATCCCATATTGGATGGCTTTGCAGTCTCTGATGTTAAACTCCACCAAAACAGAGGTGCTCTTCTTCCCTGTCAAAAGCTCTCGCTCATCTCTTCCTCTGTCTATCCAGTTCCCACCTGGCAATATCCCTTATTCTTCTTCAGCTAAAGATATTGGCGCCACCAAGTATCTCTTAACTACTCTTGTCTTCTCTAAACTGGACTACTGTGACAGCATCCTCTTTGGTCTCCCCAACTATGTTTTTTGTCCTCTCGACAAGATCAACAACTTCATTACCAGGACTCTCTTTGAACTCCCTTAATTCACACCTACTTCCTTGTACCGTCACCAGACTGGATGGCTGACGATGCACAACAGGGCCAGATTTAAATTTCTTCTCCTGGTTCACAGATCTATCCACAGTAAGGCACCACTGTATCTATCCTCCTCTATCCAACTCTACAAACCGTCTTGTAATCTCTGCTGTGCTTCCTCGACTACCCTAGTGGCCCCCTCACCCTCCCTGTGCTTCCTCTCACTTCCGTTTCTTCTCTCTTCTTGCTCCACTTGCATGGAATTCTCTTAACCCGGAAATCCGGGAAACAGTCCACACAGATTTGTACACAACCAAACTAAAAGCCTAACTCCTTGCCGCTGAGTTACCCTCTTAACCTACCTCTCACCTGCCTGCTAGCAAACATTTTTTCCTCACCTCTGACCTGCCTCTCACTTTCCTTGCCTCCACTCTAGCACTTCACCCATCATGGTCACATACCGAGTACAGCTGGTTGTACCGCCTATCTGCACTTAAAAATGTCCAGTGTTCATGTCCCTAAACTATGCATGTCCCTTTTGTATTGTCCCTGGTGACTGTTCCATTTATTCCCCTCCACAACCAGGTCAGAATGTTCCTCAAACTCCTCCCATACTAAGAGGCTCACCACTTCCAGTCAAATCTGATTTTGTATCTATTGTATGTTCTTCTGTGATCAAAAGAGCATTGTTCCGCCTGCATATAAATAAATAACTCTGTATATGAATAAATAACTAAATAAAAGGAGTCTGAAAATGGCCATCGCCAAGGGTGGCCGCCATTTTCAGATCCTCAAAAAAGATACTGCATGAGGTAACAAAGCTCCTGCCCGCTGTCAGGGATGGCACTCTAATACGAGTGGCACAAGACACCCAGACGAGTTTGGGTGTTGAAATAAAGTGGACAGATAGGAACACACACCGCGGAAAGGAAAGGGAGTGAAGAGTAGGGAAGAGTAGCAAGGGAAAAGGTATAGAGTGAATACCCTCTTGGGGTGTATGCAGAATAGCAAAAGAGTATTCCACGAACCTTGGAAATACTCTAGCCTTCTGCACAGTTTGCTATAACAGAGTCCCACGCTGTTTGCTCATAACTTGGAACAGCAGCTATGGGTGTCTGTGATATTGAAACGAGACAAGGGAAGGGGCAGAGGTTGACTGATGGGAACCAGCAGACAAGCTCTGTACAAAGGGTCTACAAACAGTACAAGAGAAGATACAACAGACAAATCCAGGAAAGGAGATGATAGCAAACTAGCAGAAGGATAGGAAGGGAAAGTCGAGTATCAGGATATGATAGCAGAGGACAGAAAGGTAGGTGGAGCACTCAGAGGAGCAGGAAGGCAAGGAGTAAGCCCACAAGAGTGGGACGGTAAGGTAGAAATATCAGAGGAAAAGGGCTACGGCAGCCGGAGTGAGGAAGGCTGCAGAGCAGGGAGCCCAGAGGACAAGGGCAAAGGCAGCCGGAGAGAGGCAGGCTGCAGAGCAGGGAGCCCTGAGGACAAGGGCTAAGGCAGCCGGTGTGAGATAGGCTGCAAGCAGGGAGCCCAGAGGACAAGGGCAAAGGCAGCCGGAGAGAGGCAGGCTGCAGAGCAGGGAGCCCTGAGGACAAGGGCTAAGGCAGCCGGTGTGAGATAGGCTGCAAGCAGGGAGCCCAGAGGACAAGGGCAAAGGCAGCCGGAGAGAGGCAGGCTGCAGAGCAGGGAGCCCTGAGGACAAGGGCTAAGGCAGCCGGTGTGAGATAGGCTGCAAGCAGGGAGCATAGAGGACAAGGGCAAAGGCAGCCGGAGAGAGGAGGCTGCAGAGCAGGGAGCCCAGAGGACCAGGGCAAAGGCTGGAAAGCAGCAGAGCGTGATACGCTGCAATGTGGAGAGCCCGGTAGGGCAAGGGCGAAGACTGGAAGACAGCAGAGCGTGATCCGCTGCAATGTGGAGAGCCCGGCAGAGCAAGGGCGGAGACTGGAAGGCAGCAGAGCGTGATCAGCTGCCGTGTGGAGAGCCCAGAGGAGCAGGGCTGAGAGGCAGGGAGCCTGGAAGGCAATGACTGGAGGCAGCAGGGTGGAGCAAGCAACAAGGCAGGAAGCCCAAAAGGCTAGGGCTGTAGACAGCAGGGTGTAACAAGCTGTATGGCAGGGTCCAAGCAGGAGTGAGGATAAACAGCATACAAGGATCCGAAGAAACTCGCGAAAGGTGGAGGAAGGACTCTCAATGCAAGAGACTGAGCTCTCGCAGGCAGCAGCCTTTATACTGCCCAGCCCAGCACAGAGGCAGGCTAATTGGTTGCACCTGGCTCAGCACACCTGCAGACAATCGGCCACCTCCCTCTCTGTTCCTGAGCTGGTGGGAGCAGAGCAAATCCCTAGGGCTTCTGGGGATTGTAGTTCTGATAAAGAAAAATAGGAATAGCCAGGAATGGATTGTTATAGCCAAGTGCATTATGGTAAGTGTAGTTTTCTGGGAAAAATAAAAAGGCACCAAAGTCTTGCAAATGGGAAATAAAGTCCAAATAGTGAATAGCGGTAGATCCAGGAGTTTTCTGTAGATAAATGAATAACCATTTGTCCATATTGATTGCCAATGTATGCGCCCTTGGCGCAGGCATGACAGTATGCCCCTCTCCAGGCCCCTCTCCAGGCTCCCTGAAGACTGACCAACAGGAGGAAGGTCTGTCACACCGTGAAAGAGTCTTATTCCAAAAAGGCATATCATGAAGCACAAAAAACTTTTTAAGGTTGTAATGTGGGAGTCTTGAAAGGTGAAGACGGTATCAATGTGCTGAACCTTTACGGTAGAAATCAGAAAAGACAAAGTCTTTGGAGCACAAAACCCAACAGAGTGTTCATGAATAGAGGAACTGTGAATGTCTGTTACAGATTCCATGGCAAGGCTTGCTTTGAAAGGTGACAGTAAGGTGGTGAAAGGTGGAGCCAGAGGTACAGCAGAGTTGGTTGCTTTAGCAAGGTTTCCCAAGGCATCAGACACAGCAATGGCAGAGTCAAGATTAGCCGCAGAAACGTCAGGAGTCACAATGGCGGGTTCTCCATGATTTGTAGGAATTTCAGAAGCCACCGCAGCAGAGAGATCATGAACGGCTGTGGATAGTTCCGATGCTGTAGCAACTGGGAGAGTGGGTGCCATAGAAGAACCAGCGGACAGGGACGCACCTGAGACTGATAGAGTAGAGTCTGGTAGTTTTAGTGCTGCAGAGGCGCCAGCAAGAACAACTGGAGCTGTAGTCCCAAAAGAAAAGTTGTTGTCTGATTTAGCAACAGGTTCTGTCCTTGCAGGCAGAGATGAATGGGGTGCTTCTGCTGCGAAAAGAGAGATGTGAGCTGCTGCAACAGTAGTAGATTTAGAAGTATTAGCAGGGGGAGCAGCAGAGATTGGGCTAGCAGATACAGGAACAGATAATAAGACAGATGTGGGATCATGATTGGGTAGGCGTTCTGCAGGCTGATCTTCAAAGTCTGGTGTGCTCAAATTACTTGGTGGGTCTGGGATATTGACTGATGGAAAGGCTGGATTCCAGGCAGGTACCGGGTATTGTTCAGGATTGGAATCATGGTCTAGAGTCCCAGAACCTGAGTTACTGTGGTTGGAAAGTGAAAGAGCTGTGTCAGACTTTAAAAGGGATGCATATGCTAAATTTAGGTCTTCCATCTGCTTGGTATACATCTGTATCCTTTTCTGCGTGGCAATTCCAGGCCTTACCAAGTTGATCTCTAATGACAGTATTTCTGGTGTAGGACATTGTGTCAAAAGGTCTGGAATGTTGTGTCCCTTCATAGAATTTTTACTATGTAAGTAAACAAAGTCATCATAGAGATCTTCGGTCTTTCTTTTAAGGCGTAGGAGTTTTTCTTGTAGCAGGTATGTTTCATTAGCCTGATCTAAAGCTTCAGAATCTGGTGTGGCAGAATATTCTGTTGTAGCAATGGGAAGACTGACCTTAAGGTTATTGTGGTTGGTAGATACTGGGGAAGTATTAAGACCACCGATGGTCGGTATTGGTCTTTTGTACCCAGGACTAGGTGAACTAACCTCAGGATACATAATACCGTGTCCTGTCAAATGAGGGTGTCCAGTAGACTGGGGAGCTTGCCAATCAGATCTTGAACATATCACTCTAGCAACAGCGTACTCTGGTTTAGAGACCCCCACAATGAGTGCAATATCCTTGGCTGTAACAGTGTTAGAAATATTATCAGGCTCAGGAGTGTCTTTCACTGTTTGGGCTAACAAGATCTGTAAGAATTCATTATCTTGCTGTAGCTCTTCAACCGATAAGGACTGCGGATCATAGTCGCAAATGTCATAATAGTTGTACATGGAAGAAGGGTCAGCTAGCCAGTGGGTATAGTACCGTGCTTGTAAATCCTTGTTTTCTAAGGCGAGACTGTCCTTTAGACTGAGTTTCTTGTTTGCTGTCCTTAGGGAAACCATAGGTTTATGCAAAGGTTTCTTAACTCGAAAGGGAAGCATCTTTGGTCTGTGTGTGCCCTTCCGGCCAATGGAATAAGACATTTTTGGCTCTTGCATTCTGTCAGGGATGGCACTCTAATACGAGTGGCACAAGACACCCAGACGAGTTTGGGTGTTGAAATAAAGTGGACAGATAGGAACACACACCGCGGAAAGGAAAGGGAGTGAAGAGTAGGGAAGAGTAGCAAGGGAAAAGGTATAGAGTGAATACCCTCTTGGGGTGTATGCAGAATAGCAAAAGAGTATTCCACGAACCTTGGAAATACTCTAGCCTTCTGCACAGTTTGCTATAACAGAGTCCCACGCTGTTTGCTCATAACTTGGAACAGCAGCTATGGGTGTCTGTGATATTGAAACGAGACAAGGGAAGGGGCAGAGGTTGACTGATGGGAACCAGCAGACAAGCTCTGTACAAAGGGTCTACAAACAGTACAAGAGAAGATACAACAGACAAATCCAGGAAAGGAGATGATAGCAAACTAGCAGAAGGATAGGAAGGGAAAGTCGAGTAACAGGATATGATAGCAGAGGACAGAAAGGTAGGTGGAGCACTCAGAGGAGCAGGAAGGCAAGGAGTAAGCCCACAAGAGTGGGACGGTAAGGTAGAAATATCAGAGGAAAAGGGCTACGGCAGCCGGAGTGAGGAAGGCTGCAGAGCAGGGAGCCCAGAGGACAAGGGCAAAGGCAGCCGGAGAGAGGCAGGCTGCAGAGCAGGGAGCCCTGAGGACAAGGGCTAAGGCAGCCGGTGTGAGATAGGCTGCAAGCAGGGAGCCCAGAGGACAAGGGCAAAGGCAGCCGGAGAGAGGCAGGCTGCAGAGCAGGGAGCCCTGAGGACAAGGGCTAAGGCAGCCGGTGTGAGATAGGCTGCAAGCAGGGAGCCCAGAGGACAAGGGCAAAGGCAGCCGGAGAGAGGCAGGCTGCAGAGCAGGGAGCCCTGAGGACAAGGGCTAAGGCAGCCGGTGTGAGATAGGCTGCAAGCAGGGAGCATAGAGGACAAGGGCAAAGGCAGCCGGAGAGAGGAGGCTGCAGAGCAGGGAGCCCAGAGGACCAGGGCAAAGGCTGGAAAGCAGCAGAGCGTGATACGCTGCAATGTGGAGAGCCCGGTAGGGCAAGGGCGAAGACTGGAAGACAGCAGAGCGTGATCCGCTGCAATGTGGAGAGCCCGGCAGAGCAAGGGCGAAGACTGGAAGACTGCAGAGCGTGATCCGCTGCAATGTGGAGAGCCCGGCAGAGCAAGGGCGAAGACTGGAAGACAGCAGAGCGTGATCCGCTGCAATGTGGAGAGCCCGGCAGAGCAAGGGCGGAGACTGGAAGGCAGCAGAGCGTGATCCGCTGCAGGGTGGAGAGCCCGGCAGGGCAAGGGCGGAGACTGGAAGGCAGCAGAGCGTGATCAGCTGCCGTGTGGAGAGCCCAGAGGAGCAGGGCTGAGAGGCAGGGAGCCTGGAAGGCAATGACTGGAGGCAGCAGGGTGGAGCAAGCAACAAGGCAGGAAGCCCAAAAGGCTAGGGCTGTAGACAGCAGGGTGTAACAAGCTGTATGGCAGGGTCCAAGCAGGAGTGAGGATAAACAGCATACAAGGATCCGAAGAAACTCGCGAAAGGTGGAGGAAGGACTCTCAATGCAAGAGACTGAGCTCTCGCAGGCAGCAGCCTTTATACTGCCCAGCCCAGCACAGAGGCAGGCTAATTGGTTGCACCTGGCTCAGCACACCTGCAGACAATCGGCCACCTCCCTCTCTGTTCCTGAGCTGGTGGGAGCAGAGCAAATCCCTAGGGCTTCTGGGGATTGTAGTTCTGATAAAGAAAAATAGGAATAGCCAGGAATGGATTGTTATAGCCAAGTGCATTATGGTAAGTGTAGTTTTCTGGGAAAAATAAAAAGGCACCAAAGTCTTGCAAATGGGAAATAAAGTCCAAATAGTGAATAGCGGTAGATCCAGGAGTTTTCTGTAGATAAATGAATAACCATTTGTCCATATTGATTGCCAATGTATGCGCCCTTGGCGCAGGCATGACAGTATGCCCCTCTCCAGGCCCCTCTCCAGGCTCCCTGAAGACTGACCAACAGGAGGAAGGTCTGTCACACCGTGAAAGAGTCTTATTCCAAAAAGGCATATCATGAAGCACAAAAAACTTTTTAAGGTTGTAATGTGGGAGTCTTGAAAGGTGAAGACGGTATCAATGTGCTGAACCTTTACGGTAGAAATCAGAAAAGACAAAGTCTTTGGAGCACAAAACCCAACAGAGTGTTCATGAATAGAGGAACTGTGAATGTCTGTTACAGATTCCATGGCAAGGCTTGCTTTGAAAGGTGACAGTAAGGTGGTGAAAGGTGGAGCCAGAGGTACAGCAGAGTTGGTTGCTTTAGCAAGGTTTCCCAAGGCATCAGACACAGCAATGGCAGAGTCAAGATTAGCCGCAGAAACGTCAGGAGTCACAATGGCGGGTTCTCCATGATTTGTAGGAATTTCAGAAGCCACCGCAGCAGAGAGATCATGAACGGCTGTGGATAGTTCCGATGCTGTAGCAACTGGGAGAGTGGGTGCCATAGAAGAACCAGCGGACAGGGACGCACCTGAGACTGATAGAGTAGAGTCTGGTAGTTTTAGTGCTGCAGAGGCGCCAGCAAGAACAACTGGAGCTGTAGTCCCAAAAGAAAAGTTGTTGTCTGATTTAGCAACAGGTTCTGTCCTTGCAGGCAGAGATGAATGGGGTGCTTCTGCTGCGAAAAGAGAGATGTGAGCTGCTGCAACAGTAGTAGATTTAGAAGTATTAGCAGGGGGAGCAGCAGAGATTGGGCTAGCAGATACAGGAACAGATAATAAGACAGATGTGGGATCATGATTGGGTAGGCGTTCTGCAGGCTGATCTTCAAAGTCTGGTGTGCTCAAATTACTTGGTGGGTCTGGGATATTGACTGATGGAAAGGCTGGATTCCAGGCAGGTACCGGGTATTGTTCAGGATTGGAATCATGGTCTAGAGTCCCAGAACCTGAGTTACTGTGGTTGGAAAGTGAAAGAGCTGTGTCAGACTTTAAAAGGGATGCATATGCTAAATTTAGGTCTTCCATCTGCTTGGTATACATCTGTATCCTTTTCTGCGTGGCAATTCCAGGCCTTACCAAGTTGATCTCTAATGACAGTATTTCTGGTGTAGGACATTGTGTCAAAAGGTCTGGAATGTTGTGTCCCTTCATAGAATTTTTACTATGTAAGTAAACAAAGTCATCATAGAGATCTTCGGTCTTTCTTTTAAGGCGTAGGAGTTTTTCTTGTAGCAGGTATGTTTCATTAGCCTGATCTAAAGCTTCAGAATCTGGTGTGGCAGAATATTCTGTTGTAGCAATGGGAAGACTGACCTTAAGGTTATTGTGGTTGGTAGATACTGGGGAAGTATTAAGACCACCGATGGTCGGTATTGGTCTTTTGTACCCAGGACTAGGTGAACTAACCTCAGGATACATAATACCGTGTCCTGTCAAATGAGGGTGTCCAGTAGACTGGGGAGCTTGCCAATCAGATCTTGAACATATCACTCTAGCAACAGCGTACTCTGGTTTAGAGACCCCCACAATGAGTGCAATATCCTTGGCTGTAACAGTGTTAGAAATATTATCAGGCTCAGGAGTGTCTTTCACTGTTTGGGCTAACAAGATCTGTAAGAATTCATTATCTTGCTGTAGCTCTTCAACCGATAAGGACTGCGGATCATAGTCGCAAATGTCATAATAGTTGTACATGGAAGAAGGGTCAGCTAGCCAGTGGGTATAGTACCGTGCTTGTAAATCCTTGTTTTCTAAGGCGAGACTGTCCTTTAGACTGAGTTTCTTGTTTGCTGTCCTTAGGGAAACCATAGGTTTATGCAAAGGTTTCTTAACTCGAAAGGGAAGCATCTTTGGTCTGTGTGTGCCCTTCCGGCCAATGGAATAAGACATTTTTGGCTCTTGCATTCTGTCAGGGATGGCACTCTAATACGAGTGGCACAAGACACCCAGACGAGTTTGGGTGTTGAAATAAAGTGGACAGATAGGAACACACACCGCGGAAAGGAAAGGGAGTGAAGAGTAGGGAAGAGTAGCAAGGGAAAAGGTATAGAGTGAATACCCTCTTGGGGTGTATGCAGAATAGCAAAAGAGTATTCCACGAACCTTGGAAATACTCTAGCCTTCTGCACAGTTTGCTATAACAGAGTCCCACGCTGTTTGCTCATAACTTGGAACAGCAGCTATGGGTGTCTGTGATATTGAAACGAGACAAGGGAAGGGGCAGAGGTTGACTGATGGGAACCAGCAGACAAGCTCTGTACAAAGGGTCTACAAACAGTACAAGAGAAGATACAACAGACAAATCCAGGAAAGGAGATGATAGCAAACTAGCAGAAGGATAGGAAGGGAAAGTCGAGTAACAGGATATGATAGCAGAGGACAGAAAGGTAGGTGGAGCACTCAGAGGAGCAGGAAGGCAAGGAGTAAGCCCACAAGAGTGGGACGGTAAGGTAGAAATATCAGAGGAAAAGGGCTACGGCAGCCGGAGTGAGGAAGGCTGCAGAGCAGGGAGCCCAGAGGACAAGGGCAAAGGCAGCCGGAGAGAGGCAGGCTGCAGAGCAGGGAGCCCTGAGGACAAGGGCTAAGGCAGCCGGTGTGAGATAGGCTGCAAGCAGGGAGCCCAGAGGACAAGGGCAAAGGCAGCCGGAGAGAGGCAGGCTGCAGAGCAGGGAGCCCTGAGGACAAGGGCTAAGGCAGCCGGTGTGAGATAGGCTGCAAGCAGGGAGCCCAGAGGACAAGGGCAAAGGCAGCCGGAGAGAGGCAGGCTGCAGAGCAGGGAGCCCTGAGGACAAGGGCTAAGGCAGCCGGTGTGAGATAGGCTGCAAGCAGGGAGCATAGAGGACAAGGGCAAAGGCAGCCGGAGAGAGGAGGCTGCAGAGCAGGGAGCCCAGAGGACCAGGGCAAAGGCTGGAAAGCAGCAGAGCGTGATACGCTGCAATGTGGAGAGCCCGGTAGGGCAAGGGCGAAGACTGGAAGACAGCAGAGCGTGATCCGCTGCAATGTGGAGAGCCCGGCAGAGCAAGGGCGAAGACTGGAAGACTGCAGAGCGTGATCCGCTGCAATGTGGAGAGCCCGGCAGAGCAAGGGCGAAGACTGGAAGACAGCAGAGCGTGATCCGCTGCAATGTGGAGAGCCCGGCAGAGCAAGGGCGGAGACTGGAAGGCAGCAGAGCGTGATCCGCTGCAGGGTGGAGAGCCCGGCAGGGCAAGGGCGGAGACTGGAAGGCAGCAGAGCGTGATCAGCTGCCGTGTGGAGAGCCCAGAGGAGCAGGGCTGAGAGGCAGGGAGCCTGGAAGGCAATGACTGGAGGCAGCAGGATGGAGCAAGCAACAAGGCAGGAAGCCCAAAAGGCTAGGGCTGTAGACAGCAGGGTGTAACAAGCTGTATGGCAGGGTCCAAGCAGGAGTGAGGATAAACAGCATACAAGGATCCGAAGAAACTCGCGAAAGGTGGAGGAAGGACTCTCAATGCAAGAGACTGAGCTCTCGCAGGCAGCAGCCTTTATACTGCCCAGCCCAGCACAGAGGCAGGCTAATTGGTTGCACCTGGCTCAGCACACCTGCAGACAATCGGCCACCTCCCTCTCTGTTCCTGAGCTGGTGGGAGCAGAGCAAATCCCTAGGGCTTCTGGGGATTGTAGTTCTGATAAAGAAAAATAGGAATAGCCAGGAATGGATTGTTATAGCCAAGTGCATTATGGTAAGTGTAGTTTTCTGGGAAAAATAAAAAGGCACCAAAGTCTTGCAAATGGGAAATAAAGTCCAAATAGTGAATAGCGGTAGATCCAGGAGTTTTCTGTAGATAAATGAATAACCATTTGTCCATATTGATTGCCAATGTATGCGCCCTTGGCGCAGGCATGACAGTATGCCCCTCTCCAGGCCCCTCTCCAGGCTCCCTGAAGACTGACCAACAGGAGGAAGGTCTGTCACACCGTGAAAGAGTCTTATTCCAAAAAGGCATATCATGAAGCACAAAAAACTTTTTAAGGTTGTAATGTGGGAGTCTTGAAAGGTGAAGACGGTATCAATGTGCTGAACCTTTACGGTAGAAATCAGAAAAGACAAAGTCTTTGGAGCACAAAACCCAACAGAGTGTTCATGAATAGAGGAACTGTGAATGTCTGTTACAGATTCCATGGCAAGGCTTGCTTTGAAAGGTGACAGTAAGGTGGTGAAAGGTGGAGCCAGAGGTACAGCAGAGTTGGTTGCTTTAGCAAGGTTTCCCAAGGCATCAGACACAGCAATGGCAGAGTCAAGATTAGCCGCAGAAACGTCAGGAGTCACAATGGCGGGTTCTCCATGATTTGTAGGAATTTCAGAAGCCACCGCAGCAGAGAGATCATGAACGGCTGTGGATAGTTCCGATGCTGTAGCAACTGGGAGAGTGGGTGCCATAGAAGAACCAGCGGACAGGGACGCACCTGAGACTGATAGAGTAGAGTCTGGTAGTTTTAGTGCTGCAGAGGCGCCAGCAAGAACAACTGGAGCTGTAGTCCCAAAAGAAAAGTTGTTGTCTGATTTAGCAACAGGTTCTGTCCTTGCAGGCAGAGATGAATGGGGTGCTTCTGCTGCGAAAAGAGAGATGTGAGCTGCTGCAACAGTAGTAGATTTAGAAGTATTAGCAGGGGGAGCAGCAGAGATTGGGCTAGCAGATACAGGAACAGATAATAAGACAGATGTGGGATCATGATTGGGTAGGCGTTCTGCAGGCTGATCTTCAAAGTCTGGTGTGCTCAAATTACTTGGTGGGTCTGGGATATTGACTGATGGAAAGGCTGGATTCCAGGCAGGTACCGGGTATTGTTCAGGATTGGAATCATGGTCTAGAGTCCCAGAACCTGAGTTACTGTGGTTGGAAAGTGAAAGAGCTGTGTCAGACTTTAAAAGGGATGCATATGCTAAATTTAGGTCTTCCATCTGCTTGGTATACATCTGTATCCTTTTCTGCGTGGCAATTCCAGGCCTTACCAAGTTGATCTCTAATGACAGTATTTCTGGTGTAGGACATTGTGTCAAAAGGTCTGGAATGTTGTGTCCCTTCATAGAATTTTTACTATGTAAGTAAACAAAGTCATCATAGAGATCTTCGGTCTTTCTTTTAAGGCGTAGGAGTTTTTCTTGTAGCAGGTATGTTTCATTAGCCTGATCTAAAGCTTCAGAATCTGGTGTGGCAGAATATTCTGTTGTAGCAATGGGAAGACTGACCTTAAGGTTATTGTGGTTGGTAGATACTGGGGAAGTATTAAGACCACCGATGGTCGGTATTGGTCTTTTGTACCCAGGACTAGGTGAACTAACCTCAGGATACATAATACCGTGTCCTGTCAAATGAGGGTGTCCAGTAGACTGGGGAGCTTGCCAATCAGATCTTGAACATATCACTCTAGCAACAGCGTACTCTGGTTTAGAGACCCCCACAATGAGTGCAATATCCTTGGCTGTAACAGTGTTAGAAATATTATCAGGCTCAGGAGTGTCTTTCACTGTTTGGGCTAACAAGATCTGTAAGAATTCATTATCTTGCTGTAGCTCTTCAACCGATAAGGACTGCGGATCATAGTCGCAAATGTCATAATAGTTGTACATGGAAGAAGGGTCAGCTAGCCAGTGGGTATAGTACCGTGCTTGTAAATCCTTGTTTTCTAAGGCGAGACTGTCCTTTAGACTGAGTTTCTTGTTTGCTGTCCTTAGGGAAACCATAGGTTTATGCAAAGGTTTCTTAACTCGAAAGGGAAGCATCTTTGGTCTGTGTGTGCCCTTCCGGCCAATGGAATAAGACATTTTTGGCTCTTGCATTCTGTCAGGGATGGCACTCTAATACGAGTGGCACAAGACACCCAGACGAGTTTGGGTGTTGAAATAAAGTGGACAGATAGGAACACACACCGCGGAAAGGAAAGGGAGTGAAGAGTAGGGAAGAGTAGCAAGGGAAAAGGTATAGAGTGAATACCCTCTTGGGGTGTATGCAGAATAGCAAAAGAGTATTCCACGAACCTTGGAAATACTCTAGCCTTCTGCACAGTTTGCTATAACAGAGTCCCACGCTGTTTGCTCATAACTTGGAACAGCAGCTATGGGTGTCTGTGATATTGAAACGAGACAAGGGAAGGGGCAGAGGTTGACTGATGGGAACCAGCAGACAAGCTCTGTACAAAGGGTCTACAAACAGTACAAGAGAAGATACAACAGACAAATCCAGGAAAGGAGATGATAGCAAACTAGCAGAAGGATAGGAAGGGAAAGTCGAGTAACAGGATATGATAGCAGAGGACAGAAAGGTAGGTGGAGCACTCAGAGGAGCAGGAAGGCAAGGAGTAAGCCCACAAGAGTGGGACGGTAAGGTAGAAATATCAGAGGAAAAGGGCTACGGCAGCCGGAGTGAGGAAGGCTGCAGAGCAGGGAGCCCAGAGGACAAGGGCAAAGGCAGCCGGAGAGAGGCAGGCTGCAGAGCAGGGAGCCCTGAGGACAAGGGCTAAGGCAGCCGGTGTGAGATAGGCTGCAAGCAGGGAGCCCAGAGGACAAGGGCAAAGGCAGCCGGAGAGAGGCAGGCTGCAGAGCAGGGAGCCCTGAGGACAAGGGCTAAGGCAGCCGGTGTGAGATAGGCTGCAAGCAGGGAGCCCAGAGGACAAGGGCAAAGGCAGCCGGAGAGAGGCAGGCTGCAGAGCAGGGAGCCCTGAGGACAAGGGCTAAGGCAGCCGGTGTGAGATAGGCTGCAAGCAGGGAGCATAGAGGACAAGGGCAAAGGCAGCCGGAGAGAGGAGGCTGCAGAGCAGGGAGCCCAGAGGACCAGGGCAAAGGCTGGAAAGCAGCAGAGCGTGATACGCTGCAATGTGGAGAGCCCGGTAGGGCAAGGGCGAAGACTGGAAGACAGCAGAGCGTGATCCGCTGCAATGTGGAGAGCCCGGCAGAGCAAGGGCGAAGACTGGAAGACTGCAGAGCGTGATCCGCTGCAATGTGGAGAGCCCGGCAGAGCAAGGGCGAAGACTGGAAGACAGCAGAGCGTGATCCGCTGCAATGTGGAGAGCCCGGCAGAGCAAGGGCGGAGACTGGAAGGCAGCAGAGCGTGATCCGCTGCAGGGTGGAGAGCCCGGCAGGGCAAGGGCGGAGACTGGAAGGCAGCAGAGCGTGATCAGCTGCCGTGTGGAGAGCCCAGAGGAGCAGGGCTGAGAGGCAGGGAGCCTGGAAGGCAATGACTGGAGGCAGCAGGGTGGAGCAAGCAACAAGGCAGGAAGCCCAAAAGGCTAGGGCTGTAGACAGCAGGGTGTAACAAGCTGTATGGCAGGGTCCAAGCAGGAGTGAGGATAAACAGCATACAAGGATCCGAAGAAACTCGCGAAAGGTGGAGGAAGGACTCTCAATGCAAGAGACTGAGCTCTCGCAGGCAGCAGCCTTTATACTGCCCAGCCCAGCACAGAGGCAGGCTAATTGGTTGCACCTGGCTCAGCACACCTGCAGACAATCGGCCACCTCCCTCTCTGTTCCTGAGCTGGTGGGAGCAGAGCAAATCCCTAGGGCTTCTGGGGATTGTAGTTCTGATAAAGAAAAATAGGAATAGCCAGGAATGGATTGTTATAGCCAAGTGCATTATGGTAAGTGTAGTTTTCTGGGAAAAATAAAAAGGCACCAAAGTCTTGCAAATGGGAAATAAAGTCCAAATAGTGAATAGCGGTAGATCCAGGAGTTTTCTGTAGATAAATGAATAACCATTTGTCCATATTGATTGCCAATGTATGCGCCCTTGGCGCAGGCATGACAGTATGCCCCTCTCCAGGCCCCTCTCCAGGCTCCCTGAAGACTGACCAACAGGAGGAAGGTCTGTCACACCGTGAAAGAGTCTTATTCCAAAAAGGCATATCATGAAGCACAAAAAACTTTTTAAGGTTGTAATGTGGGAGTCTTGAAAGGTGAAGACGGTATCAATGTGCTGAACCTTTACGGTAGAAATCAGAAAAGACAAAGTCTTTGGAGCACAAAACCCAACAGAGTGTTCATGAATAGAGGAACTGTGAATGTCTGTTACAGATTCCATGGCAAGGCTTGCTTTGAAAGGTGACAGTAAGGTGGTGAAAGGTGGAGCCAGAGGTACAGCAGAGTTGGTTGCTTTAGCAAGGTTTCCCAAGGCATCAGACACAGCAATGGCAGAGTCAAGATTAGCCGCAGAAACGTCAGGAGTCACAATGGCGGGTTCTCCATGATTTGTAGGAATTTCAGAAGCCACCGCAGCAGAGAGATCATGAACGGCTGTGGATAGTTCCGATGCTGTAGCAACTGGGAGAGTGGGTGCCATAGAAGAACCAGCGGACAGGGACGCACCTGAGACTGATAGAGTAGAGTCTGGTAGTTTTAGTGCTGCAGAGGCGCCAGCAAGAACAACTGGAGCTGTAGTCCCAAAAGAAAAGTTGTTGTCTGATTTAGCAACAGGTTCTGTCCTTGCAGGCAGAGATGAATGGGGTGCTTCTGCTGCGAAAAGAGAGATGTGAGCTGCTGCAACAGTAGTAGATTTAGAAGTATTAGCAGGGGGAGCAGCAGAGATTGGGCTAGCAGATACAGGAACAGATAATAAGACAGATGTGGGATCATGATTGGGTAGGCGTTCTGCAGGCTGATCTTCAAAGTCTGGTGTGCTCAAATTACTTGGTGGGTCTGGGATATTGACTGATGGAAAGGCTGGATTCCAGGCAGGTACCGGGTATTGTTCAGGATTGGAATCATGGTCTAGAGTCCCAGAACCTGAGTTACTGTGGTTGGAAAGTGAAAGAGCTGTGTCAGACTTTAAAAGGGATGCATATGCTAAATTTAGGTCTTCCATCTGCTTGGTATACATCTGTATCCTTTTCTGCGTGGCAATTCCAGGCCTTACCAAGTTGATCTCTAATGACAGTATTTCTGGTGTAGGACATTGTGTCAAAAGGTCTGGAATGTTGTGTCCCTTCATAGAATTTTTACTATGTAAGTAAACAAAGTCATCATAGAGATCTTCGGTCTTTCTTTTAAGGCGTAGGAGTTTTTCTTGTAGCAGGTATGTTTCATTAGCCTGATCTAAAGCTTCAGAATCTGGTGTGGCAGAATATTCTGTTGTAGCAATGGGAAGACTGACCTTAAGGTTATTGTGGTTGGTAGATACTGGGGAAGTATTAAGACCACCGATGGTCGGTATTGGTCTTTTGTACCCAGGACTAGGTGAACTAACCTCAGGATACATAATACCGTGTCCTGTCAAATGAGGGTGTCCAGTAGACTGGGGAGCTTGCCAATCAGATCTTGAACATATCACTCTAGCAACAGCGTACTCTGGTTTAGAGACCCCCACAATGAGTGCAATATCCTTGGCTGTAACAGTGTTAGAAATATTATCAGGCTCAGGAGTGTCTTTCACTGTTTGGGCTAACAAGATCTGTAAGAATTCATTATCTTGCTGTAGCTCTTCAACCGATAAGGACTGCGGATCATAGTCGCAAATGTCATAATAGTTGTACATGGAAGAAGGGTCAGCTAGCCAGTGGGTATAGTACCGTGCTTGTAAATCCTTGTTTTCTAAGGCGAGACTGTCCTTTAGACTGAGTTTCTTGTTTGCTGTCCTTAGGGAAACCATAGGTTTATGCAAAGGTTTCTTAACTCGAAAGGGAAGCATCTTTGGTCTGTGTGTGCCCTTCCGGCCAATGGAATAAGACATTTTTGGCTCTTGCATTCTGTCAGGGATGGCACTCTAATACGAGTGGCACAAGACACCCAGACGAGTTTGGGTGTTGAAATAAAGTGGACAGATAGGAACACACACCGCGGAAAGGAAAGGGAGTGAAGAGTAGGGAAGAGTAGCAAGGGAAAAGGTATAGAGTGAATACCCTCTTGGGGTGTATGCAGAATAGCAAAAGAGTATTCCACGAACCTTGGAAATACTCTAGCCTTCTGCACAGTTTGCTATAACAGAGTCCCACGCTGTTTGCTCATAACTTGGAACAGCAGCTATGGGTGTCTGTGATATTGAAACGAGACAAGGGAAGGGGCAGAGGTTGACTGATGGGAACCAGCAGACAAGCTCTGTACAAAGGGTCTACAAACAGTACAAGAGAAGATACAACAGACAAATCCAGGAAAGGAGATGATAGCAAACTAGCAGAAGGATAGGAAGGGAAAGTCGAGTAACAGGATATGATAGCAGAGGACAGAAAGGTAGGTGGAGCACTCAGAGGAGCAGGAAGGCAAGGAGTAAGCCCACAAGAGTGGGACGGTAAGGTAGAAATATCAGAGGAAAAGGGCTACGGCAGCCGGAGTGAGGAAGGCTGCAGAGCAGGGAGCCCAGAGGACAAGGGCAAAGGCAGCCGGAGAGAGGCAGGCTGCAGAGCAGGGAGCCCTGAGGACAAGGGCTAAGGCAGCCGGTGTGAGATAGGCTGCAAGCAGGGAGCCCAGAGGACAAGGGCAAAGGCAGCCGGAGAGAGGCAGGCTGCAGAGCAGGGAGCCCTGAGAACAAGGGCTAAGGCAGCCGGTGTGAGATAGGCTGCAAGCAGGGAGCCCAGAGGACAAGGGCAAAGGCAGCCGGAGAGAGGCAGGCTGCAGAGCAGGGAGCCCTGAGGACAAGGGCTAAGGCAGCCGGTGTGAGATAGGCTGCAAGCAGGGAGCATAGAGGACAAGGGCAAAGGCAGCCGGAGAGAGGAGGCTGCAGAGCAGGGAGCCCAGAGGACCAGGGCAAAGGCTGGAAAGCAGCAGAGCGTGATACGCTGCAATGTGGAGAGCCCGGTAGGGCAAGGGCGAAGACTGGAAGACAGCAGAGCGTGATCCGCTGCAATGTGGAGAGCCCGGCAGAGCAAGGGCGAAGACTGGAAGACTGCAGAGCGTGATCCGCTGCAATGTGGAGAGCCCGGCAGAGCAAGGGCGAAGACTCGAAGACAGCAGAGCGTGATCCGCTGCAATGTGGAGAGCCCGGCAGAGCAAGGGCGGAGACTGGAAGGCAGCAGAGCGTGATCCGCTGCAGGGTGGAGAGCCCGGCAGGGCAAGGGCGGAGACTGGAAGGCAGCAGAGCGCGATCAGCTGCCGTGTGGAGAGCCCAGAGGAGCAGGGCTGAGAGGCAGGGAGCCTGGAAGGCAATGACTGGAGGCAGCAGGGTGGAGCAAGCAACAAGGCAGGAAGCCCAAAAGGCTAGGGCTGTAGACAGCAGGGTGTAACAAGCTGTATGGCAGGGTCCAAGCAGGAGTGAGGATAAACAGCATACAAGGATCCGAAGAAACTCGCGAAAGGTGGAGGAAGGACTCTCAATGCAAGAGACTGAGCTCTCGCAGGCAGCAGCCTTTATACTGCCCAGCCCAGCACAGAGGCAGGCTAATTGGTTGCACCTGGCTCAGCACACCTGCAGACAATCGGCCACCTCCCTCTCTGTTCCTGAGCTGGTGGGAGCAGAGCAAATCCCTAGGGCTTCTGGGGATTGTAGTTCTGATAAAGAAAAATAGGAATAGCCAGGAATGGATTGTTATAGCCAAGTGCATTATGGTAAGTGTAGTTTTCTGGGAAAAATAAAAAGGCACCAAAGTCTTGCAAATGGGAAATAAAGTCCAAATAGTGAATAGCGGTAGATCCAGGAGTTTTCTGTAGATAAATGAATAACCATTTGTCCATATTGATTGCCAATGTATGCGCCCTTGGCGCAGGCATGACAGTATGCCCCTCTCCAGGCCCCTCTCCAGGCTCCCTGAAGACTGACCAACAGGAGGAAGGTCTGTCACACCGTGAAAGAGTCTTATTCCAAAAAGGCATATCATGAAGCACAAAAAACTTTTTAAGGTTGTAATGTGGGAGTCTTGAAAGGTGAAGACGGTATCAATGTGCTGAACCTTTACGGTAGAAATCAGAAAAGACAAAGTCTTTGGAGCACAAAACCCAACAGAGTGTTCATGAATAGAGGAACTGTGAATGTCTGTTACAGATTCCATGGCAAGGCTTGCTTTGAAAGGTGACAGTAAGGTGGTGAAAGGTGGAGCCAGAGGTACAGCAGAGTTGGTTGCTTTAGCAAGGTTTCCCAAGGCATCAGACACAGCAATGGCAGAGTCAAGATTAGCCGCAGAAACGTCAGGAGTCACAATGGCGGGTTCTCCATGATTTGTAGGAATTTCAGAAGCCACCGCAGCAGAGAGATCATGAACGGCTGTGGATAGTTCCGATGCTGTAGCAACTGGGAGAGTGGGTGCCATAGAAGAACCAGCGGACAGGGACGCACCTGAGACTGATAGAGTAGAGTCTGGTAGTTTTAGTGCTGCAGAGGCGCCAGCAAGAACAACTGGAGCTGTAGTCCCAAAAGAAAAGTTGTTGTCTGATTTAGCAACAGGTTCTGTCCTTGCAGGCAGAGATGAATGGGGTGCTTCTGCTGCGAAAAGAGAGATGTGAGCTGCTGCAACAGTAGTAGATTTAGAAGTATTAGCAGGGGGAGCAGCAGAGATTGGGCTAGCAGATACAGGAACAGATAATAAGACAGATGTGGGATCATGATTGGGTAGGCGTTCTGCAGGCTGATCTTCAAAGTCTGGTGTGCTCAAATTACTTGGTGGGTCTGGGATATTGACTGATGGAAAGGCTGGATTCCAGGCAGGTACCGGGTATTGTTCAGGATTGGAATCATGGTCTAGAGTCCCAGAACCTGAGTTACTGTGGTTGGAAAGTGAAAGAGCTGTGTCAGACTTTAAAAGGGATGCATATGCTAAATTTAGGTCTTCCATCTGCTTGGTATACATCTGTATCCTTTTCTGCGTGGCAATTCCAGGCCTTACCAAGTTGATCTCTAATGACAGTATTTCTGGTGTAGGACATTGTGTCAAAAGGTCTGGAATGTTGTGTCCCTTCATAGAATTTTTACTATGTAAGTAAACAAAGTCATCATAGAGATCTTCGGTCTTTCTTTTAAGGCGTAGGAGTTTTTCTTGTAGCAGGTATGTTTCATTAGCCTGATCTAAAGCTTCAGAATCTGGTGTGGCAGAATATTCTGTTGTAGCAATGGGAAGACTGACCTTAAGGTTATTGTGGTTGGTAGATACTGGGGAAGTATTAAGACCACCGATGGTCGGTATTGGTCTTTTGTACCCAGGACTAGGTGAACTAACCTCAGGATACATAATACCGTGTCCTGTCAAATGAGGGTGTCCAGTAGACTGGGGAGCTTGCCAATCAGATCTTGAACATATCACTCTAGCAACAGCGTACTCTGGTTTAGAGACCCCCACAATGAGTGCAATATCCTTGGCTGTAACAGTGTTAGAAATATTATCAGGCTCAGGAGTGTCTTTCACTGTTTGGGCTAACAAGATCTGTAAGAATTCATTATCTTGCTGTAGCTCTTCAACCGATAAGGACTGCGGATCATAGTCGCAAATGTCATAATAGTTGTACATGGAAGAAGGGTCAGCTAGCCAGTGGGTATAGTACCGTGCTTGTAAATCCTTGTTTTCTAAGGCGAGACTGTCCTTTAGACTGAGTTTCTTGTTTGCTGTCCTTAGGGAAACCATAGGTTTATGCAAAGGTTTCTTAACTCGAAAGGGAAGCATCTTTGGTCTGTGTGTGCCCTTCCGGCCAATGGAATAAGACATTTTTGGCTCTTGCATTCTGTCAGGGATGGCACTCTAATACGAGTGGCACAAGACACCCAGACGAGTTTGGGTGTTGAAATAAAGTGGACAGATAGGAACACACACCGCGGAAAGGAAAGGGAGTGAAGAGTAGGGAAGAGTAGCAAGGGAAAAGGTATAGAGTGAATACCCTCTTGGGGTGTATGCAGAATAGCAAAAGAGTATTCCACGAACCTTGGAAATACTCTAGCCTTCTGCACAGTTTGCTATAACAGAGTCCCACGCTGTTTGCTCATAACTTGGAACAGCAGCTATGGGTGTCTGTGATATTGAAACGAGACAAGGGAAGGGGCAGAGGTTGACTGATGGGAACCAGCAGACAAGCTCTGTACAAAGGGTCTACAAACAGTACAAGAGAAGATACAACAGACAAATCCAGGAAAGGAGATGATAGCAAACTAGCAGAAGGATAGGAAGGGAAAGTCGAGTAACAGGATATGATAGCAGAGGACAGAAAGGTAGGTGGAGCACTCAGAGGAGCAGGAAGGCAAGGAGTAAGCCCACAAGAGTGGGACGGTAAGGTAGAAATATCAGAGGAAAAGGGCTACGGCAGCCGGAGTGAGGAAGGCTGCAGAGCAGGGAGCCCAGAGGACAAGGGCAAAGGCAGCCGGAGAGAGGCAGGCTGCAGAGCAGGGAGCCCTGAGGACAAGGGCTAAGGCAGCCGGTGTGAGATAGGCTGCAAGCAGGGAGCCCAGAGGACAAGGGCAAAGGCAGCCGGAGAGAGGCAGGCTGCAGAGCAGGGAGCCCTGAGGACAAGGGCTAAGGCAGCCGGTGTGAGATAGGCTGCAAGCAGGGAGCCCAGAGGACAAGGGCAAAGGCAGCCGGAGAGAGGCAGGCTGCAGAGCAGGGAGCCCTGAGGACAAGGGCTAAGGCAGCCGGTGTGAGATAGGCTGCAAGCAGGGAGCATAGAGGACAAGGGCAAAGGCAGCCGGAGAGAGGAGGCTGCAGAGCAGGGAGCCCAGAGGACCAGGGCAAAGGCTGGAAAGCAGCAGAGCGTGATACGCTGCAATGTGGAGAGCCCGGTAGGGCAAGGGCGAAGACTGGAAGACAGCAGAGCGTGATCCGCTGCAATGTGGAGAGCCCGGCAGAGCAAGGGCGAAGACTGGAAGACTGCAGAGCGTGATTCGCTGCAATGTGGAGAGCCCGGCAGAGCAAGGGCGAAGACTGGAAGACAGCAGAGCGTGATCCGCTGCAATGTGGAGAGCCCGGCAGAGCAAGGGCGGAGACTGGAAGGCAGCAGAGCGTGATCCGCTGCAGGGTGGAGAGCCCGGCAGGGCAAGGGCGGAGACTGGAAGGCAGCAGAGCGTGATCAGCTGCCGTGTGGAGAGCCCAGAGGAGCAGGGCTGAGAGGCAGGGAGCCTGGAAGGCAATGACTGGAGGCAGCAGGGTGGAGCAAGCAACAAGGCAGGAAGCCCAAAAGGCTAGGGCTGTAGACAGCAGGGTGTAACAAGCTGTATGGCAGGGTCCAAGCAGGAGTGAGGATAAACAGCATACAAGGATCCGAAGAAACTCGCGAAAGGTGGAGGAAGGACTCTCAATGCAAGAGACTGAGCTCTCGCAGGCAGCAGCCTTTATACTGCCCAGCCCAGCACAGAGGCAGGCTAATTGGTTGCACCTGGCTCAGCACACCTGCAGACAATCGGCCACCTCCCTCTCTGTTCCTGAGCTGGTGGGAGCAGAGCAAATCCCTAGGGCTTCTGGGGATTGTAGTTCTGATAAAGAAAAATAGGAATAGCCAGGAATGGATTGTTATAGCCAAGTGCATTATGGTAAGTGTAGTTTTCTGGGAAAAATAAAAAGGCACCAAAGTCTTGCAAATGGGAAATAAAGTCCAAATAGTGAATAGCGGTAGATCCAGGAGTTTTCTGTAGATAAATGAATAACCATTTGTCCATATTGATTGCCAATGTATGCGCCCTTGGCGCAGGCATGACAGTATGCCCCTCTCCAGGCCCCTCTCCAGGCTCCCTGAAGACTGACCAACAGGAGGAAGGTCTGTCACACCGTGAAAGAGTCTTATTCCAAAAAGGCATATCATGAAGCACAAAAAACTTTTTAAGGTTGTAATGTGGGAGTCTTGAAAGGTGAAGACGGTATCAATGTGCTGAACCTTTACGGTAGAAATCAGAAAAGACAAAGTCTTTGGAGCACAAAACCCAACAGAGTGTTCATGAATAGAGGAACTGTGAATGTCTGTTACAGATTCCATGGCAAGGCTTGCTTTGAAAGGTGACAGTAAGGTGGTGAAAGGTGGAGCCAGAGGTACAGCAGAGTTGGTTGCTTTAGCAAGGTTTCCCAAGGCATCAGACACAGCAATGGCAGAGTCAAGATTAGCCGCAGAAACGTCAGGAGTCACAATGGCGGGTTCTCCATGATTTGTAGGAATTTCAGAAGCCACCGCAGCAGAGAGATCATGAACGGCTGTGGATAGTTCCGATGCTGTAGCAACTGGGAGAGTGGGTGCCATAGAAGAACCAGCGGACAGGGACGCACCTGAGACTGATAGAGTAGAGTCTGGTAGTTTTAGTGCTGCAGAGGCGCCAGCAAGAACAACTGGAGCTGTAGTCCCAAAAGAAAAGTTGTTGTCTGATTTAGCAACAGGTTCTGTCCTTGCAGGCAGAGATGAATGGGGTGCTTCTGCTGCGAAAAGAGAGATGTGAGCTGCTGCAACAGTAGTAGATTTAGAAGTATTAGCAGGGGGAGCAGCAGAGATTGGGCTAGCAGATACAGGAACAGATAATAAGACAGATGTGGGATCATGATTGGGTAGGCGTTCTGCAGGCTGATCTTCAAAGTCTGGTGTGCTCAAATTACTTGGTGGGTCTGGGATATTGACTGATGGAAAGGCTGGATTCCAGGCAGGTACCGGGTATTGTTCAGGATTGGAATCATGGTCTAGAGTCCCAGAACCTGAGTTACTGTGGTTGGAAAGTGAAAGAGCTGTGTCAGACTTTAAAAGGGATGCATATGCTAAATTTAGGTCTTCCATCTGCTTGGTATACATCTGTATCCTTTTCTGCGTGGCAATTCCAGGCCTTACCAAGTTGATCTCTAATGACAGTATTTCTGGTGTAGGACATTGTGTCAAAAGGTCTGGAATGTTGTGTCCCTTCATAGAATTTTTACTATGTAAGTAAACAAAGTCATCATAGAGATCTTCGGTCTTTCTTTTAAGGCGTAGGAGTTTTTCTTGTAGCAGGTATGTTTCATTAGCCTGATCTAAAGCTTCAGAATCTGGTGTGGCAGAATATTCTGTTGTAGCAATGGGAAGACTGACCTTAAGGTTATTGTGGTTGGTAGATACTGGGGAAGTATTAAGACCACCGATGGTCGGTATTGGTCTTTTGTACCCAGGACTAGGTGAACTAACCTCAGGATACATAATACCGTGTCCTGTCAAATGAGGGTGTCCAGTAGACTGGGGAGCTTGCCAATCAGATCTTGAACATATCACTCTAGCAACAGCGTACTCTGGTTTAGAGACCCCCACAATGAGTGCAATATCCTTGGCTGTAACAGTGTTAGAAATATTATCAGGCTCAGGAGTGTCTTTCACTGTTTGGGCTAACAAGATCTGTAAGAATTCATTATCTTGCTGTAGCTCTTCAACCGATAAGGACTGCGGATCATAGTCGCAAATGTCATAATAGTTGTACATGGAAGAAGGGTCAGCTAGCCAGTGGGTATAGTACCGTGCTTGTAAATCCTTGTTTTCTAAGGCGAGACTGTCCTTTAGACTGAGTTTCTTGTTTGCTGTCCTTAGGGAAACCATAGGTTTATGCAAAGGTTTCTTAACTCGAAAGGGAAGCATCTTTGGTCTGTGTGTGCCCTTCCGGCCAATGGAATAAGACATTTTTGGCTCTTGCATTCTGTCAGGGATGGCACTCTAATACGAGTGGCACAAGACACCCAGACGAGTTTGGGTGTTGAAATAAAGTGGACAGATAGGAACACACACCGCGGAAAGGAAAGGGAGTGAAGAGTAGGGAAGAGTAGCAAGGGAAAAGGTATAGAGTGAATACCCTCTTGGGGTGTATGCAGAATAGCAAAAGAGTATTCCACGAACCTTGGAAATACTCTAGCCTTCTGCACAGTTTGCTATAACAGAGTCCCACGCTGTTTGCTCATAACTTGGAACAGCAGCTATGGGTGTCTGTGATATTGAAACGAGACAAGGGAAGGGGCAGAGGTTGACTGATGGGAACCAGCAGACAAGCTCTGTACAAAGGGTCTACAAACAGTACAAGAGAAGATACAACAGACAAATCCAGGAAAGGAGATGATAGCAAACTAGCAGAAGGATAGGAAGGGAAAGTCGAGTAACAGGATATGATAGCAGAGGACAGAAAGGTAGGTGGAGCACTCAGAGGAGCAGGAAGGCAAGGAGTAAGCCCACAAGAGTGGGACGGTAAGGTAGAAATATCAGAGGAAAAGGGCTACGGCAGCCGGAGTGAGGAAGGCTGCAGAGCAGGGAGCCCAGAGGACAAGGGCAAAGGCAGCCGGAGAGAGGCAGGCTGCAGAGCAGGGAGCCCTGAGGACAAGGGCTAAAGCAGCCGGTGTGAGATAGGCTGCAAGCAGGGAGCCCAGAGGACAAGGGCAAAGGCAGCCGGAGAGAGGCAGGCTGCAGAGCAGGGAGCCCTGAGGACAAGGGCTAAGGCAGCCGGTGTGAGATAGGCTGCAAGCAGGGAGCCCAGAGGACAAGGGCAAAGGCAGCCGGAGAGAGGCAGGCTGCAGAGCAGGGAGCCCTGAGGACAAGGGCTAAGGCAGCCGGTGTGAGATAGGCTGCAAGCAGGGAGCATAGAGGACAAGGGCAAAGGCAGCCGGAGAGAGGAGGCTGCAGAGCAGGGAGCCCAGAGGACCAGGGAAAAGGCTGGAAAGCAGCAGAGCGTGATACGCTGCAATGTGGAGAGCCCGGTAGGGCAAGGGCGAAGACTGGAAGACAGCAGAGCGTGATCCGCTGCAATGTGGAGAGCCCGGCAGAGCAAGGGCGAAGACTGGAAGACTGCAGAGCGTGATCCGCTGCAATGTGGAGAGCCCGGCAGAGCAAGGGCGAAGACTGGAAGACAGCAGAGCGTGATCCGCTGCAATGTGGAGAGCCCGGCAGAGCAAGGGCGGAGACTGGAAGGCAGCAGAGCGTGATCCGCTGCAGGGTGGAGAGCCCGGCAGGGCAAGGGCGGAGACTGGAAGGCAGCAGAGCGTGATCAGCTGCCGTGTGGAGAGCCCAGAGGAGCAGGGCTGAGAGGCAGGGAGCCTGGAAGGCAATGACTGGAGGCAGCAGGGTGGAGCAAGCAACAAGGCAGGAAGCCCAAAAGGCTAGGGCTGTAGACAGCAGGGTGTAACAAGCTGTATGGCAGGGTCCAAGCAGGAGTGAGGATAAACAGCATACAAGGATCCGAAGAAACTCGCGAAAGGTGGAGGAAGGACTCTCAATGCAAGAGACTGAGCTCTCGCAGGCAGCAGCCTTTATACTGCCCAGCCCAGCACAGAGGCAGGCTAATTGGTTGCACCTGGCTCAGCACACCTGCAGACAATCGGCCACCTCCCTCTCTGTTCCTGAGCTGGTGGGAGCAGAGCAAATCCCTAGGGCTTCTGGGGATTGTAGTTCTGATAAAGAAAAATAGGAATAGCCAGGAATGGATTGTTATAGCCAAGTGCATTATGGTAAGTGTAGTTTTCTGGGAAAAATAAAAAGGCACCAAAGTCTTGCAAATGGGAAATAAAGTCCAAATAGTGAATAGCGGTAGATCCAGGAGTTTTCTGTAGATAAATGAATAACCATTTGTCCATATTGATTCCCAATGTATGCGCCCTTGGCGCAGGCATGACACCCGCCCACCCCACCCCCCATTTCTTTTTATAACACTCTTTGAACTTCGCTCCGGGTAGTAACTCCTATAATATGAACTAAAACCAATGCGGTATTCCCTAATTTCAGGACATGAACTTCTGAAGAAGAACTTCATTGATTTGTTCACTGTTGTTGGTAAGTACTCTGGATCTTTCACATGATTTGATTCCAAGTGAATATGCATATTCACTTTAACACTGGCTTTCTTTCATTTTACTTTTGAATATAGCCTCAGAATAAGCAGATGAGATATGAGTTAGTAACCAGAGTTAACCACCCTCCTGAAAATTGAAAATCCCTCCTCCTTTTTTGCCAGAAAAAAAATATTGAGGTCTGCAATGAAATCTAGAGAGCCCCTTCCCTGATGAAGACTAAATTGATTAACTGAATATTTGAGTGTTGGTTGAAACGTGTGTTGACAGTTCATTACTGTGTGGGTCACACATTGTTATAGATGAACGGTCTAGATTGGTACCTAATCTGCTACTACTGGGATTATGCAGAACTGATGAACTCACGATGTGGCTACTCCAAATCGAAAGGACGAAACAAAACCTTTGACATGAAATGCCTCTCATATATTTCCTTTTGACAAGGAATGAATGTCTTCCTGTTGGTTATTGAATGGAGGATTGTTAGAGAGGCTCTACAGATCATAACACTCTTTTGGATTATTGTTTTGTGCAGTGATCCATGTATAGTTCATTGATTTATGTTCAAATAGAATTTTGAAAATTCAGATTACATATTTTATTTTACATTTTACTTTCGAGAGTCTCTTTCATTGTAAAATATATCACTCTCTTGGGACATAATATGGCGTTATTAACCCGTTCCATGGGCTATGCCGATTGTAATGGCCCGGCAGTCCGAGTTAAAGGCCCTAGCTAAGCAAAGTCATTTTTTGAAGGCACCAGGTCGTTACCCCCAGTGTAGCACGTGGAAAGGGTTAATAATGCCATTAACACCCCGGCTTACCAAAGCGGTAACCCAGGGTGTTAAAAACAAAGTATATTCATTTAAATAAGGGGACGCACGCAGCGTTCCGTTCATTGAATGAAAATACTGTGCAAAGATGGCCACCGTGATTGAAGATGGTGAGACTCCCTACAGAGCCCCTCTTCCCTTTCCATGGTGGCCAAACGGAGAAAGGCAAGAAGCTGCAGCGGCAAATGCCACTGCAGTGAGCAGGTAACTGGGGTTTGGGAGCAAAATGACTGCAGTGGTGGGGGAAGATGGCGGGTTGGGGAGCTGGCGATCAGGCGGCTTGGAGCGCGGGCTAGATCGGGAGTATCAGCCTGCGTTTCCAGCCTCCTGATTGGCCGGCTCCCAGCCACAGTGTGCTAATACCTGTTAGAAGGCCTAGATAGAAAGGCCAGGAAGATAGAAGGCCAAGAAGAAAGAGTATTAAGGAGATCAGAGTGATCAACAGTGTCAAAGGCAGCAGACAGGTCAAGGAGAATTAGGATGAAGGATATGTTGGAGTGCTTAACAGAGGCAATGACGTTGGACACATTCATGAGAGCAACTTCACTGGAGTGGCTAGAGTGGAAGCCTGCTTGTAAGGGTTCTCGAAGGTTGTGGATGGCTAAGAAATTGGTAAGATTCTTTAACAACCCGTTTGAGCATTTTAGTGTGGTGCACAAGGAGAGACACTGGGCGAATGTTAGCAGGCAGGCTTGGGTCAGCCCCTTGGTTTTTTAGGAGAAGGATGACTGTGGCTGTTTTGAAAACAGAGGGCAAACAACCAGGAGAGTCGAAGGGCAGGTTCAAGAGTTTAGAGAGGTGAGAGGCCATTAAAGGAGCAACAGGCTTGACTAGCTGAGGAGCAGGAGGGTTTGATGGGGCACAAGAGGGGTCATCCTTCATCGGTAGTGTAGAGGAGCAGCCAAATGCCTCTGCAGGAAGTCCCGCCCCCTACTTCCAGTATGTTGAGAGCCTGAAATTGTGCCATGCTTGACACCAGCAGTTGTGACCAAACCGCAGAGAATATTCGAAAGAAGATACCCTATGAGAAAGCCCTACCAAATGTATTCCCCCTAAGAGATGACTACCTGAGGGAGGAACTCCCTGAAGAAATATGAGAAAGAACGAAAGAGGAGCTGGTGATGTCACAAGAGATGAGCGTGGCGCACAAAGAAGATTGGCCCAAGAGAATGCATGGACCTTATGGAACTTAATGACGAAGTTAAGAATCAAATAAACTCTCATATATGAGAGGAGAAGATTGTGCATGTGTGTGACGCACTACAGAAAATGCCAGCCGTTCAAAAACTGCACAGATGCAGCAACGCAAGTAGACTAAGTGATCATAGAAGCTGGCTTTATATAGCAAATAGATTTCAGGCGAATTGTATTGAAACTTGATATCGGTGTCATGAAAATTAGTGTGCTCAGAACCATGGAGAGGAAAAAAGCAGAGATCTGTGTCCCAGTAAGAATTAGTCGAGATTGTGGACATGAGCAACAATACTGTCTGGACTGGTACCAAAGCTGAAGGCAACCAAGGCTGATTATCTATCCTCAAAGGCAGTATAATGTGAGAAGTTGAACCATTCCCTGTTAAGGTGCAAAGAAAGAACACCAAGCATGCCAAAGTTTATTCATTTAAGACATTTAAATACTGCAAATTGGTCTGAATCGTGGTCTCCTGTCAGGTGAGACAAGGATGAAAATAGAGTTGGGCATTGAATTTCAGAAACTACGATAGTTTGTGCTTGCACTCCCTTATATTCCCAGTGGCAAGAATACACTGCAAGGCCAAGTTCAAAGACAATCTTCATGGCAGAAGGCATGGGTGATGAGAGGTAGGGCTAATTGGGTGGGGAGGTGAAGTCAAGTCCACTTCCTGGCACCTGGGTCTTAGCTCACGTGCTGCTACATGAGCCGAATGTTCCATACATGGCACGAGCGTGCCAACCAATTATAGAAGGCCATATAACGAAGAGCCTTATAGGTTCAGATCCAATAGTATACTGTGTACTTAATAAGTGGTGAAGATGACTTGCACTAGAGGCAGGTACAAGTTGTCCACCTGACAGTAGATACCCAATCACAATCCAACCCCTTATAGAAAGTATATTTAGATGTTCCCCTTAAGCCTATCTCAATCCCTCTTAGGTTTTTCTTTTTGTCACGTAGTATGAAGTCACTTATGACAAACTTTTACTATACAACTGATTTTTCATGAAATGTACTGAGCGACTCGACCGAATATCCATTGATGTCCATTGTAACTCTCTGTTTTAGACAATTGATATTAAAAACAGAAAAAACCTTTGCCATCTTCCCGAGTTGGTTTGATTATTTGGTGTTGGAGTTATTCTTCATCCCATCCACTTCATGAGTGCTATCAAAAGGGCTCGAAGCTCACGTGGTAGCACTGCGGATGGTTTAAAAAGATCCAAACTAGTTTTGCCCCAGTCTTTTGAACGATCGATTATCCTCCGCCATTAAGCTGAAGGATTGCAGAGTTTCCTGTGGAGAGCGGCCGAATAGAAAACTTGCAAGTAGAGTGGAGATGGTGGGCAGGTCCCTCTTTGATGAAATCCCTGCCCGGTTTCCACGGGCGCTCTGCGGATGGAAGGAGGAGTGGTCGGTTGGAGGAGGAGTCGATACCGAAGGCCTCATGTCAATTAACGAACAAATGGTGAGTAAACTGAGGGGAATGGCAAACTAAGGTGATGGATTGTGATACTTTTTGAGTAACGGGAAATATTGTGTAAAGCGATTCCTGGCTCAAGGGAACGTCAGAAGAAGACACCTCAAACTCCAGTGGGAGTAGAGTGAAATATATATATATATATATATAACGCACAAACAGGTTCGTGTTAGGTGACGTCTTAAACCCTGTTTAGGATATTAAGGAAAGGCGAGGGGAAAAGAAATGTAATCACAGTGTTTTATAAGTGTGTAAAGTCAACTAGTCTGTATATTTGTTTTTGTTGGAGAGAGAGATATTAAAGAGTGACAAAACATTGTGAACTCATTGAAAAATAGTCAAGAGGCTTTAGGGACTACCCAGTGAAGAGGTTGGTACCAATCCAAGAGATAGAGAAAGCTAATTGAGAAATCAGAGGCTTGAGCAGCGATTGTTGGGGCGCGCTCATATTTGTTGTTTTAAGTTATTGAAAAAGTGGTGGTTTAAAGGTTATTTTATCAAATCTGGTAACTATTGAATGTCAATTGAGACTTGTCATTATGGGAGACACTCCTCTGATGCACTTATGCAAGACACTGCCAAAGCACATGCTCAAGCTCAAACAGTATAGTGTGGAATGGGTGAAAGGCACGGCAGATAAAAATGTTCATGCCATGGCCACAAGGGGATGGCTGTCAAAACGGTATTGCAACACATGACCGCATACTTGCACGCTGCGTACACGAGGAAGACATTAGAGAAAAGTTTAGCTATTTTAGAGTTGTGGAAAATGTACCAGGAAGAGAGAGAGGATCTGCCAACTGAGGAATGGATGCTTAGTCGGCATAAGTAGGCAGGTGTTGAGCCTTCAGCTCCCCTTACCTCGCTTGAAGTAAAAGATGTCAATAAGAAAGAGATAGTGTTGTATCCTTTAAAGGAATTGAAAGCAGCGACGGGGTAAATCCGATATATGACCCGACAGCTTATAACAGTGATGATAGCCCAGAGGAGAAAAGTATTGAGGAAGTTAGGCAAAGGCAAGATAAGGATAAGCAAGATAGAAGGGACAGGGAACAAGAGAAAAGACTAAAAGAAGATGAGCAGAAATGGAAGAACAGGGAACGGCGAGAACAGATGTATCAAGAAGAGCAACAGAAAAATAAGAACGGGCAGAAGAGCAAAGAAAGTAGGACAATAGGCAAAGAGCAATGGAAGATCGGGATAGAAACATAAAGAAGAGAGAAGAAGAGGAAGCGCAGAAATGAAGGGACAAAAGAATACAGTGACGGAAGGAAGAAGAAGAAAGAAGGGAAGGGATAAGGAGGGAAGAACGAAGGCAAGAAGAAGACAGTATTTGATTGGAGGCAGGAAAACGAAGAAAACTAGATGAAGAAATAGAACAAGGCAGAAGACAGCGGGGTCTTAATGCCAGTATTGTTCTTAAAGAACCAGTAAGGCCAAACCCACTAATACGATGGGATAGAAGAGAAGAATTCCTTCTGATAAAAGAAGCAACGTCAGGGGCATCGAGAGCAGCGTTAGACGAAGAAAGAATTGATGCGGGAAGCATCAGAGAAAGGATCAATAAGGTCTACCAAGAATTAAAGGAAGGAAATCATTATGGAAGCCGAGGGAGAAGGGATCAATTCTTAGAATTTTAATCACAAACCGAAGAAGAAAATTTGTTTTGTCTTGAACATAGAGCATTGTCTTTAAGTAGACTGAACTTAGACAGGGGTCAAGGGGATGATAGCAATACTAGTTGGGGACAAGAAATGTCAGATGAGGTAAGTGAGTCCATCTTTGAGACAGGAAGAGGGAGCATGTGCGATCCTGAAGGAAGCCTGCAAATGGACAAGGAAGTAAGATGGTCCAATTTGGAACAACCTAAGGATAGGACGCCAGATCCAATACCATATACAGAGCATCCCCAAGGTCAATCGCATAGTGAGAAAGCAGAATTGCTGCCATATGTGAGCAGGTTAAGATCGTTACCATTGAGAAGACGGTCAGGGACGATCGCCCCTGCCATGGATATATTAACGATTGGAACTGACTGTGGGTTGGGGTTTACGCAGTTTCCCTTATCAGAAAAAGGGAGAGCCAGAACACAGTATATTCTGTGGCCACAGATGGATAAGGATAATTTAAAATACAAACTCCCAAGTTTGACTTCGGGTGCTGGGAAATGGATCTATGAGTTCGAAAAAATGACAGGAGGAAATATGTTGGCCATAGGGGATATAAAAAGTCTCCTGTCAGCTATTCTTGGGGAGAGAGCTGATGACATATGGAGAAGAGCGGGATATTCAAGTGTGACAGCACAAAACACAGCGCATGACAGAGCGCCATTTACTGATTGCAGAGCAGATGTTTGGAGGGCACTCAGGGTACAGTATCCTGATACATCAGATATGTGTGTGAATATGACACGTAAAATGAAAGAAAATGAAGACCGTATTGCTTACATTGAGGATATTCAAGAGCGATGGCAGCTTGAAACTCGAGAGGCGTGGGAAAAAAACAGTGGCATTATTTTACCACATTTTATGTCAGTGGTTGCCTGAGCCAGTACAAAGACACATGAAGAAACAGGTGGGGATGGAAGCAAAACCATCGGCTGAGATACAGCTGACAATAGCTCATCACTGTCGGCTGTTGCAAGAGAATAATCGGAAGAAAAATGAGTCTAAGAAGATTGAGCAAGCCAAGTTAGTCCAGAAGAAATTGTCAAAATATGCCATAGAAGGCGCGGAATTGATGAGCGGAGAAGGATTGGGAATGCAGGAGGCAATGGGTACATCGCAGGCGGATAATCGGCACCCGGTGGACCAAGGAGGATATGGGTTTGTGCCACGAGGCAGAGGTAAGGGCTATAGAAGAAAAGACATTTTTTTAAATAATCAAGGTGGGTTTCAAAATGCACAGAATGAGAATCGGTGTACCCATGGGGAATATAACATGGAGGACTTATCAGACGAGCACCCCCAGTATGTTGTACTTGTGGGATGACAGGGCACATTGTGCGATTATAGGTGGCAGCCAAGGGTATGTACAAAATGGTTAATTCTCAAGAGGGGGCAGGCTTATCCTCACCATACAGGACACAAACTAGTGAATGGTTTGCCCAAGATCACACAGTGCATCAGACACATGCCACGAGTGCAACAGGCACAGCAGCAAGAGCGAGTGCAGATGAATCCACCACTAGGCAGTCGCAAAAAAGCCCCTATGCAGACACAGCAGTATGCAAACACAGGACACTTGTTGACACCCAGAATAGGAGGTGTTACTGTCGTAGGAGGAAATCCTTTCAGGGACAGGGATGAGCCTATACCCAAAATAGGACAGCTCACAGGGTGACTTGATGTGTTCAGTACTATCTGTGACACCAGACCCCCAAGAGGAACCAAGGGTCAATGTGATGATAGGAGGCAAATCCTTTTCTTTGATAGTAGACACTGGGCTACTCGTTCGTCTATACGAGAGGGAAAATATCCAATGTCGGGAATTGCCATGAATGCTCAAGCATTCTCTGGAGCTACGAGTCGAGTTCCTTTTACTGATGAATTGCCAGTCTCGATGGGAGAGTCTGACATGTCTGTTCAGACACCAGTTAACATTCTGGGAAGAGATTTAATGACAAAATTAAACATGACAGTAATTGTGCCAAAAATTCCCAATGGGGAATGGGGAATACCCATTACCACCCAACCCTTGATCCGGTGGAATAGCGCCGGACGGGTGGGCAGTAACGCAAAATACAGTTACCACCCAACTCGTGATGAGGCCCAATATCTCTTTACCTCATGATACATGTCTCCTTCTCCCAATATGAAGGCCTCTCCTCTCTCTGAGGTATTCTTCCTTGCATTCAGCTCCAACACAATGGGTCTCATTACGAGGTTGGCGGTAGCCATGACGTTTTTACCGGCATGGCTACCCCCAAACTCGGGTCCGGATCCCACGAAAGGGGAATTACCTTTCCCCTTGCGCGGGACATCCCATTCCCATTTGAGCCCCCATAGGGCTCAATGGGAATGGGGAAGATGGTAGCAGCGGTACCGTTCATAACGGTACCGTTGCTACCATCAAGTTCTGCTCGCGGGTGCCGCTCTGCATGCCTGGTCTCACCAGGCGTGCAGAGCGGCACCCGCGAGCAGAACTCATAATGTGGCAGCATGGTAACAACTGCGCCGGTAGCACCGGCGCCGTTTGTGCCTTACGCCACAATTGTAATGAAGCCCAATATCTCCCTCTTTACTTCTCAGGTGTTACCCTTCACTTTTCTCTCCAAGGTGATATCCCTCGTTCTATGCTCCCAAACAATTTCTCACTTTGTCTCCAATAAACCAGAATCCCTCTTCTGCTCCACACTCCTCCTCCTCTCCTTTAACCCCAAAGTATCTCTCTCGTTAACTATCTCCCTCCTGTCTAGTCCACACTTCTCCCTCCTTACCACACACCAAGGCCCCTGCCATCAAGCTCTCCTTGCTCGGGGTCTTCAGGGCAGTGGCCTCCCAGGGTGAGCTGGGCTCCACCTGCCAGCTCCCCTGGGAGTGACATTGAGTGACTGTGTTATAGATCCCTTGCCCCACAGGGCGATAGGTGTGTCTGAGGGGGGAAGGGATGAGGTTGGCTGGGTCTCTATAGCACAGCTGGGTCTAGTTTGAGCTTAGAGGGTGGGCCACAAGGCGTAAAAGGGTTGTTAATCATTCTGTAACTCATTGGTATCTGTATTTGGTTCCTGCGACTCTTGTGTGAAATGCTCACTAATGGAGAGTCTCAGGAGAAGCCCTTGCATCTCCCTCAAGAATGGAGACCACCCTGACAAACCCCAGGACAGGGTTTAGCATTTCCCTTCCAGGGAATGAGTCCCCTTCTCCCGCAGTTGCCCTGTTTCTGGCTAGCAGAGCTTTGGCTCTCTTTGTTCCCTCTTGAGATGCCCTCGCCCCTCCCTCTCTGGCCCTGGGACACGGGGACAATGTTTGATATCTTTGCGTTGTCCTGAATGCAAGAATTGGGATTGTGCTTCAAATGGTGCAAATCCTGATAATTCACTAGTGTGAAACCCAGCCCTGTGTAGTCCTTTCACTGGCACTAGAGCCAGGGAAAATCCAGGCACTACCCCCAGTGTAAAATTCCCAGAGGGAAGTGCTGTCAGAGGCCCCAGCAGATCTGCCTGCTTGCAGTCGCTCTGGGGCAGTCTGGGCCTGGCATTTATGCCCAACCCTGCCACCCTGCAAGCCAAACTGTCTGTGGAGCAGAGTCTCCACGGCTGTATCCGCTACTGGCTTCAGCCACTACCAGGTTTAGCAGATACTGGCAATAATGTGCAACTTGGCCATAACGTAAAACTAGGAATGACTGGGCAAGTGGGTAGAGTGGAAGTCTGAGGCACTGTGTCAAGTGGATATGATGGAAACTGGCAATAATCTGTGCCAGAAGTAATTTGATAACTGGGCATAATGCACACCGCTAACTGGGTTTGAGGAAACCAGCAATGGTGCAGGATCTAAGCATAATGTAAACTGGCAGTGATGTGCTTTTAAGGTTCAACTACACATGCATAAGAAATGAATATGAAGTCATCAAAATGTTTGGTGCCTTACAGCGGCATTGCCACTTTGGTGCTAACAAATATTATCTCATGTTTACCGCTCCTGTAGTGCACCGTAGCCAGTGCTGGCAAAGGAAAACATTTATTGGGGGAACTGTCACTTCTGAGGATGGATGGGGCTCTGGGAAGGGTGGGCGGGGCGGTTTCTTTAGGAGGGAGCGGGGCCAAGGGTTGTTGCCCCAGTGAGGTTGTGCAAGGACTCAATCCTGGCGATTTGCATGAAAGCAAAGAGCATTATGGGAACAACATAACGTCCACAATTTTAAATGTTAAACAAGTCTTACAGTGATTCATTAAGAAAACCTTTTAAGCGAATAATGGACTCTTCTGTTTTGATTGGTCACAATACTCACCCTAAAAAAGAGATGCCTGTAAAATATAGGACATATATATAGCAGTTTGAAAGGGGGCGTCTGACGAATGATGTGTCTATTTGTACGGCTGAGTTGGTGGCGATTGCATTGACGATTGATAGGGTGTGCGAGTTGGGGTATGAGAAGGTGGTGTTGTTCTCGGATTCATTAAGTGGGTTGCAGGCGATTGTGGCAGGGGATGGTGATAGGAAGGATGTGATTTTGGACATCAGGAGCAAGAATTATCGGTGTGTGCGTGGGGGGATGGATTTGGAGTTGGCTTGGTCCCCAGTCACAGTGGCATTTTGGGTAATGAGTTGGAGGATCTGGCGGCGGGTGAAGGTATGAGGAGGGGAACGGTTGATGTGAGGTTGCCTTTGAGTGTGGATGAGGTGAAGGCTGTGGTGGTGAGACGGGTCATGGATGAGTGGCAGGAGAGGTGGGTGAGTGGGGTGAAGGGCAGGTGGATGTTTGTTGTCCGTGGGAAAGTGTCGGTGAAGGTGGACGCGGGAAGTCTGGAATGGATGAGGGGGGAGGAGGTGATGCTGAATCGGTTGAGGATAGGGCATGTGGGGCTGAATGACTGCATCAAGTGCGGAAGCGTGAGTCGAGGGACTGTGCAGTGTGTGGGGTGCCTGAGACTGTGGGACATTTTTTGCTTAGGTGTGAGAGACATGTTGTGGAGAGGGAATTGATGAGGGTTCGGTTGTCTGCGCTGGGTGTGGCTGAGATGAGTGGGAAGGCTTTGCTGGGAGGTGACGGGGTGAGAGGCAGGAGGAGGAGCAGTGTGCTGTTGGATTTTGTGAGGCAGACGGGGCGGTGGGAGGAGTTGTGAGTGTATGCGGGCTATGTGTTGATTGGTGGGTTGGTGCACATCATCCTATTGGACGGGGAAGTGCCTGCGTGGGCCCGCCCACGCTTCCGGTAATTTAGAAGAAGAAGAAGAAAGGCAGCAGAGCTCTGTGAGGCTTCGGCAGTTTCTGCCAGCCGGGTCCAGTACTGCGTGTTCTGAGTGCTCGTTGAAGAATGGGTTGGGAAGCGGAGCAACCTGCACTGTAACGAGTAGACTCTTTTCACTGGGCGTGAACGCCGAGTCTGCTCAATAAAGCACAGGATTTGGGAGTCGTGCTCTGTGTCTGGAGGATGGAGTAGGGCTCTGACAAGACCTTTTTTTGCTGGGATGCCGTTCTGGCCCATTTCCTGCACTGACCGTATTCCCAAGACAAGGGGGTGCTATTTAATATGAGAACACATACACGATAAAATAACTGTAAACATACCTGGGGAGAAGTGTCGCAGTTAACAAAATAAATCTGTCTAAGTTACTGGAAGAAATATAAAATACATTCTCAAAAAGGGTGGAAAGGAGGAGTGTAAGGGAGGGGACGGGACATTAATGAATAGGTAGTTGACTGCAAGGTTAGGAAAGGTCAGATTAAAAAAATCATGTTTGCAGGAGTCGCCTGAAAATTAAAAGAGAGGGGGCACATTTGATGTCGAGTGGAAGGGAGGTCGATAGTCGGGGCAGCTGCAAAAGAGGCGCCCTTAGAAAAAGAGGCAAGTTTAAATCTCCAAATGTCCAACTCCAAGAGGCACCGTTATGGTTCGGTCTTGTCCCACTCACGATCTGAAGTTTTTCCACCAGGGGCGCCGGCGAGCCCCGGGTCAGAGCCTGGAAGGTAGTGCCGGCACGCTTCAATTTGGACCAAGAACAAAGGGGAAGCCAGCAAAGTGAAAACAACAATTGATGTGGTATGGGGTAGTGTCAGGACATTTCAGGGTTAAGAAAAAATGATATCACCAACTACATCAGGGGGTCACTGTTGTCCCCACTTACACTCCTTCCTCTGCCCCCGCAATCCCCCTCCCATCCCCCGGTTAAGGCAGGGTTTTAAAAATCAGCACATCCTTAACCACAGCCCAGAGCCTCACAAAATGGTGACCTAGTTAAGATAGTCTGACGCCATATTCCTTATTTGCAAAGGGCCAGAGAATGGCTTCCATTTCCCAACAATGTTCTTTCAGGTAGGTTGGCTGAATTATTCCGTAGGGCCCATCTGAGCTACCTGGACTTGCTCGTCGATCGGGAAGAAAAACACATTATACAACTTCCCCTCCATCCTGCCCTTCCGGAAGGACCTGAATACCCTACTCTTCAAAGAACATCTTGCCAATCACTGATCGCTCCACTCAGCCCTTTCTTCCCCTCTGCAGCTCCCACCTCCCCTGTTCCACCTACCCATCCCTCTTACTTGCTACCCCTGCACCCTACTGGTAGCCCCCTGGATGGGACACCCTTGTACAGCGCTCCGCTGCCTGCGAGCTAGGCTGATACTTTACATGTCCGATACACACACAGCGGAGAGCACGATGATACTGGCACAAAGGCCAACTCTTCCAGTCAACAAAAGGAGGTTGTGACAGTCTCAGTTTCTTACAACATTGGTAATTGTAATTGGTTATTTATAATGCACTTAATACTCAGAGGTTTCTAAGCGCAGACCTGGGGGATCGAACCTGTGTTGCTCCATATTGTCTTGCTTCCAAGGCGAGTATGTTGCCCCTGAGCTATCCTCCCGAGTACAATCATCTCCAAGCCAATGAGAAACCCGATGTAGAGACAAACGTGAAAAACATCTCTCCTCTGTGGCTGCTTCAAATGCCACTGGTGTACCATGTATAATTCTCTGGTTGTGATACCGCTGACCCTTTGGGTTCCTTCTGTTCATCGCATGTGGAGCTGAATGTATCCTGCATGCAGCTGCCTTTCCAAGTAGGATGTGTGGGCAAACCCATCTGAAATCTAAATCGGTGCAACGCAAAATACCCTTAGAAAGACGGAAAGCTTTCGACTGGATCAGCGTTTCATTCCAAAAGGACACCATAATCAGAATCTATTATCAGGGATGGAACACACTGCCACAGAATCATGAGGGTGAGGCACACTTCTATAGGAATATTGGATCCACAAGGTGGAAACTGTAATACCGAAAGGTATAAATGATGAAATTGGTTTGTAGTAAGCCCTGTGACCATGTCAACACCGCCACCAAGAATTTCTATGTTACTCTTAAGTAGTACTTTGTAACTTGCATTACCTTCCATGTTTTCCTCCCTTCCAGATATCTGTATGTGTCTGGAGTCTAGTTGCAAGTGTAGACCCCCTGGCGTCAACTTCATCATAATCTTAGATTTATTCTGATGGGGAGGAACAGCCCAGTGCACAGGCCCCTGGGCTACACAACACCTCATACACTGGATGAGAATGAACTCAGTCAGGACTGTCCTACGAAAAGTGATATTGTGCCATCTTTTCCCACCCCCCACCATCCTCTGCTCACTTCCCGGGAAAAGATATAGCATTTGCTGTCAATGGATATTCACCCAACCAAGACCGCAACCTTGCCCTATAACTAGGCATTTATTGGGTCAGGCTCGCAACACTCATAGGCACTGTTCCCTGCAAGTAGTTGCACTTCGCCCTGTATAGTATAAAGTGATCAGTGCCGTTCTGCAACACAGAATTCCACAGAGGTCAACATCTGCCAGGGGGAGCCGGTTTACTGTAACATGAAACATAAAGTACTTACCAGCGGAGCTGCACTTAAAGAAATACGTTCTGTACATTTTTCATGGATCAAAGAGCAGAGCAAAAGTGAAATAGAATGACATAAGTTTACTTCCTTTGTGGGATGTTTATGAGAACACTTCATTCCATGAGTGAATGATTTGTTTTTGATAACTGGAAGCAGATGTTTTTTAAATAGAGACATAGGCCCTTGTTAGAAATATCATGGTGCAGGTAAAATGTGGTGGTAACAGATTGAATACCCCATTTACCGCACTACTGTGGACCGAGATTGGCATCATGTGACGGAAAAACTCCAACATGTGCCTGGATGGTTTTCCGCCACATGGCCTCCAATAGATGGAGGAATGGTCGCCACTAGCAATTCCTCTGAAACCCCAAGTAAGTTCTACGATTCCCAGCAATGAGGATTCACACCAGCACATCACCACTCGGACCTCGGTAAATTCACTGCCAAAATAAGTGCTGGCAACGATATTTCAGTTTGACAGTGTTTCCGCTGGAGATATTCTCGTGTTGGGGCTCATAATCTGGTGCTTGTGGTTTTGCTTCTCTTTAGTGCCGTAAATAACAGTTAACAAAGAGAGGAACACATTGCCACACAATCATGGGGGAAGCGCCTACTACTATAGGCATATTGGATCCATATGTTACAAACTTTAATACCAAAGGGTATAAATGATGAAAGTGGCTTGTAGCAAGGCCTATAAATGTAACATTGCTGCTAACTAGAATTTTGATCTTATTTGTAACTTCGATTTCCTTGTCTCCCCCCCCCACCCCTTTTCCATGTTTGCTTTTGGATCCAAGTTGAAAGTATACCCTACCTGGAGCGAACTTCACTGTGCACTGAGATTTATTCTGATGTACATCAACAACCCAATGCACAGGACCATGGGCTTGCCGAAACCGGATGACATCAACGACATGCCCCAGACACTACACGGGATGCAAATGAACTCGTTCAGGACTGCTGTCAGGTTTTCCGGTAAAAGGGCTGGGTTTTGGAGATTGTTACCATTATGGAAAATCAGGTTGAAGTGCATTAAAAGACCTTTTATGGACATATGAGTTAACACTATTCATAGGAGGTGGGCGGTGTCAGCAAAAGGAAACAGGAAGTAGCTCAGGGAGTTTCTGAGTGATGATACAACATGCTTGAAATAGAGAAAGGACTTAGGCTTCGAAGCTTGGCGATGTATTGGCTTCCCTTGTGGTTGCTGGAGATGCCCAGCTTTTTGGATCTCTGTTTCTCGTGTCCTGTTTGTGTCCTGGTTTCCTCTGGTCGCACGTGTTTGCGTCTTCCCCCACACTGCCCGCTTCTGGTCTGCCTTGTTCTGCATCCCTGCGATGCAACTCCCGCTTCCCTTTTGGTTCTGCGGCCATTCCACAACTCTTGCCCGTGGCTACTATGTTGCGTTATCTTGGCAGCTCTCGCTGCTTTCTTTGACCTTCCCCATGGGCAGGGTCTTTCTTTGATTCTCTGCTCATTTTGTTCGCCCGCCAGAATCGATCACTTCAAGAAGGCATACCCATTAACCATCCGACCACGGGCTCCCTGCTCTCCCGCGCTAGTCAGGGTTGGAGTGGTTGCCAGAGGAGTCATATGGCCAGTAGACCCGTCCTGGGTAACTCCCCTCTTTCCTACACTTCAGCTAGTGTTTGGTGCAGGGTAAGTTACTGTTTGCTCTTTACATTTCAGGATCCTGTGAAGAACTCTGATGTCGACCTTACCTTGTTTTGTTCCCTTTCTCCCGGAGGAAACCCCCGTTACCAGATATGTGTGTTCCCAGTCCCTAGAGGAGGTTCTATTTGTATTTTGTTTATTTGTATAGCGCACCAGGCCCAAAGGCAACCGGGCGCATTGTTTAGTTACAGGAAAGGTTACATACTTAGTTTAAGGCAGATTATATACATAACATTGTTTAGCTTGAAATATGCAGAAAATATACATAGTTGCAGGCACAGTGATAACTGTGAGATATACAAGATATACAAGAAGTACCTAGTTACAGGTGCAATAATTACTTTGAAATATACAGAATATACATAAAATGACTGCGGTGTACAAGATACATAATCTAAGTTTGTGACATAATGCAGAGACGGTCTGAGATGTTGAGATAAGAGTTTCAACAGGTCGTGCCTAGTCAGAGGTGAACAGCCAGTCTTTAACCTTGCGCTTAAAGTCAGGGAACGACGGTTCAGATCTGAGTGAGTTAGGAAGAGTGTTCCATAACTTAGCAGCGAGGACTGGGAAACTACAACCTCCAGATTTTTGGAGGTTGAATCGTGGGACAACCAGGCAGTTGGCGTGTGAGCTTCTGAGGGGTCTCGTAGCTGAGTGAGTTGTGAACCTGTTGGAGAGGTAGCTAGGGGCTTGGTTCGTGATACTTTTGTGTGTGAGTGTCAGAGTTTTCAAGGATATTCTTTGGGTGACTGAGAGCCAGCGGAGGTTACGTCTGTGTTCAGATATGTGTGCAGTGCTGGGTATATTAAGGGCTACTCTGATAGCATTATTTTAGATGATCTGGAGTTTTTTGATATTGCATTGGTTGGTGCCTGAGTAGAGGGCATTGCAGTAGTCGATATTGGTTAGGACCAGGGTCCTGGCAAGGGTGGTACAATTAGCTGGTGACAGGAAAGGGCGGCAGGCTGTAATGAGTTTGCATGTGTAGGATGCAGCAGAGGAGACTGCATTGATTTGTCTAGTTAAGGAGAGGGTGGAATCAAGATACATGCCCAGTGTCTTAGTGTCCTTGGCCACTTTGATGGTGTTACCATCGATGGAAAAGGACTGGAATGAAGGGTCAAGTTTACTAAGTTCATGGGGTGAGCCTAGGATGAGGAGCTCAGTTTTCTCATCGTTTAAGCATAGTTCGTGCTGCGCCATCCAGGCCTGGATGACTTGGTAAATGGCGTTGATAGCTAGGGAGTCAGTTTTATGATCACCTGTGATGGGGATAAGGATTTGGGTGTCGTCAGCGTAGTTCGTGTACGAGACGCCCATACTTGTCGGGGGGAATTCTCCCGGGGTCGGCTGGGCCGTCCGCGGACCTCCGAGCTGGGAGGCCCCAACTCCTCCCGCGTATCCCAAAAATGAGTATGAGGCGCACACACAAGAAGCAAGGTGGTTCTGCTGTTTATTGAACAACGGCAGGGATGGGTCTAGGATCGTACGCGTCTGTCCTGACTCTCGAAATTCGTGGGGCTCGCAGGCCCCTTTTTGCCTCAGTATGACGCGCTACTTGCGTCACCTGGGAAAGTTAGCAAAAAAAACCTATCACCACTCTGGATTGGTTCCTAGAGTGGTAGGGTTAGTATAGCATACGTATAGAGAACGCTGTTAGTGGTTAAGGGTCAGTCAGGTGGTATACTTGGGTTGTCCCTTCTATTAGATACATGAAAATTGTTACACGAAGACCCCTAATGATTGGCTAATGTTAATGGCGTCAGTGATGAGTGCCCCATGTTCTGATTGGTCCACTCGCGAGCCCCCCAGCCTGGGACCATCGTTGTTCCCAGCTCGCGGTGTACCTGTCATTTGCAACAATATGTAACTATGTGTTTATGCAGACAATGCGTGGATTTGCTTATATGCCTGAGAGCAGACTATTCCCACCGCTGTAGGTGTCCATTGGGTCATTTCATTGTTGCAGCCTGTGTCTCAAACGTGGGACCTAGGCAACTTCTCTCTCCTGGGTCTGGCACCCTGTCAGGTTCGGCTTGGTCACGTGAGGAGAGACCGTGGTTGAGGCAGAATTCTGCACATTTAATGTTGTATTTTCCACTGTGTGTCTGGCTTAGTTTGCAGGTGTGACCTTGGCTTCGGCTTGTGGCATGCGAGTTGCAACATTGCCCCCTTGGCTGTCAGTTCTCGCTGGGCTCATTCTGCAGGGTCAGCAATTGTACTCTTGCTCGTTCAATGTTCGTGGAGGCTCTTGCTTGCGGCCTACTTGGGCCTGGTGCATAGGTGGGGATGTTCAATGCACGGCACTTTAAGTTATGGTATCATATTGCTTCATATCCAGTATCATGTCTTTGTTGTATTTTTCATCACAATGCATGGGTTAGGAGAAGCGTCAGCAAGCATTTTAGATGAGTGCTTTGTGCGTCTTGCGTTTCTGCATTTTGAAAAACCTATGTGAAAAATAATAAAGATGCGCGTCAGTGGGTGTGTCCGTCACCTACGTCATAGCACTGAATATGTTCTTCGTGTGGATTGGTGTGGGGGTGTCCAGTGTGCATGGTTGCACGAGTGTCCTGATCGTTGGCTAGGTCGTCATGGCATCTCTAGCGATGTGTTTATTTAATGTTGAATGGTTCAGTCGAGTTCATCCATGCCGCAGGTGTCGGCTTGAGCAGGGCAGGCTGGTGGGCACATCCGTATGTTCCTGTACCAGGGTATTTGGTCGTCTGGTAGATAGGCAAATTCATCTCGTGGCGGGTGTCTGGGTCGCGATCCTCTAGGCCAGGGGCGCGAGGGGATTGGGGGGCGTCTTTTGTCCCATTCTCCCACTTCAATACGGTCCAGTATATCGAATAAAGGTTTTGTGAAGACATTGTAAAGTGTCGGGGACACACATGATCCTTGGGGGACTCCACATGTGACCGGGGAAGATTCTGCGGTGGCTGTAGGGGAGAAGACCCTCATGGATCTGTTGTCCAGGAAGGAGGTAATCCAGGCTGTGGCTTTCTCAGAGAAGTTGGCTGTTGTTTTAAGGTGGTGGCAGAGGATTTGATGGTTAACAAGGTCGAAAGCTGCGGAGAGGTCTAATAACAGTAGGAGCGCCAGATTACCCTTGTCTGTCAAGTCTTCTATTTGTGTTTTTAGGTCCAGTAATGCAGTTTCTGTGCCGTGGCAAGGGCGGAAACCCAGTTGCCTTAGTCCTAGGAGGTTGTTGGTTTCAAGATAATCTTGGATCTGCAGGTATGCCGCACGATCAAGTATTTTTTAAGAGGAATGGCACGGTGGTGATTGGCCTATAATTAGTAGGAATATTAGCGTCTAAGGTTGGTTTTTTCAGAAGAGGAATGACCCAGGCATCCTTGAGGTTGTCCGGGACGATCCCTGTGCTGGAAGAGGAGTTTATGAATGTGGTGATGAACGGCGCCAGGTTGTGTGAGGCCTCTTTGATAATAGTGGCAGGACAGGCGTCTCCCTGACAGTTAGTAGGCTTAAGGCTGTTGATGATATGTTCAACTTCAAGCGTGGAGAGAGGTGAGAAGTGGAATGGTTGCAGGGGTGCAGTGGTAGGTTTGTTTTTGACCTGTGGAATGAGCTGTGATATAAGTGAGTGCAGGTTGTTTTTTTTACTGTTGATTTTGTTTTGGAGCATGGAGATTTTACCTAGGAGGGCCTCCTGGATGTCAGTGCACCAAGTGCTGTCTTTAGAGCAAGTGTCTGGGGGAGGAGCGGGGGATTCCAGTTCCTTTAGAATTTTGAAGAGCTCCTTAGTGTTAGATTGGGCGAGTTCAATACGTGTATTGTATGTCTCTTTTTTTGCAGACAGAATGGCTTCTTTGTAGATTAGCGTCGCAAGTGCCATGCTAGCTTTATTAGATTAATTAGGGTGACTTCTCCAGCGTGATTCAAATGTCCTTTTTTCCCTGCGTAAGGTTCTCAATTGGGGTGTGAAGCAGGAATTAAGGTGAGCCTGGGGTTTAGGTTTGCGTAGTTTGGCTGGAGCGATAAGATCGAAGGCTTTTAACATAGTCTGGTTGTATGAGTCTGCCAAGACCGTGGGGTCCGAGCAAACTGAGGCAAGATCGTTGAGGGCAGGGAGGATGAGAGGGACCAGGGGGTCTGTGAGGATTTTTTAAATTTAATGTGATATTGTTTTGTTACACGCCGGTAACGGGCAGGCATCAGGGTGTGGTTGACCTGCAGAACATCCGGGTTGTGGATTCCATTAAATGATCCCCAGGTCAGGGCAATTGATCGAAGTGAAGTGATGTTTTGCCAAATGTTCCCATCCCCCGCCTTATTCCCCTCCCGGTCAGGCAAAAAGACGATCAATAGCTATTCGCCCGCCACAAAGGCCAACCATCCCCTTTCGCTGTCAGTCTTATGCTGTGTTATGTTATGTTACTTGGCATTTATATAGCGCCCTATGTATCATTGGTATGACCTCAAAGCACTGGTAGGTTGAACGCCCTGGGAACCGCAGTTCAAGTCAGTAGAGAGAGAGTGTCGTATTCACCACCCCCGTGTCAGCAACCTTGACCTACAAGGAGCCATTCCTTTACATTGCCACTTGGGCCAGACTAGCAACGCACACTGATGCTGCCCAACTTTGCCCCCTCCAGGGTGTGAAGTGTTAACTGAAGTGCAGCCATGGAGCCCGCCAGAGAAGCCACGATCCGCCTGGCAGCAGGATTATTTTTACATACGAGTGGAGCTGCACTTGAAGGAAGCATGCGCTGTGCATTTTCCATGGATTCATGACCTGTGCAGAAGTGGAATGGAGTTCTATAAGTGTACTTGCATTGTGTGATGTTTACGAGAACCCAACGTTCCATGGGAGAATGATTTGTACTGCTTTTATTGGGTCACAAAGACCTTTTTCAGATAATTGGAAGCAGATAGTTTCATAAGAGACAGAGGGCCTCATTACGAGTGTGGCGGTTCTGGTAAACCGTGGGGGCAATGGATGTTCGCCCACTTTTACCCCACTGCTAGGTGATGTGGCTGGCAGCTGGCTAAGGCATTTCCCTCCACACCGCCTCCTATAGGTGGAGTAATTATCACCAGCATCGCTGCCGATTCATTTTTATTTATTTATTTTAATTTTTGCACCGCGCCTCATGCCCGTAGGACTCGCACACAGAACGAGACGAGACGCATCAAACATTAATACCCCTAAACCCCAACAAGGTCCTGTGGGACTAAATAATGTGGAGTCCCGCCAGCACTTCAGCACCCGCACTTTGCCAGATTCACGAGTGGTGGCATTGCGCTATTCAAGTTTGGCGGGATATCCTCTGGAAATATGCCCGTAGGGAGGCCGGAGTCTTGTGTTTGTGGTTTTGCAATTTGTAGTGCTGTAAATAACAGCTATTACCCCTCACTATAATTAGATATTACTTTTATCAACACCAAAGTGCATTCTCATCAGAAATGTCAGAACTGCAGAATTCACTTATCCTTTTAGGTCCGCCTCCTCTTTGAACAATGAGCTCCCGATGTGAAGATCCCAAACGCTTCCACAGGCCCCTCGGTTGCCAGCATTCAACAAAAAGGTCTCTCCCAGATCTCCTGGTGTGAGCTGCCCGACGGGTCTCTCCCAGATCTCTTGGTTTTGAGCTGCCCGAGGGGTCACTCCCAGATCTCCTGGTTTTGAGCTGTCCGACAGGTCTCTTTCATACCTCTTGGTTTTGAGCTGTCTGATGTGTCTCTCCCAGATCTCCTGGTTTTGAGCTGTTTGACGGGTCTCTTTCTGACCTCTTGCTTTTGAGCTGTCTGACAGGTCTCTTTCAGACCTCTTGCTTTTGAGCTGTCCGACGGGTCACTTTCAGACCTCGTGGTTTTGAGCTTTCTGATGGGTCTCTCCCAGATCTCTTGGTTTTGAGCTATCTGACGGGTCTCTCCCAGATCTCCTGGTTTTGAGCTGTCCAACGGGTCTCTCCCAGATCTCTTGGTTTTGAGCTGTCCGATGGGTCTCTCCCAGATCGCCTGGCTTTGAGCTGTCTGATGGGTCTCTCCCAGATCTCTTGGTTTTGAGCTGTCCGACAGGTCTCTTTCATACCTCTTGGTTTTGAGCTGTCCGACGGGTCTCTTTCAGACCTCTTGGTTTTGAGCTGTCTGATGTGTCTCTCCCAGATCTCCTGGTTTTGAGCTGTCCGATGGGTCTCTCCCAGATCTCCAGGCTCTGAGCTGTCTGATGGGTCTCTCCCAGATCTCCCGGTTTTGAGCTGTCCGATGGGTCTCTCCCAGATCTCTTGGTTTTGAGCTGTCCGACGGGTCTCTCCCAGATTTCCTGGTTCTGAGCTGTCCGATGGGTCTCTCCCAGATCTCCTGGTTTTGAGCTGTCTGACAGGTCTCTCCCAGATCTCCTGGTTTTGAGCTGTCTGATGGGTCTCTCCCAGATCTCTTGGTTTTGAGCTGTCCGACAGGTCTCTTTCATACCTCTTGGTTTTGAGTTGTCCGACGGGTCTCTTTCAGACCTCTTGGTTTTGAGCTGTCCGATGGGTCTCTCCCAGATCTCCTGGTTTTGAGCTGTCTAATGGGTCTCTCCCAGATCTCCTGGTTTTGAGCTGTCTGATGGGTCTCTCCCAGATCTCTTGGTTTTGAGCTGTCCGACGGGTCTCTCCCAGATCTCCTGGTTTTGAACTGTCTGATGGGTCTCTCCCAGATCTCCTGGTTTTGAGCTATCTGTTGGGTCTCTCCCAGATGTCTTAGTTTTGAGCTATCCGTTGGGTCTCTCCTGGATCTCCTGGTTTTGAGCTATCCGACGGGTCTCTTTCTGACCTCTTGGTTTTGAGCTACCTGAGGGGTCCCTCCCAGATCTCTTGGTTTTGAGCTGTCCGACGGGTCTCTCCCAGATCTCCTGGCTCTGAGCTGTCCAATGGGTCTGTCCCAGATCTCCTGGTTTTGAGCTGTCTGATGAGTCTCTCCCATATCTCTTGGTTTTGAGCTGTCCGATGGGTCTCTCTCAGATCTCTTGGTTTTGAGCTGTCTGTTGGGTCTCTCCCAGTTCTCCTGGTTTTGAGCTGTCCGACGGGTCTCTCCCAGATCTCTTGGTTTTGAGCTGTCCGACGGATCTCTCCCAGATCGGGTCTCTCCCAGATCTCTTGGTTTTGAGCTGTCTGACAGGTCTCTACCAGATCTCTTGGTTTTGAGCTGTCCGACGGGTCTCTTTCTGACCTCTTGGTTTTGAGCTGTCTGTTGGGTCTCTCCCAGTTCTCCTGGTTTTGAGCTGTCCGACGGGTCTCTCCCAGATCTCTTGGTTTTGAGCTGTCCGACGGGTCTCTTTCTGACCTCTTGGTTTTGAGCTGTCCGACGGGTCCCTCCCAGACCTCTTGGTATTGAGCTGTCCGACGGGTCTCTCCCAGATCTCCTGGCTCTGAGCTGTCCGATGGGTCTTTCCCAGATCTCCTGGTTTTGAGCTGTCCGATGGGTCTCTCCCAGATCTCTTGGTTTTGAGCTGTCCAATGGGTCTCTCCCAGATCTCTTGGTTTTGAGCTGTCTGTTGGGTCTCTCCCAGATCTCTTGGTTTTGAGCTGTCTGTTGGGTCTCTCCCAGATCTCTTGGTTTTGAGCTGTCCAATGGGTCTCTCCCAGATCTCTTGGTTTTGAGCTGTCTGTTGGGTCTCTCCCAGTTCTCCTGGTTTTGAGCTGTCCGACGCGTCTCTCCCAGATCTCTTGGTTTTGAGCTGTCCGACGGGTCTCTCCCAGATCGGGTCTCTCCCAGATCTCTTGGTTTTGAGCTGTCCGACGGGTCTCTTTCTGACCTCTTGGTTTTGAGCTGTCTGTTGGGTCTCTCCTAGTTCTCCTGGTTTTGAGCTGTCCGACAGGTCTCTCCCAGATCTCTTGGTTTTGAGCTGTCCGACGGGTCTCTCCCAGATCTCCTGGCTCTGAGCTGTCCAATGGGTCTGTCCCAGATCTCCTGGTTTTGAGCTGTCTGTTGGGTCTCTCCCAGATCTCCTGGTTTTGAGCTGTCCGACGGGTCTCTCCCAGATCTCTTGGTTTTGAGCTGTCCGATGGGTCTCTCCCAGATCTCTTGGTTTTGAGCTGTCCGATGGGTCTCTCCCAGATCTCTTGGTTTTGAGCCGTCTGATGGGTCTCTCCCAGATCTCTTGGTTTAGAGCTGTCTGTTGGGTCTCTCCCAGATCTCCTGGTTTTGAGCTGTCCGACAGGTCTCTCCCAGATCTCTTGGTTTTGAGCTGTCCGACGGGTCTCTCCCAGATCGGTTCTCTCCCAGATCTCTTGGTTTGGAGCTGTCTGGTGGGCCTCTCCCAGATCTCTTGGTTTTGAGCTGTCCGACGGGTCTCTCCCAGATCGGGTCTCTCCCAGATGTCTTAGTTTTGAGCTATCCGTTGGGTCTCTCCTAGATCTCCTGGTTTTGAGCTATCCGACGGGTCTCTTTCTGACCTCTTGGTTTTGAGCTGTCCGAGGGGTCCCTCCCAGATCTCTTGGTTTTGAGCTGTCCAATGGGTCTCTCCCAGATCTCTTGGTTTTGAGCTGTCTGATGGGTCTCTCCCAGATCTCTTGGTTTTGAGCTGTCTGTTGGGTCTCTCCCAGATCTCCTGGTTTTGAGCTGTCCGACGGGTCTCTCCCAGATCTCTTGGTTTTGAGCTGTCCGACGGGTCTCTCCCAGATCAGGTCTCTCCCAGATCTCTTAGTTTTGAGCTATCCGTTGGGTCTCTCCTAGATCTCCTGGTTTTGAGCTATCTGACGGGTCTCTTTCTGACCTCTTGGTTTTGAGCTGTCCGACCGGTCCCTCGCAGATCTCTTGGTTTTGAGCTGTCCGACGGGTCTCTCCCAGATCGGGTCCCTCCCAGATCTCTTGGTTTTGAGCTGTCCGGCGGGTCTCTCCCAGATCTCTTGGTTTTGAGCTGTCCGACGGGTCTCTCCCAGATCGGGTCTCTCCCAGATCTCTTGGTATTGAGCTGTCCGGCGGGTCTCTCCCAGATCTCCTGGTTTTGAGCTATCCGACGGGTCTCTTTCTGACCTCTTGGTTTTGAGCTGTCCGAGGGGTCCCTCCCAGATCTCTTTGTTTTGAGCTGTCCGATGGGTCTCTCCCAGATCTCTTGGTTTTGAGCTGTCTGTTGGTTCTCTCCCAGATCTCCTGGTTTTGAGCTGTCCGACGGGTCTCTCCCAGATCGGGTCTCTTCCAGATCTCTCGGTTTTGAGCTGTCCAGCAGGTCTCTCCCAGATCTCTTGGTTTTGAGCTGTCCGACGGGTCTCTCCCAGATCGGGTCTCTCCCAGATCTCTCGGTTTTGAGCTGTCCGGCAGGTCTCTCCCAGATCGGGTCTCTCCCAGATCTCTTGGTTTTGAGCTGTCTGACGGGTCTCTCCCAGATCTCCTGGTTTTGAGCTGTCCGATGGGTCTCTCCCAGATCTCCTGGTTTTGAGCTGTCTGACGGGTCTTTCCCAGATCTCTTGGTTTTGAGCTGTCCGACGGGTCTCTCCCAGATCGGGTCTCTCCCAGATCTCTCGGTTTTGAGCTGTCCGGCGGGTCTCTCCCAGATCGGGTCTCCCCCAGATCTCTTGGTTTTGAGCTGTCTGACGGGTCTCTCCCAGATCTCCAGGTTTTGAGCTGTCCGATGGGTCTCTCCCAGATCTCTTGGTTTCGAGCTGTCCGACGGGTCTCTCCCAAATCTCTTGGTTTTGAGCTGTCCGGCGGATCTCTCCCAGATCGGGTCTCTCCCAGATCTCTTGGTTTTGAGCTGTCTGACGGGTCTCTCCCAAATCTCTTGGTTTTGAGCTGTCCGCTGGGTCTCTTGGTTTTCAGCTTTCAGGGTAGATCACCTTCAGTCATCTTGATCATCAGAATTCAATGGATAGGCCTCTCTCGGCACTCCTGATCATCACCTCTCAATGTTGAGGCAGCTCTCAGAACTCTTGATCATCAGCCTTCATTTTCTAGGCTCTGTCCATGCCCCGGCAAAGCGCAAGTCCCTTTCCTCCCGGTCTGCTGCTTTCCTCGTTTCACCCCGCCATTTAATAGGGGTGAGGCACTGAGCGTAGGTGTGCCACTGTATGTGATTGGCTGGGTCTGCGAGCGTGGTGTGTTGCATTTGTGCTGATTGGGTTACTCTCATGGTTTCACTGAAGAGATCCTCAACCGCATGTTATGCCACTTCGCTGCATCCGTTAATCATCGAAGTGACATCACCTGTCGTTGCATTGCTTTATAGGTATAAGGCTCCATCGGCGCCATCTTGGATTTCCCGTTGTGGCTTCCTCTGCTCGGGGAGCAGCCTGCTGCAGCACTGGAGTTTGACTCTGCAGTTCCCGGGCATGTTGGCCTCTTAAATTCTCTGCGCCGTGGGAAGTGTGGGAAATCATAACTTTGCGGACCGCAGTCTCCAACTTTGCAAATTGTCAGAGAGCCTTTTAGGACCATGGACCATTCCCATAGAGCTGGGGTTGGAGAACTGCATGGTTATATCTGTTCTCTCGGAAATATACAAAAATGTCTCCTCCAGAACTCGGACTGCCGATTTTTTCTCTGACCCCCTTCACACCACATATATATATATATGTGGAAGGTGGGTATGGGATATAATACAAGTAAGGGGGGCTGAAGGGGTCTCCCCCCCACATATGTATGTGGTGTAAAGGGGTTTAAAAAAAAGTCTGCATTTTCGGCTGTCGCAGAAATGACAGATTCCTTCTCCCTTGACCATGGCGGCCATCTTGACTTGTACTGTTTTTTTTTTTTAGTTGATAAACAGCAACTCTGCTATTTTGCAGCTTTAAAAAAAAATAATATATATATATATATATATATATATAAATATTCAGTGAAAAAACTTTGTTAAAGGGACGTTATGGTTAAGTTGCGCTACTAAAAACCTATGAAATTCAGTGAAAAAACTTTGTTAAAGGGACGTTATGGTTCAAAGTAAAACCGAAAAACCCCTGAAATTCGGCAGTTATGGTAAGATAAGCAACCATAACTCGCGCCACCGTGCACTGCTAACACTAACACCCAGGACATCAAAGATGACATCACAAATTACAGTTTCATATTCCGAATTGTGGCGCGCTGTGTTGTGACATAATGTGTGTTGTCTTCCGGGTTCTGTGTAAAGTCGCGTAGTACTGGAGACGACTGGGCGCGTTTGATTACGCACCCTGTAACGTCACAGAGAGAGGCGGGGAATATGAATACGTTGATAATATCAGGCTTAGGGGTGGGAGATATGATTTAGTGTCGCAAAAGCAAGTCAGCCAGGTCAATAGCGCCAGTCATAGGATTATCACATAATGTCGGCGCACACCAGCCGGATTTATCGTTTCTTTAGTGGACAAAAAGTCGGTTGACGCCCCTAGGGAATTGTACTATTAGCGAACAAAAGGAGTGCTCTTAAAACACTTTCACCCTGACAACGAACAATGCAAACAACGTTCTCAGAACACCCCCATTTTGTGTAATTGCAACCATTTCGGGACACTGCGAGTGTTCTTAGAACACATTCAACTAGACAGATTACAATACGGACAGCGACCTGAGGACACCCCCAGTTTGTATATTTACGAACAATTAAGTACACCGCGAGTGTTCATAGCTCATTTTTACCTTCCTTGCGAACAAAAATGACACATACTCCGTCCTCTAAACACCCCACCATTTAGTTTATTTACAAAATGTCAGAACAGCTGTGTTCTCCGCGGACAAATCGAACGCAACAAAAAGGTCTAGCACATAAAAAAACAAAACATTGAACCTATCTCATACTCCCCCACCCTCCCCAAACACTCTTACACACCAACACACGGCACTAAATATCCACGTTTCACTGCGCTGTATGCGGTCGACTGCGAATACAAGATGGCGGGCGCCACAGAAAATCTGACACGCTTCACGCCCCTCGCCGTCCAATCAGCGAACACGTCGCATGTCCGTGGACATGACGCAAGCCCATGGGCCAATTGGGGTGCTGTCCGCGGAGCGAACAGGGAAGTCCGTCCGCGAAGCGAACGCAGATATCACTAATTTTTTTGCCTTACATTTTGGTCATTTTTAAAAAACTACTGGACAGATTTACACCAAATTTACAAAAGCACGCTTTTGGGACCAGGTCGCCGCTCCTGCCGCAAATTTGGTGTAAATCCGTCCAGCGGTTCGGGCTGTAGCCGTGCGCAAAGTTTTTTCCCATTCAGTCTATGGGGAAAAAAAAAGTTTTGGGACCCCCCCTATAACTTTTCCCCTCCTGGACGAATCCTCACCAAACTTTGCAAAAGAATTCAGAGTGACCCAACTACTTTTTTTGCAAAGTTTGGTGAGGATCCGTCCAGGGAGAGCGAAGTTATAAGCAGCCCAAAAAGTGCTCTTCCTATGGAAACAGCAACTTAACCATAACTACATGGCCACTACCGTGGCCATGTAATATATATATATATATATATATATATATATATATATATATATATACACATATATTTATATATATTAGCACCCTAGTAAGCATGCCCGGATTCTAAAAGCAGTAAACCCTGCCTTCTTTTCCAGGTCTGGTAATGCCTTGTTGTTCTCAACTTAAAATCAAAACTAGAAAACCAGAGGGCCGCCAGCTAAAAGAAATATATATGTATATATATTAGCAACCTGGTAAGCATGTCAGGATGCTAATAGAAACTTCCCCCTGGGCAGAGGGGTAGGGGGGCATTACCGGGTCTGGTAATGCCCCAGACCTACACCCATAAGGGCTTTTTGCTTAAATACCACTTAAAGATTTTTTTATAACAAAAGGATTGAAAGCTATAAACCTGTTCCTAATAATTCTGGGCGCTGGAAAGCTCACTGGCGTCTAGTAAAATTTCAAACATAGTTACAACTCCGGTTCCCATGGAGCATTTAGGCAGCACCAGAGTCTACAGGCAGGCAGGCAGGCCTGGGAGGAAGATTGCGGCCAGTGAAGACTTTGAAGTGGGTCTGGTTCCAAGTCATTCGACTAGGAACTGGCCATTGACGATGACCAAGGTAGAGGTCCGAAGGTTTACATGGAGTTCTCGTTGTCCAGCTCTTGTGGTGCTTTAAAGTTTCCACCCAAGAAAGAGCCCCTCCAGAGGCCAAAGCTGGATATGGAGGGCCCCGACGAATGCAGTGGGTTTCCCCGGGGCTCCCTCTGGGTGCAGAATCTCTCAAGCAGTGTCCTTCAGCGGGGAAGAGCACTGGGCAGGTCTGAGGTAGGCTCCGCAGGGCTGTGTCAGGTCAGACAGATCTCACTGGGAAGAGATTGCATCCACTCAAGACTCCGAGCAAGAGTTGGCGAAGTCAAAGGCCAGTGAGGATGATGGGGGTGTGCACTTCACACATTTAGCGCAGCTGTCACCTGCAGTCACCTGCTTCAATGTTGAGCTTCTGTACACACCCTAAAGCTGTTTTCCTGCAAACGTGGGTACTGCTGGCTCCAAGACCACACAATCCACTGCACAACACTTGGTTGGTGCCAGCCGCTGATGTACCATTCCTCAGTTCACCCTACTGGTTACAGGGCACAGCGCTTGGAAGCATGGAATCAGGCTTTCTGGAGCTACTTTTCCATCTCTGTAAGGTTTGTATCCATGGCCACGGCTGTTCTTCCAGCTCCTCTTTGGCTGTCACCTTCACGGCTTCTGAGCACTAGGGCGCACACGAGCAATACACGCTTCAGGTCTCCAATGAACAGCTTGGAGTCATACTGCACACAGGGATGGGTCTGAGGGGGGTCTTCCTCGGGGATGATAATCAGTGAAGAGCACGGGGAATCTTATTGAGCACAGGGGTAGGTCAGGGAGTGCTCACCCGCAGTGCTGATAATCAGTGAAGAGCAGGGTGTCTTACTCAGTGCAGGGGTGGGTCAGGCAGTGGTCACCCTCTGTGCTGATAATCAGTGAAGAGCACAGGGATGGGTGAGGGAGTGGTCATCCTCAGTGCTGATAATCAGTAGAGAACACAGGGATGTGTGAGGGAGCAGTCACTCGCAGTGCTGATAATCAGTGAAGAGCAGGGGGCCTTAATCAGTGCAGGGGTGGGTCAGGGAGTGGTCACCCTCTGTGCTGATAATCAGTGAAGAGCAGGGTGTCTTACTCAGTGCAGGGGTGGGTCAGGGAGTGGTCACCCTCTGTGCTGATAATCAGTGAAGAGCACAGGGATGGGTGAGGGAGTGGTCATCCTCAATGCTGATAATCAGTAGAGAACACAGGGATGTGTGAGGGAGCAGTCACTCGCAGTGCTGATAATCAGTGAAGAGCAGGGGGTCTTACTCAGTGCAAGGGTGGGTCGGGGAGTGGTCACCCTCTGTGCTGATAATCAGTGAAGAGCACAGGAATGGGTGAGGGAGTGGTCATCCTCAGTTCTGATAATCAGTAGAGAACACAGGGATGTGTGAGGGAGCAGTCACCCTCAGTGATGATAATCAGTGAAGAGCACAGGGATGGGTGAGCGAGTGGTCATCCTCATTGCTGATAATCAGTGAAGAACACAGGGATGGGTAAGCAGTCACCCTCAGTGCTGATAATCAGTGAAGAGCAGGGTGTCTCACTGAGTGGGGGTTTGAGTCGGAGTGGTTACCCTTGGTGCTGCTAATCAGTGAAGAGCAGGGGGTCTTACAGAGTCTGGGTCAGGGAGTGGTCACCCTCAGAGCTGATAATCAGTGAAGAGCAAGGTGTCTTGCTGAGTGTGGAGGTGAGTCTGGGAATGGCCATCCTCAGTACTGTGCTGATAATCAGTGAAGAACACAGGGATGGGTGAGTGAGCAGTCACCCTCAGTGCTGATAATCAGTGAAGAACACATGGATGGGGGAGGGAGTGGTCACCCTCAGTGCTGATAATCAGTGAAGAGCAGGGAGTCTTACTGAGTGCAGGGGTGGGTCAGGGAGTGGTCACCCTCGGAGCTGATAATCAGTGAAGAGCAGGGAGTCTTACTGAATGCGGGTGTGGGCCAGGGAGTGGTCACCCTCAGTACTGATAATCATCAGTGAAGAGCAGGGAGTCTTACTGAGTGCGGAGGTGGGCAAGGGAGTGGTCACCCTTGGTGCTGATAATCAATGAAGAACACAGGGATGGGTGAGGGAGTGGTCACCCTCTGTGCTGATAATCAGTGAAGAGCAGGGAGTCTTACTGAGTGTGGAGGTGGGCCAAGGAGTGGTCACCCTTGGTGCTGATAATCAGTGAGGAACACAGGGATGGGTGAGGGAGTGGTCCCCCCTCAGTGCTGATAATTAGTGAAGAACACAGGAATGGGTCAGGGAGTGGTCACCCTCCGTGATGATAATCAGTGAAGAGCAGGGAGTCTTACTGAGTGCGGATGTGGGTCAGGGAGTGGTCACCCTCGGTGCTAATAATCAGTGAAGAGCAGGGAGTCTTACTGAGTCGGAGGTGGGCCAGGGAGTGGTCACCCTTGGTGCTGATAATCAGTGAGGAACACAGGGATGGATGAGCGAGTGGTCACCCTCGGTGCTGATAATCAGTGAAGAGCAGGGAGTCTTACTGAGTGCAGAGGTGGGCCAGGGAGTGGTCAACCTCGGTGCTGATAATCAGTGAAGAGCAGGGTGTCATCACTGAGTGCTGGGGTGGGTCAGGGAGTGGTCACCCTCAGTGCTGATAATCAGTGAAGCGCAGGGAGTCTTACTGAGTGCGGAGGTGGGTCAGGGAGTGGTCACCCTTGGTGCTGATAATCAGTGAGGAACACAGGGATGGATGAGGGAGTGGTCACCCTCGGTGCTGATAATCAGTGAAGAGCAGGGAGTCTTACTGAGTGCGGAGGTGGGCCAGGGAGTGGTCAACCTCTGTGCTAATAATCAGTGAAGAGCAGGGTGTCATCACTGAGTGCGGGGGTGGGTCAGGGAGTGGTCACCCTCGGTGCTGATAATCAGTGAAGAACACAGGAATGGGTCAGGGAGTGGTCACCCTCCATGCTGATAATCAGTGAATAGCACTGGGAGTGATCACCCTCCGTGATGATAATCAGTGAAGAGCAGGGAGTCTTACTGAGTGTGGAGGTGGGCCAAGGAGTGGTCACCCTTGGTGCTGATAATCAGTGAGGAACACAGGGATGGGTGAGGGAGTGGTCCCCCCTCAGTGCTGATAATTAGTGAAGAACACAGGAATGGGTCGGGAGTGGTCACCCTCTGTGATGATAATCAGTGAAGAGCAGGGAGTCTTACTGAGTGCGGATGTGGGTCAGGGAGTGGTCACCCTCGGTGCTAATAATCAGTGAAGAGCAGGGAGTCTTACTGAGTCGGAGGTGGGCCAGGGAGTGGTCACCCTTGGTGCTGATAATCAGTGAGGAACACAGGGATGGATGAGGGAGTGGTCACCCTCGGTGCTGATAATCAGTGAAGAGCAGGGAGTCTTACTGAGTGCAGAGGTGGGCCAGGGAGTGGTCAACCTCGGTGCTGATAATCAGTGAAGAGCAGGGTGTCATCACTGAGTGCTGGGGTGGGTCAGGGAGTGGTCACCCTCAGTGCTGATAATCAGTGAAGCGCAGGGAGTCTTACTGAGTGCGGAGGTGGGTCAGGGAGTGGTCACCCTTGGTGCTGATAATCAGTGAGGAACACAGGGATGGATGAGGGAGTGGTCACCCTCGGTGCTGATAATCAGTGAAGAGCAGGGAGTCTTACTGAGTGCGGAGGTGGGCCAGGGAGTGGTCAACCTCGGTGCTAATAATCAGTGAAGAGCAGGGTGTCATCACTGAGTGCGGGGGTGGGTCAGGGAGTGGTCACCCTCGGTGCTGATAATCAGTGAAGAACACAGGAATGGGTCAGGGAGTGGTCACCCTCCATGCTGATAATCAGTGAATAGCACTGGGAGTGATCACCCTCCGTGATGATAATCAGTGAAGAGCAGGGAGTCTTACTGAGTGCGGGGGTGGGTCAGGGAGTGGTTACCCTCGGTGCTGATAATCAGTGAAGAAGAGAAGGTAGTCTTATAGGGCTGGCCAGGGAACTCGCTTCCTCAGTGCGGATATCTGACATGGCATTTATAACACGTGTTTCAATAGTCAGTATCTACCCAGCTGGGAGACCTCCGCTCTTCTTATTTAGCAATGAAGGGGGGCGTGCTCTGAAGATAGGGGTAGGTCCCAACCTGGCAGTGTGGACTTGAACGGAGATCCATGAGCAGCGCAGCTTCCAGCCAACAGCCCCCTTCTCTAGCCGCCGTACCCGACCCTTAATCAGCAAAGCGGCACTATGCAATTCCCATGCGAGTAGGCGCGTGGCCTCTACACCCCTTTTGCCCCAGGCCCCGTACCGTACAAAGTACGGCACGATGGAGGGCCTGGGGGGTTAGGCGCAGGGTGCGGGACGAAAGGGCATGAAATGCAAGGGGAGGGGCAGCCAGGCGGCGCCCCCACCCATGATGCTGCCAGGAAACAAGCAACACAACAGGAAAAGGTGCGAAGGAAAAGCAACAGGGGGGCCAGGGGAAGCCCGGCCCCCAAAGGGACAAAAAAGGAGCAGGGGAGTATAAGTAACCCTGCAGAAACAAAGAGAAGGACAAACCAGGAAGGAGCTCACCTCTGACGGGTAAGCTCCCAGGGCCTGGAAAAGGGGGAGAAGGAAACATTTTTTCTTTTCCCCTTTTCGTTTTTCGACAGTCACTTTCACTCACCTCGTTCGGGTAAGCTGAAGGAACTGGGCGGAAGAAGGAGAAGCGGCACGCTCACCTCGCTCGGGTAAGCTGCGGCCTCGGAGTGAAGACAGGATGGCTGCCAACTCAATCACCCGCCGAGGGCCAGCAGAGGAGGGACGCCGGCAGAGGAGATCCAAGGAAGATGCGCGGTGGAGAGAAGATCCAGGAAGGTCCCACGAAGGCGGAGTGCACCCGAGGGCTCCAGAGCACACTGCTGGAAGACTGCTGGGAGCTGCGAGTGCCTTGCCGGGTCGGAACCCCAACTCAGAAGCCTGAGGTCTGCGGGCGTAAGAGAAGACGACTGCCGTGCAGGAGAAGTGCCGTGTTAAGTTGAGGCAGCCGGACGGAGCCAGGAAGACCGCTGCAAGGCTGCTGAGAGGGAACGCCAGCCGATAAAAGAGGACCAACAGTAGCAGCCGAAGAGGTAGCTGAACGAGGCAGCAAGGAGCGCGGAATCAGTGGGCGCTCAGAAACGAGTCATCGGCAGCAGAGAGAGAAGCCGCAACGAGACCTGCGTGTGGTGAGAAGGGGAAGCGGTTACAAGCGCCGTATGAAGCCGGCGGATACTAGGTAAACAAAACGAAGGAGCGGCGAGTAAGGGGTGTGGCTTGAACGGGGCATATATAATTGGAAGGAGCGGCAAACGCTCGAAGTACCGGGACACACTGATATCTTAAAGGGGCAGTCACAATTAATGTGGTTGTGTGCTGCAATGGAGGGGAAAGGCCCGGCTGGGAGAAGAACAACTCAACATTTAGGACAAACACACAAGGCAAATCTTGGGGCCAGCAAAGAGCAGGAAAGGCCCGGCTGGGGGAAGAACAGGGCTAAGGACCAAAGAAACACGCACGAGGGGGCAAGGAACTGAAGAGTGTAGCAGAAAAGGAGAGTTGCCTAGTGACACAGAGAAGGCTCTGACTTTTAAAGAGACAACTACACAGCGAAAATTGAAGCACATCGCACCCGGAGAAGAGAAAATAATAAAAGCTACTAGAACTGAAAGGAAGATCTTCGAATTATGGCAGAAGAAAGAGCAAGACATGCACAGGAGTTCAGTGAATGGGCCAAAAAGGCAGAAAAAGAATATGGGGCACAATGGGTGCTGGATGTTATGCAGAAGGAGGAAAGGGCAAGGGCAATGTCGCCTTTGCTGCTAGAGGATTCCAGCGGCAGCGAAGAGGAGGTTACAATACCGCAAGGTCAGAAGAGGGCGAGAGAGGAGACAAGAGAGTCGCAGGAGCAGCCGGAGCAGCCTAGGAAGAGGCAAAGGAAAGAAAACAAAAATTAAAAAAAAAAAAAAGGTATTGTGAAAAGTTATAATAAAATTGGATCAAAATTGTAAAAATGTTGAAAACATGCATCACGGCTCAGGGTAAGTCGCCCAGAACCCGTGGGACACAGAAAGCACGGGGTCGAATTAAGGGTGGTGTCATCTGAAACGGAAAGTAGCGAGGACGAAGAGAGGGACCACTTGCAGGCATGGGTAAAATGGAAGGAGGTAATTAGTAAGGATAAACATAAAAGGGCATGGGTAGAAAGTGCAGGTGACGGTCAAGGGGCAGGAGAGCCAGGACCAGCAGACAACAGGGTCCCCATACCACAGGGGGTGGCACAAGGGATTCCGCCAGGGTCTATTCCCCAGGGGATGAACCCCAGTTTACCGGTGACACCCGCAGGGTTCACCCATTTACCAATACAAGGGACAGTCATAGTCCCAGCAGGGCCACTCACTGGCACAGTAGGATAGGAGGGTGACCCAGTATGGTAGGCCCACGGTTGGTAAGGACACCCAAGGCGGTTCCATGAAGGCACAGGCATGGCACATTAAGGAGAGGTTAAAGGAGAAAATAGGGAGAAAAGAGTTCATAGATATTTTTTGAAGGGCCCGGATAGCTCGGTCGGTAGAGCATCAGACTTGCATTCTGTCCTCTCTTTTGGCATTCTAGCAGGGCATCAATAGAGGACCTAAAGGAGGATGAGAAAGGCTTATTAAGGTACCAAAGAGTTTTTTGATAAATGGATGTCGGCTTTTCAAATAATGTCCACTATTATTCTGCAAAAATACCCAGAGGACGGGGTACCGTTGGTGACATACCAGCAGAGAGTATTGAAGGTACAAAGCATTTAGGGGGGGAAGTATGGAAACAGTATGACCACGAATTTAAGAAAGAAATGGTTTGCTTCCCAGATTTAGGTTGGGATGAGGAAAACTTCAACCTGTGCATATTTAAGGTTTTAAAGGAGAAATGGGACACCAGGGAGCAAAGTGCGGGAGGATATCATAGAAAGCAATACTGGCAAAACGATTACAGAAGTCATTACAAATAGAATAACAGGGGTCTCAGAACACCCCAAATAATCTGAAATCCACCTTAGAGAACAAAGTTAGTGGGCATGGGGTTTCATCATCTGAAACAGAGAGCAGCGATAATGAGGAAGGGGATCATTGAAAGGCATGGGATAAATGGAAAGGTGTCGTAAACAAGGAGGGGGAGGCAGGGTCGGAACCCAGAGGGACTCCGGCCCCAACACTTCAGGGGGCACCAATAGTGCCAAACTCAGGAGGGGTACCGCAAGGTACCAATCCACAGCCAATAGGACCTATAGGAGCAACAGCAGTTCCAGTGGCAGGGAACCCACCGCTTGGGGGTGGCACCAACAGTGGTAGCAGCTGCAGTTAAAGCAGGCAAAGAAAGGGGACCTCTCATGACTAAATACGGCAGACCAACAATGAGAAAGGACCCACAGGGCAGGTCCACGAAGGCAAGGGGATGGTATATAAACGACAAGGTAAAGGGGAAAAAATATGGAGAAAAGAGTTGGTTGACATTTATTCTCTGCTAAGAAGAGTGATGAATGGGTCAATAGAAGATATAAAAGAGGACGAGAAAGGCGTACTGAGGAGGGCAACAGTAGTAAAGAGCTTCGGCAGCTGGATGAGTGCCTTCCAGACAAATGCCCACCATTATATTACAGAAATTCCCAGAGGACGGGATAGCATGGGTAGCATATCAGCAGAGGGCGTTAAAAATATACAAGGCATGCAGGGGGGATGCATGGAATGAAGAGGACCACGAGTTTAGATGAGAAATGGTTTGCTGTCCGGATATGGGATGGGACTTTTTTAACCTGACATATTCAACGTATTAAAAGATGAGTTGATCAGGAAAAAGGAATCACAGAAATGGCTAGGTATGCAAGGGGAAGAGGAATATTTCAGGGGCAAATGTCTACATATGGGGCGTGCCAGCTCTTGGCATATGGATAGTGGGGAGGTTCAGTCCAGCAAGGGGCAGTCTGCTAAAAGGGAGGAACAAGGCCACCGTGACAGAACTGCAAGCATTAGCTGAAAAACTAAATAGGGCGGGAAGGGTCATAGAACAAGGGAAAGTGGTTTTCTAAAGAAGCATTGAGCCAAGGACAAGGGGGCCAGGATGGGGCTCCACATAGGTAGGATACGAGGAGGAACCAAGGGGAAAAGAGTGTTGCTCACGGGTGCAGCAAGGGAACTTGGCGTCGGCGCAACACTAGGGTGAGAGTGGTGCACAGAGAAATGACCAAAAGCAGGGCAGGAGGCTGCATGAGCTAGGAATAACACGCAGGCGGGAATGGTTTCCTAGCTGGGTAGCATTATGTGCAGCGGGAGAGTAGCTGAATAAAAAAGAAATAGCGGTGCAGTCGGATAACATGGCAGTGGTGCACGGGTCGAGTAAAGGGGGTGCATCATGCCCAGTGGTAGTAAAAGTGTAGCTGTCACCTTGGCGCATTTTCAGTGGCGAGAGGTGCAGGGATCCAAGGCCGGGCGCCAGAAAGGAGAAAACGCCCACGCCAAAGAAGGCATGGGTCCCATCAAAAACTCTGGAAAGGGAAGAACGGTTGACTATAAGGTTAACTCAAAAAAGTTTAAAAAAAAATATATATATATTTTTCGGCGGAGAAAAGGTGTGAATGCTTGGTAAGGGCATTGGCCAAAGCGAAAAGGAAAAGTGGAAATGTCCATGAAAAGCTCTGGAATGATAAGAACGGTTAACTACAAGGTAACGCAAAAAGGAAAAGGAAGACCACAGGGGAGTACAATGTGAAAAAAAATAATAATTAAATAAATAAATAAATAAATAAATTTAAAAAAATTGCTGCAGAGAAAGTGTGTGAAGGTTTGGAAGAGGCATTGGCCAAAAGGAAAAAGAAAAGTCCATTAAAAACCTGGAAAGGAAGGTACGGTTGACTACAAAGGTTGACTCAAAAGGGAAAAAGGATACAGGGCGGGTCATAAACAAGCGAGCAAGGAACGCCCTAACGTACAAAACAGGTAAGCAGTACGAGAAGCAGGTAATAAATGCAGTGGTGGAAACAGGAGCGCAGGAGGTGGGTGTAATTTCGGCAAAAAGGGGTGACTGTTGGGAAAAGGCATTGGCCAAAGGGAGAAAGAAAAGCTGGGCCGAGGCATACCATGGGGCTTTCAGGGCAGGGGAACTAATGGCCCGTCACACGATAGATGGGGATGGCCAGGCAAAAAGCGAGGTTAGTATACCAGTCGGGTAGAGGGAGAGCAATATACCTAAACTGTATCGGAGAGAAGGACCACTACCATAGAGGCAGCAGCAGCGGGTAGACTGCATAGCATGGCACGCAATGGGGGGAAAAACGGAAAGTTTCATGTCAGAATTTATAGCACGGAGAATCAGGAGCGCACTTGTCGACTAAGGGAAGGGGGGGGTTTGTTATAGCAACATTCTCAGGGCAGATAGGGGCGCTTTTGGGGGGACCTGAGCGGCTGAAGCAACATCCACTCAGGTGTGGCGGCACGTGTCCGGGGTCGGATGCCCAAGGGTAACAAAGACTTGCTGAGGAGAAGGCTGGGCATCTCCTCCAACCCTGGACACGATGTGCCCAAAAGCATCTGGTGTGATGTATTCTATTATGTTATGTTTTGGTGTTATTTTCGGTAGAAAATAAATAAGCCTACGGCCTATAAGTTTTCCACACCCAAGTCTGCTTGTCATATTATTTCATAGTCGGGGTACAAGGAACAAGAGTGAAGGGGGGGCCCACACTACTCAGCCTAGCAGCCTTTGCCGGGTGTGTCCACTCTTGCCTTCCCTGGGGATTCTGGCACACACATGCGATGCGATGCACGCGGAAGGCTCCGGGCGCTACGTTCACCTCCCACAGTGTTCTAATAAACGTGCACATGTATACTGAGAGTTGCCGTAACTGTGATGGACAGGCGGCTGCTTTCTCCATGCTCCCCCCCCTCTCTGGAATGGAAATGAACTAGGACCATTCCGATTCCCGCCCTATAAACGATTCCCCTCGGGGCTACTCACTCATGTATCAAGCGCACTAAACCTGGAGGCATCAAGGCGCTATGGAGGTCATTTTCAATTCAAACATGAATTACACGAGGGGACCACTTCCGTGTACACCTAAGTGCGCAAGGTCCCCTTCCTTGCAATTTTCACCTTTTCTATCATGCAGTGCAAAAGTGAAGCGTAGAACACAGGCCAAACCGCATTTACTCTTTACTTTTAAATACATGTTGTGTAATTAACAGGAGGCATTTACCCTGGGTTCCTGCGGAATATGCCTGCTTTGACCGGATTTCAGACGGATTCCATCGCAGGTCATTGCATTACAGGCAGCGCGAGAATGCCGGCTGGCGGTAATGCAGCCACATGCTTTAGTTACAGCGGAGACAGCAGGCGGGCGTGGTACGCCCATCCCGTTCTCCAGTTGTAATTGTAATTGGTTATTTATAAGCACTTAACGCCCAGAGCTTTCTAAGCGTGGACCCGGGGATCGAACCTGTGCTGCTGCACAGTCTTGCTTCCAAGGAGAGCACTTTGCCCCTGAGCTATCCTCCCGAGACAAATGTAAACACATCTGGTTCCACCTGACAAATGTAAACAAATCCGGTGGATCGTAAAATGTGGCGGTAAACACTTTTTTCTAAGCACTGGGCCCGGAAAAACACCCCGCTTGTGAGCCGGGTTCTGCACTCCTCAAGTTGCTATTTAACAGCATGCGGGGTGGGGAGGGGGGCACGCATTTTGCGTATCAAATGGTTTCTATAGTGGAGTTTAGCTGTAATCTCATGCACATTATGAGTTCTCCCTGGCATGAGATCTGTCACAGATGGAGGGAGTCAACAAAGGCTCAGGTCTCGTGTAGGGGTAGACAAAAAGACATGTTTCTGTCCAAAGGGCAAGATGTGTTCCAGAAAGGAACACACAAAGGTGGATGAGCTTCCAAAAACAAAGCTAAGGTTAAGGGTCAACAGTAACAAGCCCAAAGAACGTCAATGAAGTCCAGAGAAAGCCCCCTAATAGGACCACGGTACAAAAACCCAAGGTTCTCGAGGAATCGAATGGTGTGGTTGTGGTTAAAAGTCACTTAAGTGGCACCACCCTAATGGTGTGGTTGAAAGTTGCATCGCCCTAATGGTGTGGTTGAAAGTTGCACCGCCCTAATGGTGTGGTTGAAAGTTGCACCGCTCTAATGGTGTGGTTGAAAGTTGGTTAAGTCGCGCCACTAGTGGATGAAATTGGAACTGATGCTCATTTTGCTTAACGAAAGACAATAGCTATTTGACCTAACAAACGGCCAAAACAAAAGCTACAAATGCATCAGAAATGTGTACAAGTAATCAGCTAAAATCAATGCAAAAAGATGCAGAACATCCCCAGTGACAACAAACCTGTGAACCAATCATCATGCCCCCCCCAAGAGATGACCCACTTTTGGAAAGGCAGCTGATGCTCGGCGTAAAGATGCAGCCAGGGCTGCGGAGGATGCTGAACAACCCCATCAAAGACATTATGCACAAGCAAGCAGACAGGCAGCACCGAGACAGCAGGACACACCAGAACAGAGACAAGCTAAACAAGAGGCAGTCCTCTGATGCTCAGTGTAAAGAGGCACCCTGGGCAGCCGAGACAGCTGAACAACTCCATCAAAGACATTAAGCACAAGCAAGCAGACAGGCAGCACTGAGACAGCAAGACACACCAGAACAGAGACAAGCTAAACAAGAGGCAGTCGTCTGATGCTCAGTGTAAAGAGGCACCCTGGGCAGCCGAGACAGCTGAACAACTCCATCAAAGACATTAAGCACAAGCAAGCAGACAGGCAGCACTGAGACAGCAAGACACACCAGAACAGAGACAAGCTAAACAAGAGGCAGTCGTCTGATACTCGGCATAAAGAGGCAGCCTGGGCAGCCGAGACAGCTGAACAACTCCATCAAAGACATTAAGCACAAGCAAGCAGACAGGCAGCACTGAGACAGCAAGACACACCAGAACAGAGACAAGCTAATCAAGAGGCAGTCGTCTGATGCTCGGCGTAAAGAGGCAGCCAGGGCAGCAGTGGAAATCCATATGAAAAGATGGTTACTTTGGAGTCTGGGAAAGGCCGGGTACATCTGCTGGTATTTGATCATTGTGTTATGGCTACAAGCAACAGTGTAGTTGCAGTGATTCAATGTGTGCTGTCTTTGCAGTGTAAGCAAGAATTGTGTGGGTATTAGAGGCGGCGCAAGGATAAGATTTGTGTTGCTGGTAGCGCAACGGCCAAAAAACAACCAAATGTAGTCAACGCACTGGAAGATTTACCATTGGCAATGTGGTCATAGCTCCAACACCAAGACCAGTGAACAGTGGGTCAATGACCCCATGAGAAGACAAGTAATGTATGCGTGCCGAAAACAGGGCTCAAAATGAAGACTGGGGAAGCAGGAGGTACGAGCAGTTCCTGGGGAGCTACCACTGGGGAAGGAGGAGCTAGTACATAGTGCAGATGTGTCCTAATGTTTATTTATAGATTTACCTTATATTCACGTAGTCGTGTTTGTTCGGCATCTGTTGTCCTAGGGAGCCAAAAGTATCTCCTGGTAACTGTTGGTTTTAAGCTAACCAGGCTCTTCTAGGCTAGAAGCAGGAGCAAAATAGCTCCCAGCTCCCCTCAATTTCGAACCCTGTAAAAAGAAGGTCCCAGAGGAAACGTCCAACATCTGCCTCAACCAACCCTTGCTGTAAGTGTCTTGCAGACTGGGTGGCAAATCCTGAGCTTGATGGGCCAGGCCGCCCTATTCAGCCTTTGGCGTAAATCGTCTGCGTTGCAGTGTCTTTGCTTTGGTGGTGTACACTGCAGGCTATATCTTGATTGTCCGTCTAGGCCCTACAACTGTATAAGGAACATTAGCAGTAGAAGGTCGACCCTTCTGATTGTGGGTGGCAAAAACATGGGCTATATTTCCCTTCAGCCGAGAAGCGCTCTCATGAAGTTTAGCACTGATGTGGAAACTTGTCTGTTCAGGCCATAGCTTGTCATCAGCACCTAGAGGCCCCTGTTATACAAGTGTTCAAATCAAGGCAACACCTTCAGCAAGAGGACAGTCGCAGCCAAGCAATGGTACGTTAACGGAGTATAATAGCCATGATGCTCTTATAAGCAGAATGGAACCTGGAAATTGTAATTGGTTATTTATAACACGCTTAATACCCAGAGGATCCCAAGCGCGGACCCGGGGATCGAACCTGCGTTGCTCTGCGTCGTCTTGCTTCCAAGGCCGAAGTAGGCATAATGTAAATTAGCAATGATGTGCTAATTTAGTATGTTGGAAACCACTGAGGGGGTCCTATTCATGGAATTAACTGAGCAGTAAATAGGGACTTTGCACGGAAAACCACGCGCAAAATCCAGTTTGTCGATTCATGGAATCGACTGCATGGGACTTTTTCGTACTTTGCGCAGTCTCAGCATGTCTCTGGGTGCACTCGGCCGCCCTGTGCGAGACACCTCACAGAGCGTGGGCGTGGCCTGTGCAGAGGAGAGATTATGGGGTGGAACACGCAAAATAGGGAAGAACATGGGACAACGTGGGTGTTTACAAGGGACAGCCCGCGTAATGCCATTGCGTGCCTACAACTGTGGAGGGCAAATCATATTCATGGATCGGACCGTGCAACCTCACGTCGAGTAAAGGAACACGCATAACTCTCGATGTAACAGCCACCCGAAGGCAGGCATACCGACACTTGCACATAGGATTCACAGCACAGAGTTAAGATTGCATGGATTTAGGGGTGCGTGCACACAGTTGGGGCTTCTGATAGAAGTTAGGGGTGCCTGTTAGCAGTATAGCAAGCTGCAGGTACAGTCTATGGGGCTACGCACACATATTTACCGTGAAATTACAACTTTTATGAGACATGTCCTGTTGATGGGGTGCTCGGAATAGTTACGAGGGATACTATGCAGTGTCACCGGGGTGCACGCTTGGTTGAGGGGGGCCCCATGCAGGACCGCACAAAGGTAGATATCAGTGGCTGTTCATGCTTTGCGGGGGTTGGGGTCGTGTCAGAGGCGATCCAGCCCCGACTTGCGTATAGGCTCACTTTGCAGGAACAATTCCATTAATACGCGGTGCACGCAGAAAAACGTATGACGGCAGGCTCGCGCACACTTGTTCTCGGTGTGCAGGCTTTGCAGGTTCTATGCACACTTTTCCAAGAATCGGGCCCATGATGTATTAACTTGGAATAAACGAAGCAGGAAACACTTGGCTAAGTGGGCATGAGGTGATTTTATAACTGGCCATAATGTGAACTTTGAAGTATGTATTGTAAGATACACGTGTTTCTCCTTTTTTCTATAATGGGTCCTCAGGAGACATCAGCGGTGTCAGAGGGACACTCGGATCTCCTCTTCTAAATCTGGAACACACCGGCTGTGATAAACTAACAGTGCAGTATCAGGATACATTGCTAAGAAGAAGACAATATGTTCCTGTAATTAGCCATGTCAAGCAAGGAACACAGGATTCTCTCCTGATGACCAATTATAGAACAATCGAGCAACACGTGTAGAGAGAAGGAGGAGAACAAAGTCACCTATAACTTGAAACTAAAGAGTGAATACTAGACTTTGGCTGTAATAATAATGAAATATATTGGAAGAAAATATTTAACATTAATACAATTACAACGGTATAAAGAATACGGAGTGGAAATTGCGATTTCTGGATACAACCATAGGTTACCACCCTGAGAAAATAACATATGATGCCGTAGACGGGCGCACTGAGAAAGATACCATTTGAAAAACTTTGACACAAGGGGGGGGGGGGAGTAATGGCAGAGTAAGCATCAAGAGTGATTGCCTTAATGGTCAAGGGTGATCGATCAGGGAGAAAGTGTGAGGGAGTTGCAAGATGAAACGGAAGTTAGAGAAGGAACAGGAAGTAAGTTGAGACTATAGCTGCAGCCACAAGCCACTGCTTTGGTACGGATTCCGGGTAGTCTACTGCCATTAAGGAGGGGATATATGGAGGGGATATATGGAGGGGATATAAGGAGGGGATATATGGAGGGGATATATGGAGGGGATATATGGAGGGGATATATGGAGGGGATATAAGGAGGGGATATATGGAGGGGATATATGGAGGGGATATAAGGAGGGGATATAAGGAGGGGATATAAGGAGGGGATATATGGAGGGGATATAAGGAGGGGATATATGGAGGGGATATAAGGAGGGGATATATGGAAGGGATATAAGGAAGGGATATATGGAGGGGATATAAGGAGGGGATATATGGAGGGGATATATGGAAGGGATATATGGAAGGGATATATGGAAGGGATATAAGGAGGGGATATATGGAGGGGATATATGGAGGGGATATAAGGAGGGGATATAAGGAGGGGATATAAGGAGGGGAAATAAGGAGGGGATATAAGGAGAGGATATAAGGAGGGGATATAAGGAGGGGATATAAGGAGGGGATATATGGAGGGGATATATGGAAGGCACACTGTCTCTAACAGGTCAATGTTCTATTTTGGATGAGCAAAATATGCAGGCCAAGATATCAGCTGCCTACAGCCTCGCTAATGGCCGAACGCTGCGGAAGGGTTGGAAATGAGAAAGAGGCTGCATAGAGGGATTGTCTAAAGCTCACTAGGAGGAAGCCGTCGTTGGTAGCACATGTGTGACGTACAGCTGTTGGCAAACTAGATGGGCCGCGGATTGGGATTCGGAGTCGTGGACGCAGCTTGAACATTTCTCCCAGAGAATAGAGTTCCTCCATCTTGCAAGAGCCAATTACCCTCCTTGAGCTTTGCGGGGTGAGGGACCGTGCATTTTCCTTTACACTGTATTAAGTTTTCAGAGTTAGAAGTTGTGGAAAATTTGGTTTGACAACAGACTGACATGAATCTGTTAGGTTCATAAAATAAGGATTTCACATGGAGGCATGGTGCGTGGATTGCCAGGAATTGCGAGGACCACACACATTGCCCCAGACCTTCGCTCCTCTACCTCCAACTCTCTCAGGGTCAGTCGTTTTTCAAAGAAACAAGCTGAGGGTAGATCTCTGTCTTCGGCTGGGGCCTCCCTCTGGAACAGCCTCCCTGCCACTCTAAAACTTGAGGAGAACCATCTCCGGTTCCGGAAGCACCTCAAGACCTTCCTCTTTTCTTCTGCCTTCAATCCCCCTCTCCCCTGCTGATCCGTTCTCTCTTGGCACTGTGCACCCGGCCACCCTCTGTCCTACGGGCCCAGGTACCTGCTCACCCTGCCACCCTCTCGCACTGCCTCCGGGCCACTCCTTGCACTGGGGTCTGTATCTGTACCCATACAGCCCCCCCTTTTTCTTCCTGCACTTATCAGACCTACCCTGTCTGCTGCCTTAAACCTAGCACTTGCAAATTGCTGGCGCAATTACCACTGTTTGTTGCCTTTATTATTTATTTATTGTTATTTATCCTTTTCTCCTCTGCTTCACACTTTCCACTTCTCCCTCCTTCCATGCACTTTTCCCCTCCCCCTCTCCCATGCACTTGCGCATTCTCAATGTCACTGGGCCTAGTAAGATCGCTGTTTTGTTCTCCCCTGTTCCCCTCCCTTGCCTTGTCGCGCTCTGAAACCATTGTGTACGAGCGCGATAGAAATAAAATATCAATCAATCAAAACACATGAACGGAGCTCAAGAGTTATCCATTAGGATGTGTGGTGCAACAATGGGGAAGCAGATATCAACCAACATGTTTAGGGTTCCATGTCATTTCATCATGGGATGTTTTTTTGTGGGGTTTGTTTACGGCAATTTTTTTTATTGAAAAAACATCACATTTTTTAAACATTATTTTTGAGGAGGTCCCCCCTCAAACCCTCCATTCCCTTTAATTTTGTATGTATTCCCAAACACCGACACCCCATAAATATAATTTTCTAAACCCCCCTAAAAAATTAAAATGGGTTTTTCCATTAATAAAGTCATGGTAAAAAGACCTGCAAAACAAAATCCCTCGATGAAAGGACGTCGTACCGATGTTTAGAAATCTGTAAGACCAATTGGAGCTAAAAACGGCGGAATTATTAAAACACTATCATGGAATGTGGCCGGCTTTATTAACAAAACTGGTGAAAATGACTGGGTAGTGTGAGGGTCTAGAAGTAAGAGATGGACACAAAAGGTGGCATGCTGGTTGGCAAAGACTTTTATGAATAACAAAAATGATAGGGTTGGAGGAAATCCTATGAAGCCCCATCACTAGCAGGGGTTTCCCTACCTCAGAAAAACGAGCTAATGAAACTGTCGTCGTCAGAATGTCCAAAGTAAAGTTTGTCATCCTGTGTCCAAATACTATCCTGTCCCTCAAACTCTAAACTAACGAGATGTGAAAAGGGAAATGCCTTTTAGCTGTCGGACTGAAGCCCAGCTTCAGCTTCACAGTTCACAAAACAAAAGTGACAAAAAGGTGCAATAAAGCAAACAAAGGTTCCACTGGACACTAAGGGTTTTGATTCCATTTCCCCATAGTCTTTCCAGCTTTATCCATCGTTTATCTTCTCTGGGCAGACCCTTCCCCTAAGCAGTGCCACCTGGGAAAATCGCTTGGTTCTCTTCTCCCAAGCTCTCCTGTGATCCTCTGTACCCCTCCTCTGGGTCCACTCTCCTACCAAGTACAGTACACAATGTTTGTATCCTCAGTTGTCTCTCTGTTTTCACTTGCACCCACAGCCTTGGTTTACTTTCCTACGAAGATCTCGGAGTGTCGGTCGTATTCCGCTTGTTTATAACCCAGGGAGCACTTTCCCAACGTGGTTCCCAGACCCCCTCCACTGGATCATTCACACCGTTCTTAATGTCTAATTTTCTGTTGGTCCACAGCCTTGGTTTACGTCTCTTGGCAGCCGATGCGTTCCGAGAACAAAGACACCATCCTTCTCTTCCCTCTCCTACTTTGAATGGGAGCCGACCAATTACATTGCTCGAAAGACTAGAGTGTGTGAATTTGTTCTGGTCAGTAATCCTCATTACTCATTGCCTCTTCCTTGTCACAGTACTGATCTTTCGATTCCCTTGTGGGTCAATGGAGTGCCGCCTCGTCGCAGTACTTGGAAGTGGATCTTCACTTCGGCTACTCCTATTGTTCCTCGTCCCAGTTCTTTCTAGGGGAAGGCAAAGGTGACGACTCCTCATGAGCCCATTAGCAAAGGGGTTCATCTTAGGTTTGTAGGAAGGTGTTCTAGGGTCAGGTGATAGGCGAGGATACCATGCTCTCCCGATGGTTGTCCGTAATCCCACAGGGTGGTCTCCCACCCATGTGCTCCTCCCACTGAGTACCACCCCCAGGGGGACTATCGGGTAGAGGCCGCACCTCCCTGGCCACGTGGGAAGGGGCTCCCTAAAGGGGGAACGGGGGAAAAGGGACGACATCTGAAAATTCATCACAGTGATTACATTAACGAATATGGCATTCCGATTTCCCAGGAAACACAGGCACGTGCGCAACGTGATATTCCGGGGTATGTTTCTATTTGGTTTCCAGCCTTAAAAGTGAAAGGCAATGGTAGACCACCTGGTGGGATTTTATGTATACACTTCAGATGTCAGCTTTCATGATAAATATGCAGTGATTATTACTCTGGAAAGTAAAGCTGACTTTTGCTTGGTTTTAGATACTGTGCACACTGGAACAACGAAAGAGTGCACAGATGATAAACTGAGATTTAGATTAAAAAAAAGTGCAGGAGATCCCATCGGGGGAGCAGGCTATAGGGGATTTCAACTTAAAATGAGGACACGGAGAGGATCTCCCATTTGACGAACTAGAGGATCTTCCTAGTAATATGACCTGGCACGGTGTATGGACAAAACTACATGTTATTAAGGGTTCATTATGTGAGTATTACTTTATGAACATGGGATGAGAGTGGTTAATAAAGTAGCATTACGTGATATTCCCCCAAATTTTTACTTTCTCCATTGGCAGGTTGGAAAGTTAAATAGATCACATGCTTATGGCGTTAGTAGCTTGGCATGTGAATGGCGGTTTTACTAGCGAAGCCTGAGCAGAACATGTCCACGGCGCTCTTATTCCGATAAGTCTACAAAGGAGAGAAGTGAAGCGCGATGCCTGCGGCTGGTTTAGCTAATACTCAGAGATTGATGGAATGGACTCAGAGTCTGAACCACTCTTCTTGGGATAAACTACAGGTCCTCGCTAAATGATAAATTACTCACTGTTTGTGGGATGGTCTGTCTGACGAATAGAGAAAAATGCCATTTGATCAAAAGATTGAATGTTTAAATGAAAAACTGATACAAAAGTAGTGGGAAGAGAGATGTGCAGAAAATCTTGGTTGGATAATGGATGGAAGATCAAAAAGAAAGAACGTTTGGCCACAGAGCCAGGTAGATTAGGCAACATTATGCTTAGCCGGAAGTTGTTACAAGAAGGACCTGGCAGACAGGAGGAAAACCTCTATCAGAGGGGGGTTACCTCCAACCTTTGGAGGCCACAGAGACAAGAGATCCTAGCAAGTTCCAGAAAGTCGTGGCTCATTGGAGCCGAGACAATATGCGCGACGACGGCATGAAGGAAAAAGTACCGAACAAGTGTTGGGTTTCCTACTTTACAAAGCATCATGGAAATAAGGAAAGGAATTGGACTAGGGAGGTTAAAATCTCATGCAAAAAAGTAGAGAGTCCCCTGTTTTCTCAAAGGGTGCAAAACGCAGTGGGGTGTGATGGTGTCACAAAAGACCCTTATAAACATCACCAAGAACTGTCGGCACCTATATACGCACGCTGTTTTATATAATGCTTGTTTGAGAAGGGGTAAAACCCCTGAGGGTCAGGGAAAAATGCAAACCCATCCCCATATAGAAGGAAGGACATTGTGCAGACCACACACATTGTGACTGAAGCATGAAACCTACTATGTAAGCAACTCGTGTAACCAACCATCTGAAGCAAAAAGCGCCCAGACGCCGCTGGGTTCGGTGCGCTATCCAAATGTCAAAATAAATAAATAGTTATCCGACCACCAAAGTCTTAAGACAAATCCTATATAGTAAATTGGTTCATTTGTTGAAATTGGAGGGTATTTTGTGCATTACCCAGTTGATATATAAACAAATTTGGGAATAGTACATCAAGGCTTAAATCTGTTATATGTTATTTCACAATATGCACAGGGTCTATTCACACATCCCACTGTTGCCTTCATTGACTTTACTGCTGCATTTGATCAAATTGGTTGACAACCCATGTGAGCAACACAATGATTTAGGATTGCCCATAGAACTGCTGCGGATAAAAGGGACTTGCCTATCAGTAAAGGCGCTAGGGTATTCCGGGGGGAAAGCGGGAGAACTAAGAGATGAGTTTGGCTTGATGAAGCGGTGTGCCAGGGCGATGTCCTGGCACACGATATTCAATTTCTAAAGAAACTCGCTGTCCAGCTTTTGAGAGTGGAGGAGTGCTGGTGTCCCGCTCATGGATAGAAAACGGATCCCTGTGCCCGGCTATCCCCATTGTGCCGCTCTGATGGCCCGTGCCCTTCAGTCCCACTAGAATTGGTGAAGGTTTATACATCTTATGCGGCAGAGAGGCGTCTGGATCAAAATTATGAAAAGTCAAGCATTATACCAATTGCAAAGAAACATATTCAATCTGAATCCGGTGACGGTCAACGAGGAAAATATTACGCCATAAACATATACCGATTATTTGGGCATTCAATTTAATTCAAGACATAAGTGGGCAACTGTTAAAGGTGATGCAAGCAAATAGCGCCATATATCGATTCGATTAATGAAGACATTGGATGAACATAAGGTGAGTCTTTTTTTTATTTTTTTTAGAAGTCTTTGTCAGTAGGTCTGTATGGTGCTGCTAACTGGGGGCTGGGGTGTCTCAATAAATAACTCACAAAGAGTAGAGAACAGGATTTTTAATAGTGTACCAGGTCTCCCAAAATCGACTGCAATTTCCATTTTGTTCCCTCAGGAGCTGGGACTAAGTTATTTGGGAGACTTGGCGGCTGTGCAACCTGTGCTGTGCTGTTCTGGATCGCGATCGGACACCACGAGAATGCAACAATATGACTCTTAAACCACATTTGTGAGAACGAGATGGTTATTGATATTCAGTATCTGATTTAAAAAAAAGGTTTGACATCAATATCAATTTTCAATAGGTTTGCAAATCATATTTATTTATTTATTTATTTTGTATAGCGCACCTAACCCGGAGGCATTTGAGCGCTGGATATTCAAACCCAGAAGAAATTCCAACACATGACGTGCAAAGGTGCTGCACAAAAGGCTTCCCCTTAAAGGAATTAGCAAGTAAGCAAAAGGAAGAGGTAAAAAGAAATAGAACTCTAAAAGCGTATGTCTCGTATACAACAAGAGAGGCACGCTTGCACTTTGGAAAACTGCCCGCATTGACGCAGGAGGGGACACGGTCCACATTGTGCACAATGTTGCGATAATATGCCCTTGTGCTAAAGGGAAAGGCCCTCATTACGAGTTTGGCTGTAATTCCACCGAACTGAATTACCGTTACCACCACTTGGTCCCGCAGATTTACTGTGGGATCGATCCCAAGTGCTGGCAGGAAGTGCAAATCTCAGTTTTTTGGCTTCCATGGGACTCCACGGGGGTTTCGATGAAATTACCGCCAATGGTAATTTCGCCGTTTTTGCTGCAGTAAGGTGGAGGATTACCTCCCGCATGCTGAAGGTAAATCATCCACTTCAAGGTCAAACTCAGCATTTGGTGGAGTGGTAAAAGTGGAGCTAATTCCCTAACAACCACTTTTTTGCCGCTCCACCATACTCAGAATGAGGCCTAATGTGCGGTATTTTAGAAACTTTGCACCAGTGAAAGTGCAATTTGAAGTAGGGAAAAAACAACCGCAGTGCAAACCCCATTCTGTGAAGGCATGCTTTTCACTAGGGCAATGCTGTCCTAGTCCTGCACCCCACGGCAAATATGCATGGGAAGAGTAGGTTTTTTTGTTTGTTGCTCAAGGACAATTTGTGGCCCAATGCTAATTGCAGTTCACTGGTGTTAAGTTCCTGTAACGCTGCACTAAGAAACTTGCATGTATTTTATTATTTATTTGGCATTGTACGAAAATGTTAGGAGGAGAACCCAGATAGCACTGTGCAAAGGGCAAAACAGCAGGACTGCCGGGTCAGCCGAGGAGCTTTGAAAGAACTTGAGGGTACCCCCTAACCTAGTGCTTGGTTGCCAATTCTCCTCTAGGCGCATTCAGTAAAGAATAAAATGCACCTGGATCATTGTGCCCAATAGTTTAAGTTCGCTGGAATTTATATTATCGCATTTTTATAATCAGATTTGTCCTGTATTTTATTCCCCTTTATGAGCTGCATTTCCATCTCAAATAAACAAAAAAGCCTCCAGAACAGTAAAACCAACAGACACATTATGTCAAAAACTGGATACAGTAGAAACCATTAGGGAACTGGAATCGAGAGAATGTTCACTAGAGGAGAGCTCTCTGCTAATCCCAGGCTCTTCCGAAGAGCCTCGAGAGTCGTCTATGAGAAAGTCTAAAGACTTCTGGAAGGATCTCCTTTCGAGGAGAGGAGGGTGCGAGTCACTCGTGGCGCCTGCCCCCGAGGGCGACAGAGCTTCATTCTCTGTGGGAAGGCCGAGCACAGCGCCCCGGGGCTGTCACGCTGCCTTGGCAGACAGTCAGTAACCGTGTGAACCTGTCTGGACCCAGTGCTTTGCTCATCCCGTGTCACCGGTGACAGGAGCGACCTGACGACTCTCTGAGGTTCCCAGAAAGATGACGTCCAGGCCTGGCACCCCTTCCTTTCCTATGCACGAAGCCCCACCTCCTTCGAGCTGAGGGAGGGAGACAACCTAACACTGCAATCCATACACACAAGTCCAACGCAGGTGATGTAAGTTTAACATGTCATACGTTCAACATACAAACGCAGATCCATTCTACCCATGCACAACATGACACACATGGAACCGGTTACACATTAAATTGAAAAAAAACGTACATCTTCCATGTTATCTCCCATTCCTTATTCATTTGCATAGAATTGGGCATCCAATCGCTTGATTCGGTCGTCACATACAAAAAAACGTATCTTGTTTATTAAGATTTCAAATGCACCCCAGAAAATGCCTTTTTGAAGATCTGTGAACAGCTTGTTTGGCTGCAACTTCGTTACTCACTGAAATGTATAGCGAGTGCTTCATTTGGAGAAGATCAATTCTAAGGGCGATGAGTGTTAAGTGAGAATTGGTGCAGTCACACTGTGCAAGATTAGGCAAGACTTGGCCTCTTGGTATTAGGTAACCCACTTTCTGGAATAGGTCTGTACTACAAAAGTTGGTAGTGTGACTGAGCAGATGGGCCTGTCCCCAGAGGGGTGAAAGGGAGCTGTAGAGCTGTACAGATGAAATCGCTCAATACAAGTATCCAAGTAACACACTCAAGGCTTCTGTTATAAATATATATTTATTTATTTACACATCAGTTTTAGTTAAGCAACCTTTAAAAAGGCAATTGTTTGTAACAGTCAAGCAAACTTTAGAATCACTTTTCAAAGTCAATAAAGTTGGTGAATACACTTTGGTTATGTTAATGCATTTCTCCTGCACCCGGAAGTGACTTCTTTAACAAGGACTGTATTGCATTAATATTAAACACCAATATACTTTTTAGACTCTGTGTTTCAGGAAGGAAGGGTTAAGGAAAATAGGAAAGTTAGAACATATGTCCCCTCTTTATGTTTATTGTATGCTTAGGGAGGACCCAGTCCTCTGTCCATGGCGAGTGCGGAGGCTCGCAGGGGTGGGCGGGATCACTGCATAAATGTTCCGCAATTACTGCATAGAAATAAAGGAGATAAGACACACTCTGCCTTAGTCTCTATTCTGAATACAGCACAACACTGGCGACGAGGTTTCAGAACGTACGCGTGCAGTGAAAAAAAGCTATGCATGCCGTGAATCAGCCTCTCCACGGTGTGCACCGCCTCCAAAAGAGCTTACCGACGCCCCGGCGTTAAAGCCCTGGAGGCGCTCTGGAGAAACCATCTGCACAACGGCCATAAAAGAAGTGAGTGACCTGCACCCCACGCCTGTAGGGGATTAGTATCATAACCACAGCGCTGCAACTAGGGGACATAATCTTGGGCGGACACAGCAACAATACGCACGCAGCCAGAGACAGCGACACCTACCTGCTACCACTATATTAACATGTGCCTCTAAACCACTGCCTACATTTGAGCAAGCACAGTGTGTGAACAAGAGTCACCACTATAAGAACAGTCGCGCACTCAGGGTGACATCACCATGTCAGAGAATGAGGCTGTTGGCAGCTCCTCCATACAAGCCTTCCCGCCCCCCTGATCCCACGCCACAGGACAGGGCAATGAATCCCTCCAACTACAGGTGGTTCCTCCTTTTGACATCACAGACACTAGTAGCCTAGCACCACGGTGGAACCGATGGCTCCAAGAACTTCAGATATATATCAATGCAACTGGGGTGAGGGAAGAGCGCCGCCTCAGGGGAATACTGATGCACTCGCTAGGCCCAGTAGTGCGCGACATTGTCTTTGACATGCGGGAAAGCACCACCACTACGTTTCAAGGCATCATCAACTCCCTGAACAACTACTTCACGCCACTACGCAATGTGGACTATGAACGCCACATTTTTCCTACGTCCACGCAGGAGAAGGGAGAAACGCTAGACAATTTCATCATGAGACTGAGAAAAAGAGTGAAATATTGTGATTTTGAACACTACTTGACTGGAGCAACTCTCAAACCACAAACAATTGCTGGTCGTGAGTCAGCTGAATGCCCAAAAAAAAACTGCAGAGGACTAGGTCTCTAGAAGAAATGCTACAGCTAGCCAGAGCACATATGGCACTCTCAGTGCAAAGTGAATCATTAGGAAACATGAAAATCATGCAGATGCCATCTACTGCGCCACTATGCCAGGCTAGGGCGTCAGAACGGGAAAAAAGAAGTGCTACAGGTGAGGCTACAATTTCCCTCATGTGGGCCCATGCCAAGCAGTTGGTCATACTTGTGGCAAGTGTGGGGGTGAAAACTACTTCCAGTCCGTCTGCAAAAATGTTAGATATTTTCAGAGGTCTACAAACTACAGTGAGCAAAGCAGGAGACGGTACAGCTCCCGTTCCAGGCATCCGAGATCACCTACCAGCAGGGGTCAATGCTCTCCAAGCAGAAGGAGGGAATCTCTGCGCAGATCCCGACAAGCTACGGACAGGAACGAGGAATCTCGAAGACAACGCTCAAAGTCACGGGAAAAAGGTCAACAGGACACAAGGTGCGATACATAGAAGTGTCACCAAGACCCCAAAATCGTCATCCAGCGGTGACTGCAAGCGAGGCTATGTACATGTAATAGGTAACAAGTAGCGACAGAGTACAGCCCAACATTATTATTACAACTCAATGGCAGCCTCTGAGAATTTCTGTTCGATACAGGGGCAACCGTGAATGTAGTCAATGAAGCAACATACCAGGGCCTCAAATGTAAGAGAGCGCTACAACCAGCCGACATCAATATGTATCCGTATGGAGAAACCACACCGTTGAAGTGCAAAATCATGTTCTATTTCTATTTCTTTATTTGTAAAGCGCGCCTTGCCCTCGGGCATCTGGGCCCATATTTTATGGTTACAGCAGACATATAAATGGAAGCATTGAGTACATCATATAAAGGAAAGTATAGTCTCTATTTACAATATTTACAGAGGTAAGTATATACACATCATATGCAGGGTGGTTAAGTGAGCAGTGCAGAGATGGAGCAGGAAACGGTGCCAATTGTCACTGTTTTGGAGCCACAATTTGGTATTGCGCTTGAAGAAATACGGGGAGGGTTCGGACCTGAGTGTGGGAGGCAGTGTGTGCCATAGTTTGGTTGCTGGAACAGGGAAGCTGCAGCCGCCCGCTTTCTGTCGCTTGAATTTGGGGTGGGTCAGACCATTGGCTTGTCCAGATCTCTGCGGTCGAATGGAGGTGCGAGGTGCAAATCGATTGGAGAGATATGTTGGAGCCTGGTTGGAGAGACACTTGTGGGTAAGTGTCAGGGTTTTGAGGGAGATTCTTTGGGTTACTGAGAGCCAACCTATGTTGCGTCCGGTGGCTGAGATGTGGTTGTTTTCTAGGAATGTTGAGAGCTGCTCTGACGGCATTCTTCTGGGTGACCTGGAGCTTATTAAGGTTCCTTTGGCTGGTACCCAGGTACAGCATGTTGCAGTAGTCGATCTTGGACATGACAAGGGTTCTGGATAAGATGATGCAGTTAGCCGTGGAGAGAAAGGGTGACACGCGGTGATCAGTTTGCACGTGTAGGCAGAGGTAGATCGGTTTGTCTGGAGCGGGACAGGGTGGAGTCAAGGTAGATCCCAAGGGTTTTGGTGTCTTTAGAAACCTTGATGATGTTGCCCGTCAATGGTGAAAGAGTTGAAAGCAGGATCCAGTTTACTGAGGTGGTAGTGTGAGCCGAGGATGAGGAGCTCCGTCTTATCATCGTTAAGATACAGCTCGTGTTGAGCGATCCAGGCTTGTATGACCAGGTAGACGTCATTCAGTGATTTGGTGTCAGCCAAGTAGTCTCCAATGATAGGGATGAGTTTCTGGGTGTCATCGGCATAATTTGTGTAGGTGACGCCCAGATAGTCAAGAATATCAAATAGGTTTGGTGAACACGTTGTATAGTGTGGGGGATACGCAGGAGCCCTGGGGCACGCCGCAGGAGACAGGTGAAGGTTCAGCGGCAGCTGACGTGGAGAAGACTCGCATGGATCTATTGTCAAGGAAGGATCTGATCCAAGAGGTGGCAGCATCTGAGGAGTTTGGCGGTTGATGAGTGGTGCTGACAAAGGATGCGGTGGTTACAAAGGTCGAAGGCTGCGGATAGGTCTAATAGTAGCAGCATTGCGAGTTTCCCTTTGTCTTTGAGGTCCTCAATTTGTGTTTTCAGATCAATAAGGGCCGTTTCTGTCCCGTGCCTGGGTCTGAAACCTGATTGCCTGAGGCCGAGGAGTTTATTGGATTCGAGGTATACCTGGATCTGAAGGTAAGCGGCTCGATCAAGGATTTTAAGCAAGAAGGGGACCGTGGTAATGGGCCTGTAATTGATCGTGTGTTCGGGTCGTGGGTGGGTTTTTTAAGCAGGGTATGACCCATGCATCTTTTAGATTGTTAGGGACAGTGCCTGTTTTAAAGGATGTTGATGAAGGTGGTGATGAAGGGGGCTAGTTCGTGTGCCGCCTCCTTGATGGTTGAGGCGGGACATCGGTCACCTTGGCCGTTGGTTGGCTGAAGCTTGTTGATGATGTTTTCAACTTCAGATTTACTGAGAGCTGTGAAGCTGAAAGGCTTGTGAGTAGAGCCGGGGGAGGTGATGCGAGTGGGGTGGGTTGGGTGTCGGTTTGGAGGCACGATTGTTTGGCGTTAATTTTGGCTTGGAGCGTGGTGATTTTACCCAGTAGGGCATCTTGAATGTTTGTACACCACAAGCTCTTTTGATACATGTGTCTGGGGGGGTTGCAGGAGATTCATGTTCCTTGAGGATCTTGAAGAGCTCTTTAGAGTTGGATTTGGCTTCCATGATGCGGCCGTTGTATGTGTCTTTTTTGCCTGGAAGATGGCTTCTTTGTAGTTGAGTGAGGCAATGGTTAGGTGGTCTTTGTTGGTGTTGGAAGGGTGACTTTTTCCAGCGAGATTCAGCGGAGCGTTTGGCTTTGCGGAGTTCTCTTAGGTGTGGGGTGAAGCATGAGTTAAGATGGGTTTGGGTCTCCTCAGTTTGATTGGGGCAATAGTGTTCAGGGCTTGAAGCATGGACTGGTTGCATGTGTCAACTAGTACTGTGGGATCCGTGCATGTGAGGGCAATTCTGTTTAAGAGCAGGAGGATGAGAGCGGGGGAATAGTTTAGCCTTGGTGATGTCTCTTTTGTTTTTGGTCTGGGTGGCGGGGGCAGGTTCCTGTTTGGGGCAGAGGTCAGTGGTTTTGATTTCGAAGAGGATTGTGTGATGGTCTGACCATGCGCAAGGAGTGTTGTCCTTGAGGTTGATGCAGCAGTTAGATTCAGCTAGCCAGTCGAGGGTTCGCCCTTTGGAATGGGTGGGTTCCGTGATGTGATGGGTGAAGCCTTGGTCAGTTAATGTGTTAGCCAGATCTAGCACTGAAGGGTCATTAGGGTCTTGGAATCCAAGATTGAAGTCACCAAGGAGGATGATTTGTGATTTGGTTTTGGCTTTATCAGCTATGATGGACATGATGTCATCTGAGAAGGTGGATATGGGTCCGGGTGGTCGATATATGAGGTGGAGTGTGGCTGTTTGATTGGGGGAGATGGGGAGTTTGACCGTGAGAAGTTCTGCGGATGGGATTTGTTAGCTGTTAATGCTTCTGATACCAATAGAGATTTTATGGATGAATGCGACACCACCGCCTTTAGATTGGTTGGTATTGCGGTCGCATCTGATGATAGTGTAACCGGCGGGAATGGCGAGCGCGAGTAGAGGTCCTGAGGCGCTATGTAGTCAGGTCTCGGTTATGGTCACGAAATCAAGGTCATGGGTTGTAATGAGATCAGCAATGTCTAGGGCGTGCGCAGGGAGTGACCTGGCATTAATCAAGGCGCCTTTGATTAGAGGTGCTTTGGGTGGGTTGTTCGGTGTTGGTGAATGTGAGATGATGATGCTGCGGGGAGATTGTGTAGATGGAAGGCTCTGAGGGGGGTGAGAGAGCCTCTGGGGAGCACGGGTGTGGCCCAGTAATCTTAAGCCCAATCTTGCATCCTGAGGGTCGCTGAGAAAGGTTGGTTGGGCGTTGGGCATTGGCCTAGTGGCGAAATGTTCCAGCCACAGCGCAGGTGAGTTCAAATAGGGATTAAGTAGGGGTGGGGGGGAGAGTCGGCGTGTTGGCAGGGTGTGCCATGAAGAGCATGGGTGTCATGCAAGGTATGTGTTGGGTGGGGGGGCTGCATACACTGGTGATGGCTATGGTGGTGAGTAGAGGAAGTAGCCAGGTGGTGTTATATGGTAGGAAGAACAGGCACACAATGAATGGCAGGCTGGGTTTTGGCTGTATTCCTAGGTAGTCGCAGGGTGCAAGTGGATAGCAGTGGCTGGGTTTGAGTTGGGCACAATGGCTGCAAATGCTAACAATAGGCAACACAATGGCTAGGTGTAGGCAAGACAATGGCTAAGTATAGGCAACACAATGGCTAAGTATAGGCGACACAGTGGCAAGGTGTAGACAATACAGGGCTATACATGCTAAGCACAGGCTCATGTTCAAGGCCACCTGTACATACGACGACAAAAACAGCAAAAATACTGATATACGTAATCGAGGGAGAGGTACCAGGTGGCACCATCCTCGGTTTCAAGTCTGCTATACAGGTGGGGCTAGTACATATAATGTACCAAATCATAACAGTGTACACGACGAGCCCAAAAGACATGATGATAAAACTGTTGCCAGCCCTGTTTAAAGGACTTGGCCGTCTCAAAGGAAAACAAATCAAATTACATATCAATCGTGACACTAACCCCCTGTCACAACACTATAGAAGAATACCGCTGCACATCCAGAAGCAATTAGGGTACGAAATACAAGCACTCCTTGATCAAGACATCATCGAGCATGCCACCGGGCCCACGCCATGGGTATCCCCCATTTTCCCAGTGCCGAAGAAAGAAACCTGAAAAAGCATCCGCATCTGTGTGGATATGAGGGCACCCAACACGGCCATTGAGAGAGAGAGGCATACATCACAGAGAATGATGGATATGATGCACCTGCTACATGGAGCAAAAGTCTTCTCAAAATTAGACCTCAACAAAGGCTACCACCAGCTTGAATTACATCCATACTCTCGTTATATAATCACGTTCTCCACCCATGTGGGACTATTTTGCTACAAGTGACTTTCCAGAATGACATACACCAGATAATCAAGCACATCCCATAATGTCTCAATTAAAGTGATGACATCCATGTGTTTGGTACCACTCAAGAATCCCATGATGATGTACTGTGTTGTCTCTACATGGCACTAGAAGAAGCACATTTAACTCTGAATGTTGATAAGTGCAAACTCAACAAACCAACGCATACAATTTTTGGTCACATCTACTCGCAAGAAGGTCTCCAACCTGACCCTGAAAAAGTACAAGCACTTGTAGATGTGCCCACGCCACAATCAACTTCAGCTGTCCATTCAGTTCTGGGGATGGCCACCTATGGTACTTGTTATATACGGGACTTTGCATCCATCAGCATGCCACTACGACATCTTACAGGAAAAGGACAAGACTTTGTGTGGTCAAACGACTGCAAGGACGCTTTCCAGGAAATCAAACGATGGATTGCATCAGTCTTGTGGATGGCATACTACGACCCAAACCTTGAAACAGAAATGACCATAGATGCGAGTCCAGTTGGATTAGGAGCGATTCTTGAGAAATTCAAGCCTGGTTCTCCATCAGAATCACGCTGCATTGTAGCTTATGCCAGTTGCAGTCTGTCATTGGCAGAATGTGCATACTCGCAGCCGGAAAAAGACAGCCTAGTCATGGTGTGAGACTGCAAGCGCTACCACTTATTCCTATATGGACAGAACTTCACCATCATCACAGACCACCAGGCCCTCACAACCATATATACAAAATTGACTGCAAAAATAGCCGGCCACATTCCTTCAAAATATTGCACCACCTCGGCATGGTCAGACTGGGACAAGAAATAGACCCGGTCACTCACGAAAAAGTGGCCCACCCCTTGTCTCACGACCCTTGACCTCTGATGACATCACCATAAGTGATGTCATTTGACCCCACCTGAAAGTGATATCACCGGAAGCGATGAAACACAACCTTTCACCCCTTGACAAAACAGGAAGTGGCATCAAATAGCATTGTTGCTAAGTACACTATGAAAAATATGGTTATGATTTCACTAATGTGATGTACATTTCATACAAGAGTGGATCACCATATGTACCAATAATATGTGTGTATAGATCCATATTGTCAAATTACTGTGAATGCAAGCAAACGTCCAAGGCCAAGTGATAATATGTTATTGTATAGCACTTACACTTAAGCTCTTTTTTATAGAACAAATATGCACACAATATCACCCAACCTGTGTTGGTACTCCTATCGACCTCAGCAGGATGAAAGGCTGAGATGGCGTTTCTGGGATTCAAACCTGCAGATCACACACACATCGCAGCAGTGAGCACTCAACCCACTGAGCTATCTTATCGGCTATAGTAAAATGAGCAATTATTCTGTAGTGGATACCATTAAACTGGTAACTGAAATTTAACAGCAGACCAGTTAAGTTCATCTGCAGGTCTGGTGCAAAGTTGTCTGCATGCTGCAGCAGCATGCGAATGAGGCATGCATCAGAATGTATGATGCACACATCATGCATGCAAATCAATCATCAAAGCAAGGTAACGTGTTTAGGTGAATAGATGAATTAATGTTAGTATAAAAGACTTGTCAAATCTAATACATTAAACCATTCAATCGCAATTTAATTCCCACAATTCATGACCCAGTATTAATCAGGGTAAAGCATCACTATCTTCACATTTATGAATTTCATTCGAATGATAAGGATGCTATAAAACAGGAAATTACTGCCAATGGAATAAAGTGCTAGGTGCAAAAGGGTAATGAGTGCCTAATCCAGATAAAGCATCGTTGTCTCATGTTTTTTAAATTTCATTTGAATGATAAAGATGCTGTTGGAAAGGAAATTGCTGCCAATGGAATAAAGTGCTAAGAACAAAAAAAGTGCTGTCTTAGCACTTTTTTTGTTCTTAGCACTTTATTCCATTGGCAGCAATTTCCTTTCCAACAGCATCTTTATCATTCAAATGAAATTTAAAAAACATGAGACAACGATGCTTTATCTGGATTAGGCACTCATTACCCTTTTGCACCTAGCACTTTATTCCATTGGCAGTAATTTCCTGTTTTATAGCATCCTTATCATTCGAATGAAATTCAAAAATGTGAAGATAGTGATGCTTTACCCTGATTAATACTGGGTCATGAATTGTGGGAATTAAATTGCGATTGAATGGTTTAATGTATTAGATTTGACAAGTCTTTTATACTAACATTAATTCATCTATTTTATTGTTGTTATATTGTTTATGTATTATGTAATTTTATAATGTTTTTTGATGATTATTAAAATATGAAAATATGAATCTGTTATGATTGGGCCACTATTCCTTTCCACCTCTATTCCTATAAATTGGGTACTTTAAATTAATATAGTACTCCTCCATGTGAACTTCCCCCTTTGGGGTTTTTGTTGTCTTATTGTTGCTCCCCAGTTCCATGGTTTAGGGGATACCCATCTTGTTTGACAAAACAAAATGAAGACTTTATTGGAGCCGGAATAAAAACAACTTCGAACATTTCATTTACTGAAGCACACCCTATCACTATCTCCAGAGGATTTGCTGCTAATGGAGGACCGTATAGTGATCCCAGACACACCACAGGACAGAGTCATCGAGATGGCTCACACCGGACACAGGGGAATAGTTTCCACCAAACGACAACTGCGAACAAAAGTATGGTTCCCCCAAATGGACACGAACGTGGAAGAAGTCTTGGGAAAGTGTACGATATGCAAGGCGGATGCTTCCCGCACATTCCCAGAACCCCTAAAGATGTCAGCCATGCCGCCTCAGGTATGGAATGAAGTAGCAGTGGACATGTTTGGGCCTCTACCTAACAGCAAGCATGTCCTGGTAATTATGGATGAAATGTCAAGGTTTCCAGAGATAGACTTGATACGATCCACGGCAGCACATGCGGTCATTCCAGCACTAGACAAAACCTTCGCCGACTACGGCATTCCAACAGTTGTGAAATCTGATAATGGTCCACAGTTTAGTGGACAAGAATTCAGAATGTTCTAGGATTCCACCACCGGAAAATGACCCCACTATGGCCACAGGCAAATGGCACCGTAGAATGTTTCATGGCAAACCTAAAACGCACCCTACAAATATGCTCAGTCACAAGAGGATCATTCATGCAAGCGATCTGCAACCTACTCGGGGACTATCTGAACACCCCTCACAGTTCCACAGGAGTGTGCCCATCAGAACTCATGTTCGGCAGAATTGTTAGAACCAACATCTCACATTTAAGTACCAGCGAGGTCTCGGCTGACCCGGAACTGAAGGCGAGAGAAAAGGACACAGAAAGCAAGGAAAAAAGGAAAACATATGCTGATGGGAGGACGAAGGTAAAGGAACCAGAAGTATGCCTCAGGGACCAAGTATTGGTGTGCCAAACACAAGGATCCAAAGAGACACCACCCCTCTCGAGCTCTTCGTTCCTCTACCTCTAACTCCCTCAGGGTCAGTCATTTTTCAAAGAAACGAGATGTGGCCTCCCTCTAGAACAGCCTTCCTGCCACTCTAAAACTTGAGGCGAACCATCTCCGGTTCCGGAAGCACCTCAAGGCCTTCCTTTTTGCTTCTTCCTTTGCCGCCTCCTCTCCCCTGTTGATCTGTTGCTCTCTTGGCACCGTGCACCTGACCACCCTCTGTCCTCCGGGCCCAGGTACCTGCTCACCCTGCCACCCTCCCGCACTGCCTCCGGGCCATCCCTTGCACAGGGGCCTGTATCTGTACCCATACAGCCCCCCCCTTTTCTTCCTTCACTTATCAGACCTACCCTGTCTGTTGCCTTAGACCAAGCACTTGCCACTTGCGTGCTGCACTACCACTGTTTGTTGCCTTCATTATTTATTTATTTCTACTTATCTGTTTCTCCTTTGCTCCGCACTTTCCATTTCCGCCCCTGAACATGCACTTTTCCACTCCCCCTCTCCCATGCACTTGCACGGTGTCAATGTCGCTGGGCCTAGTAAGATCGTTGTTTTTGTTCTCCCCTGTTCCCCTCCCTTGCCTTGTCACGCTCTGAAACACTTGTGTACGAGCACGTTAGAAATAAAATATCAATTCAATTCAATTCAATCCACAGCCCATGACAGTTACCCACATTAAGGGATCCATGGTAACAGCAGCAAGTCCGAATGGCACAATCACCAGAAATTCCTCTTTCTTCAAAAGACTGGAAAGAGAGGCAACACAGCAGATTGAAGAGAGCGTCTCCTTTGAGGACGGCTCCGATAGCTGCTCCGACTTCATGGACGCTTACGTGGACACAGACAATAGTGACAGCGAGAGGACGATCACCTACCAGTGATTCACAGCCCTTCCAAAAGAACAATACGAAGACCTACAAGATGGATAGAAGAAAGTGGGTAAAGAAATACGTTCGTTGTTAAGTGAGGGGGAGATGTAGCATACCATCTTTATGTTTATTGTAAGCTTAGGGCGGACCCAGTCTTCTGTCCATGGCAAGCGCGTAAGCGGGCAGGGGTAGGCGGGGTTACCACCTAATTGTTCGGCAGTTGCTGCATAGAAATAAAGGAGATAAGACACACGCTGCCTTCATCTCTGTGTCTTCATTGTTTGTCTTTATTGCACCGTTGCATTGAATACAGCACAACACATACTTTCTTATAAAGTAAAGACAGTTTGAATCCTCCAATGAAATCTAGGTAAGCCTTTCCCAGCAGTAAAAGTGTTCAACGGATTACAACCTATAAGGGACAAGCAATGCCAAAGTTAATGCACTCCGAAGAGTGCCTTTAGGGAACCAGGACAGGCAAAGTCTGGACAAAGTCTATAGTTCTGATGCACTTCCTGGATACAGTCTTTCACAAAGTTAGTTAGTTCAAGAACATCACTGAAGGAACACAAGCTGTTAGGCCTGTGCAAGGGGAGTTGAAGTCAACTCGAAAGGTTAAGAATGTGAGAAAGCACGACTTAAGGCAAGACGGTAAGTACCCCAAGCCCAAAAAGTAACTCTGGTTTGAAGAAAGTGATCTAGCTGGATTCCGTCTTGCTACAGCGAAGCAGATTCTGGTTCCTGAGCCTCAGTCATGGGGACAAGAGGGAGGATTGTCTGGAGGGCTCCTGCAGCATACTCAGGAAAGGGTTTGGTAACTACGGGTTTTCTTCGATTCAGGGGCTCTTTATGGTTTCAGCACCTCGCAACCAGCATGATGCAGATCGAATATCTCTGGTTGTACTTTCTCTGCTCCCTCGGTCATGGGCTCTGGTGAGGGGACTCTGGATTGGGATTTCCTGCTTCTTGAGTGACCTTAAGAGGCTCCTGGAGCATTTGGCCAGATTCATTCCGTGGCAGACGTTGCACTCGGTTATGGACACTCGACCCCTGGCATTGGGCTTCTGCAGCACTGGAGAGGCACAGCAAGTCGTCGGGGATTGCATTAAAGAGGAGTTTGTCTCGGGGTTAGTTGGTCCCACTAACCCAAGCGGAGAAGTTTCGTCTGGATCTTCTCTGTTGATACAAAAAAGGAGATAAGCACAGCAGCAGGGCTTCATCGGGCAATTCGAGGTCCAGGAGGTTGCAGCAGGCTTCTCTTCACGATTTCTTCTTCAGATGTTTCTTCCAGTGGTCGACTCTGCCTCTAGTCCCAAAACCCTTGCCTTTTATGCGAGTTTCCCATTAATTCACAGCCTAGGCTGTCAATCACACAGCAGGGTGGCTGTCCTTCCCAGACAGCCAATCGACAAATCAGGACTGTTTTTTTGCAGGCATTCCTAGCAAGAAAGGACAAGTGAGTTCGGGAACCTCCCTCACGTCCCACCCTTCCGGACACAGTGGAGCCAGGGGCGGGCTTCAGGGCTGAAGCCCGCCAAAAGCAAAGCACACAAATGGCTCAAATCTGTGTCTCAGCGCCCAGAGTAAAAGCCAATAAAGACGTCACAAACAGAAAATGGCAAAAAAAGAAGACTGGGGCCATTTTGACAAAACGGTCACCCATGGGTGCTGTACTGCAGCTGAGGGTTTAACCTGCGGTATAAACACACATTGGTAGTAAAAAGTAAACCACTGCCACCTGCCATTTAAAGTAGTGAGGTTAACAAAATATGTTGCTTGAGAAAGTAGGATAAGGGGCTACTAGGTAACCCGCCAGCACTCCACATAAGATGGTGTACACTGGACCTACAAAGTAAAAAGGTAATTAAGATCAATTTCACCTCATTATTCTTGGGAACTGTAGTTCACCAAAGAAAAGGTATTTAAACCTTAAGAGAAATCTGAAGGACTCCTCAGTGACACTGCACTGAAGGCGCTGTGCGTCACTTTATAAAAAGCAGATGCCTATGGAGTTTGTAAGACTCCAAAAACAGTAAAAACATAAAATCCTAATCAGGGAAAAACACATGAGAGAAGAAAAAGATCACACTCGCTCAGGAGTTAAAATTCAAAAGTCCTAAGTCCAGCAAAAGAGCTGGGCGTCTCTAAGGTGTGAGGAAATTAGCACAGAAATGAAAATTCTCCCCAACAATGATCTACTCTCCATCCCCAGCATGATCAAATCCCAAACTGTTGTTTCAGACTGGATTGAGCAGCACAGCACTTTGCTAAATACAAATCTATAATAAGAGAATATCATCTTGCTACATTATTTCATCATTTTTCAGAAAGGTCCACATGACATTCTCATGATTTGGTTTGAGTGTGTTATGTACATTAGATGTCATGCAAACCCCATAGAGGAAGTGTTTGGTTTGAACATGGTATGTACATTAGGTGTCAATGGACCCCCGCAGAGGTAGGGTTTGGTTTGAACATGGTATATACATTAGATGTATTGGGACCCCCCATAGAGGTAGGGTTTGGTTTGAACATGGTATATACATTAGATGTATTGGGACCCCCCCATAGAGGTAGGGTTTGGTTTGAACATGGTATATACATTAGATGTATTGGGACCCCCCATAGAGGTAGGGTTTGGTTTGAACATGGTATATACATTAGCTGTCATGGGACCCCAGAGAGGTAGGGTTTGGTTTGAACATGGTATATACATTAGATGTATTGGGACCCCCCATAGAGGTAGGGTTTGGTTTGAGCATTTTATTTACATTAGATGTCATGGGACCCCCGTAGAGGTAGCGTTTGGTTTGAACATTGTATATACATTAGCTGTCATGGGACCCCAGAGAGGTAGGGTTTGGTTTGAACATTTTATATACATTAGATGTAATGGGACCCCCATAGAGGTAGGGCTTGGTTTGAACATTGTATATACATTAGATGCCATGGTAACCCCGCAGAGGTAAGGTTTGGTTTGAACATTTTATATACATTAGATGTAATGGGACCCCCATAGAGGTAGGGCTTGGTTTGAACATTGTATATACATTAGATGCCATGGTAACCCCGCAGAGGTAAGGTTTGGTTTGAAAATTTTATATCCATTAGTTGTCATGGGACCCCCATAGAGGTAGGGCTTGGTTTGAACATTTTATATACATTAGATGTCATGGGGGCCCCGTAGAGGTAGGGTTTGGTTTAAACATTGTTGTTACGCTCACCTGGCTCCCACAGGGGCGTCGGTCGGACCCGGACGGCTGCTGTCTCCACCAACGTGATGCGTAGTGCAGAGATGACTGACTGGACTGGCCCTCCTAATCCTGTCTGCTTGACCCGTAGAAGTATTCTCCTGCAAGTGGAGAGATGGATTTAGCCACCCATGGGTTCAAGTGATGGCATCCCCCCACAGTCCTCCCCACTAATCACCTCTGAAGTGCCCTCTCAGCAATCTCACCTTATAATCTTGAAAGATAAGCTCTCCATCCTGCATGGATTGCAGGGGCACGTTGATGCCAGTTACTTCACTGGTTTGAAGGCGTGGGAGAGTTCCGGAGAGTATTGGCTCTGAGGTTCCTGGCGATGTTCACTCTTGTTCCCCCCTTCCTTCCTTGTCTTGCAGCTGAGTTCGTGAGAAGATGCTCTCGTGGTAGCTGGTGACGTTGCACCTGTTTAACGTGTTGTTTTCTCTCTCTTTGCAGGTGCGGCACATGAAGATGTGGAGAGTTATAGAATAATGCCTCCGGTGGTAAATCAGGTAAGTCTATGCTGATAAGAGTTATATTTGTTGGTTTTCTCGGCTCACCTTGTTGTTTTCTTTTGTCCCCCAGGTGCCGGAGTTCGGCAAAGAAATGATGGAGGCAGGGCCGAATCGAAAGATGCTGTGAGGACTGGTGAGTCTGGCACGGCGCTGCAGCTGGAGATGCGACGCGTACTGAAATGATGTTCTTATCAAGTCCGGAGGCGAGATGGATCAGAAATCAGGGGAGGAATTCGAAAATAGTTTGTTTTCTAACCTTGTCCTTTTCTTTCCTCTTTGTTTTAGGAGCTCCAGATTCGAGGCGGGCGTGGCAGAAGACTGGATGCTGAATGCAGGCACGGTTAGCGTTACGCTGCTGGATCCAGAACAACACGAAGCGTGTGCTGCTGTTCGGGCGTGGTTTAAATAGCCTCCAAAGTAGTTCCAGGTAAGAAGTTCCCCAGAACCACGCCCGAGTAAAAAATAGTCCCTGTAATAAAATAGTCCCATCCAGGCCTCACGTTGGCTTGGACTCACTTGCAGCATGGTCTGCATGAGGTAAGTAAAGTCTATGAGCCTGGCGCCAATGGCGCCAGGACTGATTTCTATGATGAGCCTGGCGCCTAAGGCGCCAGGACTGAACCGAAACAGCCCCCAGCCGTGGCTGTTGGGGTTTTAATAAGTATCTGGATGCCTGCTCCCGGAGCTGATGGGCTTGGTCCTGATGCCCGGGGGTAGGCATCATGACAATTGTATATACATTAGATGCCATGGTACCCCCGTAGAGGTAAGGTTTGGTTTGAACATTTTATATACATTAGATGTCCTGGGACACCCGTAAAGGTAGGGTTTAGTTTGAAAATTTGATATAAATTAGATGTAATGGCACCCCCAAATAGGTAGGGTTTGGTTTGAAAATTGTATGTACATTAGATGTCATTGGACCTCGAAGAGGTAGGGTTTGGTTTAAACATTTGATGCACATTAGATATCATGGGAACCCCGCAGAGGTATTCCTCAAAGTAGTAGACTTTGTCGACCTTTCAAAACAGTAGATAAACAGGAAAGGTTGAAGCACCTTCTGCTGGAGTGCGAAGAAAGTTACCTCATTAGATGACATTGGTTGGAAAAACATGTCCCGAAATTTTGGCTAGTTACCAAAGGTCTAGTATTTTGCCACTGCTGCGAATAAGTGTTATATATAGTTTGTTGGTTGAAACCTCTATTTTAGCATGTTAATTGTTAGGTAACCAAGGGGACGGTTGGTTATAACACGGCAAAGAATTGGATTATGGCCACATATAAACATACCCTGAAGGCAATAAGAAGGGAACTACATATTGGTACGAATCAAGAGCTTTTCAGAACCATCATTGATGGAGATTCATCTAAGATTTGGTCTCTACTCGGAGGTAAAATCAAAGGCCTGGAGGAAGGCACAATATGTTCTATACCTTTGCATGTATGGGTCAGCTACCTGCAGGCAAAATAGTCCCTACCCAAAGATGTAGTTACACCACACATAACTACTAAACTAGGGGGAGACCCCACTAGATACATTTGGGATAAAGAGGATATTGCTTGGGGCATGGGGAAGACCAAGGTCTCGAGGGACGCCAGGTCCTGATAACATTCCCCCTGTACTAATGAAAAGTAAATTGAGTACTTGGCTCCGACCATTGAAGGAATTATTCAACAATGTCTCTCTCAGAGGTTGGGTCCTAGAGACATGGAGACAGTCTCTCATCATCCCTATCTATAAACAAGGTGATAAGGCTGATCCCAAAAATGACAGGCCATTGCTCCTATGGATTCAGCAAGTAAAATCTTTGTGACCTTATTGCTGAAGGAACTAAGAGCAAAAATGGTCACACTACACTTGTTGTCTACCTACCAAGTAGGTTTTCGCTCAGGTATGGGGACGTCGTTAAACGCGTCTGCCATGTCCCACTTACTGGCAGCTGTAAAGAGGTGGGGTGAACTGTCTACATGGCCTCTATGGACATGTCGAATGCATTCGACACTGTAAGTAGCCAACTGTGGGCAAAACTCCTTGCATGGAACATCCCTGTACACTTGGTTCACCTCTTGGCACTGCTCCATACAGACAAGACACTGAGGGTAAGCTGAAAGGGGAGGGTTCCCTGTGCCCTGACTGACTCGATATCCACCTCTGTGGGACTACGACAGGGATGTGTGGTTGCACTAACTCTATTTAACCTCTACTTGATGAACATGCACAAAATCTGGGAGGCGGGTACAAATAACCCTGTAAAACTGGGCACGGTAACGCTCCATTGGATTGCCTTTGCAGACGATATAGTATTATTCGATCTCACTCCTATGGGTCTGCAGAGAAAGTTGAGCCTCTTTTCTAACTATGTAGTGGAGAAAAAACACAAAATTAATGGACAGAAGTCCGAATTGATGGTCTTCACGACAAAAAAGAGCCCAAAAACCTTTAATTGGAGTGGAAAACCCTTGATTGGAGTACAAACGCTAAAATATCTGGGCTATGAGGTTTCTAATAAAAGCTCTAGAGAAGGTTAGAAACTCTTAAAAATAAATTTGCCCCGCTGCTAATCAAAATGAAGCGAATTTATCCACAGCTATGTCGCTTCTGCATGAGATCCCTCCTTTCATTCTAATTGCTCAAGATGGAACCAATCCTGCTATATGGCCTGGACATTTCCTTGATTGATCTGGGCTCCCACCTTAACACCATGCAGGGTTTGTTCTGAAAAAGAACTCTTGGGCTGTGAAACCTGCTTCCAAATGCCATTATAAGACATTAATTTGTCCTGATCTCCCTGGCAGTGAGACCTTCTGGAGGAACAATGCAGAGTTTGCCAAGCTTCTGAACCCACCGCCCAACTCCCTCTATGAAAGCTGCGGACGACTCAAGCTTTACCATAACCAGGTCCAAGCAACAGATGTCGAATATTCGGCAACTCATAGGCTCCTTGACGGAAGAACTCACAACCAACACGGCTCTAAATAAAAGAAAGCTGTTTAGGTACGACTGGGTGGAAACCACTGATAAATTGGGCACGTATACACTTTATGGTGAATTACACAAAATTTAACACCAAAAGGGAAGACATTTATAAATACATCTCCATCTTTCCATGCCCAATTTTACGATATGTATATTTGAGTTTCCGCCTAAACCAGCTGCCAACGCTGGAATTTGTAAGTAAATGGGTTAACACCCGGGGAGACTCGAGCTGCCGATTTTGTGGGAATCGTTGTGTTGAGGAAAACCTAAAACATCTGTTGATGCTTTGTCCAGCCCTAGGTGAGGGTAGAACTCACCTAATGGGCATTGCTGTGCTGACAGAACTCCTCTGGGTATGACTAACGTGGGGCTCACAGCAACGCTTGATATTGCCTCTATGTCACTTTCTGCAAATTATATTAAAGAAAATGGAAAGATTCAACAATAACTTGCTTCGATGGATAAGTTCTTATATACTCCAGTCGGGCAACTCTTCCCAACGGAGACCCCAGGAGAACCCGGGGCTCCACAACGGCACTTGAGGTCTATCCGACAAGCAAACCCAGTACACTGGACTCAGAAACACATTATCGTGGAAACAAGAGGGGGCGATAAGGACAGTCCTTACCTGGCGACAGCGTCTGATCCCAGACAGGGATGTCTCGAGGGCGGTCCGCACAAGTAGTCCATGGAAGGCGTGGTGGTCTCTTAGGGACAGTGGATCCCAGCGGCAAGGAGGGGGTAAGCTGAGTAGCGGCCCCCAGAAAGCTGAGACCATGGCGGCCCGGAACGGCAAAGCAAGGAAAAGCGGGTGGATACAAACCAGAGGTACCAAGCTACCTCCTGCATGCAGATTGGGCTAGGGGACGAGTGGGGGGGTTCAAAAGAGCCCCAAACTGAAACTCTTTTTCTTTGTTTCCAGTATTCAACATGACCAGACGCCTGAATAGCCCTGGGCATATTATGAACGGGAGTGAATGACAAAGGGCTAGAAGAACCGCTCCATTTTGGCAGAGACAGAGCGGAGACGCCCTTCCTTGAGGTTGAAGCAGAACCTTTCTTTGTTATCCTACTCAGCAAAAACGTCCCTACCTTAAAAAACAACCCAGAATAAAGAACCTTTTTGTTTCATACCGCGACAGGTGTGCTTCCTTTTTACATATGCACGTTTTTCCTTTTATATTTTTATTTCTATTTTTATTCTTATCTCTATGTATGAATTTGAAGTAAGTGCAATGTATATGCGAAAAGTTTAAACTTTTGTATTAACTATACTACAGTAACTAAATTAAAAAATGTAAAGATTTGTTGTCCTTGATGGTTCTGGAGGAGCAAGGGGAAACCTGTTTGGAGGAGACCTTCCTAGAGCCGACATCAGGTGTGACAGAGGAGAAGGAGGAGAGAGAGGAAGGCCGGTGGGAGGCCATAGGAGGTAAGGGGGTGGGGGAGTGGTTGGTGGAAAGGGTAGCAAGGGTGCTCAGGATGTCCAGAGTTTTAGTGGTGAAGTGAATGGCCAGTGTGTTGCAGAGGGCCTGGGACGGAAGAGGCAAGGAGGAGACTGCAGAAGGGTTGGCTACTTCCCTGCAGATCCCCGTGCCTGGATGTGGGCCATTTCCTTGGCACGGATGGAGAGTCTGTATTGCCTTTGTAGCAGGCGGCAGGCCAGTTTGTCAGAGGGTGAGCCTGAGGTTTGCCTTTTCCGTTCCGCAGCTCTGCACTTGTGTTTCAGGGCTGAAAGTTCAGAGTCATACCAGGTGTTGCGCTTGGAGGCAGGTTTCAGGCGGATCCTCATGGCTGGGGCAATAATGTCCAGAGTCTTAGCAATGGCCAGAAAGAGGTTACTGAGAGCAGTGTCAGAGGTAGAGTCTGGGGTGGCGGAGAGGGAGGATGAAAGTGGAAGGGAAGGCAACAGCTCACACTCGTTTCATCAGACGGATGTTCGTAAACAAGGTTGGCAGGACTGGAGGAGGTGCAGTCAGAGTGCCGAGGGGACCTAGGTAAAACAAGAGGAGAGAATGGTCAGACCCGGAGAGAGGTGTGATCAAAGGGAGGCAGAGTGAAAGATCAGAGTGGACGAGAGCATTGAGAGTGTTTCCTGCTGTGTGGGTTGGATCCCCCCCATTACACAGTGCAATCAGAAGTAAACCAAACGCTTCAGATGTCAGAACCAGAAATGAATGCAATCATTTTATCAGCATGGTCCCATTGTCACTTCGGGGTCACCCTCCAACCTTAGGGTTTATCCAGATCTCTCAGGTCTTCCCCTGTCTCGCAGCAGATGTGTCCTCCAGAAATTAACACATTGCCCCAGATGTCACCCACTGAAATTGACACAATGCTGCAAATGTGCACACCAGAAATGAACACAATGCTCCAAGTCTTGCTTTCATGCCTGGTCACAATATTACAAATGCAGCATAAAGAACTGGACACAATACTCTAGATGAGGCCTCCAAAAATGGACACAGTACTCTAGATGAGGCCTCCAGAAATGGATACAGTACTCTAGATGAGGCCTCCAGAAATGGGCACAGTATTCGAGATGAGGCCTACAGAAAAAGACAGTACTCTAGATGAGGCCTTCGGAAATGGGCACCGTACTCTAGATCAGGCCTCCAGAAATGGACATATACTGGGACTCTCTTGCACAGGAAAAGGTTGAGGTGTGCAATGACTAATAAGAAACCCAGTTCCTTTGGTTTCCCTGTTCATTTTTAATAGTTCCACTCCTTTTTTTTATAATTCTGGTAGGATTATTTCTACAGTTAAAGCATAGTTCTTATTTTTTTACTGATCAGCGTTTTGAAGTCATCAACTTCTTTTTGGCTCCTGCTGAGCTGCTAAGCAGTAAAACCATGTGTAGGAACCGGATAAATGATGCTTTAAATCAACTCTGAGGTTCTGGAGGGGATTAAATAAGAACCATTTCAAATCGTTGAGCATAAACGAGAGCCCTTCCGAAACATGGTGAATACATGCTACATGTTGCCTGGGTCTAGGGGTAACACAGCGATCATGGGGTCACTGTATCCCGCCCGGGGTTTCATAATGAGGCATTCCAGCCGACGGGGAGAGTGCTGTAACAGGTGTTATTGGACCAATCCAGACTTACAGGCACGGCAGAAGCCGAGGGTGCATGGCAAGGGCAAAGAACGAGGACAACTATTACAGCCCTCATCTTCAGAGAGGGACCTGAACTTGGGTGGTAGCTGTTACTGAATGACCCTTACATGCTGCCTACACTGGGCCGAAAAGGAAATGTGGGAGCGGCGGGGGGTGGAAGGCTTTTTCAACCTCTAATTTGTATTAAAAACATGGAAAAAAAGAATACCTTTTTGAGGTGTACTGGTTTTTATTTGTATTTGAAACTTAAATATTGTACTACATATTTTCCATTTTCATCATTTATTTATTTCCTAAGGACATTTTGGCAATAGTAGACAAAGTAGGCAAATCATTCGGGAGGAAGCCACTGCGCTCAAACATTTCACACTTTTAGTGCAAAACATTGCAGCGTTTCTCGGATGTCATTTTCTGGATCTCGGGCTCCAGTGACGTTGTGGCTACTCTCAGAATCGCATGGAGATGGTGGTCAGCGAGTCTTTTCTTAGACTGGATTTATGCAATTTCATCTGAGAGAAAACTTGCTCACAGATGTGGGCACTGCTAAACATGGATACCATCTTTAATGCTTCCTGTGACAGATCGGGAAATCGAGCAGTGTTCAGAGACTGGTAAAAGGCTAATGAAGGCATCGCTCTGTGTTTATTCTGAAGACCAATCACTTCCAGTAGAAGGTCAGGTGGTACATTTTAACCATCAGCAGAGAAAGGGTCTGCAAAAAGTTTAGAAGAGGCTTGGTGGGATTTAAATTGTGTGAAACGATTCCCAAAAACAACTTGCAATTCCATCAGGCGCATCACATGCCGATGCCACGCTACATACTTCTCACGGGGGAAAACCTCTGCACATGCCGGAAGTGTGCCAACATCCCTTTCTCCAGTTGGGCTGTCAGAAGTCTTAACTTTATTTCAAAGGCACAAACTGCCTCAAACAGATCAGAGATTAGATTTTGGCTTCCTTGCAACTTTAAATTTAATTTATTTTCTTTATCTCTATTTGATTATTAAAGAACCTTTAGAACCACCAAACAATAAAACATTCCATTTACAAACAGTGCTCTACAAGATCACAACACTAAGTACAATTCATCATTTTTAATTAAGCACATGAACTGTCTCTAATTCAGTGACAATAGGCAATTATGTATGTATTACAGTTCCCAAGTTAAAATAAACATAAAAGAAGATGTTAAAAGAAGACATCAGCACCCACGGTCTACTAGGTTTACATATGTAAAAATACACATTTTAGTGCACAATGTCCTCAAAATCCATAAAACACTTATGCGTAAGCTAAAACCAAATGTACTGCAAAATATATGATTAAAAGCTATTTAAAACCAATGTTCCTACTCGGGAGCCACACCCAATATAGGGCTATACGAACAATCTCTGACCTGCTATTGAGAAATAAGATCAAAATGCCTTGTTCTTTATCGAGTCATAATTGTGCACATAATCGCTGAGTATGGTCATATACACTGGCCCCAAAACTTTACATTCAGTGAATACATGCTTGGGTGTCCCAATTAATACTGGTATATTACAAATATAGCATGTCCAATCGGGTAATGGGATCTTAAGGAGTGCGCCCTTAAATACAAAAACTGGCAGCTGGTTTGTGCGCAATCTTGCTCATCAATGCCCCGCATATTCAAATCCCTACCCAGAAGGGTTAACTGGTTATCAGATGTTCCACCCCAGGACGAAAAGATCTCTTCCAGAATCGCATTGCGTTTCTGGGGGGATATACAAGTTTACAATCAGCACCTTGCGCATCTCATACTTTACATCAAGCCTCAGTTGACAGCCTGGATGAAACTGCTCACAGTTGGTAGGGCTATTTGGCGTGAGCCAATTTCTTGGCTGACTCCAATTATTAGCCCTCCATACGGTCTACCCCTTGGTCCCTTATTTGCCATAACCTGATATAAGTGGTATCCATCAACATGCAACGTAGAGTCGAGCCAGGTTTCCTGTAGGTGAAACACATCATAGCTCGCGAGTAAAGGCATCGAGCCATCTTTATATAAAAGGTGGCTGAATCCCCTCGTTGTCCATCGTGCAATACCATAAGTTAATTTCCCTCTTCCTGATGGGTCCATTTGGTGCATCGTGTTCCAATCCCCGGGGCCCAATTCATTCTGTCGGTCCCAACCTCCACATTGCCCTACCAGTGACTAGCTACAGGAGACACACTAGAGTTTCTGAATGGTGGTCGGGTGCCTGGATGGTGAAAACTTTCCGCACTTGCCTCAGCATCGGCCTGACTAGACATTACGTTTCTTTGTGTTCTGATCACAACCGACAGACAATTGAAATCCCCAACTCTTCAGAATATCTACACATGTACATAACAATGAAACAACCACTGGTGATACAATCTTATCGGGGCCCAAATTTGTCGAACTGTCCCATTTGGGCAACTCAATTTGCAACAAATCACAGGAGCTGATCATGGACACGCACGAGATTCTCGTCAACATCAGTGATAGGAGTGAACGACTTAGGAAGGGACTGTTGGCAGCTAGATACATTTCTTCTACCCTCACTAGTTTACGGAGGGTAGATGGACCAATATAACTGCAACCTAAAGCACCGTCTTGTACACCTCTCTCTCCCAGCCCTTGGCAACAAAGGCAGAATTAAATCCCCCGTTGGGATTTTCAACACTTGACATACGCGCTGCCACTAATCGTTGATTATCTGTGTTAAGGGCACCACTGGCAGGTATCTTACAGTGGACTGGTGAATTACTGTACACCCTGATAATTCTTGTGTATTTCATCAGGACTCAGGGACGTCTATCACTGGCAACAAAATGGACGTCGCGGTAGGAGGGGTCAGGGCCTTAATTGGAGGGGAATTCGCCCTCGGGCAAGTCCATTTATCCAGTGGGCGTCTTAACGTAACTTGCCTCACAGATCCATCACCCTGAATTTTGGAGAATGTTTTTGGCTTGGTGGGAGGCGCTCCACTACCTACCCAATGTGAGGTTGAAGGTCTGAGAATCGTAGTCCACAAGCATACTTGCTTGGGAGCTTCATGCAAGTGGCCATTGGGCTCTCGTCGCGTTTTTCTGATATTTATTATAGGTGGTGAGCTGTTCATCACTGAAATTACATTGCAAAGAGCTTCCAGCGCCTCGTCTTCAAGGCAGGCTGCAATGTTTAGAGTTGCAACAGTAATGAAGAAGTGGGCCGTTCCTCCCAAACTGGTAAAAAAAGATTGTGTTGCTGGTATCCTACCTGATTGCAGCTTATGACCACTGTATGTCTTTTTAACTTTGTTTTTACCTTCCAAATGGGCAGAATCAAGGTAATTGTCCCGAAGGATGTCCACTACTTTAGCTGTTATTGTGTGTAATTCTTGCAGCTCAGCCGCCATAATCGTACACGGTCAAAATAATGGCTCTATTTTTGCAAGGATGGTGTTAGTCAAACAATACAGGGATGGCGTGCCTACATCGTAACCATTTCTTTGTGAAGTGATCGAAGCTTCGTCACTGTGGCTTCCATCACCTGTTGTCTCTGGACTGGAGACCAATGCTCCCAAATTTGGGCTGCTGGACAAATTAGTACCCATGATATTTTCATAAGTCCCTGGGTACCTCCCTACCGAGTTAAGTCTTAAGTTGTTACATAAAATGAGCAGGAAGCAGTTGTTGTCAATTGCCAAAGGGGAACCTAATGAGGATTTATCAAAGTCGTCAACTGGGCCAATAGAAGTGGTATTGAAAGGATGATTGCTTGACGCCACGCCTCCACCAACCAGTGTTCTTTGATATATCAGTGTCAGTTGAGGCTACCAGAGCTCACTCCAGGACAATAGGTGTTAGGAAAGATTTTCCTTTATGTGCAATTTTCCCTCCATTTGTGAACCCTCCAAAATTTTTGCTTTTGTTTGGCTGACCTAACCTGACTTTTACCAGTGGCGTACAGCCTTCAGCTGCACTCCTCTGGGCTTTCACTCATTTGTTATGGGGGAAACTGATACGTCCTACCGGCTGTCAGTACTGGGAAACTATGTTTCCTTTAGTCTTTGACTATGTTGCCATTTCTTGGTAACTTTTTATCTATGTGCCAAGTACCTTACAGTACCACGCACAGGGGTCATTTTGTTTTATGGTCCTATCCACCCTCTAAAGATACTTTGGTGTTTGTTCAAGTGTGCCTAGGTGAAACTGTTGATAGCAGTTTACTTTTAAAGTATTTTTACTTCGTTTTTATGTTACATACCGCGTTTACCGTTTTTGGCCCAAGACTGTGGCCCGTGTCGAAAATGGCCATGCCACAAAATCTTTTGTTCTGTCCTTCGTCCCTTTTGTCCCTTTGCCTTCCCCCAGGTCGAGAGACATGGGCATTCCTTATTTGGCAAGCAGCCTCCCCAAAAACTGTTTCTTTCTAGTGGGGCAGGACTTTGCTTAATCAGCCAATTAATTGAATGCGGAGCGTTCGCACAGCAAGGCTCAGAGTTTTCCTTTGCTTTCTTAGGTCGCTGTGTATCCGCAATAAGGCTAACAACGTCCAAGTGAGTAAATGGATCCACCAAAGTAAATAATGTCAACAGAGCTCCACAGCCGACAGCACTCGTCGAGGCACTCCTCGACTCATTCAAATGGCCCGTCAGGTCAATCAGAAAAGGTGGTTGATGTCTATACTGAAGGGCTTGCATCATAATACGGGTGGCGTGTGACACTGGATGACTCTGGTACTACGTCCGCTAGAGTCCTGATCAGTAGGGGTGGGGGATCAAACATGGATGTTTACTGGCCCCTCTGCTGTTTAATATATACTTGGCTGACCGTCTTAGGCATTTTTCTGCAGTTGTTGGATGCTGCCCAAGATTTGTGGGATCGTCGATCCCGTGTATGCTTTATGCAGACGATTTAGTGATATTTAATCACACTTATTGCAGGGCAAGAGAGACGTTTGATGAATTGATTACATACACAGACGAAAATGTTGGTAACAGCTAAGAAGGTAAATCGACCTATCTTTTCCACTAGTTTGGGCAACTTAGCCTTTGTTGAGAAATATGCTTATTTGGAACTAGAAATTAGTGCTAGAAAGGACTATGCACATATAATAGAGCCAAGACGATCAAGGCGGGATGCCCGACACATAATTGACAAATTTGCCAATCATACGGCTGGCTTTTCCATTGAGGGGATCATTATCCTCTATAAACAAAGCTATTGTATGGACTGGAAGCTCTGGTTATGGGTGATTTAAGCTGGTTGGATAAGGTGGAGTGTTATTTTTGGAGAAGAGTGTTAAAATTCCCTCGCTCGACTCTGGTGAATATGTTAGGCTTGAATTGGGTTTAGTCTCTTTGAAGGGCTTACTGCTTACAAGGGAAGGTGCTTTACATCTAAAACCCAACTCTAACCTTAAATGCCAATTATTAGTGGTTGGGAGGGGATAGGAGGGTAGAGTCAGGACACAGGGAAGGCGAATTTAAACTCCTAAACGATCGAGAAGCTGAATCAGAACATAAACAGCACCCACATTTTGATTGAGGTACTAAGTTTGATACCCTGAAAACCCTATTTAGGAGGAAATTGGAGCGATGGGCGTGGGCTAACAACTACGCCCGCCCTTCGACCCGGAGATCTTATGAATATGTATCAAAAGTAACACAACTTTTCAGTCATAAAAGCACAGTCAGCTACCCAGTCAATATCTTGCATGACATTCCCTTTTCGCTTCAGAACATTACCACGACTAAGCCAGCGAACATCAGCATGATATAGGACATCACCATACCCAGCTTTGGCGCGCGCATTTGGAAGTGCAGTTGGCAATATTGGCAGAGGAGTCTATGGGTTATTTGATCCCGGTCTGTACTAGTAATCCTGAAGCATTGAAATCTGCTGTGGAACTCTGGAACTTTAAAGAGGACCTTGTACCCTACTTACAGCCTACTCACTGTATTATTGGTGAAAGGTTATTGCGGTCCTAAGCCACCCCATAAAACCCCCCAATCACCACCACCCCCCGGCCCCGGAAACACTGTAAAACTGGTTGCGCTCGTGCATTTGGAAGTGCACAGGAAGTGCAGTTTGCAGTGCTGCTGTGCCTCTACTTTTGTACATCTCAGCTGCCACTTCGGGCGTTTCAGGTACAGTCTGCCGGATACCCAGCCTTATTTAAGCCCTCCATCCTGTTTCCCATCCTAGTGACGTTTAATGTCTGAGCCTGGTGTGCCTCTCGTTATTATTATCGACCGAGAGAGCATTACTAAGTCCAACACTGAAAATTGGTGGGGGGGGGTGTTCGATCCTTGTTGTGCTAATGATTATGGGGGGAGCTATTTAAAGCTAGCAATTATCCCTCCAATGATAACTCATTATAGGCTAATCACATTGACGTAATCATTGAGTTGTAAGACACACAGGAGATATAAAGGAAAATAAACAGTTATTTTGAGTGGCAGATACTCGTGGTGCTAGGTAGAGCTGGAACCCGATGACCGGGTAAGAATGTCGCAATTGGCAATGGTTACGCTTACTGACAGAGATGAGAATGGGAAATGCATGAATGGTACCCAAGACTTGAGGCCCCTGCGTGATTCAATGATTGATAAAGAGGATTCAAAGCACATGCTGCGTCGCCGCCGAATGGGTACCCCGAAAGTAGTTACCAGGGCGGCAGCGTCTGTAAACACAAGAAAGCGGAACACCTTCTTTCAAAAAGGTAAATAAGCTAAGGAAAATAAGGAAGAGAAAGCAGCCAGGAGATTGGGTCTGACCAGAATCTCTCTTTGGAATGCTTAGGATCCAAGTTTAGTGATTACATGATCTCTGTGAACAACAAAGGTGTCCAAGACGACTTGTTGCAATTGTCTGCAACGGCACCGCTGGGCTAAGCACCAGGGGTCAGACAGGAATCAAGTGAAGAGTTGATTTTTCTAGATGCCACAGCTCCTGTCCCGACAACGATGGGTACATCGGTGATAGGGCTCAAGGCAATCCCTGCGAAAGAACCCGATGCCAGGAATAAACAAAATGTGCTAACATCTGACACAGGACTGATAACAGTTATGATACAGAATTCAAATACTGATGAGATATTAAACCAGGCCAATCATAAGTTAAACATAGATATACCAAGTGACAGTATGGAGGTAGAATATATTGGTGACTTGTACGATGTTTCTTCTACCTCCTGTCCAATGACCTCCAAATCTTTTTCAAAGCGAGTACCAGTATTGGTAATCATATGGACCACCCTATGAATACTCAGGCATATCCCCCATTTCTCCGGATGGTAACATAAAAGACACAGGTGTGAAAGAGGCTATTAGCATAATGAATTCACTGGCTCCCCTGAGAGTAGTATGACGAGCAGGACGTCAAACGAAATGTTTATGGGGTTTGAATGTCTGTTAACATCCTTAATAACAAAATGTGAACATCTTGAAAATAAAATGGATATTCAATCTGTGCTACTACACAAGAGCATTAATCGGAGTAGAAAAAATCATTCGAGATCAAGCTTCTAATACGGAATTATCTGGAGGTGTGATTAGCACAAACTTCATTTTTACAGCCCCAAATACCAACACGGATATTGAAACTCTACTTACTAGCACTAGTGCTACCCTAAAGTGCCCGTTCCTTCTAAGGGATGCACTGCTAAAAGGAAAAAGACTTATTTCACATGCCTTTGTGTATGCTAAACGGGCTAAAACGGTTTATAGTGATTATTTCGACAGTCAAAGTTTCTACATACAAAAGTTTCGACACAAAAACATTGAAAAAAGGTTTTCAAGGCATTTATTTTTTACATTTTTTTAATGGGGGTGGGTTCTCCCCCACCCCCTGTTTTCTTTTTTAAAAAACTTTTTTTCTATACGAAACTAAAATAAAACTTGTAACATGAAAAAAATGCATTCAAAATCTTGTTTTTTGCCGAAACATTGCATTCGAAACTTTTGTACGTAGCAACTATTTTTTCGAACCTATAACTGGATACCGGCTAAAACACATAAGAATCCATGTCGTGTGGCTGCGGCAAATGTCCCAGGTAACTCAATTGACTGCTAAGAGACGGAAGGGAGCTCGATCAGTGGAAACCCTATGAGTCTACCCCCGCATTCTACTGGTCCGACATCTCTGGGAGTGAAAGAAATTGAAATATCACATGCTGGGAATACACAACAGGCAGGGTTGTAAAAAAGTACTCCTGCCATAATCTCTAATGTTAATATATCAAATGATCAGACTGGTCAAACAAAATTAACAGACACCTGGCCCCTAAAAACCTCCAGCTTGGTGCATGCAGCCTCTCCCTCGAGGTCAGGAGTAACTATGAGCGCCCTACAAATGAAACCGATATCGACAGAGAAGTACCTACACTCCTTTACATAGAGCTGCAATTTTGAGCGTCTTTCCCTCAGTTGCTGCTTTAGGAGTAACATGCTCAGGTGACAATAAAATAGTCGATCAGATTGATCATATATCTATGAGTATTTCGAACATATGGTTCAATTCCGAGGCAATGCTTGAATACATATTAAAATATGAGACTGAATTGTATAGCCTTGGCTATATTTGTAGTATAGTGAACCTTCCTTCGGTGAAATTAAAAAAGTGTAAAGCTGTCACTATAAATGAACATAATAAATGCTGTAGTGCCATCACCAAATAATGGAATGAAACACTCTGGGAATGACCGCACTAGAGACGCCCCTTAGCTGATGTAGGTACATCCCTTGCGAATACAAACAAAAGGAGTCCGCGAGAAGCCTGCCTGACTAATAGCAATATGGCTGGTGACTCTGTTGGACTCTCATACCTCGGGTGCACGAGCAAAGATGATGGGTACTGGCAATGGTTCCCCTCGGTCTTCAAGTCCCATTTTGCCATGATGAGTCCATGACTTCGATATCCTTTGCTCATGGAATACGAGGGGGTTCTCACATCGGTTTGGTAACGATGGTCTGTGATCAGTGATGGATCTATTATTGGTAATAGTGTTGCAAGAAACATGCCTTGTGGAAAATGTATGTTTAGACGGCCGAATGACAGTCCAAAAGATCACCACAAAAGGTTGCTTTGGTCGGCCACAAGGTGGGCTGTTGATATTGTTAAGGCATCCACGTCCACTCATTGAGATACCTAGTGTGTTGACCATGGTTCTAGCGGGATGACGGAACTGTGATAATCGTTAATGTATATGATCCACCTAAAGGTGGGTCAACTCGAGGTAATGTTATAGCAGTGAAACACATTATTGAAAAGCTTAAGCAAAGGCTCCCCATTTGGATCAGAGGGGACTTCAATGCTGATATAGATCTATCTGATAGTGACTTTCAAGTGTTAACAGTATCTGCTGCTATTTGCCAGGGTGGTTCCAAAAGAAAGAAGAGCGCATGGATATCCCTCTTCGAAGGACATGGCTTTATTTGCGTGAGTAGGCTCTGTGCGAGAGACGTGCAGAGGGCTTTTACACGTGTGAGTGGTATGAGTGACCCAACGCTTCACTATGTGTTTGTGAACCAATTAGGTTTAGCATTGGTCAAGGATATGGCAATATCTTCTCGAGAAGAAAGTGACCATTTACCCGTGTGTGTTCTGTTTAATCTATGAGCACATTGGTAATGCAAAGAGATCAGGATTTGAATGGCAATATATTTGTAAATGGTGGAGAGAACCGTATTCAATGGCACCCCTGTAATCTAGCCAAGGCCAAAGTGGCTTCAGACCTATTGTTTCCGGTCTTTATTGAGCAATTTTCGAGTGATTTATCCTCCCTCGTAATAAATATAGGTGAAGCTTGCTCAGCTATGATTGGGTCCACAAAGAACTTCATTGGTAAACAAAGGACGTATAAAACTCACTTTGAGTGCTCCAATAAAAGACATCATATGCAAAATAATTATTACCCAAAGATCAATGCCGGCAACAACAAAAAACTACAGTTGAGCATTGAGGAATGGCCGTCTCCCACCAGGCTGCCTTATACTGACGTTGAAACCAACATAAGAATCAAAGATGCCAACAGCCTCTATCTCCGTTGGCTTAAAGATCGCAAGTCTTGATGCAAAAAAACGAAAGATGGTTACATATTGGTCACTTAGCTCTAACCAATAACAATACCACCATCTAGAGAGAAATAAAGACTGGGCCTAAAAGTGATATACTGATAAATTGCGTCCCGAAGAGATATGGGTAGAACATATCCTAGAGCTTGTCATAGAGAGGATTTAGCAATACATATGCCAGATAATGTTTGGACTTGTTAAAGCAACCGTACTGGATAATACACTCATAATCGAAAAGCTAAGTAGAACACGAGCACCAGGGCTGGATGGCACAAGTAATGGTCTGCTGAAGATGTCCACTGTTACGTGGGCGTGTGCAGGTTTTACAGATATTGGGAAGTCTCTTATTATAAATTCATGGAAGCAGAGGCACATCCTACCTATCTATAAGAAGGGCCAACGCATCGATCCAAAAAACTACTGTATGTTTGTGAGGCTGGATATTCTGGCAAAGATCTTTGTGATTGTGCTTCATGTTGAAGTGAACTTATGCATGCATTCAAATGCCGCCCTAAGTAAATATCAAACCGGCTTCAGAACTAGATCCTCTAGCTCACATAACATCCTCATGTTAGTATCTTCAGTGGAATATGCTTCGACACACAGACAATCGACAATATATGGTGCCTATATTGATTTTAGTGCCGCCTTTGACACTGTGCTATGTAACAACTTATGGCAGAAATTAGTTGATTGGAATATTCCTATGGAGCTGCTGAGGATGATTATGCTGCTGTATTCTGAGACCGGTGGGAAATTCCGCCTTAACGGGACCCTGGACAATTGTCTGCTTTTATTGCAACAGGCATATGGGTAAAGCAAGGTTGCATCATAGCCGACACCCTTTTTAACTTATATTTAGCTGATCTTCAACTGCAATTTACCAATAATGATATTCGTCCAGTTAAAGTAGGTTCTCAGAGGATCAGCTGGTTAGCATACGCTGACAACTTGCTGTTGCTGGATTACACCCCGATGGGGCTTCAGACACTGATTAATGGGCTATGAGTATTTGAGAATGAAAATGGCCTAAAGGAGAATATAGCAAAAAGCAAGGTCATGGAGTTTGCTGGCAAAATGAAACCAACAATTAGATTTGGTTGGTTGCTTGATGGAATTAAATTTGAGTGTCTCAAATCTTATAAATATTTGGGTCTGCGCGTTGATGACGCGCTCAATTGGAAAGTTCATTGGGAAGGAATGAAATGCAAATGTCTGAAAATGTTGGGCATCATTAGTTCCTTTATTGGGAGGAATGGTGGTGTTTCTATTAAAACAATTGTACCCCTATATTCTTCCAGAATCGTACCTGTGCTGACCTATGACATTGAGATTTGGGGACATGCATTTACAGTAGACCTTATTAAATTTTTGCATGCCGCAGTCCCTGTCTATAGAATATCGATACTTTGAGTTAAGTATGATTGGGATTTCATCTGCTTTGATATCTAGAACATTTATGTGTTTTGTGAACCTGTCCGCTTTGAGCAATGGCACGGCTATGGTCGACTATGTAAAAGCATTCCTGTGCTTATAGCATTATTCCCGGATTGGAACTTTCGGTAAAATATTAACTCTTTTTAATTTGTCGAAGAGTGGTTGTGATTTCCCTGTTGTCCCAAGTAATGTTTTTGAGAGTAAACGTTGGCTTAAGCAGAAGTTAATGAGTTACAGTTATGAAAATCATATCGTTTAACTATCTACACAATCTAACAGTCGCTCATTTATCCCTTAGAGAATGCTCCGCACCAGTAATCCAAAATATATTAATGCTGTTCCTGAGAGTGGGACTGCCAGGCAGTAATTACTACTTAAATTTAATCACAGCGATGTGCTTGAAATTGAAGGCGCCAAAAGAGGTATCCCTCGCACTATACGTTACTGTAGCCTAGGCGGTGAAACAGAAAATCTCTCGAACACATTTTAATCAAATGCGCGATTCTAAAAAATATGTATGAAATGTTTACGATAATCGATTAGGCTGTACTGATACTTCAATGCCCTGGCAAACATTTAAGGAGGGAAATTATGTATTCTATGGTGAAATTCTATTGGACGTGTACTGAGATTTTTGATTTATTGTGATGGTTTTATTATCGAGTTATTGTAACTTGGTTTTATCATTGAGGTGCTGAAGGATTTTATATCTTTGAAATGTCTGTTTTGACGTTGTATATACAAAGCCTTGTGGCTGTATGGATATTATTATTAAATAAATTAAATAAATAACCAGCCTTTGCCTCTTCTAAAAATGCCTGAAACAATCTGTGGTTTAAAGAGCGGGCATGAATAAATTACTGTTTTCACAATGAAGTCCACGACTCCTGTGAATTGCAAATGTTTTACACATAATGTCTGCTGGTGTAATAATGCAATGATAATTATTTTAATGGACAGCCTTCTCACCGCAAGTGTCTTTGCATTGTTCAGCCAATAAAACCATTTTGCTCGCCAATCATGGCTGGGGCCCCATCAGTAGTCACACCTACCAAATTATCCCATGGCAAATTTAAATCATCAATGACTTTTTGAAAAGCATTAAAAATGTCAACACCAGTAGTTCTGCCGTGCAAAGAAGCCCGGCACGCCAGTTCCTGAAATACTTTGAATTTGTTACTGACCCCACAAATGAAAATTAAGAGGTGGGTTGTGTCACTTGAACATCTGTGACCTCATCAAAGGCAGCTGAAAAGAATTGTATGCCCTTACATTGCATTTTTGGTTGGCTTTAACAATGGTCAGCCAGGTCTACAATACGCTGATGGATACTCATCCGTGAAAGGGGAACATTTGTAAAAGCATCTTTTTATTCCTTACACACTGCCTCGCTAATCTCCATCAGGCAGTCTTTTACGAAATCCCCATCTGTGAAAGGCTGTGCTGACCTTTCAATAATCTGCGCAACCTTATAACTCGCAAAGGCGGCACATTCAGATTCTTTTTTTCTGCTTAAAAACACCTTGTTGCTTAATAAGTTGTGTTTTTATGTACCCCCGCTTTCTTTGTTCTCGCTTCCCCCTGTAAATCCTTATATTGTGAATGTTTCATTTCACAATGGCGGCGGATATTATATTCCTTGGGAACTGCCTGCTCGAGACAAATGAGGCACGAGTACACATTGGGTTTGGACTCAATGAAAAAAAACTTCAGTCCACTCAGCCTTAAACGGACGGTGCTCCTGCTCAATTTTCCTTTCTTTAACTGCACTGGACATGGTGCTCCAAAGATGTCCCTGCCAAACAGTGAGGCAATACACACTGTGGCCTGTGCACAGAGATGGAGTACCAACAGTAAAGGGCAGATTCAATGGTACTTTGATGAAGATAGGAACTACACTGGTATGCTCCCACTACGACGGTCCAAGTCCAGAGTATATAAAAATCATATACTTTCAGACAAGCTTAGAAGAAACAAAAGAACAATATCAGAACAAGAACATACCTCTCTGGCATACCTTTCCGTGCACTGATTGATGGATGCTTGCATCAAGAATAGCGGGCTGCATAGCATATCAAACTGCTATGCAATAGATTAAGGGGGTGAATGCAGCGATTTCCTGGCCCTACTACAGTAGCCATTTGCAATTTTGAAGTGGCAGAGCTGCACCGTACAAATCCCACCTTCAAAACAAACATTGACACAGAGCACAAAATGTAGAAACCTGTACAAGCACATTTTTTGGAAGCCCCTACTTTCTAGAAAAGTCATTTTTTCATAATTATAATTGCCATAAAATGTACATGCCCTGGAAAGTTAGTGCTCAATGTGGGGGTGGGAGGTCAGTAGCAGCGACAGTGTGGAGCAGCACTAGTCACACCATTCTGTGTTCATGCTGCACACTTACCTGGAGAGCGTCAGCATCTGCTGCAGAGATCTGGGTGCTGCTTGGAGTTTGCAGGATGGAATGTAATCTTCAGCTGGAAAGAACAAGTGTGAAATGTTACATACCCGAGGGACCCTTGGCACCCTCGAGCCCAAATAATGTGCATAAACAGCCCCGATTTTACATTCCATGAACTCAAATACTGACAAAACTAAGCTTGTTGACACCAATTTTAGTTTAGTTATTGCATATGGTCTGTTTAATTAAAGTATATATATTGTATTGACCCTTGGTTGGACACTCCGTTATTTTGGATGGCTATACTTTGCTGTTTGGGTTGGCCATACACTTGGGAGCTTGCCTCAGGCGGAAGTAAAGCGTGTTGTTACCAGTTTTCCCCTCACACACAGATTGGGTTTAACTCCTTCCACCCCCGACACACGCACACACAAAAGAAGGAACACCACAGGGAGCTGTCAAATCTTCCTGCATACCCAGAGCCGGTACAAGACACGCCTTCTGGCGCAATTAACATGACATTGCTGCTGGCATAGCTGTGTGTGCAGGCACTGGGTTGGCAGAGAGGGGGTGCTATATTGCTGGGCATGTTACTTAAGAGATATGAATGGTGGGTGATTGAAAGGGGAGGGTGCATGAAGCATCTTGCTGTGGGGTGCAATGACTGAAAGTAATAGTGGTTGTTTCAGATGGATTTTTTTCACTGCTACTTTTACTGTTGATTGTACAGTTTTAAAACACGGTGGTGGGGGTGATGAGTGTGGGAAGGCCAGGACCCAGTTGTTGAAGTTGTACGCGTGGATTGTTGGTGGGGTTGTGGGGGAAGAGCAGCTGGGCCCATAGTTTCACTATTTATTGTACACTGCGACCCCTGGTTACACTGATGGACATAAAGCGTAGAGGTCATTCCTATGGCAGTGCGTGTGAGCCCAGGGCCTGCACAATGATGTGTATGAGGGTAGCATCTTTTAATTGGTTAAGGGGTAAGTGTGAAGCAGGACCCTGAAGTGACAGGGTCTCCCCTATTCGGCAGCAACCCTCCCAAAACTGCTATAAGGGATTAAAAAGCTCATAGGGCACCTACTCTGCATTTACAGCCCACAATAAGCCCAAAGGAGCAGGTCATATCCATACAATGGAGCTACTTTAGACAGTAACAAGCAACATAAGCAGGGAATCCCACCGACAAGGCAAGCTTTCCTCCTGATAGTGTCAACCAAGCAGTCCCTCTGGATGTGGCCCAGCTGACATTTCAAGCAGCAGGTAACAGGGTATCCCTACAAAATATCCTCACCAAAAATATCGCCGTACATATGGCCGTTTGTCTCACCATAGGTGATATTTTTTGGGGGGATAATTTGTGGGAGCAGGGGGTGTCCCCTGCACATTCTAAAATAATGCGTAGGTTGCAAGGTTGTCCCCCGCAGGGTCCATGGGTCAATATCGCTGCAAAAATATGGCGATATTTTTGTATCGCAATATTTTTGCGGGGTTATTAACACATGGAACCGGTAACAGCAGTGTAATGGGGACACAATCCCCCTAATCCGGAGAAACCACAAGGGAAAGATGGGGTGAACGTTTGCCTTTGCAGGGACAGTCTCCCAGAACTAGCCCAACGTCCAGCACTTTAACCCCCACGGGAGTTAACACTCCTAGCTAATGGCCAAGACACAGGACTATCTCCTCTCCTCGGCTCAACTTATCCAGGGGTGTCCAGTCACCAAGAGAGGCCACAGGATAGACTGGCACCCTAAGAGGATGAGGGCGACACAATCTGTGGCCCAGCCTCTTCCGGCTCCTTCCCACTTCAGCAACCAACTACATATGGGAATTTTGCACAGATAAATGGTTAGTGGCAATAAGACCCTAACTTGCCTTAGGCTGCTAGGCCAGGGCAGAAAGGTCACTACCCCCTTGCCAGCGGGACACCTTTCCCGTTCGGCACCCTCAAGCATGGGGAAACGGGGGGCTTGGGAGAAACACAGCCAAAAAACAAAAAATAACAGACAAACAAAACAAAAATCAATCGATATTTTTTGCTATATAGTTTTGTTGTAAAATCATTCTCTGTAATTTAATTTGGTAGAATCACATCAAACCGTCCAGCTGCACAACCGCTGCGGGATCAAGAGACCCACCCACAAGGTTGTGAGATTCCATCTTGCTGTTTCCCACCATGTGCAATACTGCCGCCAAACACTAGTGAGAGATATCGGAACCCGTAACTGCATGGTCCCTGCTTCAAAGAACTATTGAAGGACACTGATGAACTGCAACAGTGTGGAATGCAATGAATCAGTACCAGGTAGTAATGTCACTGGGAAAAGCCATTGGTGACATTATATATGGTGACATTATGTATGGGGACAGGTTGCAGGGATGTCCCCTGCTCCCATTTGAAAAAAGAATAGGGTCTGCAGAGGTGTCCCCCACATGTTCAATGCAATAAAGTCTCAGCAAAAAACAGTGACTTTTTTGCCAGGGGACATTTTTGCAGGGACATTATTACATGGAACCAATGAATCTATATGTACTGAGGTGAGCTGGACCCATTCACCCACAAGGTCCTGGAGGCAAGGGAGCGGACTTTAGACTTTCCCAGTAGGTGCCAATGGACCGATTTTTACAAAGTCCCATTGGATGTATGGGGTCTTTCAGAGCAGGTGGCTTTTCCTGTGGGGTGCCCGGGCCCTTGGATCACCCGTGCACTCAGCGACCCGGGCTGGAGGTACCCAGAACTGGGTTTGTGTGTTGCTGGAGTCTCTCCTTTGTATTTCTGCTGAATTACTGCACCTCACACCTTTTTCTGTGCCACCAGTTTGTAGTCAGAACCCCACTATGGTGATGCCTCGGGTCTTGTGTTATTTGTTTGCATTTCTGAATACTTACCTTTAATACAAAGGCTTGCATTGTGCAGCTAAAGGTGCACCCAGGTATAAAGTAACTAACTCTGAGTAGACATATATATGTGTTACACTGTACCAAGACCCAGCTCACATATCTATCCTACATAGCTTGAGCCTTGAATGCTCAGACACTGCTACCAAGGGTAAGCTAACACACCTCATGTCGGACTCTGCTAGTGATTTGGCCAAGAGGGTGCTGAATTAAAACTAATTTAAAGACTGCTGATCGATCCCAGGTTTTGGATGAAGGCTTGACAACCCTGGGAACCCCTCCCTGCCTGATGTCCAGATGTTCTGTTCCAGCATTGAAAAAGAACCTGTTTCATTCTGCCTGAAGACTTTAATGAAGTTCAAAGCCAACACCCTCTGGGATCCATTCTGCCTCAGGCAATTTGCTGGCCAGGCAGCTAGTGCAGATTCCTTCAGCCCTCGCTATCATGCATGTTTCAGCCTGAGACCCCTAGCGGCAGATTATCTTCATCAGGGCATCTAAAGCACACTTTAGGGCCCATGCCCAAAACACAGAGGACTCAAAATCCCATCAGGAGACTTGGAGCAATCAAATGATTTGAAAGGCCCTTAGCCCTGGGGTTCAGCTTCTCCCAGGCCTCCAACACTGGAGCCTCCACTGCCGGGCTGAAGGGTAGTAGTTTTTCCCACTGAAGGCCTTCATCCAAAATATTGGTCAGTTCAGACTGAACCTTGGTCTGGATTTACTGGTCTGGATGGGGCTGCCAACCCCAGAGTCTCCACTACCTGGACTATGGGGTACTGGAAGGAGGCCTGTGGCTTTCTCAGAGTCAGTGTTGGTAGCTTGTCCAACTCTGATGAGGTGTCCAGTCCACTGGCCTCTGGGAAGTTGGAGGCCAGATCCAGCAGCTCCTCACCTTCCCCACAGAACTCCATAGAGAAATCACTGAATTCCATAGAAAAGAGGTTGCAGCTCAAAAGGGATTGGATCCTCCTCTTCATCACAAGGCAGTGGCTTGTACTCCTGAGGAACTTCAGCGGCGCCAATCAGCCCGGTCGAGAAAGGAGCTGGTGCCAGTCGCTCTACGTTGGAGGATGGAGCAGCCTGGTACTGTGATGGGTCTGTACCTGAGGGATTCCGGGCCGAGCTCATAGGCATGTGGTTTCGGTTCCGCGGTGGGTCCCAGCCGGTTCGTCCAAGCATGGTGGGCCGTTATGGCCTAAGCCGTCAGCACCTGGGCCTTTTGAAAGATGACCACCATTACTCTGGGGTTAAGGATTGCGCTGTGAATACTGCAAACTGCACCATCTTTTCTGAGGGGTCCCTAGAGCTGTGGCTTTTCTTCTTTGAAGAGTGGTGTCAGAGGAGCTTCTGGGTGAGCAGGACCTTTTTCGTGCTTCTTCTACTACTTTTCTTTCCGTGCTGGGGAACACTCTTCAGTTTTTTGTTCTGCGCCCGGTGAAATCAAAAGGGAATCTTAGGACGTCGAAGCAGTGTTCAGGAAGCAAGCAGAGTGCCCCAAAAAAAAGGAACTGAGGTCATGTGGCGCAGTGCCCCAATGTCGTATCCGGCATGGAGCGCGTAGCATGTAGAGCAGAGCCGACACGGAGCTGCGCTGCACCCCTATGGCAGAAAAGGTTTCACAAGAGCAGCTGCGCTGGAGATTGGATATCATAGATGAAGAATGCATTAGAAATGCACATGATGTGCAGCTTGGTGGGTTTGAGCCCTTGTGCCCTCACACATCTGCCAGAGCGGCTGTCCTCACAGGACGTTGGACAGAAGATCCTGCAGCGGTGCTGCTGTCGGAGCCCTCACAGAGAAGGCCAAGGTGGAGCCTCTGCATCAGCGACAGGCAGTTTCCTGATCTGTTCAACATCTCTGCATACTTTGGCCTTGTGACAATTTACCAAATTAGAAATATGAAAAGCAGAAAAGTGTATAACTTTCATCCAAGTCACAAAACATTTAATCCTAGTCAACAAAAAATGTCGTTTCTGTTGCTTGTTTCGCTCTTTCACTCGTATCTCTGTCACCATTCTTTGTTTTATTTTATGGGTGTTGTTTTATTAGAGATGACCTGTGAGCAAGGCCAAATGTTCATCTAAAGCCCATATGCAAACAAAGTTTCCAGCCAATGAAGATTGCCAATAAAAGGACAAGCCCCACTCCTGGCTCTGCCCCTGTTTTTGTAGTCTTGGTCAGAATTCGCCTAATTCTTTAGTTACACTTCGGCCGTTGGGCCTCAGACCAGGGGATCAGAGTACCTGAACCACAGCCCATGTGTGAGGAATTCAACCATCCGCACAGCGGGTGTGCGCCCACCTGGGCTTTTTTGAAATTTTAAATAAAATTGAATGATGGTAGATCATCAACTTCTGGAAAAGGTTTGAGGCTAATCCACACACGCTTTCCTATGCGCACCGCACAACATACACACAGACCATTGTACTCTGGCTGGACCCAGCCTACAGGCGCCATCCAACTGTCATATTTAGTTGGAATATGACAGTCAAGAGTACATCAAGGCATTTCAGAAGGGGGAAGGCAACACCTTCGTCCTGCCAGGGCCAGCCTAATTAACTATCAAAGGCTCCATGGATCCGCCCTGTCCTTTTGTGTAAGCACTGCAGATGATGGCAGAAATTAACATACTAATAGCGTATACTTCAAACAGGCCCACATGGGGCCTGCAGAGTTTAACAAAAGACAGGAAACCCCAACAACCTTTGATATGCATATATGCCAACCGGAAGCCAGCTCCTGCCTCTCATTATCAAGGGCAGTGACCCGTCATGTCTCGGACTATGTGTTTACAGTAGGTAACCCCCACAGGGGGACCCCATTCAGAAGGTACGAGTATGTGGATTAATGGAGACAGAAATTCTGTTCTCGCTGCAGCTTCAAGAGAGACCTGCCGCTTTAATCAGGAACCACAAAGAGCTCCATTAACTAGAGAGACTCTTTGATCCGCAACAGACAGGAAGATGGGTGGGACTTAGTATTGCATGTGTTCACCCCTTTACCTTTTCTTTTGCAAAAAACTGACCTCATGCATACAGGAGATGGTTGGTGGGGATCTAGGATTGGTTCATTAAGGTAGGCCTAGTCTACACCAATCACTGTGGCCCATTTGCCTTTACAAGAGGGCTGAGCCCCACTTTTGGGAAGATCACCTGAAGGCTTTGCAAGGAGTAACAAGAAAAACTCAGCATTGGACCCTGTTGAAGGTGCAGTCTGCCTTACAGCTTCCGCCAGTGTAGGAAGGCCAGGATTTCCACGCAAGACCCCTCCCCTAAACATCTCCCAGGGAACAGAGGGAGATACTGAATCCAGAAGACCCTCCAGCAGCTCCAGAACCAGTACCCAGCCAGCACACAGCATGCCCTGCTAGGCAGTTGCCTGCAACTCTCTCCTCAGCTTTGGGGTGTCTGCCTAAATGGACACAAGCCCACTAAAGAAGCTAGGAGGAGTGCACCCACTGATGTCCGCCTTTAATGGACATTTTCCAGCCAGTAGAGCTGCAATCGACTGCACCGCTGACTGTTGTCACTTTGCAGTCACCAACTTTGTCTGAGACGCCTCGGCCAGTGCTTCAGACCCTCCAACCAGAAATTAGACTATTCCAGACCCCAAGCCACTGTGTAGGCCAGCCTGCAGCTGTCCGTCCAGCCTCGCTTGCCAAACTGCCTGTTGCCTGATACCCGCAGCTATCTCCCGTCTTGAATTCTGTCACAAGAGCCGCAAAGCACTCTGAAACCGTCAACTTCTACAAGCACAAGACACATTGCGGTTCTGTCCCCCTGGTCCTTCCCTGAAGGCCCCCAGTGACATTTTACGACCAATTGCTCCCTTTGCATTGGAACCAAGTATCCTTAAACTATTGCGATCAATTACTTTACCGACTACCCTCCTGTCAGTATCCAGAGTAAATCCCTTTTCCTTCTTGAAACTGTCTGTACTCTGTATTTCTTTACACAGTGGGTTGTATTTTGTAGCGCGCTAGAACGGTCTGTGGTGATAATAATAAAGTAGATATTTGTATACAACCTTGACTGGACAGTCCCTTTTATCATTGGGTAATGATTGTATTTTCGCTGTGTTGCAACTAACCAGCGATCCACGACCTTGCAGTGATAAGCCTGCCGTTCTGTCCATGTTACCAAAATTGGACAAGGAGGCTTATAATGTACTTGTATTCCAATCTGTTTGGATACCTTCTGGTGTACCAGAGGTGTGGGGCTGATTGATGATTTAGGAACCGATATTCATCCTTGGACCACTGGTGCCCCGGTAGTTGATTCGTCACACCACGCTACTAGAAAATCAGGCCTCCCTGAAGATGTCATACTTGGCTCATAAGGAGGCATGCTAGTCGAAGGGCAAAAAATACCTGAGAAAGCATACACAGCTGCAAGAGTATGTACGAAACCTGAGATCTGCAGACGACAGATGGCAAAACCACACAAGCAACATTCAACGCAACACTACGGAGGAAGAGGGCTGGGAACGCTCAGCCCAGAGGCATGAAACCACTGAAACCAGACATATAACGATGACAACACGACCGCCCAAGAATCTGGAAAGAGCAAGAAACCGGATCTTCCCTTTCACAAGTGTCACAGATGGCAGAGGAATCGCTCCAACACGCAGAGGCGGTTCAAGGGGTTTTATTTATTCTTCAATGCACCCTAGGGCGTCCCCCTCCCTCTTATCTTGAAACACACGTCTTCCCAGGTGTAGGGTAGTAGATGATCAGTGGTGACCCCTACTGTCTAAAGTCTGCCTCGGATGAAGACCAAATGGCCGCTGGCCTTCTCTAGACTCCCTCAGGGACTTCCTAGCTTTCCATACACCCCATTCTTAGTGTTCTATGGGGATGTGTGAATGTGTGCCATACAGAAATCCCACTGGAGTCTAACATGCCTCTCTATTTCCTACTCTACCTTCTCCTTACTCCTCCCATGTCTTCTGTTGCTCACATATCTTCCACCCCTGGTAGGCCTTCACTACAGCCTTTGATGTTACTCCTCCTTCTGATACTATTCTGCTCCCTCGTCTGGTCCACTGCAACTATACTTTCCACTACTAACTACTTCTCCACTCCACTACTACTCCCTCCTCGACACCACAACTCTCCTCTCTCACTACCACTCTCTCCTCCACTCCACCCACTTTCTACTCCAGCACCCTTCTTTTACTCCCTGCCACACACTTCACGTTCACTCCTACTCCATTGACTTTAAACACACTTGCCACACTAACACACACGCTTACGCTGTAGTACCACGTACACTCAATATTCAATACCTCACCTTCTCCAGAATTCACCTAAAGAATCTTCCCTGTCCTGTCTCCTGCTGGTCTTCTGGTCCACTACCTCCACCTCTGCTGACCTCAGCCAATCAACCCACACTTCCTGCTTCCTTAACAGTTTATGCTCCACCCCCTCCTTGGATTGGGTCCCTGTCCAATCTGGCCCAGTCTTCCCCTCCCTGTACATGCCAGGTGCAGAAAATGTTACAAGTATGGAGCTAAACCCCACCCACTCTCTCTGTGCTGATGTGCAGTGGAATTGCAATGGCAGCCCACACGGGCCAATGTCCTAGTTTGTGTTATGAGGGTTTGCTTCGTAGGTCCTGCACATGAGTATTGATATTAGGAATGTGGCTGGTGTTCTATGGTGTCAAGGAAGCTTGGTGGCTCATCTCCTCCACCGTAGCTCGGTTGCCCACTGTCAGATGCCAATGCTGCTGGTTCACTTTCTATCTGTTCCACCACGGTACTCTGGGAGGCTGGACATCTACTCAGTGGGCTCTCTGAACAAGGGTCAGTGTTTTCTGCAGTTTCCAGGGCTCAAATCCCAGTGAGAGGATTGGTCGCTCAGCAGAATGTTTTGGGTATTTCTGCAACAAACAGAGAAAAACTGGCAAGCATTTGTTGTCCGAGGTATTGTGTGAGACAACTGTGGACTGTATAAATATACACTGCCACAATTGGACAGGAGTGGACAGGAATTCGGTCCATCACAACTGCCACTTCCAGGGTAGGACTGACACTGAGTTTCTCCCCGATAGACCTCCCACCCCTGGCTTGGAGGGGTTTCCATCCCCTCTTGACAAGGCCAGGTCACACAAGTTACTCTTGGGGTATGCAAGAAACAACATGTGTTGTGTTCTATTGGCCAATGCTAGCACGCCGTAAGCCAATGTGAGTATGTCCCATTGCAACATCATCCCCGTCTCCTCTCTCTTTCGTTGCCCTGATGCCACAAGACAGCAGGAACTTGCACCTATGAAATAGTCAATACAGGAATACCATGGTAGACTACGCTTTCACCTCAAATCCAGCAGGCTCGTCTCAGACCGCCGCACTATCTTCCCATGACCCGATTCCATGTCAAGTCATGACCAGGCTCCCCCACAAGTAGGGTGCCCCCATTATACATGGCCTTGCCATGAAGGGGTACTTCCCCTTCAGCATCTCCAAGCAACTCCTCGGGAGACTTGTCACCTTAGCATGGGCCCTTCCACTGCACCATCATGCAGCCCCCATGTGCTGCTATGGCACTGCACACCACACTGCTGAGGCACTGAGGCTAAGCCATGATGGGCAGCAGGAGGTTTGAAAAGAAATCACAGCAGTTTGAAGGGTGGGAAGAGTCCAAAGAGGCTCCGGGGCTCCAGAGTGTACTCAAGGTACTTTCTTGTAAAAAAAGAAGACCAGCGGCTCGAGGCCCATCCTAGACCTCTGTCGTTTAAACAAATTCATCAAGTCTATACATTGGGGAATATGTAGGGCAAAACCACCAATCACTGTGCCATAATACTCACCTCAGCACCTCAAAAAGCAAACTAGAGGTCCCCTACAAGACCCACAGCATTGCTATCCCACACCCTGGAAGGTTAGTGAAGATTATCAAGAAATAACTGACCTAGAGGAAGTGGGTGCTGAGAAATTCCCGATCAGCATCAAGACTTTTACCCCAGCACGAAGGAATACTTAACTCAAGTAGGCAGTGAGGTTACTTAAAGTCACAAAGGCTGCTCTCCTCCCTTGGCGTGCCCAGGCCAGGAGCTATGGTCCCCTAGAGGGGGACACTGCCAAGTAGGGTGAGTCTCTTATTCAGGTCTTTACTAGGGAGCGAGGGACGTGAAATATGTTGCCACATGTGGCCAGGTGCATGTCTCCTCTTAAGGAGCACAAGTAAGCATAGAAGAATAAAACATTCAGACAGAGAAAGGCAACAATAGGAAGAGGGATTTTAAATAAGACCCTGGCAAAGGGAGGGAGAGGATGCTGGGCCAAGAGAGGATGAGGGAAGAATAGAGAAATGTGAGATGAAGGTGTTGGCCTGGCTACTCATTTAAGAAGTTCACAAGCAAGAGTGAACCCCAATGAAGGGCCCCACCCACCACTCGGGAGGCTAATCAACCCCACTTCAGCTCTGTGAACGGTGCAGTCAGCTAAAGGGGGCATGCAGGCCCCCCTGGGGGGGGGATGGACCATCCCATGGAAAGGGTTATTTGGCCGTGTTCTTTCTCAGTAGAGATACTCTCGCGTGATCCCAAATTTTGGAAAATGTTGAGTTTAGCACTAAGTTCGTGTAATACAGATGTGGACCCATTGCTCGTGCTTGAAGAAGCTCAGCTCCACCTCACCGATAAGACACAACAAGGCAGGAACACCCGGCTGGGGCTGCTGTTGGTACTCTCCCCTGTAAAGGGTGCAGTGAGCTAAAAGGTGGTGGACGCCCTTCCGGAGTGGCAACCATCCCAGGGAACCGGTTACATGGCCGTGGTCATGCTCAGTAGAGGGGCTCGCACATGTTTGCTAAATCCTAAACCATACATCAACAAAGGTACAACCTTTTGTCTAGACACCTTAATAATTGGCAACACTGAAAACACCCTTGTTCTTTATGGAAAGGTCTTACCGCAGCCACAATGGCACCTATTTTATTCTCGTCCTCTCTTTGGTCCCAGCAGCATTGGTGCACTATTGATATCGTAACTCAGGCATCACATTTCGGTGATGACGCCACAGCTTTACATCCCAAATACCAGGAAAACAGCCCGTCCCTTTTTTCTAGTAGAGATGACCATCATGTTGTGCTTATTTTAATTTAAGAGCAGCCCGTCTGTGGCTGTGTACACATAGAGAAGGTTTAAACTTTTTTGCAGTCCCACATCCGTGCCATGAAATAGGACTACGTCGTCAGCATATGTGAGCAAACGTATATGGGTTTGCCCAAATTTAGATGGAACATTTTGTACTTTTTGAATTGTTATGTGTAAATCAGCTAGATACAAATTAGAAACGGAGCAAGGACACACCCTTGTTTAAGTCTTACAATGGCTTGAATTGCCCATGTAAAAGTTTCAGAAGAATGTGTCCTAATCACTATTGTGGTGCGACTGGAAAAGAAAAGGAGAAATTACAGTAATGTTCTTTCTATGGATCCTTCTCCCACAGATTCCTCATCTTGATAGACAGCTATCCAGCGTCAGCTGAACCGAACATTTACAAAAGGGGGTGTAATACTGATCTATATTGTTGTCGACGACACCCTCCTATACGGCCACGCCATTCCTCGATTGGACGTGACATTGGATTTTATATAAAAGGATATACTATGCCCCCACACATCAGTTCCCCACTCCCCTCCGCTCAGCTCAACCTACTAGAGGAAACATGCAGTAACGGGGAAAGGCATAGAAACAAAAACAACAGCAAACAATGAATGCTTGCTTCCTTATTCTTCCATAGATCAACCTTGGAGCCAAGAAAAGAAGAAATAGGACAGTCTTGTCAGCCAACAGCTGCTGCTTAAAACGTGGCGCTCTGCTCCTTATGTTATTGCCCACAAAAAAACGTGACCGCAGAATGCGAGCAAGACTATGGACTTCCAAGCAGAGTAGGCTGGGAGGGCGATGAGGAATCTGTTGGAGAAGAATCCATAGAAAGAACATTGCTGCTAAGTAATTTCTCCTTCATTGGATTATGTTCTCCCACAGATTCTTCATGTTGATTGACTCTTAAAGCAGTAGCCATGCTGGAGGAGGGTTGGAAGACGCACCAAAAAACTCTGGAGCACCGCCCAACAAAAGCACGCATCTGCCCCACAGGCAAAGTCCAGGCTGTAATGCTTGGCAAACGTGTCAAGAGAAGACCACGTTGCTGCACGACAAATGTCTCTGGAGAGCTGAGGAGGCCGCAACACCTGTGGTAGAGTGAGCCCAGTTTGTTTGGCAACTGCTCGCCCCAACCTGGTTTTAGAAAAAAAGCAACAAAATGGTCTTCCTTCCTGAAGAGGTCTTCCTCCCACTTGGGATCCAATCTGTGGAGCCTCTCCTCATCCTTGGAAGCATGGAGTGGAGGGTAGAATGCTGACTCAGCTGAAATTCTGACAACACTTTTGCACTTTTGGCAAAAACTTAGGGTGCACTTTTAAGGAGACCTTTTCTTTAAAAACCTTAGGAGAGGGGCTTTACGAGAGAATGCCTGCAGTTCGCTGCCCATTCTAGCGTATGTGATTGTCACCAAAAAAAGCTGTCTTTAAAGTTACAAGTCGGATGGGAGCTGGATGCAAAAGCTCAAATCCCAATCAGTGACCACTAAAGGCGAAGGAAGGAAAACATTAACCAGACCCTTCAAAAACTGGGCCACTCTGGGGATGGTAAACAAGGAGCCTTGCTCTGGCATCCTTTTAAAAAGGGACAGAGCCACCAGATACCCCTTCTCCATGCCCACTTGCAGGCCAAATTTGGCTAAGGCCAGCAAAACCTCCATCCCCGAGGAGATGGGGCACATGTGGTCCATGCCTTTCACCTTGTACCAAGTCACAAGCTTTCTTCATCTGCATTCTTATAGGGACCTAGTGGACGGCCTACGTGCAACCAACAGCACCTGTAGCACCTCTTTGTCAAATTCCCTGTCGCCGGACCTCATCCTCTCAAGAGTCAAGCATGCAGGTTGAGAGGGTCTGGGTTCGGGTGAAGCACTTTGCCTCCTGACTGTGTCAAGAGGTCTGGCTTCCGAAGAAGCCGTAGAGTTGGGTACATGGGCAGTTCCAGCAGATCCAGGCACCACATCCTCCTCACCCAGCCGGACGATCCGGTGAGCCCTGAAACTCCGCAACCTCCTGAGAACCCAAGGGATGACTGGTATCGAAGGGAATGCATAATGGAGGTTGAAGACCCACTCCACTAGAAATGTATCTCCCAATCCCCAATGGGGTGGGTGGAGGGTAATACTCTCTAGTAGAACTCCTTGTATTTTGTGTTGTCGGACATCGCAAACAGATTCACCATCGGGACTGTAAGGACTGGAGGGGGGTATCTGTATTTCTGCTCGCTCTACAGTTGGGGTAGAGACACAGAGCACCCCAGCCAAGGTTCTCTAATGGTAGGAATGGATGGGCAGGTGATGAAGACAGGTTCTTGGGTACAGTAAGTCCCCAAGCCCCCACAAACGAATGTCCACACAGTATCATGCTATGTGCTATCACAGTACTTTTATATAAAATAGGGTTCAGGTAAATATATAAACATAAAGAACACACTTTGTACTCAGGCAACACTATCTTAATAATAGTAAATATATACCTATCTATGTGGTAGCACAATATACTTTAGATTCAATTTATAATGCACCAACTGCTGACAGTTATTAACAAGCATCGGAATCATAAAGTATTGGATAATTGCATAGACATTATTGTAGGAAGGCAGGTTAGACTAGGAACAATGGCAGAATGCTTTCTTTAAAGAAGATCAGCAATACTGTGTGAGGATCCCCCACCCCAACCTGGGCAACCTGGACGGGAAGAGTTGAGGTGTACTTTCTCTTGTATATTAGAGCCCAGTACAAATATGTTCATTAATAGTCTGCTTCTCTTTCTACAGATCCCACTACCCCCAAAGTACCTGGGAAGTCACAGAAGAACAGGACCCAAGATGAATCTGGGACCGCTGGATGATTCCTGAGGATGGAAGATGCTCTTCCTCGTAACAGTAGCTTGGGCGCCTTGGCAGGAAAAGTGGTGGAGTTTCGTGGCTGTACTTGGTGATACCCCTCGAGGATGGACCCCCCCTGGAAGAAGGAGTCGCTGTGATGTTGGCGTCGAGAAAAAGGAGGGAGCCAAGCACTGTTGGAAAGGCAGCACTTTTGGTCTTCGCAGTGGTCTCCTTTGGTAGGTCCTTACTCCAGCCATGGGTGTCCCATGAAGGTGAAACTTGCTATGGACCACAACAAGGCTTCGCTGAAGATCAGACCCTTGCTGTCCTTGGATGACTTTTGGTGGCGATGGGTGCAGTGGCAGAAATAGGTGTCGGGTTTTGGGATTTCGCAGTTTACCGACTTTCGGGGCTGCAGCTGCAACACAGATCTCAGGATGGCTTCTGCCAACCTGGACATGACCAATGGACTATTTATTTATTCATATTTGTTAAATGCACAGAAACAGCCCTGGGGCATTGTGGCGCTTGCTACAGAAGAGGAGGACTTAGTTACACATGGATACATACTAGAAAGAAGTTAGTTACAAACCAGGAGATACATACTAACAAAAATAAAGACATTGGTAGTGTGTAGTGATCTGGTCGTGGGTACTGAAGGTTTATTTAAAGAGAGATGTTTTGAGATTTTTTCTAAAGACTGTAAGAGAGCTTTCAGCTCTTACAGTGTGGGGGATCTTGTTCCAGAGTCTAGGTGCAATGTACGGGAATCCAAGGCCTCCCGCTGTAGCCTTGTTAATTTGTGGTACGGTAAATTGGTTGGTATAACGTGGTCTCGTGGGTCTGGAGGAAGCGGGTCTGTGGAGGGTGTCTGAAGTATAGGGCGGTGCTGTGTGATGGAGGCATTTGGGAGTTGTAGTAAGGATCTTGAAGGTCATACATTCTTTGACAGGGAGCCTTGCTTGTGAGATGTGCTCCCTTTTAGAGATGCTTAGGGCTGCTCTCAGTGTGTTATTTTGAGTGACCTGAAGTCTGTTTAGGTTATTTTTAGAGGTGCCGGCTAGCAGAGCTTTACAATAGTCAAGTTGTGCACCTACGGTAGTTCTTGCTATTGATAGACAGTTTTCTTTAGTTAAGAATGGTTTGATTGCATTGATGCATTTGGCGCTTAATGCAGAAGCGGAGACAATGGCGCTGACCTCTTTATTCAAGGACAGAGTTGCATCGATGTGGACTCCTAAGGTTTTTACAGAAGATAAAACTGGGATGGTGCAGTTGTCAATGTTAAAATTGCCATAAAGACTGTCTAGTTTAGCAAGTGTGGACCTTTGGCCTAGAATAAGAATCTCAGTCTTGTCCCCATTGAGACATAGGCCATTTGTGGCCATCCAGGCTTAGATGGTGGCGTAGATGTGTTTTAGGGCTAATGCGTCAGTGTGACATGAGCCAGTTAGAGGGAGGAGCACTTGGGTATCATCTGCATAGTTGGTATATGTGATCCCAAGTGCATCAGGTTTGTCAAAAAGAGGCTTTGTAAAGAGGTTATACAGCATGGGTGCTGTGCAAGATCCCTGTGCGACACTGCAGTGTATTATGGTGGGTGATGCATTAGATGTATTAGAAAAGACTTTCATGGCTCGACGTTCTACAAAGGATGTTATCCACGAGGTGGCTTGGTCTGAGAAGTGTGATGAATGAGTGAGATGTGTGGTGAGGGTTTTATGGTCCACTAGGTCAAACGCCGCAGAGAGGTCTAGGAGGAGGAGGGCGGGTTTACCTGTGTCCAGGATCTTTATTTGGTTTTTTTAAATCCAGCAGAGCAGTCTCAGTTCCGTGGCCTTTACGGGAGCCCGACTGCCTGTTGCCTAAGATGGAGTTTGATTCCAGGTAAAGTTGGATTTGGCTGTGTGCCACTTTGTCTAGTATTTTGAGACGGAAAGGGACCGCCGTTATGGGTCTGTAGTTGTTGGGCAACGTGGGGTCTAGAGTTGTTTTTTTTTTTTTAGAAGGGGCGAACCCATGCTTCTTTGAGGCATGTCTTAAAGGAGGCATTAATGAAGGCGGTAATAAGTGGAGCAGGTGGTTCAGCGCAGTCTTTGATTATCTTAGGAGGGCAAGCGTCGCCTTTGCAAATTGAAGGTTTCAGATGTTTTAGAATGTTAATGACTTCTAGTTCTGAGACGTCATTAAAGGCGAATAAGGGGAAGTTCATGGATTTACTGGTTGGAGGAGATTGCGTAGGCCTGTTCAGTTTAGGGTGTACCCACAACACGCAGCCCCCGGGAAGACTCCAGCCAGTCTATCAGGAGGCAGCACTAGAGCCATACATGCTGCTTTCACCCAAAAACCATTCAGGAAAAGCGAACAAAGCAGAGCTTCTCAGGACTTTGAGAAACAAGGAGGAAAGAAAGGAAACCAAGAGGCCACCAGTGACCATCTTGCCTTTGATTGATTCCTATGGCAGGGCCTGGAATCCCAAAAATGGAGGATGCCTAGAGCCACTGTCACATCAGCATGTAGCTGCCACAAGCCTATACCCTGCTCAGTGGACAACACACACGTGCCCAGAAACATACACTACGGGCACAGGGTTGTACCCCTACCCATGGGTGCCTTAAGGGTATCCCATGGGTACTGTTCACCAAGAACAAAATGAAGAGCTGCACTGCCAGGGGTCCAGACTGGACTCCTGGACAGACAATACGCAGAACACACAATCTAAGGCGGTACAAGACAAGGACCAGGAGGCCCTCCAATGCAGTTCCAGCGTCACAGGGAGCCCCACAGGGTGAAGATCATCGAAGCAGCATCTGGCAAAGCTCCCAACCCTGGGGGACCAAGCTCTGCCTGCTCAGAGCGTCTGCCAACCCATTCTTCACTCCTGCCAGATGAGCTGCAGAGGCTGAGATGTTATTCCCCAGCATCAGGAACCATAGCTGCATGGCCTCCCTGCAGAGCAGCAGTGATCTCCTGCCTCCCTGCACAGGGGCAGTGATCTCATACCTCCCTGCAGAGCGGCAGTGATCTCACGCCTCCGTGCAGAGGGGCAATGATCTCACACCTCCCTGCAGAGGGTCAGTGATCTCACACCTCCCTGCAGAGGGTCAGTGATCTCACACCTCCCTGCAGAGCGACAGCGATCTTACACCTCCCTGTAGAGGGGCAGTGATCTCATGCCTCATTGTAGAGGGACAGTGATCTCACACCTCCCTGCAGAGGGACAGTGATCTCACACCTTCCTGCAGCGGGCAGTGATCTCACACCTCCCTGCAGAGGGGCAGTGATCTCACACCTCCCTGCAGAGGGGCAGTGATCTCACACCTCCCTGCAGAGGGGCAATGATCTCACGCCTCCGTGCAGAGGGGCAGTGATCTCATGCCTCCGTGCAGAGGGGCAGTGATCTCACACCTCCCTGCAGAGGGGCAGTGATCTCACGCCTCCGTGCAGAGGGCAGCGATCTCACACCACCCTGCTTGTTGAAGTAGTGCATGGTCGCTGTGTTGTCCGTGTACACAAGGACATGTTTCCCCTGTAAGGTGGGCGCAAAGGCAGTCAGCGCCAGTCTGACTGCCCGCAGCTCCAGCAGATTGATGTGGTAACCCTTCTCCGTCTGAGACCAATGACCGCTGATCTGGAGAGAGCTGCAATAAGCCCCCCAGCTCTTCAGTGAGGAGCCTGTGATCCCCTGTTTTTGCAGCGTTCGTTGAGCCAAGGCGGCGAGGATTGCACAAGTAACACTTGCATTAGTGTAATTTGTGTTGTAAATGTTTCATTTGTGTGAGGGAGGTTTGCCCCGTTATTTTTGGTGTAACGGCTGTGCGTCTGAGGGAGGCGTCCTGTTATTTGAGCTCTGTTCTCTACATGCAAGTGAAGCTTGCAACTGCTGTCCTTGAGCTTTATCTGTTTTCTGGTGGATGGAAGCTTGCCCTGTCATTGCGAGGGAAGCTTGCTCTGTGTGAATTAAATTGCACTGGGTTGCCTCTGCCCTGCCTGTTCTGTGTGGAGGGCAGTGCAGCACTGAACACATCACGTTTTACTCTTGGTGGGGTGTTGTGGATTTCCCTGCTGTTGCCAGAGCTGCACAGAACAATGCTTTCTGATACCATCCCAAACTCTAAAAAAAACTGCCATCACGTTACACCTGTTGTGATATTAGACATTGGGAGCATAGTTGAGAAACATGATCCATTCCAATCTGTAGGTGCTTATCCAGTAATTCTTGTACTTGTAGTCGGTATATTCCTCCTTTGTGAAAAGTACAGTGAGCAAAAAGCGATGGCTATGTACTCTCAAGTGGGTAAAAACCACTGAACAGGTTATCCTGCCATGTTCTTTCTAGAAAGGGGCACCTGCTGCATTTTTTGTAGTTCAGTTTTAGAATGAGCAGCACCAGTGCTTTAAGTGCTATGCATAATCGAGCCGGGCTCTTACGGAGAGTGGCCCGGCAGGGGGTCAGCACCACAATTAAGAGGCAACACTTCCCTGACCTGAATGCTGCCTGTTAGGCCAAAGCCCCTTTTCGGCCATGATCATAAATTATCAGTGGAGAGACACATTCCAAAGGTGAGCTCTACGTGAAACTAAGAAACATATCGCCATTACTATCATTTTCACAACAGGTGTTGGTGATGAACGCCCACATAGCAAAGCTTGATTTTGGTAACAGTATATATCTGGGTTTCCCAAAAATGTCTATTCAAAGACTAGAATCTGTCCAGAATAAAATGGCAAGAATCCTTTTGAAAAAGAAAAAATGCGATCACATCTCTCCAGCATCGCACACATTACATTGGAGACCTGTTCACAATCACCTGTAACATCCAAAAACTCCAAATAATACAAAACAACGCATTAAGAGCAGCTTTGAATATTCCAAAAAGAGAGCATCTCTCATCTGCCAGACGGGATGCCCATTGGCTTGCGGTACACAATCGTATTCAATTTTAAACTCTGTCACTCACGCATAGTAGACAGGAGTTAGCTTTATTAGCATTGCATCGAGTCAATTGAGATCATGTAACTTATCCAGATCGTCTATTGCCTACTGCGAACTACAAGTCCCAACTGTTTTGTAGTTCTTAGGCCCTTATTCCTCCAACGAGGCGCGTGAGTAATTAGCCAGTCTGTCTCTTTTCTGTAAGTTCCTAGTGCACTGCTTTTATCATAAACTGTGGTACAATGAGGTTGCTCTGAAAACTTCCAGACTATTGGATATAGTCGATTGTTTAGATTATATCGGGAGACGTTATGTAGCGGTTTGTCATACCGTTATAGGAACAAACTGTTTCTGTTTATATTTCGGAAACAGGCGTCGTAACGATTCTGGCTTGCTGCCTCGTATCACACCCTTTTTGGTAGAAGGTGCCAAACACGTTACGGCACAAATTGATTGTTGTATGAGCTTTACTTACAAGGAACACAGATGCTTTAAATTATAATTGATAGTCTGGTTATTGGTGCGTCCTACATATTCATAGGTGTTTTATTGCCTATCAATTATGGCTAAAGTGACCAGTCGTGAAGATAATGGGAGAATGGGAACGGTCAAAGTAGTCATTGTCAAAACCCGATCACTGGGCAAGCATGCCATAAACATTAAAGACCATATAATGGATCATGATATTGATATTATGTATCTTACTGAGAGGTGGATGACAACAACCATTGGCCCAAACATTGAACTTGCCACACCAATAGACTATCAATTCATAAGTCAGAATGGAGAAAATAAAATAGGAGGCGGAGTGGCGATTTTAACCAGAGTATGGGTTTATTCCAAACACCTGTCTCACTCACGGATTGTGAAGCCGTCTTGGTGAAAATAACACCCACCCCAAATAATTGTGCAAATATCCTCCTACTTTACCGTCCCACTAAGGATATTCCATCCTTTTATGAAGAGATGTGAACTATTCTGGCGGATATGGATAAGCCTTTTAGCTCTACCATCGTATTGCGAGATTTTAAAAGATGGTTGGGAAACCCTTTGGACCATGAAGCTACAAGCCTGGAACAATTGTTGAAGGACTTTGGTTTCCAGTCGCTAGTAAAAGAACCTACACATTGTAAGGGGAACACCCTGGATCGGGTGATGTGGCATATCTCGGTCACACTGTCTGAAGTTACACCATGTCCATGGTTGGATCATTTTTTCGTTAATCTGGAATGTATACCTCCATTGGGATCTATACACAAACAAAACATACAAAAGAAGGTCATGAGTACAAACTTTAAGAAAATTAGGGATAACGATCTGGAATATTGCATGAAGACACTCATGACATCTACATCCAATGATGAGACACCTAAAGCCTTAGCATCTTCTAAATATAATGTAGCCCTGACTGAGCTATTAGATTGTATAGCTCCATTAAAATCGAAAACAGATAGAGAACATACAAATAACCAAAAATGTTCTTCACCAACTCTCATGGCACATAAACAGGAAAAACGAAGAGCAGAGAGAATATGGGAGAAAAATCCTACCATAGAAAACAAAACTTCTTGGAAAGATCTGGATAAACTGTATAGAAAAGAAATGTGTGAGGCTAAGCGAAGTTACGATGATGCCCAGATAGTGAATTCTAATAATAGTACAAAGAATCTCTTCGAAATGTTCAAAGAATTAGAAATGCCTAAGGTCCCATTAAACCCTTTCATTCCTACTAAAGAAGACTGTACTGCAGTCCAAAAAGCTTTTGCTACCAAAATACAGTAAGCACAAGCTAAAATGGCAAGAGCCGTTCTAAAATTGAAGTGACACACAAGGAACTAGAAAGAGGAGAACCGGAAACACTGCTAGATCTGATTTTATATTTCAAAAAGTAAATACATCTGCTATTATCCGTACAATGAAGACTATGAGGCCTACAACGTGTTCAAGAGATGATACCTTCCCAGCAAAGAATATCTGGAGATTAATAAGGAACTTCGTGAAAAACAATCAGGTTGCAGAGCCCATCATGGCACTGATAGAGCTCTAGACAGGGATGCTGGCCATAATGGATAGCAGTAAGTCAGGACTGCTGATGCTTTTAGACTTCTCAGCAGCCTTTAACTTGGTGAACCATGATCTTTGAATAAAGAGGCTTGTAGAGGTAGGGCACTGTTCAGAAACCGTACAAATGGATGGAGCCATTCCTTAGTAATAGGATATCTGAAAATCCATTGGGGAGAGGAAAGCTCTGAGCCAGAATATATAGATTGCAGAGTTCCACAGGGGGGCTTGTCTGTCCCCGGCACTGTTTAATGTGTTCTGTCGCCCCTTGTGTGACCTACCAAACGAGCTGGGTATCTGCTTTACCAACTATGCGGACGATGCCAAACTTATGGAATTATGTAGGGACTATAGCCAGGACTCGGAGGAGGTTTCTCGTGTTTAGGAATCAATTAAGGTATGTATTATGGAAACAGAGTATGCTTTGATGGTTCCAAGACCGCGTTGGTTAAATTTGGGTCCACGCAATGAAGAGCGAAGCTGAATGCTGAATATGCAGGCTTCCGTATTGACCACCACATGGTCCATACCTCGACAGAAGTCAAAACACTGGGCATCATAATTGAATCTTCGTTGGTTCAGAAGCCCACACCAGCAGTATTGTAAAGAAAGCACAATACCATCTTAGGCTACTTAGGTTAATCAAGCCTTTCCTTTCTCAAGCCAACTGCATCACGTTAACCAGGGCAGTGCTTATGCCAAGACTGGACTGTTGTAATGCTATCTTGGCCGGGGCAAATAAAAGGTGCATCCATAGAATGCAGGTACTGCAAAAGGATGCAGTCCGCATTGTTAAAAGTATCCCCGAGGGGTTCCTGTTAATGAACACAGAAGAGACCTTCATTGGTTGGCCGTTGATGAGGATACATTTTAAAATCAGTATTATCACTCACAAATGCTTATAGGGCCCAGCCAAGATATATCTTTGGGACAGTATTCAACTGGAGGACTACTAGGTGAAGTGAAAACCATGCTCCTCCGCTGTGCCAGTATTAAAAGAGCCAGAGGAGGCGGTCGCTCTCTTCCAGGACTAGCAGCCGTTACATGGAATAAGCCGCCAGTGGAACGGAGAAAGATTCCAGACCTGCACGCTTTTAGGAAACGCTTGAAGACAATCCTGTATAAATAAAACAAATCGTTTTCTTCCTATGATCTGTTTACCTTTAGAACATCTTTTTGCGCCCTGATGCCTGCAGGCACCGGCGCCTTATAAAAGGATAAATAAATAAATGCCTAGCCAACGCTGCCCCTGTATACCTAGCAGGCAGAGTCACTAAATCTCAGTCAAAAAAGACCCACGTGTGCAGCCTACTCACACCTCCTCACTGTCCCGATTCAAGCAAAATAAGAGCAGAGGCTGTAGCTACCCAGTGGTGGCAGCTAAATACCGCAACGCACTTCCGCCTGCTCTCAGATCAGAATCCTCCCTTTGGTCCTTCTGAAAAAAACTCAAAAGCTGTCTATTCACACTTGACAATTGATTTCCCTAAAGCCATCTTGTCCCTTCAGGTAGGCCAACTTTTTATTCGCAAAGTAACACCACCATAGGGCTGGACTGCGCCTTACTGTAACCAGCATCCAGCCTCATGCTTTGTTCTAACATCACTCGATGCAACCAGCGCACAGATGCCCGTGGGCTAGGAGCGCTTTACAAATCCTAAATAAAGGCGCATTGAATCTCAACGGTTTAGCATTGTGTATAAGGGTCTTCAGCACTCTTCCTTGGGCCCTGCCACCAATATACTTGAACCATATACACCAGGGAGAACTTTAAGATCAGGCAACCATAAGCTGGTAGCCGTCCCAAAAACGAATCAGAGTTCTTACCTTTACTGTACAGGCAGCAAATAACAAGGAACTCTCTTCCTCGGAATGAAACAGGATTTGCCGACCTTCGGAAAAGTCTTAAAACGTATCTAAGTTACTATAAACTCATTCTACCACTTGACCTATAAGAGATTTGCGTGATAGCTCCAAGATCCCCATTCGGTGGACACCTACCCCCGAAAATGGCCATGGCCTAACAGGTGGCATTCATGTCAGGCAAGTGTTACCACTTAATTACGGCTCCCACTTGTGTGAGGGTGACGATCTCTCCATCTCCAGTTGAAGGGGTGTCTGATGGGGGTAGATGCAAAGAAAGAAAACGCTAGGCTATTTTTCTAAAGCCTGAATATCTCACTAAAGAATGAGAGCTTCAGGCTTTATATTATTTACTGAGCATGTGTTAGGCACCTACACAACAAAATGATGTTTCTAGGCGCCACAAGGAAAGTGGAGAGGGGGTAAGTAGGGTAAATGACAATGGCAACAACAGTAAGTACACAATTGTGGTCCTATTAGGCCTTGTGGCATGCGGATACAAGGAATGCCTTAGCTTATAGTGGGCCGGGTACCTTGGGACTTTAGGAAGCCCTGGCAATCTCCAGTCTCAGACACAATTTTCAGAGACTGCCAGGTTCCTGCCCCAGTCCACTTAAAGCCCTGCAAAACACAGAACTACAAGTCACAGAATTCAAACGAAAAACAGGACTGGATAAGTAGCTATAGATTGGAATGGATCATGTTAGCAACTATGTGTGACAATATAATAGCAGTTGCCTGGCCAGTTCGCCGCGCCCATTTCGGCGCGGGAGCCTTTCTGGCGCCGCCGATTTGGCGCGAGGGACGTTTGGACGTGGCTGACATTGCAGCCACATCTAAACTCCCTCACGCCAAATTTAAAAGCATAATTATCTTCAAATGCAGCACGTTGACAGGAACTGTGCCTGACAACTTGTTGCATTTGAAAATAATTTGGGGTCAAGTGACTGGCGTGAAGTGCAGTATTTTTTATTGTGATTTTCCCAAATGCTTTATTACTATTTTTTCTTATTTGACTGTTCCATTATGTGAGTTAAATATGTAACTTTTGCTGCCCCAGGCACAAGGCCAGTTCGGTCTTGTGGTTAAGTTCCAAGCCTCACAATCTTGCAGGCCATGGTTCGTGGCTGGGCTAAAGCTTTTAATGTTATTCTATTTGAAAAAAAAAATAATGTGATATTTTGCAAATAGAATAAAATTAAAAGCTTTAGCCCAGCCACGAACCATGGCCTGCAAGATTGTGAGGCTTGGAACTTAACCACAAGACCGAACTGGCCTTGTGCCTGGGGCAGCAAAAGTTACATATTTAACTCTCGTGATTGAACAGTCTAAGAAAAAAAAAATAATAAAGCATTTGATATGATATGATAGTTTATTTATATAGCGCCTATTCACAATGTGTTTCATGGCGCTATATAAATAAACTATCATATCATATCAAATGCTGTATTATTTTTTTTGGGCAATTCACAATAAAAAATACTGAACGACGCAAAACAATGACAATTCCCCCCCCCCCCGCGCCAAAACATCCCCGCGCCCAAATGTCGCAGCGCCGAACTGGGCGCGCCAAATTGTCTCCTGCGCCGAATCGGTCGCGGCGAATCGGCCCGCGCCGAACTGGCCGCGCCTAATCGTCCTGCTCCTGATTTTCTGTTATTAGTGCAGCAGCGACATCAAGCGGCCAAAGTAGGAGACTGCAAGGGGGACTTCAATGCAGCCTGCCTATTAGTAGCCACACTATTGGGGGAGGTGGGAGTCTGGTCAGGCGGGGTTGGGTTAAAAATAGTGGGGATGTCGCAGGCGACACGTTATCTGCAAAAACAATTAATATAAACTAGTTTCATTCAGAGGCAGACGGGTCTGCAGAGTAAGGGGGGGGGGGGGATTTCCTGGTAGGCCGGTAGGACTGGGGCAGAGCCTGTCTCTATGCCAACCATCCAGGGATGGCACTGGCCTTCCCAGCCCACCAGCCGCTCACAGGCCTTAGACAGGGGGAAAGTTTCCCACGTGCCACACAATCCAGCCTGCTTCTGGACTTCTCTAATGAGCCGCCCCTCCCTGCAGCCCAGGCCCTCACTGGCCGCCCTGCGGGTGGTTGCCCTGTAGAGTTCATCAATGGAGGCCTCAGCTTGGAGCCCACCCTGGGCCCTCACGCCTGCACTCCAGTAAACACCACGTCCGCTCCGCAGCCAGCAGTGTGTGTCAGGAAGAGGTGCTGGACATGGGACGTCAAACACTACATTTCCTGTTTATATGGAGAGAGGCTTGCGTGTTTACACTGCACGAGGAGGGGGAGGGGGTCGGAGGAAGCGCCGAGCAGACTCCAGGCGTTGCTCTGCATACACTCCGCTTTGGTACTTGCAAGGCTGCTCCAGGGTGGATGTTCCCAGGCTCCCCTGGGCCGAGGTCAAGGGCTAAAATGAACTCCTTCGGCCAGGCACAGATACCCTCAGCATAGCTTGGCGCGGATGTACAGGAAATGCTGCCAATTGAATAGACTGGCTTCACCCCGAGCAGAACTCGACCCTTACAATATTTTGTATTCACAAGTAATTTAGTTCGCAGACTTTTCTGGTTCAAGTCATATTGAGTTATTGATATCAAACACTCACTCAATGAGTGCATGAGTGCAATGGGAGGTGTCAGCAGCTTCTCCAGCTCTAGGTCCGGACCCCAGGGTGCTGCATTGGGGAGCTGGGGGGCACTTCCAAACCAACTCTTTGTGGCATTGGAACCCAATTGGTATCTTCAAAAAATGGATCCCTGTGTGTTACCTTCTGGCTGTAATGCTGGACCTGCCTGGCGACTGAGGGGGCCAGGACACTCACCCACACGCATGCTGACATTGGTGGAATAGAGGTCTCAGAGCTGTGCTTTGTGGAGCAATACCGCATCCTCTTCACCTGGCCCGGCTAAAACATACAACTGGCGACAAGTTGGCCATCCATAGCACACCCCTTACCTCCGCGACCACTCAATCCAGTAGCAAGAGGGACAGGGCAAGAGAGTCACTTCAGAAACCTGTCGCCCCCAAGACCTCCATCCCTGGAGACAAGCTCTTGGCCGTGGCACACAGTGAAACCACACCACCTCACGGCCCATGAAATTTCCAAATACCCTCCAACACCTGAAGCTACCCATGATTTTCCTGAAGCTACCCATGATTTGCCAGAAGCTACCCATGATTTTCCAAAGCTACCCATGATTCCCCGGAAGCTACACATGATTTTCCAAAGCTACCCATGATTCCCCGGAAGCTACACATGATTTTCCTGAAGCTACCGATACATTCCTGAAAACTACCCATGATTTCCCCTGATGATACCAATGATTCCCCATAAGATACCCATGATTCCTTCCTCAAAAGCTACCCATCATTCTCCAGACACTACCCTCGATTCCCCTGAAGCTACCCACGACTCCCCTGAGGCTACCCACGACCCCCTGAGGTTACCCACGATTCCCCTGAGGCTACCCATGATTCTGCCGTGGCTATCCATGATTCTGCCGTGCTATCCATGATTCCCCCGAAGCTACCCATGATTCTCCCGAAGCTACCCACGTTTCTCCCGAAGCTACCCAGGATTCTCCCGAAGCTACACAGGATTCCCCCCGAGGCTACCCAGGATTCCCCCGAGGCTACCCAGGATTCCCCCGAGGCTACCCAGGATTCCCCCGAAGCCACCCATGATTCCCCCGAAGCCACCCAGGATTCCCCCGAAGCCACCCAGGATTCCCCCAAAGGGAAGCTACCCAGGATTCCCCCAAAGCTACCCAGGATTCCCCTGAAGCTACCCAGGATTCCCCTGAAGTTACCCATGATTCCCCTGAGGCTACCTATGATTTTCCAAGCCTACCCATGATTCCCTCGAAGCTACCAATGACTCCACGGAAGCTACCAATAATTCCACTGAAGCTACCCATAATTCCACTGAAGCTACCCATAATTCCCCTGAAGCTACCCAGGATTCCCAAGAAGCTACCCAGGATTCACAAGAAGCTACCTAGGATTCCCCAGAAGCTACCTAGGATTCCCCAGAAGCTACCCATGATTCTTCAAAAGCTACTCACGATTCGTTCCTCAAAAGCTACCCATCATTCTCCAGACACTACCCATGATTCCCCGGTAGCTACCAATGATTCTCCCATAGCGAACCATGATTCCCCTGAAGCCACCAATGTTTCTCCCATAGCTACCCATCATTCCTCTGAAGCTACCCATCATTCCTCTGTGACTACCCATGATTCCCCATAAGCTACCCATGATTCCCCCGAAGCTACCCATAATTCCCCTGAAGCTATTAATGAATCCCCTCAAGCTACCCATGATTCCACTGAAGCTACCCATGATTCCCTGGAAGCTACCCATGATTCCTCGAAAGCTACCCATGATTCCTCGAAAGCTACCCATGATTCCTTCCTCAAAAGCTACCCATGATTCTACAGAAGCTACCAATGATTCTCCCATAGCTACCCATGATTCGCCGGAAGCTGCCTATTATTCCCCAAAAGCTACCCATCATTCCCCGGAAGCTGCCCATCATTCCCCCAAAGCTACCCATGATTCTCCCAAAGCTACCCATGATTCTCCCAAAGCTACTAATGATTCCCTCCGAAGCGACTCATGGATCCCCCAACACCACCCATGATTCCCCCAGGGCACCAATAATTCTTCTGAAGCCACCCACGATTCCCTGGAAGCTACCCGTGATTCTTACAAAGCTACCCATGATTCTCCCAAAGCTACCAATGATTCTCTGGACTCTACCCATGATTCCTCGGACGCTACCCACGAGTCTCCGGAAGCTACCCAGGATTCCCCAGAAGCTACCCAGGATTCCCCAGAAGCTACCCAGGATTCCCCAGAAGCTACCCATGATTCTCCCGAAAGGTACCAATGATTTGCCTGAAGATACCCATGATTCTCTGAACTCTACCCATGATTCCCCGGGCGCCACCCAGGATTCTCCAGAAGCCACCCAGGATTCTCCAGAAGCCACCCAGGATTCTCCAGAAGCCACCCAGGATTCTCCAGAAGCCACCCAGGATTCTCCAGAAGCCACCTAGGATTCCCCAGAAGATACCCAGGATTCCTCAGAAGATACCCAGGATTCTCCCGAAAGGTACCAATGATTTGCCTGAAGCTACCCATGATTCTGTGGGTGATCTAACTCGATCTGCTATGGACAACCCTGCTGCAGTGACCCCCAACACCATGCAGGACCTTCAGCTCTTGTCCGCCCCATTCCATATGTTATGCTATGTAATATATACAGCATTTGTTTAGCCCCTATCCAAAGCGGAGTGGGCGAATGCCCTTGAAGCACCGAAGTCTGAGATATGAGAATTGAAAGGAGGATTTTGGAATGTGTGTGTGTGCATTTAGCCAGTAGGGGTGGCTTAGTACCTGCTTGCCATGGATAACTGGTTAGTGGATGGGTTCTGTGATGGACTGCCAGGAGTGTAGGGGAGCCAAGGAGACTGATTATGTATCCAGCTGGACTGAAGTTTTTTTGTGGGACTCAGCTGCATTCTGATGGCAGAGGTGATGTGGGTTATGAAGTCAGGTAGTGAATTATTGCAGATGTATGCAGGTGGGTGGCTGAGCCCTAGGAAGGACATGGCTATATTGCATTGATATTGAGTGCTATGCGTATCCGAGGATTGAGGCTGCTATCTAGTTGTGATGAGTATATGCAGATTGTATCATATGGATCGATTGGAGTCCTTTCCGTGCCAGCTGAGTATGTTCCTTCAAGGGACTCATCGGTGCACTTCCTACCTGTTTGGGGTGATAGTTAACTAGGAGGTGGACTAGGTTACTCAAGATGCAGAGGGGAAGAGCCAGGTCATGACTGCCTTCCGGAAAATTAGGCAATCCTCTAGGCGGCATATGCTATATGGAATCGAGTTCCAGATTGTGGGAGCTTGGATGGAGAAGGAGGATCCCCCTATTCTGGTCGATTTAGCAACTCGGGTGTCAAGGAGGAGAGCTGTGCCAGATCCCAGGTTTCTGGTGGGCCTGCAGGGTGCGGGCTTGCGCTGTAGATATACTGGTCCTGTGTTGTGCAGAGCTCCGTGGGTGATGCACATTGTTAGGGGAGTTTTTCCAAAGTCCTCTGAAATGTAGGACTTTACAGAACTATCCCAAATGTTTGTAGAGCCCCAACTCTTGGCATCAGTCTGGACTACTCATGGAACCTTGGTAGACTGGCAGAGCAGTTAGGCTGATCCTAAGAGGAAGATGTGAGCTGTAGGCAAGTACACTGAACCTAGTTAGTAATGCACATCAAAGAAACACTGACTCAATAAATGTATATTAAAATATATATTTATTATATTTACACAAGAATTACTTTTAAATACTCAACACATTAAACCAAAACACTTAGGAATACTTTAGAATACTTTTTCAAAGGCCACTGCTTAGTTTGTAGTTGCTTTCGAAACACATTTACTCTGCAAAACCACATAAGTTAATGGGCCTCATTATAAGTTTGCCGATCTGAAAACAATGGTACCGGTAAGCTTGCTACGAGTTCTGCAAGTGGGTGCCTTTCAGCGCGCCAGGTCTGACCTGGCGGGCGGAACGGCACCCGCGTGCAATCCTCGACGGATTCATGAATGGTGCCGGTGCATCCGGCCTCCCCATTCCCATTGAATCCAATGGGACTCAAATTGGAATGGGGACTAATATTTTCCGGCGCCCGGGAATGGGCAATTACCGGTCCGCCGGGGCTGTAATGCCCCCGGAAATTGCCCATTCCCAGGCACTGGAAAATTCATGACTCCGGTATTTTACCGGCACGGCTACCACCTGAGTCATAATGAGACCCAATGACTTTTAAGAAGGAAAATAGTTGGTTAGTGTAATATTAGCAACGCTTACGGTCCTAGAGGCAATTTCTTCAGACAGCAAGGCTTTTAAAGTCCAAAACGCAACCCTGGCTAAAGGCAGTTCGGAGAGGGCTCAAAGTCTTGATAAGGCAGAACAACAAAAACTCCTGTGGATATTTTCTAGTCTCTAAGATGCAAGAAGATACAACCAACGTTGGAGACCCTGTTAAAGGACTCGCTGAAGGGACACAATCAGCAGCTTGGATCAGAGGTAAGAGGGGATACCCTGGACACCTCTACGTGCACTCCAACGCTCTGGAGTGGCGTTTCGGAATTAAGGTAAGCAATACCTTTTTCCACCACAGTATACCTTTGGTTTGAAGAAATGTTTGTTGCTGGCTACTCCTCTTTGTGGCAGTGAAAGACCCGACCTCTTGATTCCTTGGTCTGGTGATGAAAGGCAGGACAATGGACGGGATCTCTCAGCAGCAGTTTTGAGGGAGGGCCTCTGGCACGGATTGCAGTAACATTTCTGGTCACTTTGCGGTTTTGGAGCCTTTTCTGCAGCACCAAAAAAGGGAAGTGATTTGGCCAGACCATCTTCTTTGGTTCCTGAAGTCCTACACTCTGGTGAGGGGAATGGATGGGTCGGATTGTGTCTCGGGAGATTTACCTGGAGCTCAGCAAAGTCTTGGACCAATTCAGACTTTCCACTATGATGCACTTCAATTGGGTCAGAGGTCTCCTGGTATTGAGGTTCCGCAGCTCTGGAGCGGCACATCACCTCGGGAGATGGCTCAGATTAAAGTTCATCTTGGGCCTGGTTGTTCCCACCAGTCAAATGGATGGAGGAGTCCTTTTCAGAGTTCCTTTGTTGCATAGAAAACGCGGTCAGGACAGCAGTGGTAATTTCACGGTGTTGCAAGGGGTCTGCAGCCATCTCGGGTGGTCGTCTTCTTCCGTTACTACAGTTTCCAGTGGTCAACTTGCCTTTCACCTCAGGAACCTTACCTTTTATTCAGTTTCAGCACACACTCCTCTGCAATCTCTCTCAGCAGTTTACAGAAATGGGCGGATGGCTGTCCAATCAGGACAGCCACACCCCCAGTGGGATCTGGCTCTATTCAGAGCCTAGGTGGGGACACACATGGGTTCCCACCAATGGCAAAACACACAGACCCCCCCTCCCAGAATGGTAGAAGAAGGGCTAACAAAGAACAGCCAGGCTAGAAATGGTGAAAAAAAGAAAGAAGCCCTAAAGTAAGTACTTAGGTGCCCCTATTGTGCAAAACCGGGGCTATGGACACATCCTGTGGTAATAAATTGCACAGTAGTTGGTAGAACACGTTCACTGCCACCAGCCCTAACTAGAAGGTTGTATCTCTGACTAGAAAGTCACAGGAGCAGAGAGAAGGGGGATACTAGGTATCCCCTTGGCACTCCACATAAGGTGGCATGTGCCAATCTCTCAGAATATAAAGTTTTAGGAGAGATACAAAGTATCTGTAGTTACTGTAGGATATAGAAAGAATCTCAAAGGAGAATCCAAAGCGTTCCCAGCAACACTGCCCATAAGGAGCTGCATGCGGCAATAGTAAAATACAGACGCCTTAAAAGATAGGGAGGAAAGTAGACTGCATAAGACAGGTAAAAATACAAAGAATAGAGTTCTAAAAGACAGAGCCCATAGGAATGAATGAGTGGAAAAGGCTCCACTTATTCAGGATGTCAGTAAAAAGACCCTGAAGTCCAGCAAAAAGTGCCGAGGGTCTCACTAGGAGAGTGGATGAAGCATAACAATTCTAAATCTCCCCAATACACATCGCCTTAAAAGTGGATTGCCACCCGATCGGCAGCCAGTGAAGGACACTGCGGGCGGGTGTGATGTTTTCTCTGGGGCCAAGGGCAGGAAGGAGCATTGCTGCAGTGTTTTGAACCCGCTGGAGTCTTCGAAGAGGTCATGCAGGGGGCGCCCTGGTATAGGGTGTTAGCACAGTCCAGGCGTGAGAGGATAATGGCCATGAGCGTGGTGGCTGCGCGTGGAAAGGTCAGGTAGGGGAAGGTGTGTTCAAGAATGTATAGGTGTACATCATAGGATTCTGACACTGAGCTGAGTTGATGTGATCATGTTAGGCCTGAGTCCATAGTGGATCCAAGGTTTTTATATTGTTATGGAGGTGGAGGGGGGGGTGCGGGGGACATGGAGAGAGCTGCCAAGGGGTGGGGTGAGGGAAGCTTCCCACAGATCATGATTTCAGATTTTCTGGGTTTGAGGAGGAGGTGGTTGGCAGTTATCCAGTGGTCGGTTTCTGTGAGGCAGTAGGCAAGGTTGGGTTTGTGTTGGAAGGGCCCTTTGGGATCTTGAAGATGATCTGGGTGTCATCTCTGTAGTTGTAGAAGGTCAGGGTGTGCAAACGCATAAGAGCGGGAGGGGGCTTCGGTAGAGGATAAAGAGTAGAGGGGAGCAAGAGAGGCACCCTGTGGTACTCTTTGAGTAACAGGGCGGGGAGACAACAAGAAGGGAGGCAAGTACATTATTTGAGATCTGTTGGAAAGGATGGAGTAGATCCACCTCAAGGCTGTATCCATGATTCCGAGAGTGGAGTCTGTCCATGAGGGTGAGGTAGTTGATGGTGTCAAAGGCTGCTGAGACGTTGAGAAGGATTAGTGCAGCACAAACTTCTGAGTCTGAGGCTCTTTTGAGATCGTCCCAGATGGAGACTAGGCACGATTCAGTTTCCCGTAGGGGCCTGAGGCCGGATTGGGTTGGGTCGAGGAGGTTGGTTTCTGTTAAATGGCATAGCTGAGTGTAGGCTGTTCAGTCTGTTAGTTTAGCTTTGAAATGGTTTTTTAAGATAGGTCTGTAGTTGGCCGGTAGGAGGGGGTCCAGGTTGGTTTTATAAAGCAGGGCTTTGATGTACAAGGTCTTGCAAACTGCTGGGAAGGTGCCTGAGGTCAGGGAGGAGTTAATAATCAATCTGGTGTTGCTGCTGGCACAGGTTGAGGATAGGATTCTTTTTTTAGAAGAGAAGGAGGGCTGTGGTCCCCAGGGGATCCTGAAGCCATCTGGTAGCTCGTGGCTTTAGAAAATCTGGGTGGGAGAAGGACGAGAAGAGCGGGCGGGCGGAGGGCGGGACAGAGTCCGGGCGTGGATGCAGGGGATGGGGCCTGAGCGACACCATTCCAGAGCCGATGGCGAGGTTTCTTGCCTGGGTACGTTGTGGCCAGAGAGAGAATCACAGAGTGCTTGGATGAAGGTGCAAGAAGGGCCTTTGAATTCAGCCATAAACTTGTGGAGTTCCCTACATGTGTTTGGGGCCTTCGTGATTCTATTCCAGTAAAAAGCTTTTTTAGCCTTGCATATTTCTGCTCTGTAGGCTTTGAGCTGCTGGGCGGTCTCTTCTATTCTGCGGTGATGGGTCTGCCAGTCATCTGCGTTCAAAGATGTGCTTCTGTGATTTGAGAGCTGAGGTGAACTATTTGGGGGAGAGGCCCTATCTGTTGGTGATGGGTCTAATAGGGGTGAGAGAGCTAAGAGCATCTGACACCCATTGGTCCAAGTGGCTGATAGAGAGCTGACCCGACAGGAGTGGAAGGGAGGGTAGGGAAGCAAGCAGGCAGTCTGCCAGTTCTGGTGTTACTTTGACCTTGAGGGGAGCGTATTGGGGGTCCAGGAGCTGTGTGAGAGGTTGGATGGACTACGGTCGAGAGTGAAGATGGCTGCATGGCCTGTCCAGACTAGTGGTCGAGACGGGGAGCTTGGTGATCAGTTTAGGAGAGCTGAACAGTGTGTCTAGGGTGTGGCCTGCAGAATGCATACGTCCTGCTAGTTGCGTCAGATGAAGGGATTCCAAGGTTGTCCAGGATCAGTCATGTCATGGTTTTATGTGGGATGTTGAACTAGATATTAAAATCCCCTAGCGAAGTGAGAGGGAGGTGAGAAACCAGGATGGCAGCTAAAGAGTCACCAAGAATTTCAGCATAATTTCTATTGTAGCCAGGGGGTCTATATACGAGTAGGAAGCTGTGATAGTGCACGTGAGAGCAGATAGTTTACCAGGAAGGATTTGCAGATGGAGTTGCAGGCTTGGTCCCCGGAGTGTGGAATGGAGAGGAATGAATTGTATAGGATAGCTATGCCGTCTGCACTGCAGGTTCTGTTATGCACAATAAGAGTGCAACCTGGAGGGAAGGCCTCCTGAGCAATGGGCCGGAAGTCTTGGAAGAACCAGGTTTTTGGTGATGAAGAGGATGTCTGGGCCTTCAAAAGTAATTGGGTCGTGAATGTTGTGGCGTTTTTTTGCAAAGGATCTGGCATTGATCAGGATGCATGTTAGTCCATCGCTAGGATGAGAGTTTGATGCAATGAGAGTGGAAATCTGGGGGGTGGGCAAGGGTGGCTTTCATCAGGTAGGGAGTGAAAGGGTGGTACGGATGTCTGTGTAGGGAGGAGCTGCGATAGTTGCCGTAGAAGAGGGGAGGCGATATGCAAGGGTGGTAGTCTCCTGGGCAACAGGTGTGTGCTGTGTGGTGGGGTCTGTGCTAGCGGTGTGCTGTCATCGTCAGGAATTGTTTGAAGGTGAGAGGTTTCTCAGGGGTGGGGGCTGTGGTTTTCATTCCGGGGGAGAAGATATGGAGGCTGAGTGTGTTGTTGGTGTGCGTGTGAAGAGAGTTTGCAAGCTTAGGGACTTCTGGGTATTGGTGGGTATAGTGGTTAGTAGTGATGGGAGTGTGTGGGTGAGGGGTGGAGACCTTGTTCTGAGGTGTGAATATGGAGGTAGGGGTGTGCAAGGCTGCAACTGGGGCACGCATGCTTGTTTCCTGTCGTGAGAGAGAGGTCAGGTGACAGTCTTTTAAGGTTGCTGATGGGTACTGTGGACTGACATCTAGAAGAGCGAGGGGAGTGGTGTCTCGTGTGAGTGCCTGGTGTGTTGATTAGAAGATTGTAGAGAGATTTCACTGGGTTGGGTGTCTTTGGGGAGTCTGTAAGGGCATATGTGAGGGGGGTTATGGGTCTGGAACAGAGATTGGCTGCAGTGTGTAGTGTAGAATGCGCCTGTTTAGTGCAGGGTCAGTGTTTTAGGAGATTCTGGGGGCATGGGGTGTGCTTGTATGGTCTACAAACCACTCTCTCTAGGGTCAAGATGGGTGCTGTGGCTATGGCAGAGCCATCTGAACAATTACTTCAAAGCAACCAGAGAGACCCTAGTGTAATGCGTTCCACTCTACACACATTGCTGGTGATGAGGACTGCATCCTGCAACAACGGCACTCCCCTAGCCAAAGCCAACCCGGATTATGAGGTGTTCAAACAGTGCCAATCTGGGACTCTTCCGGGCGAATCCCCTTATGCATATCACACCTGTATTAGTAAGGTGGTGTGAACAAGTTGATCCCACTGATGCTATTCACACCCAAGTTACCCAAATCTATGCAGACATTAATCACAACATACTCAGGAGCCTCGCATTTCTCTTTGGAAGATACTCGAGATAGCACTCAATCACATTCTGGCCCACTCACATCTGACAGCAATGGACAAAGCATTGGACAGGCCAAGCTCAGAAACTACGCATGCCATTGAAAAAATACAAGCAGTTAATAAGCCACAGTGTCTTCTAAACCTCGCCTAGCACATTATCATAGGCCTTGTATCACACCAAAAGATGAACCACCCAGCAACAAACAGGCATGTAAACATGGCCGAATCCCAAGTTACAGTGAAGACTTCGTCACATATGAAATCCAACATGAAGCTCATGAGGGCAAGATGAAACCCACAAGCTGGAAAGTCTATATCAATGGCCTGCGTCTATCAGACACAGGAGCCTCTTTCTATGTACTAATAGACCCAAGGTTTAGTCATACATCACCAAGACCACGCAACCAATGCAACAGAGTGAAGATCCTTGCATATGGCAACAAGAAGCCCATTATGCTGAAGTGTGCATTTGTTCCATCCATGAAGTTGGTCCAAATATGCTACTCAGCTGGCAAGTGGAAGAAGCTCTCAATGTCATCCAGTTCACCTTCCATCTACAAGTGTCAACCTAGAAGACCATTTCGATAAGTTCATGCTGCTGTTTTCGGGGACTGATTGCCTATCAAGGAAGGCATTCAAACTCCACATAGACACTGCCAGACCCGCCTTCGGCCTACACCATCAGCAAATTTCCTTCCACAAAGGCAAAAAAGTTGTGGAATAATTCTGCAAAAAGGAAGCAGCCAGTATCATTGAAAACATACTTGGCTGCACGCCATGTGTCTCGCCAATTGTGGCTGCATGAAAGGCCAGGCAGCATGGAGAAGTGCACATCTGCATTGATATGCGTCTCCCAAAATACAGCTCTAAAGAAAGGGTGCCACATCACCACCACTATTGATGACATAAGAGACCTTATAGTGCAATGTTTTTCTCAATACTAGATCTAAATTCTCGACATCACTAACTCAAATTAAGGAACAGCACCAGAGCCATCACCACTTTCACCCCCATGTGGAATTTCAATAGTACAAGATACAAACCTGGGGTATTTCCTCAGCAGCATATCTGTTCCAGAATGAAATCTGTGCTGCATGTGCTGGCCTCCAAGGTGTTATCAACACTAGCAATGTCATTTTGGCCAATTTGAAAACAGAAATGAGCCAAAGTCTTTAACATGCTGTCGTGACTGTGTGCAGTGTTTCTCAACCGCCACAAAAACAATGTGAACATTTCAAGCTTCAATTCTTTGCTTCTATTTTCAGCCGAGAAGGGGTCACGCTAAACTCAATGAAGGAAAGGATATCAAGTCTGCTCTCTGCCATCAGTCATTGACACAGCTTACAACTTCATACGCATGTTTATTCTGAAGGCATCATGAAGCAAGACACAGACAACAGATTCAAAGTTCAAACAAAATAACTTTATTAACTTAAATGTCAGGATGGTTGAATGCCTAACTTGCCCTATGTCAAGGTGGGATTTCCCTACTTGAACGGAACTATGGAAAGTCTGAGTCAAAGAGTTCAACGTAAAAGTCTGAATGTGTCCGAAACCTATTCTTGCCCTCACACCTAAACAATGTGTAGGGATGTCTCTAATTAAAGAAATGGCGAACAACATTAAGTTCTGAGCTTCTTCCAGCTCCTAGCTTCCCTTTCAGCTCCCCTTCCCCAAGTTCAAGAAAGTTCCACAGAAGTCTCAAGATTATCTTTCCCCAGTTCAAGGCAATACAGTTCCACACAATTCTCAGATTTTCCCTTCCTCATTTCAGTGTAACGGTTCACAAAAAAGAAGGGATCTTGCAATTTCTCAAATCTCACGGTTTCCTTCCACAAGATTTCAATGTAGCACTTGCACTGTTTTCAACCTTTCAATGTTCAACACAAAATAGGTCCACGTGACCTTCCTACTGGATCACTTCACCAGTTCACTCACAGTGCTCCTTGTTTTATTTCACAATGTCTTTTGGATCACTGGACTAAGTGCAGTTGTCAGACCACATGGTCCACCCATCACAGGTTGCACAACCAGGAACCCTTTTTGGCTCTATATGCCGTTTTACACTTTTCTTATTTTTCCTGGTTAGCCTTTTGGCTTTGTTACCACATGTTATACACGTCTTGCCAGCTGTTGGCTTTGCCGTATTGTATCCATTTATAAAGTTCACTTTACAGTGGTCTTTTGCCTGTCCCACCTTTCTGTGTTATTCTTTCACACTTGTACTCTTTTGAGTAAGTTACTTGCAAATGGGCATTTTCCATTTTGGATGTCATCTGTTGCTAGATGTGTCCATAAAGTGTTATTCGGTTCCGTATGCATTAAGCTTACTTTACCTCAGTTTCAAGGTTTTCATTAATTTCGGTGTTCGATATGTGTGAATCAGCTGTGTTTGAAAGTTTCATTCAATAAGGCATTCAATAAACAGTGAGAAACCTAAGGGTGTCTCACAGACTAATCCCTTGGGTTCTGTCATCCAGGTGGCTAGGACACGGCCATAGCTTTTGGATCCAGTTCCTGAGGGTGGACCAGTGCGGGAGGATCACCTGGATGAGGGGCCCCTGGGAAGTGGGACACCTGATGGTGATAGGGACTGAGCGCTCTATGAGAAGACAGACTTACACCCAGCCCTTCCGTGCAACATGTCCCAACATCAGAGTCAAGTAAATTAACCATAACAACTCACACCTGATTCTTGTTACCCTTCCCCGCACGGATAAAAGACTGAGAATGAGAGCACACTATGAGCAGCAGGGCAGCGAGCAAGGTGGGGATCGAAGCAGAGCCAGAGAAGGATAAAGCTATTTGAGGCCACTGCTGACTCGAGGAAGCCAGACAAAAAGTTACAAGGAGAAACCAAGGAGAGAAGTACCCTTGATTTTTTTGACAAATGATTGCTGGGCTGTTGAAGGCTCAGACACAGCACGTGTGTGGCGAAGAAGAAAAGCCTTCAGATCCTGTAAGGTGCCTCCGAGATACCAGGAGCCCTCCTCCCTGACTGGACGAGCCAGGGGAGAAGTGCAGCTGCTGTGGTATCGCCCTCGACTTCACGATCAAAGCCACAAGCCGAACCTTGCATACAGACGGTATGAAGGCAACTGTGCGAACCGGGCTGCGTATGAGCAAAGGTTGTGGGCGGCAACAAAGTGTCACCTAAGGAGTTTGATGAAAGACGCGAGTAAAAGGAGAACGCTGATAAATGTTTTCTTTGCATTTTTAAGAAGTGAACATTCGATGCTAAGTAGCAGAGTGGTCCGGCACCAAGTAGGTGCCCAGTCAGAAGATCTCTGCCCAAACGTATCTTGCGAACGGAACCTTTGAGATTGGAGTGAACTTTGTGATATGATTGAACTTTTGAGATCCAATTAAAAGGAACAACGTGGTCAGGCAAGGGTAACAGTCAAATCCCTTGCCCAATCAAAAGTCTTCAGTTCTGTTATTTGTAAAGAAGGAAGTTGTTGAAGTGTCAGGTCTGAGCCCGATCGAGGGGGACCTAACGTGATCAAAAAGGAAGGGAATCCAAGCCCGGCTGAGGGAGATTCCATTGTGAAACAGAAAGGGAAGAAATGGTCCAAGCACAGCTGAGGGAGCTTGAAAGAAGTGAACGCTGAATTTTATTTTTTTGTTGTGTTGATCCAGGCACTGTGGAAGAAAGAGACTTGATAAAGTATATAGAGACGCTATGCTGAAAGACTGATGTATCCTAAAGACTGCCTCCTCCTGCCAGAGAAGTCAGTATGCACCAAGTGCCATATTGTTCTGCCTTGTCCCGTGCTGAAGCATGGGCCAGGGGAAGCTATAGTTCAGCAATCCTGAACTCCCATACCACATAGACCTTTTGTTTATCTTACACTGTTTTCTTTACACATTGCAACACCTCACACCCTTTTTTCGTATTTCGAGTAAGGTTTGGCAATAGGTTTTTTTAGTATGGGCCCCTTTTATTTGACAAGGCATGACTAGGACATTGTTTTCTTTTATTTTGATGGTCGTAATTTGCTCCCATCATTAGAACTTAGGTTTAGAATGGCGTTTTTCCAACCCAATAATAGTTCTATATACACCCTTGAACTACATCATTTATGTCTGTTGTACTTGTGATTCCATGCCTTTTTACAAAACATATTTTGGCTTTGTTTTCAAAGTTTCAATCAGTTCGGTATTCAATAAATGTAATTCAACCTTGTTTCAAAGTTGCATTCAGTTTGGTATTGAATAAACATGTGTGTCCCTTAATTGTTTAAGCGTAACCCGCTACGAGTGCCCTGGTGCTGAGTGACTACCCCAACACTCACCGGTCCTGGCATTATCCTCTCCGGTGGCTCTGCTTCTCCTCCTCCGTCTTGTAGACCACTGGTCCTGCTTCTGAGAGCCCAGCTCGCATTCGGGATATCGTCGTCCACACGCCGGCGACCCTGCTGCTTCGGCTTGGACCCGGACGGCATCCTTTCTTCCTCCTGTCTTGTTTGCAGCCTCAGCTGATTTCTGTCCCACACAGAGGCCCCCATGCCTTTAGTAGCTTCCCAGCCCAGCTAGTCTTGGGCTCCACAGGTCCTCTTGGATCTCGGCCGGTGTCCTGGCTTTCAGGTCCCACCATGGTTGCATCCTCACGACACGAGTCCCCTGCTGGTCTCTACCACCCAGGCCTCCCTGTTGCTCTCTCTGCTGCAATTTTGGTCTGCCTTTATACACCTGCAACCCTTTGACAGGTTGCAGGTGAATTTCTCAATTGGGTTTGTCTGACCATAATTAAAAGGACATGCCGGACCTATAAAACACTTTACATGCATCTTCCTTGTCCCAGTACTAGAGTGGTTAAATGAGGGGTTAGCGTTCATCACTCCTAGTCACCTTGCCTCTTCCTCGTCCCAGTACTGTCAGAGGTAAAAGATGGAGATAAGAGGGGAGATGTCTTACAATAGCTTATTAAGGTCGAGGGAGGGTTAGGTTGGTCTTCAATAGGGAAAGGTGGATACCATGTCTTTCCTGCAGGCACCCCACTTTTAATCTCTCTACTTTTCACCCTCTTTCTGGTGCCTCTAGACTGGTGATATCTCCTGTAATTTTGTGAATGGGACAGGGGATAACAATATCCGATGACTGCGGCTGGGATAGAGGACTCTTAGGGAAAAGGGAGCGTGGAATAATCCATCTCACCTGAGGGCATCTCAGCCCCAATCCCCAAGGACACTCCACCCAGGTGTTCATCCCTCACTTCTCCACCCCCGCCCCCAATGTCAGGATCCAAAAGTGATGGTCTTTACCTGGCCACTGAAAAGGATCAAGGGGGCGTAGGAGTGAGAATTATCTCAGGTTTCTCACAGTACCCAATGCAGATGATTCAGCCAAAGTTGACCACTATCCCTGTACCACTCAGACAATTGACCAAAGCTAACAACGTGGGAATGGACAGAATTTCACCAAATAGCTTTCCAAGGGACCAAAGAGGCCCTCTGGTAAGGCACCACCATGGTGAAGATACGAAAGATAAGCGAACTACTGGTCAACGCCAATCCATGTAGCCCCAGAGCCTTGCTCACCCAAGTAGACCAAAAATAACCACCACAGTATAGTGTACAGAAGTCAAGCTCTCACCTTGACAAAACAGAGGTACTCGTAAATTGAACAAGTGATGGTCGTAGTATTGGTTTTCACTTTTCCCTGTATTGGTTTTCACTTTTCCCTGTACCCCTGCAGGCATCCGTTCAAAATACTCACGGACCACAAACCTTACTTTATATATCCTACAAGGATCTAATGCAAGACCCCCACTCAGCATCTAGAAATGGCTGCTACAACTGCAGGCATATGACATTCCATTTGAATTTCCGATCAGGCGCAGATAACCCTGTGAACATTCTCTCACATCATCACCATGATGTCACAGAAGCCTGAGAAAGCTGTGCACAGAAAAACAGGCACATATGATGGTAGAGTATGTGACACTACCATCTGTCCAAATTGCTGACCTACCAACAGGCCTGGAAAATACAAATGTCAAGTTGCCATAGAAGCCGTAGAATTTAACAGAAGGAAGACCATCCTGCATGAATGAGCTCACAAAACAGCACTGTAACGATCAGAAGAGAGCCATCTAAATACAAGGAAGGACTCAGATTGCGAGGTTTATTAACAGTCCTTCCAGAAGCACTGACCGATCACAGAGTGCTACTTCCACATGAAGGACATCAAGACACAGGGAAGACCAATGCTAGACTATGAAATAAAGTGAAGTCTTTGAACGCTGACGACAAATATCAGCGGTCTAGTGGCCATGTGGGTCATGTGCCAAGCACTGCATTCAGCACACCACTACCACTAACCCGCTCCCAAGATGGGGGGTGAAGCACCCTTGGGATAAATAAGTGCAAACCCCTGCTCCCAGGTAATGGACCCCTCATTCCAAGACCATGATTCCTTGACTATGTTGAATGACTAGGCATCCAACACAAAAGGGTCTCCCCAGACTGGCCTCAATGAGCAATCTGGATTGTGAGAGACAGACATGGTATCAAGAGATGACACAGACAACAGAATTCCTATTTAACAGTGAACTATTAAGTATCAGCATGGGTGTAATGCCTAACTTGTCCTATAACTATGGTGGGGATTGACCTACCTAGAGGAAATTAAGGGGAGTCTGTGTCTATAAGTCCAAATAAAAAGGTCGGTCCGTCGCAAAACTAATGCTTGCCCTCACATCTAGAAATAAGCAGGGGGTGGGGTTCTTTTTACTCAACAAAATAGTGTTTAAAATAAAATATTGAATCAAAGCTCTTCTTGGGCTCCCTATCCCAGGCTTTAACACAGTTCCAATAGTTGCTTGCCCCGTTAATATTCTGCCAGTTCTTGAGGTGCCCTTCCCCAAGTTCAACATATCACTGTTCACACAAAAAGAAGGTCTTGAGGTTCCCTTCCCCAGTTTTCCAGTACCTTCAATTCTCAGGGTTCCCTTCCCCAAAATGTCACTGGAGCACTTATACTAAGTTCAAATGTTCAACACAAGAAACAATAGGTCCCACTTGACCCACCTTCAGGCTTGCTTTAGTGTTCAATTCACAATTCTCTGTTCATTATTCATAATGTCTTTTGCTTGTCACAATTTAGGGCACCCTGTGTTAGGTGCTGTTGTCAGACCACACGCTTCAAACATCACAGGTCGCGCAACCAGGAACCCCATGCTTCTCCATGGCACACTTTGCGATGTCTGATCTTCACAGTGGGGAACACCCTGGTCTAGGCGCAGTTGTCAGACGAGCAAAACAAAAGCAGACAGAAAATGTAACAAACATCTGAGTTTGAAAATAACCATTGTGTGAAAGTACTATAAGTCTATGGTGAAACAAAGGAATGGTGCAGAAAAGTGTTACACTAACCCAGGAGAGCATAAATATGAGAAGTTAGGAATCTGAAGCAAAAGAGCCTGTGAAGGAATCAAACAAGTTCAAGCAGAACTTATGGTCTGAGAGGGGTTCTGTCCTTCCAAGGTGTTTTGTTTGTAATTTTTCTCTTCCCCATTTTCCTCCCATAGTTTCCGTTCAAGCGTGTTCTGAAATCATGTGCATTCCATGTTGAGAAGTGCGACAGCTGCTCAAGAACGATAGATGTCATGTCCTGTTTTGGTGTTTTTCTCAGTGGCAGTTGTGAGAAACCTGAAGGCACTCTCACAACCACTCCCAGGGATAGTCTGCTCAGTTAGCCAGGGAAGGGCCATCACTTTTGGATCCCGACCCTGGGGGTGGACAAGCGAGGGGCATCACCTGGGTGGAGGACCCTTGGGGATTGGGGACAGTGGGCTGAACGGCGAGACATGGGATACCCCCTTTCCGAATACCGACTTATCCTCCCTTCCCTCAGCCTTTATGGGTTTACTTCCATTCATGGCCTGTCCTTCCCAGTGAGTACTAGACAAGTACTGAGAAGAGGAAGAAGCAACTAGGAGTAATGCACACTCCCTATTACAAACACCACTCTAGTACTGGGACGAAGAAGAGGGGTATGAAGGAATATAATACTGAAGGTCAGGCATGTCCCATTGATTTGGTTCATTATGGTAAAACAAGATAAGCAAACAACTCACAACCCTTGATAGGGCTCAGGTGTTTACAGGAAGGAGACCTTTAAGGGGGAAGGGAGCAGCTGTGGTGGAACGAGAACAGGAGGTCTGAAACAACTGCCAGCAAAGGAATCTCCACAGAATATGAAACCATGCTCCCACACAAGGCCCCAACTAATCAGCCTCAATGCAACCTCCAACAAGAAGGCAAACTACCTACGACTTTAGTTAGTGAACAGCTTCATCATCTAGTGCGGAGACTGAACATTCCCAGTAACCTTCTCTTTAGATGTTAAAACTTGTAAAGGAAAAGCAGATTAAACAGATTAATAGGGGTCTGCAGCAACACTTCAGAACCACCCCCAGCCAATAAAGTGTATGGTATGAGTCAAACAAGGATGGAAAAAAGAGGTTTAGCATTAAATGATGAAAAAACAGAGTTGATGTGGTAGGTAAAGAGAATAGAGTGAGAAGGCTCGACCCAGAGTATCTGCATTTTCAGGTGGCCCTATGCAGGATCGCTTCTAACAAAGTTAAAACATTAGGGATTTACTTTGATCAAAATCTAAATATGCGTGCCGAGGTTAATAGCCTTGTCTGTACGTTAGGCTACTGTCACAGATACGGCCTTACCTTACGAAAAAAAGTTGTGAGACTGCAGCCCGGGCTATTAGGAGTACAAACATACACCATTGCAGTAGTCTTCAGGTGGGCATATGCAAAGGTGACTGTCCTAGATTACAATTTATAATATCAGGGGAAGTGTCACCCTCTTTTTTGATAAGGGGGCCCCAAGTCATGAGGGAGTCTAATATAGTAACAACAGGGACTTAGGCTACCCCCACCTGTCTGACTCTGGCCTGGAATGGTTTCAGCACACTTAATATTTCTTGGCACATCTTAGAACGCATAGTAGCATCTTGTTATTTCCACATTTTTTTTAGTGAAAGTTAACATCACGTAAATCAAGTAGTAGTAGGCGGTAGAAGCTCTATTAGTTACGTACAATGTAAAAACGTCATGGCACTTAGTTACAGACATTGTTTACTCAATCACTCTTTGTTTTACATATGCAATTATTTGTCATGTCGTGTTTAGCATTCTGGCATTATTCAATATTTCTGGCACAAAAACGCATAGTAGCATCTTGTTATTTCCACATTTTTGTTAGTAAACCTTAACATCAGGTAGATGTGACAATTGTCAAAGGGTGCTTGCACCTGGTGTTCGGTAAGGATGAAGTGCAGCATCGTATGACTTTAATATGCATGTACCCTCATGTTTGTGGCAAACGAGATCCCGTTATGATCAGAGTGATTTGCTATATTTAGAAAAACAAGTTCCACGCTATGGACACATTGAGGCCATTCTTCACCATGTCTAGACAGTGTATCCATTTTTGCTCAAGTTTTCTCAGTTCCAGATCTCTGTCACTGACCTCCCCCACCCCCCCAGGCTTTCGCTTCTATAGTTTGAATCACACACCACCTCAGTTCTGTCTGTTTGTGTCCTTTCTTCGAAAAATGGCCACCATGGGTTTATCTTCAATTTTGTTTTTCAGGCACGATCTGTGCTCACAGATTCTTTGTCTTACTTCGCGTTTGCTTTTCCCTATGTATAAAAGATCACAGGGACATTTGATAATGTACACACTCCATTTGGTTAGGCAGTTTGGGAAGCTTTTGTACTTCCATATGGTGCCGTTTAAGGACACCTCTTTCTGGTCTTCAGTTAGATGGCAGACTGAGCACTTTCCGCAGCGATAATGTATAACTATTGGAGGTAAATGCCAGAGAGTCGTCTGGGCTGTTGTAGCGGGTGTCTCTGTAGGGTATGTATGGACCAGGTGATCCTTAATGTTTCTGCTTCTCTTGAAGGCGAAACGTGGCGTGATCGGTTTAAAGGTCTCTTTTTGTAGACAGTGCCAATTTTTCATAATTGTTTTTCTCAGTGCGTTACTAACGGGTGAGAACGTGGTAACAGGTCATCTTATCTTGCTGTTCTGTTCTTATCTGTTTGGTCAAGCAGTCTGTTGTGTTCCGATTTCTTGCCGTTTTTCAGGCTTTCCGTATGATTGCTGCTGGGTATCCCCTGTTCTTCAGTCGGTCTTCTAGGTCTTTACCGTGATGGTCGTATTCAGGAAGGGAGGAGCAATTCCTTCTTATTCTCAAAAACTGACCAAAAGTTAGATTTTCTTCGAGTGCCTGTGGGTGAAAATTGTAATAGCGTGTTTTTATCCGTCGGTTTGCGGTATAATGTGGTTGTGATCGTTCAGTCTTCTGCCCTGAGGATGTTCAGGTCCAGGAATGCTAGGCAGTTGGTGTCGTGATGCATAGTAAACTTAATGCTGGGGTCCACATTGTTGAGCCAGGTGTGGAATTTGTGTAGTTCTTCGGTGCTGCCTGTCCAGATGGTAAAGATGTCATCTATGTATCTCACCCATCCGACGAGTTTGCTCTTGTATTGGTTTGTCTCACTGTATATGAATTGGTTCTCTAGATTGTCCATGTAGAGATTTTAGCATAATAATGAAGACTCTGCCTACCACTGCAAGTACCTCTATAGGTACTTACACGATTTTAGGTACCCACACTATTCGATCTAGAAGCACAGAGGCACCAGTGTAAATACACCTCCGAATGCATGCCGACCACGCTATTTCACAATAGGTCATAGAGTATACGGAGCTCAACATTAAGCAGGGTGAATACCTTTCACATCCGCCCCACCCGCCCCTGCACATAATGTACCACCAATGCACAGGGCACCTGGTCAATAGCTGGTCCCCAGCACGGCACCATAGCCTATCCCATGTACCGCAAATTAGTACATAACACAGCCAGAAATGGCAGCACCTGCACTGTAAATGCTAGTGCACTCAATTGTTTTTAATTAACCACCTTACTAGATATTCACTATCTTGTCCTACAGTTACCCAGCTGCGGACCCGAAGACACACAGGATCAAATTCAACAAAAGCACATTGAAGGTGCTTGGAGTGAAGAACTCATACTATTTTCTTCACCACCTGTGACACTGTAAAGAAATGCCTCAGGTAGGATACAGCTCAGCACATTCCCAGGCAACTTGGTCCCTGAAGAGATTCACTCAGTTCCTAATTTGCACTTCCTTACCTTTAGATGTCCCACCACTGAGACACACCGCGGACACTTCCAAGTCCCCCACATTTGACCTGAAGACGGCACCTGAGTACCAGCTACCTACAGGGTGCCAGAAACACCACTGAGTGTCGACTAGAGAGATGTGAAGAAAATAATACCACTTTTAAAAGTCACCAGACGTACTAACCCACACTGCATAAACTGTATGCAAATTTCCAATGTATGAGGTTGATGTGAGAAGCTTTCAACAGTGTATTCCTACCCAGTAATTAAGGGAAAACTAAAGGTTTTGGATAATTGCTTTGTAACGGGATTTTTTAGCCACATGAATTTTTATTAGTCACATGAATAAAATTGTTATTGCACGAAAAGTAATCTGGGTGTTCTCTTATGCACAAATCACCAATCGGGATTTGTAAAAAGTGTGCTGAAACCATTCCAGGCCAGAGTCAGACAGGTGGGGTAGCCTAAGTCCCTGTTGTTACTGTCCTAGATTACAAGTAATACAAAATAGTGCAGTGAGAGTAATAGCAGGTCAGAAAAGAAGAGATTGTATATCGGAAGCAAGAACAAAAATTGACACAGGCTCCCAATTGATGCCAGAATAGAGTATTGTCCCCCACTTATAACATACATATGCCTGGTAGGGATCAGCGCACAGTATCTAGCTGCAACACCAAGGAGAAAACCTGTGTCGAGAGCACTTAGTTCCATTGACACCAACCGGTGGTAGGGATCAGCCCACAGTACCTGGCTGCAACAGTAAGGAGATAACCCGTGTTGAGAGTTCTTGGTTCTAATGACACCAACATGCTGGTGCTGCCTAGATCTAAGCTCAGCCAGGTCAGTAAAGGCGCCTTTGTTGCAGCGGCACCAAGAGCCTGGAACGCTATTCCGCCGGTACTCAGAGAAATAAAATCACTGGACAGGTTTTAAAAGAAGCTCAACACTTTCCTGTTTAGATAATTATATGTGATCAGAGATGGCTGGCGCCCATTGAGCCAACCCTCAACTTTTCGTTTGTCCGTTATTGTTGTTTCGTACCATTACAGTTTAGCGCCCATATGCCATGGGCCCTTGGTGCGCGGTATATGTGTAATAACCGAACATAACATCATGTTCTGGTCGTTAACCATAGTCCTCAACAGCTACTGCAGGAGACGCCAGATACTGGAATCAGCCCATTAATTAAAGGGTCTCTCCCAACACACGAGTAGGAGAACCAGCAATAGGCAGCTAACATAATATGTTTCCCAGGCGTCACTTATGTAGCCCTGCACTGCTCCTGCACCCGGGGCTCCTTGACTGGCTGAAACATACAACATGGTGTTCTCATGAATTTCATATCAAGCTTCTAAACAGCCTCTTAGTGTAGACCTTTGCAAACCCTCTGATCAGAGGCGAGCAAAACCAACACTAGCTACCGACAACGAAAATGGATCCTAGTGCTGAAAACCACTCCAATGACAACATCTAAACCCTCTAAAAATGACCATCTAGCACTAACCAAAGCCATCAGCCTCAATCAATCAAATCGTTTCTTCTAAAGCGTACTATTGCCAAAGGCATCATGGTGCTGGCAGGAGATTCCGAGGAGAGAAAGGACTGGGCAGGAGCCACCTATGTGAAAAGAAAGGTTTTTAGTTCTTTCCTGGAAGATGCAAAGTCTATGTTAGTTCTTAGCTGCTGAGGCAAAGAGTTCCACAGCCTAGGCCCAGCCACAGAGAAGGCTCTTCCACCAAGCCGCTCCCTTCTGTATCTAAGCACTCATAAGAGTGCAGCATTTTTTTAAAATTTATTTGCTTTTAGTTCATTTACAAAAAAGAACCTTTGCAAAGATATAGAATTCAAGTACAAAAAAATTCATTATATCCAAATATAAAATTCTAATACAAGAAAATCATTGTCTCCACATATAAAATTTAGGCAATACATATTGATGTTTATACAATACTCCTATGAAAGTCATCATTTACATAGTTCATGAATGGGCCTCTTTTGTTGCATTTCCGCTATCACTAGTTAAATATGAGGTATTTACAATTTGTCCACTATGTATTAGTTCGATTTTCAAAACAGTGCAAGTTCCTTTTCAATGTGCTTACAAAAGCTTACCACTGCATAGATTAAGGCACTATGTGCTCCTTGCATCATTCGAGACCATAAGGACTCTAAACAATCTTCATAATAAATATGAACAAAATTCCTCCATCGTTCAGTCCTAATTCGTTTAAAATGAGGGCAGTAAAGTATAAGGTGCTTCAGTGTTTCAAGGGGGGCATTAGTGTCATCAAATCGACACCCCACTAAGTCTTTTGTATTATTTGTTTTCCAGTTCTTGGTCCTTTCTCTAGTATGATAAAGATTGAGTCTTCACAAGGAAATAGTGTAATGTGATCGTATCGTGGAATACGTTTTTTAAAAAATACACTGTATTCTTGATATAATTTATAAGTCCTAATTCGATCGATAGTTAGACACCAATCTAAATCAAAAAGCTTTTTTTTCGCATAGCAAGGGCGATAATATGCATCATGTACTGTGATGTTCGCTTCACTCAAAAGATGTTGCATTTTCATCTGATATTTGTGGAATGAGGCTGGAATATGTAAATCTAAATCTAACATCTTATTCATGTCTACATATAATGAATTTGTAGGTGGGTAGTGCATTTTCACATAATTCGAAGGCTGTCTCCATTTCCATCGGGTCGATAATGGAACCAATCCCAATTCGTGTCGGATGATGGCATTGGGTATGGACATTGGTAAAAACATTGCAGCCTTCAGCAATGAACCCTGTAGGCAATCCAACATAACCGTCAAATCACACAAACAAATGTCAAGTGCATAAAGGATAACACTCTCGGTCTTCAGTTCCATAAATTCAATTAGCGGTAATAGTGAAAATTTGCAGAACCGTGAAAAAATCTTTTTCATTTGTGAAAGAAGCGGTCTGGTCTCACTCTTAAGAATATCCGTCCATGAGTTTACGGAACTCTGAGCCGAGAGATGATACCCTAAATAGATTGAAGTATTAGTACATGTTACCTATGTCTCCATAATATGCCATCTAAAGTTGCCTTTTTTCTGTTTTAGTCCAAAATGCATAATAGCAGTTTTTGCCGGGTTTGGAGTCAAATTATGTTCATTTGCAAATTTCACAAATAGTGTCATTTTGCTTTGTAACCCTGCCGGAGTTGGGTCAAACAGGATAATGTCATCTGCAAAGGCCATCCACTTCAAGGAAATAGTCCCGACCTTCACAGAGAACAGGCTCCCGATTTCCCAATCTTTGTCCAAATCTGATATATAAAGGTTGAACAGGGTTGCTGCGAGATTGCATCCCTGTTTTAGCCCTAATGTTGTCCTTATCGGAGCTGTGGTGCCTCCATCCGTTGAGACTTTTATTCTATACGATGTATTTGTATGTAGTTTCATAATCCAAAACATCAAAGCACTCAGAATTCCCTTTTGCAACATTTTCCTCCATAACAAATTGCGAACTACATTGTCAAAAGCTGCACTCATATCTATCATTGCAATGTATACTGGATTTGAATTCCTGTTCTTTGCTCCAGCTATAGCATGGGCAAGGGTAACTGCATTTAAGGTTGTGCTCATGTTCTTCCTGAAACCAGTTTGGTATTTAGAACATAAACCTTTTGTTTCAATTATTTTCTCCAGATCTTGTAGAAGTAAAATTGCAAGTAATTTTGCTTCAGTATCGATTAAAGAGATCGGGCGATAATTTTCAGGAAGAGAAGGATCTCCCCTTTTAAATATCGGAACTATATTGGCCGTTAGCCATGATGGTGGAATTTCCCCAGATTCAAAGATGGTTTCAAATTTCATATTGATGATTTCTGCCCATAATGCAGGGTCTGCCTTGTAAAGACAGGGGGGAAGTCCATCAGGACCTGCAGCCTTAGAATATGACAACCGTGAAATTGCCCAGATGATATCGCTAAGGCTCCACTTTGGCCGTGGTATGTTACCAAGATCTACTGATACACTCATACCAGTCCGAAACTTATTTGGCAGTTGGTATTTAGCAGTAATATATTTTACCCATGTTGGCTGTGAGATACAATTTGGCATCGCTAGTGAAACATTTTTCTGAGTCTGCATTTATGGTGCCTCAAATAACGCGAGTATCATATGACACAATAGCCCGAATTAATGCACAATTCTCCTCATTGTGTCTTGATATAAGCGCAAATTTTAAGTTGTGTTTATAAAGCGACATAATTTGGCGTCGTTTTTCCAAAGTTTTTCTGTTACCTAATTTACCTTGTTTCAATTTTCTTAAAGATTTTTTTTCCCTTTTTAGTAACTTACATTTTTGATCATAAATGTGAGTTTGTTGTACTATGGTTTGATTTTTCCGAAATCTATTCAATACAATTGCAACTATTTCTGAATATGCAGTACTAGACAATCTTTTAGAATTTGCGCAGTCCTGACTCCCTGCTTCAAGCGATATCTGTTTGACAATTTGATTGCATATCCCATTTTCCATCTAATGGAATGTTGTGTACGATTAATTTCCACCATTGCTAGTGTACGATTTGCTCTGAGGTGTTGACATTTCAATTTCAAGGATGTAGTTAATTGTGCATGATCGCTGATAAGAATCTTGTTTATTTCTAAGTGAGCCATAAAAGTAATAAGATTATGAGTGGCATAAATAAAATCTATCATTGATTTATTCTCTCCTCTTTCCCATGTTGTTCTAGAATTCATTTCATTGGTCACTAGGAGATCAAAATCCCAATCAGTTAAGGGATCTCTGAACTTGGCTCCTCTCGTAGACGATAAATTTAATAACTTGGCAGAGCCTATTTCATTCGCATTTCTACAGTCACAATTAAAATCCCCCCCTAATATAATCTCATACAACTGGTACCTATCAGCAAAAAATTCTAAACCTGTATCTAAGTCATCAAGCATTTTGTCTAATGTTGCCTTCGCAGGGTTCCAGTATAAGGAAATCACAATTAGTGAGGAGTATCTGCTAAAAGGTGTCTCAAGACGAATGCCTAATAAACTTGCAGAATCCCAAAATAGTGTGGATTGGAGTTTAAGTGAAGTATGAATTGCAATTGCTAACCCCCCAAAGGGGTGTCCCTTTAAATGTCTTTTGGCTAACGAACTGAAAGTGAAGTAACCCACCATTATCAAGGATTCAGTTTTCATGGTTTCCTGTGTGATAATTATCATAGGTATTTCGTCTCTATTTAAATTGTGATGCCAACTCATTAAATTCCCAAATCCACATGAGTTCCAAGACATTATTTTAAGGTTTGTGTAGTTGAGTGGCTATGTAGGAGGTGTTTTAATTGTGGGTGAAGTATTAGAATTCAAGATGGCCGAGAGCATTGGCTCCAACCAAATTAGTCCTTTTGATTTGGCAACGGCTTTAAGAAGTTCAAATATATCCAAGTCTGAGCCTTCTTTCAATTTCATGGTCGGATCACTCAAATTGCAACAATTTTCATCTGAGGGTCTAAGGGGTTGTAAAAAAAACAGCAGCATCCTCCTCAGTTTCAAAAGTAAACAGTGCTAAACCTTCCCTTTTTATGTCATCTCGACAGAACCAAATAAATTTAATTATAGCCTCTGAACTGAGATAGCATAAAACTTTATAGTTATTTGATCTGGCCATGGATACCCTAGAGATATCCTCCGATTTCACCATTCTCAGTTGGGGAATTCTAGAAAATAACGAGAGTATAGATGATCGATTAATATGTCTATCCATCAATTCTACATCATTACCCTCAAACCCAATTATATACTGCATTGTAACATCTGGGTGTGGGGCTCTCATTTGAATTGAATTTGAGACTGGAGTATCCCCCATTCTTCCTCTCAAAGATTGATTTTGTAAGACTGCCCTTTTAATAGTTGCTTTATGATTCTGTAAATGCAGCATTTTACTCGGTGTGTTATGACTCATCAGGATTAAGCAAAGTATCGTTATTATTAAAACTATGTAATACTGATCTACTTTGTGAAGGGCCGTGAATAGGTATACAGTTTTGTGACTGTGGAATACCACCTAAGTCTACATGTAACAGATGGTTAGTGTTAAGACTCTCAGTTAAGAGAATCTTTGATGGGTCCGACAATATTGTTTTTTTGCCGATACCATGTTCTATCATTATTGACTTGATAGTGTTCAACCCATCAGATGTTATGTTGGTGGTCTCGACAGCCTTTACTTTTTGTACTTTTACCCGTACCATTTATTTCAGTTGAAAACTTTTTTTTACTCTGCTCACCTTTGTTGTTCATAATTGGTTCCCTACACACCATATGCAAACATATTTTGCTATAAGATTTTCTTAATGGCGGTTGAGGATCTACACACCTGAGAACACCATATTGTATGTTATCAGCATTCTTCGTACAGATTCTTCCTATTGTTGGGAAATAGCTGTTCAAATTAGTTTTGACCTCAGTACCTATTGTTAGTTTACTTACAGATGTTACACCTTCTTTCTCATTATTTTCTGAGGCCTTCGAGGGCAACTTGCATGTTTGAGCTCTAATAGGGGGTTAAGAATTGTATGTATCATCTGAAAGATTATTCACAAGCTTTATGCTACCAGACTTCAAAGTTTGAGTCTTGGAAGGAACTACTGGTTTTATTTCCAAATCAATGTTATTGCTATTTTGGTTCTCTTCCTCTACCAAAATAATAACTGGAGTCAAGGCATCTTGACTTTCTTTTTTTTTTTTTATTTTTTTTAAACTTTTATTTTTAGCGGCACAAGGTTACATGGTGCAGGCAGCAAGGCCACAAGTTCAACATGTGTAGAAGACGTTGCAATACATTTGGCAAGGTACATTGGTCACAGCAATACAAGGCAGTGGTCGCATGAGATATATACAAGTAAGTGTGCACATAGTAGGGTTAGTTACAGCGGAGTGGGAGACAAGCCAGAGCTGGAGGCACTTGTACTTCTATTGTTAAGATACGTGTTGAATTCCGTCCAGATGTTACGGGGGCGAGATGTAACAGGGAGCATAGATATGAATTCCTCCTCGCAATTGCGTGACCAGGTAAGCATCTGGAGCCATTTCCGGTGAGCCGGAGGGGAGGGATTTTTCCAATTCTGAAGAACGCATTTCTTGGCAACCATACATGCAATATTCAGAAATCTAGCTGAGCATCTAGTGTCATCGGTCGCCCAGGCGCCAAACAGGACGGCCAGAGGATCCGGGTCAATAACGACTCCAATGATAGCAGAGAGAGTTTCAAGGATACCCTCCCAGAAACTAAGCAGTTTGTTGCAAGACCAGAACATGTGTAGGTGATCGGCCTCTGTCGCCCCGCAGCGGGGGCAGGGGCGTGCCGCAGTATGAGCGAATCTAGAGGTTCTGTATGGGGTATAGTAAAGTCTATTTAGGAGTTTGTACTGCATGGCACGAAAACGGAAGTTGAGGGAGACTCGTTGGGTGTGCAGGCACATGTTCTCCCAGGCCCCATCTGATATTTCCAGGCCCAGGTCGTCGGCCCAGCCATCTCGTGCCTTGAGAGTGGGAATAGGGGAGGCAGCCTGAAATATCTTGTAGAGTGAGGAGACCACGCCGCGGGCGCCCCCTGAATTGGCAATGTATGCGATGGCTGGGTTGTCCGGGGGCTCGTTCGGGAATGTGGGCCATTTGGACCTAAACGCGGCCCGCAGTCTATAATATTGGAGGGTTTCCAACGCGGTCCCGGTGTGACCCGGTTTCCAAGATCGGGGGTCGAGGCATCTTGACTTTCTTTGGACAATTGTTCTACATCGATATGTTCATCATCGGTTAGTTCTAGATTTGGAATAACTCCATTGTCCTTACCTAAATCTCTTGCCTTGTGAGTCATTGCTTCGTTCCTTAGCTTAGCGTATCTCTCTCTTCACAGCACACATATGCATTCTTTTTGCTCGACGAGACATAAAGGCAGAAGTCTCATTAGATGCGACATTTTCAAACTCCATCTTATTTTGTTGTTCAATTATTTCGACTAATGTGGATGGGCTATCAGGTATCGGTAAGGGTGCCGATAAAGATGGATTCCTTTTTAAGAAATGAGTTGCGATGGTGTTATTCAGTATTTCAACTGATGCTTTGATCTCTTTCAGATCGTTTTCACAATTACACTTTACAGGTTCTAATATGGAAGTATGATTACTCCATTTTAGGCAGTTTGAACATTTGTCAGAACTCCCTATGATTACATCGCTAGATCCTTGCTCACCAATTTCGGACTTAAGAGATCTAAGGGTATCAACCGCAGTAATAAACCCCTCAATTCTGTCCATTTTGGAACATAAATGATGTAAAATAGCCTTGGTCTCCCTGAGTTCAAGGTGTGTAAGTTCATGACCCTTGTCCAAAATTTTGGTAATCACCGGAAGAGAAGTTGGTGAGTGTTCATTTCCGTCCTCATTATTACCCACCACCGATTCATCCCGTGAATATTTACTTTGGGCTTTAATCTGTTCAGGGGAAAGGAAAAGTGCGTGCTGAGTGGTTCTCAGTTGTTTTTCATCTGATACATGGTCATTAATCTTAGTAAGTTGCATACCATTAGGTTTACTAAGATTGCCCATGTTTGTTGCGTTATGTACTAAGGGAGTCATCATGCTGATGGATTGATTAATTGGTGCATCTAGTGCAACCATTCTCTGCATGGTAGTGTTAAATTGCTCTTTACTAGGAGTACATAAGGCTGATCCAATCAGACAATCACTCGTGTTCGTATCAGCAGGGTCACTTGCTGCATCCTGTATGTGAACGTCCATAGACTCATAGGTGAGTAGCTTGATTTGCATACTCTATGTCGGTCAATGGCTCAATAAGGGTGCCCCCAGTCAAAGCATCCATTAGTAAGGGTTGCTGGTATGAGGTATAGCCTTTGCACACCATAGAATCTATACTAGATGATGTTAGAGCTTTAATCGTAACCTCTGTGCAACGGCCACTTCGCAGTCCTTGGGCCATTATTAATTAAGCTACGCTAGGTTAGAGTAAAGTGTGCACAATGGTATTAAAAAAGATCTTAAATTATTTTTCCAAGTTAAACAGCTTCACAGAGGACTCCCTCACCCCCTTAATCAGACAAACCAGCAAACAGTCAATAGTACTTATCGTGCGATTCACAGATGCGAAGCATATGTGTGGCAGGTAGGTTGGTCGGAAAGAATAACACGTGGTGATCACAAAGCACCTGGGCAGGATCAAAGAGGAAAAACCTCTGCAGTCTCCTGCAAAGCTAAGCACCAACAGCACCCAACAGCCACACAACAGCCAGAGGGCTTAACTCTGAAGGGCTTCACGCCGCATGGGCGGCTGTAGTCCATTTAAAAAGCACAAAAAAGATCACTTGATCTAAGCAGGGCTTGCCCCCTCCAGGAAGCAAATCCAAGCACAACAAGAGCGTCCCTCGCTCGCAGTGTTGTGCACAAGTATGATTATATGCCGGTTCCAGCGACGTCCAGGTGAGCTATCAGCCAATTCTGCAGTGCCTCTCACGATGTGAATAGTTGCAGCATTTGTGGATCTCAGATTCCGGCTTGGGCTACGGAACGTCTCTTGAATGGCTAGACATCCATTGCCTTTCCGTGCACGATTAATCAGGCACAATGATTTAAATGCAACCCTCGCGTCAATAGGCAGCCAGTGTAGAGATTGCCGTGCCCTGGTGACCCCTCTTCCAAGGGGTGATAGGTTTCACCAGACGCACTGCTGCATTTTCTAGTACTTGCAGGCGATGAATAAAGTTGGACGGCTGTGCCCTGTAAATCGCATTGCAATAGTCAACGATAGGCCGATGACACCCGCAGCCACTATCTGTGCATGACATTTTTCAAGCACAGAGGGGAGAACTTTCTTCAGTTACTTGAGTTTAAAAAATCCCAGGCCACACAGCTCAACTGATGTTACCACTTGGATTTACAAACTATTCCATTCAATATTTACATGGCCAATGTTTTGCTGGCTCGGCTCGCACTGCCTGTTAAAGCCAAGCCGGACATCCTAGCTCAGCTCTATCCAGGACTTCTCTGGATCCCCCTACTTCGACCCCAAATACCACCTCCTGTGGATGCATCACATAGCTGGCCACTTCCACAAGCCCCCGGAATTCCCAGTACTACTCTATGGTCACTGCAATGGTGACTTTATCTGAGGAATGTCCGCAGATTTCTGTATTTCGTGGGAATATTATTGTTCCCCATCACCCATGTCAAACTGTTTGCTGCCAGATAGTGGGGAAGGCGTGCCTGTGTCCACAGGTGTTATTGGAAGTGCTCAACACTTCTGTCACATCCCTATCTGTTTCCAAGCCCACCTCAAACACTGTGGAAGTCCATTGAGGAAGGGCCAGGAAGTGTAGGTGCAGAGGTTGCGTACACTGTCGGAACTGGTGTTTGTAGGGTGCACAATGGCTGAAACCCGACCTGCAAATGACCCCAGTTCAATGCCTTTGCATCTTTTTTAAAGTGAGCAAACCTCTTCATTCGCCTCCATTTTTATTTTTCTACATCCCATCACCATGTTTACATATTTTGCTCTTTCTCTGAAAAATGAGCAAACTCAGTGAAAATGCACAGATGTAAATTTACAGATACAAATAGATCGATGTAAACACATGTCGATAGGATGCCAAACCTGATCCCAGTGTGTGATCGAGAAAGGGAGTCTTGGGTTTCCCTTTCCTTATAGAGTGTCTGTGATTAGAAAAGCTGATTGACTCTGGAGTGTGAAGGTTTCTTTTACGCTTCCTTGACATAGGCTTGGTGAAAAGCATCCATTTGTATCCTTTTCCCTTTGAGTGCTGGAAGCTGACTTCCAGGTATCGCAATCAACATCGCTGAGTGAATGCCTACACAAGTGGCGTTGGCCTTCTATTCCTGATTGGATAGCTGCAAAACTTTGAAGGGTTCATGGATGCTGATTGGAGGACTGGGGTAGCCCCCCTGCCTTGTGTGTATATCAGTGGGCGTAGCTATTTCAAGATCCTACCTGGAACCATATCCTTGTAGCCGAGAGGGAAGATGCTATGCCAGAGATTTTTTGCTGTGGACCTGTGCTGCTTCCTCCAAATCTTCCAGTCATGCTCTGATCCTCTCCCATTGCTGCAGTGCACTCCTCATTGTGGGTTGCCAGGAAGAGGTCCTCCTTTATCGTCGGCCCTGTGGTTTAGGCATTGCCACTTTCTGTGACTGTAAACCAAGCTAGAGCCATGAACCACCATCTTCATGGGTCTGCAACCGATAGTCCCCCTAAGGGTGGTACTCAGCGGGAGGATCTCATAAGGAGAGATTCCCCCTCTGGCGACAGGGACGACTATACCACCCTCCCATATATCCTCATATCCTTTGCCCTCCACCCCATGCATGTATGCACGGCCTTAGGGCTCACTTCCACTGAGAGGTTGAGGAGTACAGATGACCCAAGTAAAACCTATGGCACTCCAACTGAGACAAAGAAGAGGCGCAGAGCCATGAAGAATACCTTGTTGAATGGTCATCACCATTCTAGTGTTCCATAGAGGAGGGACTCGGAAGTTAACATTTAAACTGATGAAGGACTTGCAGAACTGTCTCAGAAGCCGGAGGTACTGCGTTGGGGAGAGCATTAGCCGCACTAGCAGCCGAAGAAGAAGGACCATCCAGCCCGGGAGATTCAAACGAGATGTGGAGAAGAAATCCCTCCGGTCTCGAAAGAACGAAGAACCCAGTGGCAGGGAGCAAACCTGTATCTGCTTAGATTCACATGCTGTGCATAGGTCGACATCTAGTGGTAGCTGCAGAGTATTACAGTTTGTTTTTCGAAACTCGAAAATGGGCGTCGACACAGGCGTGCCAGTAATACTATCCCTAGTGTGACGTCCACTGTACCCAAGATCCCTCACGCGTCTAGGATCCTCAGATTGTATTTTTTCCGACATGAGGAAGCATGAGGAGTAGCGTGAGTACAGATAATCCAAGCAGATAGACAGAAAGGTAAGACTACAAGCAATCATGCGCCTTCTCTCGGAGGGGAGGAAGGGTGGGTCGCATGTGAGTCTAAGCAGATACAAGCATCAGAAATACGATTACGGTGAGTAATGTATCCCTTCTGAGGCTTGTGGAATCTGCTTAGATCACATGCTGTGCATAGATTAGCGAGCAGTACCAGAAGAAGGAGGTGGGATGTGAGAAGGGTCATGAGCAAACAGGTGTCTTAGAACCGCTTGTCCCACTTGTGTATCTGTCTTGGAATGAGTGTCAATGCAGTAATGCTGAGTAAAAGTGTGAATAGAGCTCCAAGTAGCTGCTTTGCAAATGGTGTCGAGGGGAACATTTGCAATGAAAGCCAGAGTGGCCCCAATGCCTCTAGTAGAGTGGGCTCTTGGCGTAAAAGGCAGAGTTTTTTCAGAAAGAGAGTAACACAGCTGTATACAGTTGATAATCCACTTTGAGATAGCGCCTTTAGAGACGCGATCTCCCTCTCTGCCTGTAGCTACGGAGACAAACAGTTGATCTGTTTTCCTTAGCGGTCTGGTTTTATTTACATAGTAGAGGACCGCCCTACGCACATCTAGGGTGTGTAGTTTCACCTCAGCCGAGCTTTGCGGGTTCTGGAAGAAAGCCGGAAGCTCGATGGACTGGTTTACATGGAACTTTGATATAAATTTAGGTGGGAATCTAGGGTGTGTCCGTAAAACCAGTTTGTCTTTGTGGATAGTAAAGAAAGGATCCTGCACTGACAGAGCCTGAATTTCACTGACCCTTCTTATAGAGGTAATGGCTACTAAGAAGGCCGTTTTATAAGTCAGGTGTTTGAGACTACTTTTATGCATGGGTTCGAAAGGGGGGCCCATGAGCTTAGCTAGCACCACATTAAGGTCCCATCCTGGCGGTGGGTTCGAAATAGGAGGGTGAAGTCTCTTTACTCCTTCCATGAAGGCTTTAACTACTGGTACTTTCCACCACGACACCCTGTTATGGGATGTGGTGTAAGCCGATAGGGCTGCCAGGTGTACTTTCAGAGAGTTAAAAACCAATCCTGCATCCAGCAGGTGGAGCATGTATGTCACAATGTTGGAAGGAGTGCAGTTAACAGGGTTGATTTGTTTATTCTGGCACCAAATAACGAATCTCTTCCACTTGTCAAAGTAACAGTGCCTTGTGTTTGGTTTCCTGGATTCTTTTAGGATGTCCATACACCTCTGTGGTAAATTGAGATGTCCAAACTCTATGACCTCAGGAGCCATGCTGCTAGGTTCATTGAGTTGGGTTGCTGGTGCACTGTCTGACCTTGTTGCTGGGACAGTAGGTTGTACCAGGCTGGAAGTTTGATGGGCTCGCACACCGCCATCCTGCGTAGGTGTGGAAACCATGGTTGTCTCGCCCACATGGGAGCAACTAGGATGAGCGTCATCGATTCCTTGTTCATCTTGTACACCACCTTCCTGATGAGGAGTTGGTGGAAAAGCGTACGCAAACATCCCTGACCAGTTCATCCACAGGGCGTTCCCTTGGGAGTCTGGCTGGGGGAACCTGGATGCAAATCCTGGGCATTGTTTGTTTTCGCTTGTGGCGAATAAGTCTATAGTTAGGAAACCCCACTGAAAGAAGAGATCTTCTACGATCTTTCTGTGAAGGACCCATTCGTGTTCTTCTGGGAGGGAGTTTCTGCTTAGGGCATCCGCTAGGGAATTGAGCTCCCCTGGAACATGTTGCGATGACAGGAAGATGTTCCGTTTGAGTGCCCATATCCAGATTTTCTGGGCAAGCTTGGACAGATTTGGCGAACGAGTCCCTCCTTGCTTGTTCAGATAGAACATGGCTGTCGTGCTGTCCGTCCGGAACTGCACCGACAAGTTTAGTAGATGGGGCTCGAACGCCCGAAGCGCTCTGAATACTGCCAGAAGCTCTAGCAGGTTTATGTGGTTCTTGGCTACTGAGTGAGACCAGAGACCCTGAGCTGTGTGGTGGAGATGGTGAGCTCCCCACCCAGTCAGGCATGCATCTGTAGTCACCACTGCCTGTACTTCGGGATCGTAAAAGGGTTTTCCCCTTGCGAGATTCTCTCTTGTCCACCAGTGTAGGCTCTGTACAAGTGTTGGCGAAACGACCACTAGATCGTCCCACTGACCACTTGCCTGAGACCACTGTTTCGCCAACCATTCCTGCATGGGACGCATGCGCAGTCGCGCGTGGGGTCCAGGTAAATGCATGACGCCATCATTCCCAGTAACCGCATTGCTTTGCGTACCGTTATTTGTTGACCGGACTGATAATGTGGAATTTGCAGTAGTATGTTCCGAATTCTCTCTTCCGAAGGGAAGGTCAACCCTTTCTGAGTATCTAGGATTGCTCCTAGGAACTGTTTTGAGGTGCTTGCCACCAGGCTTGACTTCTTCTCGTTGATTGAGAAGCCTAACTCGTGGAGGAGGTCGATAGTCCTTTGAATGTTTGTCCTGCAGATTCCTGGGGTTTCCCCCGTTATGAGCCAGTCATCCAGATAAGGGTACACTGTGATTGCCTCCCTGCGTAGGTGTACAGCTGCCACCGCCAGTACCTTGGTGAATACCCTTGGTGCTGAAGCTATCCCGAAGGGCAGTACCTTGAATTGGTAGTGGTGACTGTCCACCTTGAAGCGCACGTACTTTCTGTGCGCCGGGAGCATGGAAATATGAAAATAAGCATCTTTCATATTAAAGGTTGCCATGTAATCCCCCTTCTTTAGGAGGGGGATTACCTCTTGTAGCGTGGTCATACGGAATTTTTGGGGCTTGACATACTTGTTGGCAGGCCGTAAGTCCAGTACTGGGCGCATTGTCAAATCTTTCTTTGGCACAAGGAAGTAAGTTGAATAGATACCCTTGTTTACCTGGTGTCCTGGGACGAGTTCTATCGCGTCCTTTTCTAGCAGAATGGCGATCTCCTCGAGAAGGATCTTCTGATGTTCTAAGGAGTGTACTCTTTGTCGTGGAGGATGGTTCCGGGGACGCTGCAGTAATTCTATACAATATCCTGTGGACACTGTTGACAGCACCCATCTGTCTGAGGTGATCCCTTCCCAAGCCTGGGTGAAGTTGGAAATGCGTCCCCCTACTGGGGTTGCGTGAGAAGGGACCCTGAACTGAGCGTCACTGCTTTGGTGGAGGCGTGCCACCTCCCTTGTTGGGGCTGCCTCTGCCTCTCCCACAACCTCTTTTGTTACCCCTGCCGTAACCTTGGGTAGACTGCTGGCTGTTGTTCCACTGTGTACCCTGTCCCTGGGCATAGTTGCCTCTTTGTGAATTTTGGCCGCGTGGGTGACGAAAATTACTGTTCCCCCTCTGGTTAGGGGGTTTGTTGGTTAGTTGGCCAAGGGATTTCAGTGTTTCGTATTCGTCCTTGGCGTTTTTCAGTGCGTCTTCGACCGCTTTCCCAAACAATAGAACGGGTTCCACCGGCTTGTCTATTAATGAAGCCTGAGTTTCTGTTTTGAACCCCGACTGCCGTAACCACGCATGTCTTTTGATAACAGTACCTTCTGCTATCAATCTCCCTGCGTTGTCCGCGGCGTCGAAAGTTGCTTTCAATATGCAACCAGACACGGCTCTCCCTTCTGCCGAGATCCGAGCCAATTGGCCCTTTAACGGTTCAGGAGCAGAGGCTATGAGTGCCGCGACCTCTTCCCATTGATGGCAGTTGTAGCTGGCCAACAGGGTGGTGGAGTTAGCAATCCTTGCTTGGTAGGCGGACGTTGAGGCTACCTTCCTGCCAAACCCGTAAAGTTTCTTGCTCTCCTTGTTGGGAGGAGCTTCTGACGAAGATAAGGGTGTTCCAGCCCTCTTCCGAGTGTTGGTAACAACTAGGGAGTCTGGTTTAAGATGTCCTCTTATATAGAGAGGGTCAGACTGGGCTGCCCGGAAAAGTTTTTCGACCCTGGGGTTGACTGCTCTGGTGAGGTTTGGGTTCACCAGGGACGGATCTATTCTTCGTTGGATGGATTTAAGGATAGGGATGGTCTGAGCGACCGGCCTCCTCTCTCCCACCAACTCTTCTGCGAAGTCCCTTTCCTCCTGTACACCGTGGGTGTCGATGTGAAAATGTTCTGCCGCGCGAGCGAGAACCTCATTAAGGAGGGGCTGGTTATCGACTGGGGCTTCGTTCTCTACCGGGGAATCTACTCTGTAAATTTCCTGCTCATCTTCTCCCTCCTCCTGGTCCTCATCATCCGCATAGTATTCCGTCCCGGTTTGTTCCTCCATAATTTCAAACTCCTGGTCCCCCTCAGGGAAAGGTTCTCCTTGGTACCTGGGGTGTGGAGTAGAGTATGGAGTAGAGTAAGGCTGCACCTCAAAGGGTTCAGGTCTTTCAAACCGGGCCTTTTTACTTAGGGGGATAGGATCAGTGGAACCTGCTCTGAGGGTGTGGCCCCCTGAGGGTCATACGAGAGGAAATGCTCTGGATTCTTGTCGTAAAAATCTGCCAAGGAAGACATCCTTGACATGACCCTGTCTATGTCTTCACTGGACCATTCTTTGGAACAGGGGATGACTTTAGTAGGCAATTTAGGGGACTTATCAAGGGTACCCTTGCTGGATGTTGATCTCTCAGTAGACTTGTATTTGTCTGTCTGCTTCGGGGGAAAGGATGGTCTTACAGGAGTGGAAGAATGTGCTTTCCGCTGTTTCCCCCCCTCCCCGTGTGTGGAAAAATGTTTTCCCTGTCCCTTGGAGGCCCCGGAGACTTTCGACGCCTGGCGTGGAGGCTCGGAAGAGGTATCTGTGTTTTTCGAGCGTGGGGCCTCGCTGGTGTTAACTGCGGGCTCCGTCTCTTGGAGCGCGGCCTGGGGGTGGAAGTCGTCTTCGTCCTCCGACGATCGAACTTCCGTTAGTCTAGGGAGCGAGGCACTCTTGGCAAGAGTGGATGATTGCCTTGCGTCATGAGGCGATCTCGATCGAGAGCGCCCAGAGGACACCGAGTCGGACCGTTCTATCTGTGCCTCTTTCCGAGAAGTCGACGTCGTCGAGGTTCGGTTGGACTTAGTGTGCTTAGTGTGTGTAGGGTGTGTAGCGCTTGCGTCACCGGGGGTCTTCCCCATAGCCGCCCTGCCGGACGACCTTCCGAGGTCGGGGACCTGCGCTCGGCTGTCTTTCGACGCCGTAATGCCCTCGCCGTCCGAAAGTACGGCGTCGCTGCCATCGCTGAAGGCGCCCTCCGCTGCCATGGCCGCCTGCCTGGCGTGGTGGGCCCAACGCTTTGTCGAACGGTCCTTAAGTGTCTTAGGTTTAAACCTACTACACGCTCTGCAGTTTGCTTCGGGGTGGTTCCTCGGCAAGCAGAGATTGCACGTGGCGTGCCCGTCGACCCAAGGGTATTTGCGGTTGCACTTGGGGCAGAATTGGAAAGGGGTACCCTCCATACGCACCTTGAGGCAGCGGGCTGGTAAGTGTAGGAAATATATAAGGTGTACCTATATACCAAGAGTGAAGAGTATCTACCACCCCCCACTCTCCCTACTTGCAGGGCCGAGGCCAGCGGCCTACCAGGCTCGGGCCGAGGCCAGTGGCCTTCCGAGGCCCAGATCCGTCGTGCAGCAGCCGACGGTCGATGCCTTCTCCAGCCGTCGTCGAGTGTCGAGGGTCGACGTTGGGGTGGGGAAGGATGTCAATAAAGAATTATAAATTTTGATTATTAGCAAAAGTATGGCTAAGGCCAGGGGACTCTGCAAAATGCTTCCGACCAGTATGGCGGAAAAAAACAATCTGAGGATCCTAGACGCGTGAGGGATCTTGGGTACAGTGGACGTCACACTAGGGATAGTATTACTGGCACGCCTGTGTCGACGCCCATTTTCGAGTTTCGAAAAACAAACTGTAATACTCCGCAGCTTCCACTAGATGTCGGCCTATGCACAGCATGTGATCTAAGCAGATTCCACAAGCCTCAGAAATATAAATATGTATGCAAACAAAAGAGATCCGAACGACCGCAAGCACCAGAGGGGGATCAGCATTGTGTCCACAAACCTGCTAAGGTAAAATGCTAGATGCTTTTGCCGGTGTGGGCTTGGAAAGCAGGGCCTGGCACCCACATACAGAAATGAGGTATCTTCCTTGTGACAGTACTTGGTGAGAGAGGGAGCCAAGTTGATCAGAACGAAATGCAAGAGAAGCAGGCTATTGGACTCACACAAATAAACAGGGTATCTTCCTTGTGATAGAACTTGGCGAGAGAGGGAGCCAAGTTGGTCAGAACGAAACAGAAGCAAAAGCAGGGTCTGTGACGCGCATGCAGAAACAGGGTATCCTCCTTGTGACAAGACTTGGCAAGAGAGGGAGCCAGGTTGGTCAAACTGGGGAGCAAGAGAGACCAGGGTTGGAGACAACACGGAAATGGGATGTTTCCCTCATGGCAACACTTGGCAGGAGAGCAAATGAAGTGGTCCAAGCCGAAGAGTGGGAAAGGAGGATCTGAGATCCATTTAGCATTGTGAACTGCAAATCAATCCTGAGAAAGGACCAGGGCGAGGGAGACATTCCCCGTGGCATTGTGAATTGCAAAGTAAGCCTGGAAAAGGTCATTGGAAGTGAGCCTTGGGGGAAAAGGCCAGGGTAAGGGAGTCACCCCAAACACCCCCCACCCCTCCCCCCAAATTGTGAACTGTAGAGCCTGCCTGAGAGAAAGTAAGGGGAAGGGAGTCATTCCACAGGCATTGTGAAAATATTGACAGTACAGAGGTGAGTGCAGTCGTGCTGCAGAGGATGGAGTGACAGTGTCCTGCCACTGCCTGAATACAAACTTGGGCTGTTTAATTACTCAGCGCCGACATGAGAGTATGGCGCCGAGTACAGTCATGCTGCGGTCAGGCAGCAGGGAGAAGGTGTCTACCTGTAGCTGTTCACAGTTGGACGATGGACTCAAGATATCCCCTGCAGAGTAGATTGGAGATGCAAGCTCAGGATGAGTGGGCGACGACTAGCAGCTTGAGTGCTTTAGAGGCGAGCCCTGTATGTATGGAATCTATGGCTCCCGCTGCATGCTGCAAACAATTACTGTAGCTGCTGCCTTCATTGCAAACCAAACCGCAACTGCAAAGCACTAGGAGGGAAACACAGTAGTGCATTCACAGGCGTGGCCTACTGATTTACCATCATTTGATCCGGTACATATTAGCTTGAAAGAAGCTTTGAGAGGGGGCCGGATCAAGTATTAAAATCTGGGAACAGCAAATTCACTGCCTATTTGCTCAAGTGACTCCATTGATATGTGACGGATGGCATGGGGAGGAGAGGGCAGTTTATCGAAGTCACTGATGCAGAACCATTGGCGGGTGCAGTGATGGTGGACCAGCAGCGTGCTCAGCAGATCCAGCACCCTTCCTGCCTGACCTGCAGGCCTGTCAGGCTTCACCCCTGGAAATTATGGCAAGCTTGGAAGCATCAGGCATACCTAGGGAGGAATCGGCGGTGCATTCTAGCCTACCACCAATATGGGTGCCGTAGGTATATCTCAGTGCCACGCCCCCTCTGCAGCGCGTTGCAGCCATCCTTAGACTTGCCAACGCTGCTGTGTCTCACACAGTTTTCCTTCTCCCATCGCTTGATTGCTCTGTGTTTATCTACCCGATTTCCACTTAGTTTCCGATTCGGTATCGACTTGTCTTCAGTCGGTACACCTTTCCTCTGCGCCTCTCCTTCCTTTCAAGGGTCTCTCGGTATTTACTGTATTCATTTCCATTTCCTGGGCGGACTATCACCGCTACGTTCTACTATCCTCTCATCCGCACGCTAGCACCTCACCCTCTCTCTGCCTTTTGCTTGGGCATCCTGCCGCTCTGCTACTTTCGGACTCTACGCCTTTCCTGAAGTATTACCCTGTCCTTTTCTCGGTGCACTATTACCGCTGCCTTCTACTTTCCTTCCTCTCCCTTTTCTGTTCTTGAAGAATTCCGTGCAGTAGCACCTCACCCTGTCTCTGCCTTTACCTTCTCTTTCTTGCCGCTTAGCTTACTTAAGAACTCTGCGCATACCTTACCTGGTTACACTTACCTGTTCTCAGTGGTCTTCCGCTGCGTTCTGCTACTCTCCTCTCTTTTCTGTCCCTTTAGCTTTCACGCTCTCGCATTTCATCCTGTTTCAGTCTGGAGGGCCGCAAATCCTACTTCTTCATCCCGCGGCGTGGCAGCCTGGTCCTGTGACAGAGTTTAGTTTGTGCTCATCTATTGGGTGGCGGGACAGGCTGTGCAACGGTTCTATTCTCTTCTGCCATTTCGCTGATTGTGATACTCTGAAGCAGTACCTGGTGGCTGTTCATTCCTGCCTCGGGCCACTGGAAAGCATCCACGTACCTGGCTCAGGACTACAACTCCCAGTACTCAGTGGGCTTCTCATCCTCTTGCCTTCTGTGGAAGTCGTTACCACTCACCACTCAAGAACTTTATCATCCATAACGAATCCAGAACTGTACGAGAGTCCTACTACCAGGGCTTTTTGTTGCCAACAGGCTTTTTCCCTGGTCTGGGGTTTGGCTCATTTGAGTTCTCCGAGGGCAGGTATCGGTTTCTGCCAAGCTGGCCTCTGAGGGATCCAGACCTTACTTGCACGACAAAAAGGACAGGAGATCCAAGGACAAGAAGGATTCTGATGCCAGGAAACCGCGCCAGAAAAGCACTTCCGAACGCAAGGACAGCACATCTGAAGTCCCAGGTGAGGAGAAGGTTCGGGAGGGTAGGCAACTATCTGACAAGGCCTGAGATCAATTTAGCCAATCTGTTAGTTCTGGATCTTGCACGTATTACTCATGATGGAGAATACGATTTGGGAGGCGGGTCAGTGAAAATGAACATGGGTGAACAGAACGCCTCGCGTGCAAGTCCGGATTGGTCGGACTCTTATGCCTCAGCAGCCAGTAGAGAGACTGTCCCTCCGAGAATCATTAACGAGTGGTAACTCCAACTTGGTCATGAGAGTTTCTGCAAGCTCACTCAACTTATCGACAACGGACTCTACGAGCCCAGGCATTCCTTTTAGGCCTGCAAATGCGAAGAGTGGTGCGCGTCTAAATTCATTTAGAGAAGAGAATTTTAATTAAAAGGGCAGCGTTGACCATTATATGGCCCCTTTTGAAAAATGCTATGAGGCCATCAATGCCAATTTTAAGGATCATGCAACTTTGCTGGCGAAGCTGCACTCTATGATGATGCACCTCGAGGGGTTCATTGCGACTACAGAAACCAGGTAGGAGCATGAGCATGCATATTACCCTCAACAAAGGGCAGCGTGTTACATCGAATCGCCTCCACCAACAAGGAAAAATGCAGGGGGTGTAATGAGGGGTTCCAAGGTACTAGATGTGCCAAGTAGCACCGATGAATTAGTTTTAAAGGGACGCGAGCGAGAATGGGAGGACGTTTTCAACCCAGCTCTTGACTTAGCAATTATAGACAAACACATGGGCCTGGAAGAAAGACCACTCTGCGAGTCGGTGGCCGCAGAAGATCTAGAAGGTACGATATCTAAGTCAAAAGAAGATATTGAGCTGCAGCCGAGTGACTGCTCCATATTCAATCAGAAAAGGAACAAGAAACAAGGAAATAAAGTGCAAGCTAAGAAAACAAAACATTGGACAAGGGGAAAAGCCTAAATCAAATGATTCTAGAAAATGTCTGCACAATCTTGACATTCCCTCTAATTCCCCTGAGCCAGAGAAAGGAAATAAGAAACCTGGCAAAAATCTACAGGTTAATGATCGACCGAAAGTTTCAACTTCAGGACCGATGTATACCTGGGAAGAGGCAAGAACACGCAGAAGGATCTAACAAATCTCTCGGTTTACACTATTGAAGATAATTGTGAGACAGGGCAGCAGAAAAGTCTAGAGCAGCATCAAGTCTGCAAAGTGCTAAGAACCCGGAATATGGGAAGCTGCACAGAGGTGCTCCGCCCAGGGGACTCGTGCGTTCTCACCCAATGCAAAACCCCTCCCGGGTTTCAAACGGTAGAACAAACAAGACAAGTAGAAGATGTAAAAGACACGGTGGGAAGCAAAGAAACCTGGTCAACGGTCTCCCTGTCACACCCTCAGATCAAGCCTGCAAATATGAGAAATGGCAACAAAGGCGCCCTTGAGGAATGTATGCTGCTTGAAAGACTGCCATTTGTGGAGGATTATTTAATCTTAAATAGTAACAAAGTCTTGCATTTGCTCCATCACATACCTAAGTTAAGAGCAATTGGCACTTGTGATATAAAGCTTGCCGAGTTCTTAAGTGAAATGCAACTTGATTGGGTACTAATCGACTTAGCTTCTGATTTAGTTAAGCAAACATTGCTAGAAGCTGCCCCATGTCCGTTACCCTTAGGACTGGACTAGATTTGACGAAGTCCCGCAGGAAGGTTTAGCTTTTGTTAGACCGAGTAGAGAACTGAAAGGGGGTCACCAAAAGTCAGGCCATCACCAGAATCTGGTGAGCAGATGGAGGCAGAACTGACATAGGGTAGAGGAGGGTACGGAGAAAGAATGTGGGATGGGAGGCGTCCAAGCATATAAGAGTGGTCCTCTTTGATTGACATTTGGAGGAAACACTGCAATAGAAAGGAAAGTGGGAATGGATCTTGAAGGAGAGGCAAGCTCTATATGTGAGGGGTCATGGGTTGGATTGGCAGAAGCTTTGGTGGTGAATAAAGGAAATTAACTTAAGGATGCCGAAATGGCTAAACGTACAATAATGGGATCCTCCTACTCGTTTCGATTGAATGAATTTAGTTTTGATGATTTCGAGGTGTTATGCCTGCAGGGAACATGGCTGTGTATTATTCTGACTTTGGTGGGGTGTTCCGCCTATCTAAATCTGTCCATTAGGGGCCTAGGGGGAGACCCGCGCAGGGCCTTTGGCGAGCCATTAGAAGCAGAATAGGATACACATTTTAGACGTTCGATGTCCCGATCCTTCTATTCAAATGCCTAAATTGAGGTGGGTTCCCAAGAGATTTCCTGGTGTACAGTCTTGAACCTTTAGTTTAGTTTAGTTTATTATTTGTATAGCGCGCCATACCCTGGAGTATCAGGGCGCAAACAGACAAGGATATGCTCAACTTGGTTACAGGTACATAGAAATCAGATGAAGGTGCAGAGATGCGCTGAGCTTGGTTACAGATATGGAATTATTGGAATCCGGCTGCGATAGGCAAATAAGGAATTTGTAGACTGTGTTATGGATCTAATTGACAATTGCTACACTAATATGGATGACCCTGTGTTTCTTATTTGCAGCGATATAAACATCACATATATGAACACAAGGAGCAATTTGCTGGATGAAGCAACACTCTCCTCTAAGCCTTTGGAGAAAAGTGGTTTTAATCTGGCTCAGGGAAAATAACTTGAGAGGGCACCATATATAGGGATATAGGGTGATATACCGAGATGATCAACTTGGTCCAGGACGTCAGTCCGCAACTCTAGATTATATGTTCATCGCTCGTAAGATCCTTCCCTCTACCTGGACAGTTCATATTATCCCTTTTGTTGAGTAGTGATGATGAAATTCTAAAAATGAAGTGGGGACTAGTGGAAGGGATGAATTCAGAGTTTTATGCCCAGAAGTTAGACATTTTTCAGGAAGGAATCGATTGATTATGAAACCGAAGGAGATAGTGTTACTTATAGATAGATATAATGATTGGATAGACAACTGGGATGGAGGAAAAGGCGTAGTTAATTATTCACCTATTTTGTTAGATGTTTTGGAGTCCCACCCCAAGGAGGGGAAGCTGGATTTGACCTAAAGATAGGTGAGAAAAGAAAATTGCTCAGAGTGGATATTAGACTGATTAACTGCTTTGCCAAAACTACTAATATCAGAGCATCTAAAAAAGAGGAAAAAGCTGTATAAGAACTGGCTGCGTTCGCATAAAGCTCTTATGTTACAACACGATGCTGAATAAATGCTAAAAGCAGTTTGCAAGAAACGCACAGGTGAACTCTGGCAGCTCATAAATATAGGAGGCATCCCACAGTCGGCACAGCAGGTAAACGCAGCTGAAGAAGAGGTTTGGATGGAGCACTTTGAAAGGCTTGTCGTGCCCTCAGATAATATTAAAAGTGAGAGGGAAGAGAGCTCAGATAATGAGTGGTCAATCCCCCATGGGAGGGAGGGCATAATAACCCTCATTAAAAAAACTGTCACTCTAGAGCACCCATCCCTTGTGGGTTGACTTGTGCCATGCTCAAGAAAGAGCGAGGGCTATGGGCAGATTTCCTATTATAAGAGCAAGTTGTGAAAACTAGAGAGGTCCCTCAGTATTGGAAGTCTGCCATTATAGTGCCAATATTTAAAAAGGGCAATAGGGATGATCCAAAAAACGATCACCCTATTGCCCTTTTGGACGTGGCGGGTAAGATATTTGCGACCTTGATTTTGGAGCGTTTGTCAAAGCGGGTGGTGGGTTCAAATCACAACGATACCCATCAGACTGAGTTTATAAAAGGAGTGGGAACGGGCCCGGACGTATTTTTCTTAATGACTTGAAAAGTAGAACACTCCAGAATAATTTTAAGCTATACTTAGCATTCATTGCTTTGGCACAAGTCTTCAATAGTATGTGTGGACAGGGATCTCTTGTGGACAAAAATGTCAAACTGGGGCTTCGCTAGAGATTTTCTGGAAGCAATTAAAGCCCTATACTCTTCAACTACTCAAAGAGAAAGATTAAACTTATCTGTGTGCCTGTCTAGAGGGATCAAAACATTTAAGGGATTGAAGCAGGAATGCCCTTTGGCGCCAGCCCTTTTGAATTTATTTCAGATTTGGGCGACACACTGAAGAAGGCACGATACTTCACGCCAAGAATGAATAGTGCTTGCTAGGTTGGATTCTGTACGAGGATGATCTGGTCCTTCTGGACCAGACACCAATAGGTTCACAGCACCAACCTGATGTGCTTCAGGTATATGTAGAACAAAATCGCCTGTTGGCAAACGCATCGAAATCGAGGGTGCTGATTTTTCAGCCCCTCCAGGGAAAACCAAAAGTTCTGTTTCGCTGGTGTTTAAAGCAGGAAACTTTGGAGAAGGGTGAGACTTTTACTTATTTGGGCATGTGTATAAATTAAAGTTTGTCAGATACTCCGAGAGAGCTTGTCCTGGGGGCGAAGGTGAAAAACTTGGCTGCCCAAGGTTGTACTCTGCTTAGGCGTTATGGCCGTTTCTCGTTGCTCCCCGTCCTGCATTTTTATAAATTGAAAGTTGTGTCGATATTGACATATGGAGCATGTAGAGTGGGGCCTGACCTAGAAGGCATATAATGGAAAAGAGTTGGAACAAGTTACATACCTGTAACTGTTGTTCTCCAGCATGGGTCTGGCATGGATTCACATGCTCATGAATATTCAGTCGTCAGGCTGGGAATCCTTGGTAAAGAAAAAAATCAGTTTCAATTCTGAACTGTCTTTCTCCTGATAAGCAATCACTGAGCTCTGGGTCATACTGCCCCCAGCCAATGACTGCCCTCTCCCTAAGCCCCTCCTCTGGCAGCCATCTTCAGATTTGATAGCACGTTAAGTGGCAGTAGGACCAAGAGAAGAGCCGCCGAGGGGTAGGCGGGAGGGTTTGCATGTGAATCCATGCCCGACCCATGCGGCAGAACAACAGTTACAGGTAAGTAACTTGTTCCTTCTCCAGGATGGGGGTCTGGCAACGATTCACATGCTCATGAATAAAGAATACATAGCAGTACACACATGCACAACCACGGGAGGTGGCAAAGGCTCAACATAAGCATCTCTTACCTCCTCACCAGGATCACTTTCAAGCAAACAGGTTGCGCAGCACTGCTTGGCTGACTCTTGACTCCTCCCTGGAATCCCGGTCGACGCAGTAAAATCTTGTGAAACGCCCGTAGCATTTAAGAGTCGACTATGCCCTGGCCTTGGCAAGCACCTCCTTGCAGTCCGCTGGAAGGTCGTAACCCCCAAATTCGAATGCTGCAGGAGCCAGGCCTTCAGGTTCAGCGATCCTGGGTCGTGGTGCAGGATTGCGCCTCCTTTCCTGGCGAGAAGACCTGCGACCACTGGAAGCGTGGCTGGAGAGGCCGCTGACATGTCGAGAAGGTCCAGGTACCATATCTGCCTCTGCCACGCCGGTGCGACGAGGATCATCCTGCACCGGGACCATCTGAGTTGATTGACTAGTCGAAGAAGCAACAGCAACGGAGAGAACGCATACAGAAACAGGCTGTTCCAGGGGAATGAGAATGCGTCCCTCATACTCCCTGCCGGGGAAAACTCCTGGCGAACCTCCGGTACTTGGTGTTCATTGCTGTCGCAAATAGATCGATCTGGGGATTGCCCCATATGCGGAACAGGGAATCTACTTGGTCCTGACAAAGCTCCCACTCGTAACAAGAACGCATCTCCCTGCTGAGAGAGTCTGCAATGATGTTCTTCACTCCTGCCACATGAAACGGGATGAGGAACATCCCCTGGGTGATGGCCCAGTGCCACAGTTCCTGTGCTTCTTTGGAGAGCACTGGGGACCTGGTGCCCCGCTGTTTCCTGATGTAAAAAATTGTGGTGGTGTTGTCCGTGAAGACCCACACCACCTTGCCCTAGAGGGACGGAAGGAAAGACTTGAGGGCCCAAAACACAGCCCGCAACTCCAACACATTGATGTGCAATGTTTTCTCCTACAGTAGCCAAAGGCCTCTTGCGTGAAAACTACCGGTGTGGGCTCCCCATCCTTGCAGGGAAGCGTCCGTCGTAACAGTCTCCTGGTGCGGTGGGATCTGGAAGTTCGCGCTCCCCAACAGATGCACGTGAACCCCCCACTGCTTTATCACTCGACAGAAGTCCTCATCGAGCGAGATTCTGTCCTTCTAAGCTCCCCGACACTTGAATCCAACGGTCGTCGAGGAACTCCTGCAGCGGGTGCATCTGTAGCCTGCACAGTTGGATGAGGTAGATGCATGACGACATCATGCCGAGCAGAGACTTGAGGGTCCTCACTGTGGCGACGTTCAGTGCCAACAGGCGTTGCACCTTGCCCAATATGGCCACAATCCTCTCCTTTGACGGGGACGCCAGGCACGACATCCTGTTGAGTCGGGATCCCAGACACAGAGCGTCCTGCGATGGAGTCAAGCAGGACTTTAGATAGTTCACTGAGAACCCCAGATCCGTCAACAGGCGAACGGTCCTTGCCATGTGATCGACGGCAATGTCCCTTGAGCTTACCCAGACAAGCCAGTCGTCCAGGTAAGGGTAGACGTGGATCCCCTGCAGCCGCAGGTGCGCCGTCACCGGCGCCAGGCACTTGGTGAAAACCCTTGGGGCCGACTTCAATCCGAAGGGAAGAGTCTTGAATTGGTAGTGCTTCCCTTGAAGCACAAAGTGTAGAAAGTTGCAGTGCCCCTTGTGAATGGGGATGTGAAAATAAGCATCCTCCAAGTCCAGCAACAACAGGAAGTCCCCCCTCCTCTACCTGGCCGAGCACGTGCTGAAGCGCGATCATCCAGAATTTCTGGGACTTGATGAATTTCCTCCTCCGAAGGCTTTGGAACGGCCCCTGTTGGTCTCCTGGGCAAAGGATCGGGAGGGTTGGCGGTAGGGAGTAGAGCCCCCACCAAAACCCTTGGAAAACCTTGGGACTTGCTGCCGGAGGGACGGCCTCCATTGTTGAAGAGTGCCCAGCGCCCGAGCTGTCTCCGTCTTCATGGCTTGCTAAGACTCATCCACGGCCTTCACAAACAAATAGTTTTTGTTGAAGGGCATGTCCAACACCTTCAACTGAATGTCCTGGCGAAAGCTGGTGGCCTTGAGCCAGCCACGACGACAAAGGCAAACGCTGCTGCCCATTTGGTGGAACCCCGTGTCGCTGATGTCCGTGGCCACCGTGATGGGGTGGTCCGACGCCACCTCACCTTCCTGCAGAATTTCCAGCGACTCTGACCTCTTGTCGTCGGAAGTCCAGGAGGGGAGCGATCTTGAACCACAGCACCTGGTCGTAGTGCGCTACGATGGCGAGAGTGTTGGCGGCCTTGATGGTAGTCGCTGCAGAATAGATGACCCGTCGTCCCATAGCATCTAACTTCTTTCCCTCGTTGTCCAGAGGTGTGGCTGCTGCCGAAGACGAGCCGCCCGAGGACGACTTCTTGGCCGCCGCCGACACCACTGAGTCTGGCGATGGGTGGGCCTGCAAGCACTTGGGCGGAGAGTCTGGCACCCTGTACTTCTTTTCAAGTGGATCCCTTTTCGCAAGAAATTAAACTGAAACTGATTTTTCCTTTACCGAGGATTCCCAGTCTGACGACGGGGAATATTCATGAGCATGTGAATCCATGCCAGACCCCATGCTGGAGAGCTTGCAATCTGTATGTTTCCGCTCTCACTATTCTACCCTGACTACTCTCTCCTGTTGCATTCCACAGGGTTCCTCTTTTCCCTCTTCTTTTCATTCTGCATCTCTGCCCTCTTGCAGATCTTATTTCTAAACACGGGGGACATTTCTACACCTACGCGGACGATACAGTGTTTTGCTTTTATTCACCTGCCGTAGAGTCCCCAGCTAAACTGAAAGACGGTCTATCTGTAATCGGAGAGTGGATGGTAAAAAACTGGTTAAAGTTGAACGGGGAGAAAACTGAGGTCCTGGTGATCGGCTCTCCCAGCCCTAATACCAACTGGAACTCCAACTTTTGGCCTGATTCCTTAGGGCCGTGCTCTGTTTCCAGTAGTACTGTTAAAAGTCTAGGCATGAAACTTCTGCCGTCTGGTGCCAAAGATGCCCATAAAACGACTAAACAAAAAATTCTCAAGAAGATTCTTCCTTTTGTTCCTTCTGAATGCCGGTCAATGGTGTTCACGTCATCCATCGTGGGGTCACTTGACTACTGCAATGGAATATATCTTGTCCCACCTGCTTTTCAGATTTATCGACTTCAAACTCTTAAAAATGCAGTGTCCTGGTTGGCTTTGGACGACTCCACCTTACTTCTTCACAGGCTATGGTATGTAAGCTTCATTGGCTGCCGTTGAGCTCTCGGATTACATTTAAACCTCTGTGTATCACCCATCAAGCATTCCATAATGCAGGTGCCGATTATTTACAAGATAAAGAGGAATGTTATCATCCCACCAGGTGCTTACATTCATCGGATATCTGTGATTTAACTGAGGCGCGAAATTTCGGATTCAACAATGCCGAATTCGGAAAGGCTGAATTCGAAATGTAAAGCCCGGTAAAATCATGATTCCCCAACCAACCCCCTGCTTACCTGTTGGTGGCACACCTCATTGTGTGCCGCTGACTCCCCCATCCCTCTGCAACACCGGTTCCCTTCACTTAGGTGGATGGGAACCAGTGCCGCAGGGTCCTCCTTTTTGTTTTATATTATTATTTTTTTCTTTTTTTTACTTTATTGAATCAGGAGCGAAGGTTTCTACGGATACCACGTTCATCTTTGCAAAATCTATTAAAAGTTCCACATTATCGCAGAGTACAGGCAGGGGGCTGTTCCTTCTCGGTTCTTGTGCCCTCTTTGTGGAATGCTCTTCCCGCCTTGCTGCATGAGATCGCTGACCATGCCCAGTTCTGCAGGGTTTTGAAAACTCACCTGTTCCAGCTCACTGTTTGTGTTGGCTCATTGTTTTCTGTTGTAGCGCCTAGATGCCTTTGAGCCGTAGTTGATAAAGGAAAACAAAGCATAAAACAGAAGGAAAAATAAGAATCCATTTACAACAGTAAGCTTATCCCAGACAATTTAATTACAATTCATTACACTCATATTTCTATAATTGTTCACTAAAATTCTTATTTACCAACCATAACTTAAAAACCCCTTCTAAAAACCTTATTGTTGCTAAGACCAAGAAGGTATTTCCTCCACTTAAAAGGACAATCCACCATTCTTATGGAGTTAAATTACTTGCACCAGCAATGAACCTCCCCAATTACGAAGTTCTGTGACCGGTTATTCCCGTACAAAACAGCAAGATATGCTTTAATGTTTCGATGAGCTTCTCTGTACAGATCCTGCAAGCAAGATCATTTTTCTCCTCCCCCTGTATGAGAGGCCAGGACTTCTTTCGTCAAATATAAGTTCATTGGGAAACGCAAAAATGGATAGCGATAATAGTTAGTGTGGAACTTAATTAAGTACTTGGGGACCACAGTGTATGCTCTAGATTCATAATTAAGGCGGTAATACAATGTATAATCTTTAATTTCTTCCCGAGTTTGAATCCAGTACACCCTCCATAACTTCACTTTAGCGGCCACTGGGTTAACAACTAGTGCCTACTCTGTTATTTTGATAGAATATTGCTATAAGAAAATTTCCACTCGCCAAGAATCCACTTACCGCCTTTTAGTCTCTGGAATACCAGCGAGACACACTCCATTATACATGTGCATTACAAAAATTATGTTTTACAGACTACCATGGCATAAAGTGATAGCAAACCCAGTACATGCCCGATAACCTGAATCGGGACTCCCCTGGGAATTCCAAAAGAGAGGTGCAAGAGGATCAGCACCAGAGAGTCCAGAAGTGAGATGAATTGTTGTTGTGGAATTGAAATGTTATGTATGCATGAAATTAACGGTGAAAGATTTGTGATAAGCCAATCACTTAAATAAATAATGATAATAAAATAAAAAAAGAAATACTGAGAGCAAGATACCTGGAGAAGGGAGGCATTCTCCAGAAACCCAATAGTGAACAAACAATTATGGGCAATAAGGAATGTTGGAACATTGTTTGGTGCCTTGAAAAAGTATTGAGACCCAGGAAGGGAGGCATTCCCTCAGGCAAAGGTCCCAACTACAACTGGAACAGAGATCCGCTGTCCAGAAGGGCCGAGTCATCCTTCTGGACCAAGAAGATCGGCTACATCTTTAGTTTAGTTACAAGTGTAAGGCAGAAGCAGGGGTTTGACCCTTGGACATTCTGACTGAATACTTAGTATTTTAGTTGAGGTAGGGAAACCCCTCTTGGAGTTAGGGAGAGGGAGGTCTTCTCTTTTATTTTGGTTAATTAAGGTTTATGCCAACAACCATGCAACTGTGTGTCGGTCTTCGTCTTCTGCATCCTTACAGGGCACATAGTGTCACCTGCTCCCTGCAGACACTGCCTTATAAGTTATGGAAGCACTACCTCTGGCTTGCACCATGTAAAACATGTATGGTGCTTTCGGACAAAATTGTTACCCCAGAACGGTGATAGCATGCAAAATGTTCTGAGGTGTAATTTTGGTGGCTACTCTGGGAGCAGAAGTGGGGTTAAGAGTGATATGCACCATGCTTGCGGGTGATGTTAGGTGTTTTGTATCACGTCAGTTCCCTTCTCTGGATAGAAGTAGGCCATCCAGCTAAAAGGGTGCAGATAGAACTCCAAAAATCCTCAGCCGCTTCTTCAAGATCGAGAGTAAGGTCTAGTGCCATGCATCATAGAAGGACCCAACTATCTATCTATAGGAGACTGGCAACCCCTCCCTTCTGTATAGGCACACTCGTGGAAGCAGGCCTTTTTACTTTTTAACTGTTTATCCCTTTCTCAGTAGACTGCCTGAAAAAGGAACGCATAACATGCACTCGTATGAGTGCTTATTCAATACTGAAAGTAGATCGCAGAAATACAAAGAAAATGTAAAACCGAAAGGGTCAGCATAGTATCAAAACACTTGTTCAAACCCACTCTTTGACACAACAAGTACATTCAACAGATAGGATGTGACTGGGGGGTTAGTATACAGTGATACTGCACACTTGTACGAAAAAACCAAAATGCACAAAAAGTTGTTTGTGTACACACATACTCTTAAATCAACCATATTGAGATAAGATTTGCAATTGTAATTACTTTTGACAATTCTATGAGTTATGTAACAAATCCGTCGATTCACTGCTTCATTGTGCATTTATCGCTTCTGGGAACAATGAAAAAACCAAGATGTGTTTTTTCTTGTAGGTCGACACGTGTTTCGGCTCTTCGACTGTGATGCACTTGAAGCCACACGCTCACATATTATATTATTAGAGCCATCTTCAGGGCATACCGGTTATTCTGTTACAGGAATAATCAGTCGGGAGCCCCACATCTCATAAGAGTACGTCAGTTACGACCCACGTGTATGCGTCTCTCACTTTTACATAAGTGGTAAGGTGATATTCTAAGTGCAAGAGGGAAGAAGTAAAATGAGGTGTGCTACCTTTAAGTTAAGGCAGATGACAGAGATTGGGGGACGATTTCTTTAGCCCGCAGATTTTTCTTTTCAAGACTAATACGTCAACAGGAACTGCTTGTTTGTCCTCTGCAAGACAACATTAATGTTGTCACTCATTGTGTTCACTTGTTGTTTGTACTTTGATGTAAGCAATAAGGTTCAGTTAGTTTACTGACCACATGAACGTCTGTAAGCTCTCCAATGTGTGGTTCGGCCTCGGAGGCTACGAATCTTCCTATTCACGTTTTCGGGTGCACACCGGTCTGAAAACAAACGAAACATGGACAGGCGTCTTAAAGAGATGTACACGGACGCATCTTGAATTTTAGGTGCGTTTTTTCAGGTTTATCTGTATTGCGCCCACTTATCTGGGTAAGTAGCTACACGATGTATTAGGTATATATAGTCAATCAGGCTCTTCTGTCTCTGTTAAAAAGCAAACAAGTATTAGCTCAGCTAATTCCATCTAAATATTGTCAATAACAAGGCAGTATGTATGTCACTACTGTGTGTGTTGGATCTGTGGTGATTAAGGCATGGGACTCGTTGTTCAGAAACCAGCTGAGTGTATCTCCACCTTCTCACAAAAAGTGAAAATGGTGTCTCATTTTGCACTCATTCCCATAGTGGTCCACCTAAAAAGCACATTACACACGTGCGGGGATCATTACGGAATGTCAGCCTGGAATGACTGAGGTGCACCTCCTGTGTGCTTCTCCTTCGCGTGTGGGCAAATCACTGCACGGGAAGTTATATCGCTGGCCTCAGTGCGAAATCGAGGCTTCGAACGTGGATGCGCTAATATCTTGCGTTTATAACAAGTGCATATTTGATGCACTGGTATACGTCACCTATACCAACCTCGTACCAGTCTCTTGCAAAGTGGATGCAGTGACATATTGGAAAATACTGATTTATGTTTAATTCAAAAATATGTATTATCTCACCAATTTTGAATATCACCTTGCAGTCATGTGGTTATACAAAAGGAAACTGCTAGCTGTACCCATAGTTGCTGACAAATGTATAACTTCTAGGAACTCTGCTACCGCTTAATGCTCTTCCGTCCACTATTATGGGATTATTTGGCTATCATGGTATTCAAGGAGTGACGTAGTCAGTGGCTGCTCATTACTGGGGTTGGGGGGGAGAAATTGTTAGTACGTACTCAAGAGACCAGGAGGTAAGAGCAGCTCACACCGTCCAGCAAGTGGAATGTGGCCAAGACAGAGACAATGTGTCCGCTTCAGAAAAGTGAGAGTGCCCTTCTGCAAGTCAAGTGGTACATGAACGGGGTTGGTCTAGCTGCTATTGTCGGGTTCATGGTCGACCGCAAGGTTGTACATCTGAACAAGAAGTATTCATCTGCTCAAGAGGGCGCAGCTATACTGGACTGGTATGAACTCAAGTGAAACACTGGTCTTGGGTGCAAAGCTCTCTGGCTGGTGCATTAGTTTGATGGATGGGAAGCAAAGTGGTCAGCTGATTCAATGTTGGATGACTGCAGATGATCCACCGTGAGAAGTGGGATAGGATTCAAGAAAGCCGCCTCCTGAGGGGGTTAGAATGATGGTGTGGACACTTAAAATTGTCTTCTTCATACTCTCTCAAACACCTCAGACCTTCTGTGTGGTATTTTTGGGGGAGTGTTTGGAATTGGTTTTAAATTAAAGGAAAAATATGCGTATTATGGGTTTGTTACTGAAGTTGGTCTAGACATTGTAAAAGGTATGTGAATATTTTGCAGAGATTAAATCATTTTGAATACTTGCCACTTCCTGTGGTGGCATTTCAAGCAAAGATCACACCAATAAAATGAAGAAATGTGTGACTGATGCAACAACATTATATGGTGGTCAGTACAAGGATAAGCAAGGACCTGGAGCCGAGCCCAGATAATGGTGGAATGTAACAAAGGAGAGTTAAAAAAATAAAAATAAAATCGAGGATATAGCAGGTAAACCAAGTGAAGCAAACCACGTCCAGCAAGAAGAAGTGTAATCAAAGTACCGGTGTGTCGTAGTCCGCTGGGGGAACGTGGGTTGGATCCGTGGCTACGCAGGCGCATTCGATTCTGCTAGTTCTATTATTCATTTGTGTGGAATTTGTAGAATGCGGTTCCGCCACCAGGGCATCATAGGAGTCTGGAGGAAGACGGACAGGGTCTACATGACCTTTGCCAGCAAGGGGTGACATAGTAGGAGTCTGGAGGAAGACGGACAGGGTCTACATGACCTTTGCCAGCAAGGGGTGGTATTGTATGAGTCTGGAGGAAGACGGGCAGGGTCTACATGACTTTTGCCAGCAAGGGGTGGCATCGTAGGAGTCTGGAGGAAGACGGACAGGGTCCACATGACCTTTGCCAGCAAGGGATGGCATCGTAGGAGTCTGGAGGAAGACGGACAGGGTCTACATGACCTTTGCCAGCAAGGGGTGGCATCGTAGGAGTCTGGAGGAAGACGGACAGGGTCTACATGACTTTTGCCAGCAAGGGATGGCATTGTAGGAGTCTGGAGGAAGACGGACAGGGTCTACATGACGTTTGCCAGCAAGGGATGGCATCGTAGGAGTCTGGAAGAAGACGGACAGCGTCTACATGACGTTTGCCAGCAAGGGATGGCATCTTAGGAGTCTGGAGGAAGACGGACAGGGTCTACATGATCTTTGCCAGCAAGGGGTGGCATCGTAGGAGTCTGGAGGAAGACGGACAGCGTCTACATGACTTGTCAGCAAGGGATGGCATCGTAGGAGTCTGCAGGAAGACGGACAGGGTCTACATGATCTTTGCCAGCAAGGGATGGCATCGTAGGAGTCTGGAGGAAGACGGACAGGGTCTACATGACTTGCCAGCAAGGGATGGCATCGTAGGAGTCTGGAGGAAGACGGACAGGGTCTACATGACTTGCCAGCAAGGGATGGCATCGTAGGAGTCTGGAGGAAGACGGACAGGGTCTACATGACTTGCCAGCAAGGAATGGCATCGTAGGAGTCTGGAGGAAGACGGACAGGGTCTACATGACTAGGGTCTACATGACTTGCCAGCAAGGGATGGCATCGTAGGAGTCTAGAGGAAGATGGACAGGGTCTACATGACTTGCCAGCAAGGGATGGCATCGTAGGAGTCTGGAGGAAGATGGACAGGGTCTACATGACTAGGGTCTACATGACTTGCCAGCAAGGGATGGCATCGTAGGAGTCTGGAGGAAGATGGACAGGGTCTACATGACTTGCCAGCAAGGGATGGCATCGTAGGAGTCTGGAGGAAGATGGACAGGGTCTACATGACTAGGGTCTACATGACTTGCCAGCAAGGGATGGCATCGTAGGAGTCTGGAGGAAGATGGACAGGGTCTACATGACTTGCCAGCAAGGGATGGCATCGTAGGAGTCTGGAGGAAGATGGACACGGTCTACATGACTAGGGTCTACATGACTTGCCAGCAAGGAATGGCATCGTAGGAGTCTGGAGGAAGACGGACAGGGTCTACATGATTTGCCAGCAATGGAAGGCATCGTAGGAGTCTGGAGGAAGATGGACAGGGTCTACATGACTTGCCAGCAAGGAATGGCATCGTAGGAGTCTGGAGGAAGATGGACAGGGTCTACATGACTAGGGTCTACATGACTTGCCAGCAAGGGATGGCATCGTAGGAGTCTGGAGGAAGACGGACAGGGTCTACATGACTAGGGTCTACATGACTTGCCAGCAAGGGATGGCATCGTAGGAGTCTGGAGGAAGATGGACAGGGTCTACATGACTAGGGTCTACATGACTTGCCAGCAAGGGATGGCATCGTAGGAGTCTGGAGGAAGATGGACAGGGTCTACATGACTTGCCAGCAAGGGATGGCATCGTAGGAGTCTGGAGGAAGATGGACAGGGTCTACATGACTTGCTTGAGGATCTCCTACAAATTCAGAGACATTGCAGATTTGCTTCATTTGCATTTTAGCCCTTTGCAAATACTGTATATTCTTCGGAATAAATACTTTATTTGAATGAGCTTTTCATTCTGCATTCCACCACTTATGTTATGGTATGATGAATTTTATATAATTATTTGTTGACTATTTAGCTTTTCAGATATCATATGATAGGTTATTTATAACGCGATTAATACTCAGAGGTTTCTAAGCGCAGACCCGGGGATCGAACCTGTGGTGCTCCGTGTCTTGCTTCCAAGGTGAGCACGTTGCCCCTGAGCTATCCTTTCGAGATCAATATGAATATGAATTATATTGGATCATGTGAACAATTGACTGATATTAAGAGATGTGCTGTAATGAATTATCGATATTAAGCAATGTTGAAATTGTTTAACTGTTCGTGTTAAAAGGTTACATTTATAACCAAAATACCACGTTAACATTTTTTGTAACTTTTTTTGAATTTTACAAATTTCATATTCTGGCAACCGACAGCAGTGATACTTTACTCCACATTACCATGGAAAGTATTTTGGGTAAACTGAGAAAACTTGTAAGCAAACCATTTTGCCTAAATGGAATTCTGAGCTATGTTGTGAACCGGATGCTTTGAGGTTAAGCTTCACCCAGGACACAGTGACCGGGGCAGAAAATCCTTGACGGCATGACTTATAAGGAAGACATTCTTGGTTTCCTACTCCAACCAATAGAAGAATGCCACCCTCTCCAGGTCTGGACCCTCAAGGAGATTGTCCATGGTTGGGACAGTGCCTGAGTGAAAGGAAAGGAAGAAGGCAATGTGTGCTTTGGAAGACTGTGTTAGATGGTAGCGCTTTTCCTACAAGTTCATGGTGTGACAACGTCTACAGCCATAATGCTTCTCGGACTCACCGTAAAGCAATCTTAAGTTAAAATCTTCCAAACCTATACGATGTCATGTCATAGTACTCCAAAAAACATCACATCTCAAACACAAACTGTAAGCTGAACAAACTTCAAAAATATTTAATTAAAACAACACAAATATTGCACAGTGAACGGCAAATTACTGCCACAGCAAATTTACGAAGAAGGACTGGACTGAACTACAGTACCAAAAAGTCTGGGTTTGTGATGCTGTCTGTGACACCTTACCATGGAGTGGTACAGATGTGTGGACGTGAGCAGGAGGTCCGCAACTTGACATTCAACGCTAAATCTCTATGCTGGAATTTCAACGCAAGTGATCCGAGCTCCTCAGCTGATGCCGTGGTCATTCCAGATGTTTGCAAGCATTCCAAGGTCATACGCTGATGCTGTGGGCATCCCAGATGTTTGAAAGCATTCCTAAATCCTCGCTCAAGCCGTGGGCATCGCAGATGGTTGTAATCAATCATGGAACACAATTCCACAGGAGAAAACCCATCATGTTTTGTGATTTGTTTTGCATTTCTGAATTAAGAAAAAGGAATTGTGTAAACTATGAAGCGGACAGGCAGTGATCCTGGAAAGTAAACACACATAAGAATAGAATAGAGTGCCAGATTCTGGAAACATCCGCCACTCCCCCCACCCACACGCACTATGAGGATTTGATCAACCTCTGAGAGGAAGGGGGTGGAATGTCCCGGTCCCTGAGGAAGTTGGGCAAGCATGGTGTGGAAGAAACAAATCGTTTTTTCAGTTCACGCAACCAGCAATGTTTGCCATGTGGGAGAAACGATATTGAGTGATGACGTTCATTTCTCTTTGTGAAGTAAACATTGCTTGGGTTGTGCCCATGCGCATGGCTACACATTGCGCACATGCAGCCTCCACACAATGGACCTTCCTCACCGGAGAGTCAATCTGCCAGGTCTATGACCGACAGCACCAAGGTGCCCCCGCCTCCATGCTCTTGGAATGTGAGCCCACTACGGCCCACGTGTTGGGGAGGGGCTCTGTGTCATTTCAGCTTTTTCTCCTTCATGAAGCTCGTCCAGCAAATCCTTCCCCGCGGGCCCAGCTTTGGAGGCAAACCGCAGGGCTCCTTGCCGGAAGCTCAGCGTCCTCAGCGTCCTGGCATAATCTGCATACACGGCCTGAATCAGTTTATGTAAAGCCACATTAAGGAAAATAGTGCACATTTCGGTGGTACAGGGCTATGCAAAAAGAGCAAGAAATCAAACCATGTAAGCTGCTTACCTTCTCCGGTGCCGGGATCCGGGCGCGTGCACGGGGATGCCATGTATAATGCATGCATGGTCCTGAGGACTTCCAGGGAGCCTTCTGAAACTGAACAGCGAGGATCACATCGCTGGTGACCCCTCAGGACCCTTTCCATCTGTACTGATAATGTGGTATCCACAAACCTTCTGACTCTGACTCGTGCGACGACCGTGGCCGAGTCGGTCGCTCATGATCGGTGTGGGTGGTAAGACGTGCATAAAGAACCAGGACTTGAAGTTCAATGGTAGAAATGCTATTAATATGGCTAATAATAAAACAAACCGTTCTGATAAAGGGTAAATCTGAAATGAGATAGAATGAGTCAATCACCCACTTTTGAACTGGAGCACTTGCCAACTCTGGATTAAACGTCGAGGAAGCAAATATGGAGGTACGAGTAGGCTAGAGGAAGCATAGAGTGTGTGTTGTAACTTTGGGGAACACAAATCAAATGCTCTATATTAAAATTAGATTTGCAATTCATCTCAGATCATTATTGCTTTCTCCTGACACAGTCCATTGCAAGTGTTCATAGGAATACTGCATTCAACTCAGGGTGGCCAAAATCAGAGGTGAGAGTGCATTAAGCAATCCGCACAAAACGAAGGCCACATCAAGCAGCGGGGTAGAGGAGCTACAAATACATGATAGGGGAACTTGAGTAGATTAGTGATCAGAGCTACAACAGTAGACAGACCTATATGAATGGCAGACATCACACAAGACTATTGAGAGGTCCCCCAAAGATGAGATGGGAGAGGGGTTTTGAAGACACTTTTCAGAAATCTAGAAATAAGTAAGGGGGAGCCATCCTTTTGGGATTAGGGCGGTGAGCCTGCTAAGCTTAACACTCCTTAGAGGGCAGGGCAAGCGGTATCCCACTGGGGGTGATGACCCGCCCCCCCTTACACACCAGGAAATCCCTAGAAAGGAATACAAGTTATGCTCCCTTATCTCCAAATCCCAATGTATTTGTTGGCTATATGGGAGTTAAACTGTATGATGACTTGAAACTTCCTGTGAGAATGGCTGGAATGGTTTCTGGCCCTTTGTATCCGCTGTCCTCGCCTGGGACGAGAACCGAGGATAGTTCCACCCCTAGCAGAGTGGGAGATAAATAGACAATCGAACTGGGAAGGCAGAGAAGAGACCCGCGGAGCTGGAGAAGCCCAGGAACCCCCTCCTGGGAGGAGTGGCAGGATAGAGGAAGTGTTTGCAAGTGTGGTGGACCCAGCCGTGGCAGAGCCCATGGAATGCTCACAACCCCTGCCGGGCCAGGAGAAGAAGCGCCCAGCCCAGAAAAGAACTGAGGAGCAAACGGCGACCAAAACGCAGACAACTGGCGTGCCGAGAAGCCGCAACCTAAGTCCTGCCAGAGCCAGGGGGAAGAGAGGGCAAGCTATGCCCACTGCAGAACACCCTGAAGAAGCCGAAGGGGCAGCACCACGTTGGTTGAACTCACAGACTCTGCCGAGGAGCACTGCCTGGAAACCAGAGGTATGCAGTGGCTCTGGGGAACCTGGAGGCGGGCAGCAAAGCCCAATGAGACCCTAAGGTGGGGCGTGAGGAACCAGACCCCCAAGGGTGAATGAGAGGAACCAGACCCCCCAAGGCATAGTGAGATGAACCAGACCCGCAAGATGTGATGAGAGAACCAGGTGCTCAAGGCGGGGTGAGAGGAACCAGACCCCTAAGGCAGGGTGAGAGGAACCAGACCCCCAATGGAGAATGAGAGGAACCAGACCCCCCCCCCAGAGGCAGGGTGAGAGGAACCAGACCTTCAAGGCAGGGTGAGAGGAACCAGACCCCCCAAGGCAGGGTGAGAGGAACCAGACCCACAAGATGTGGTGAGGGAACCAGGCGCTCAAGGCAGGGTGAGAGGAACCAGACCCCCCGAGGCGGGGTGAGAGGAGCAAAACCCCAAGATAGGTTAAGGATCAGGAGGTTCCCAGCTGAAAAGAGCGCCAGGAGTTTCCTTGGTGGGGAAAACAAGGAGAGCACCCAGAGAGAGGATATGAGCCAGGGGTCCCCAAGTGAAAAATAAGACAAGAGACTGAGATTAAACCCTGGTAGACCAGAGGGAAAAGAGATGAAGCGCACACTGACAAGAAACCCGAAGGGAGGAATGTTGGAGACATTCAAGGTACTTCAGGGAAAGGTTGAAGAGACATTTAATGTACCTGCTTGAACTGTATATCTGGGCAAGGAGCACCCTCTGATAAAGAGACACAAGAGTGGGGTCAGAAACCAACCACCATGATTTTGTTGGGCAAGTGCCCTAATTGGACCTTTGTCTAGTGATAGGGACAGACCTCAGGTTAGCATAGGATTCTGGACAGAGGACCTTTCCTGTTTTTTTTAAGACATGCTGACTAGCACCCTTTCAGGTTTTTCCTTCATAGTGCAGAGACTCTTTGGCTTAGGGACCGCTTAGGCATTATATGATCTAATAAAGAAACATTGAGTCAAACTGCCACCCTGTCTCCTGATTCTGATCTACCACAGTGCCACATTTGGAGCTTTTCACAGACTGATATTCGAGTGATAGACCTGAAGAACAGCACAGAGCAGCAAAGAGCCCGAAGGAAGTGAACGATGGGGAATACACGGGTGAATCGTGGAATATACGGGCAAACCCCCAGAGGTCTGACTGCACAATCAACAAAATGGCTGAGATTTAAAAGTTCAACACACCTGATCTTCCAGACATCCCATCAAACATCCCATGATAGAGACTGCATTCTGCAGGCAACAACGTAGATGGGACCCAGAAAATGGGCTGCTCCAAAGTACATATGCACCAACCAAGCGGGAAGCAGTGGAGGTCTTAAAAGAAAGTCAATAAAAGGTACTGGAAAAGTCAATCACAGACTACCCTTTCCTGCAAAGTTAAGGGTGAAATCCAGTGACGAGACTTCACTCCTCTGTGTCGCAGGAGGCATAGGAGTGGATAGAGAAACGAGAAGCCTATAGCAGGAGAGCCAGAGACGATGGGGCAATGAAGATTAAGCAATGATTCGCAGAGAGGAGCCACAAGGCAGATGGGGTCCACTGATGAGCAAGAAGAGGAAATGATTAGGGTAGACCATAAGCACTTTGTTTTTCTCATTACGTGGAAGTCGCAATCATTTCTCCTGGTCGGGGTCTAGTCAATATATCCAGAAGAACAGCTAATCACCTGCTGTCCAATGAGGCTATTTTCTCCTTATTGTGGGGGCACCACCACAATAAGAAATATATTTTTTGGAAAATCAATTTTTGGTCACATTCTTTTTTAGAATATGTATATTTGTGTTCAAATGATAATGTTCTTTTGTTTGTATTATTTAAAAAATGTCGGCCACAACATGTACATGTTTCGAATCGCTTGGATCATCCTTGGGTGGCTAAAATAATTCAGAATCTTTATTCAGAATCTCTCAATCAGTATCAAGTATCAATGACACATTCTCTTAGAGTACCAACTTGTTCAATGCAGTAGATTCCGTCAACCTGTTTAGTCAAATTACTAATTTATAAGTGTACAATTAGGCTACTTGTCTCTCTGCACGTCAATGTTAATAAACCAAAACACATTCCCATAGTATGTATTGGGTGCTTTAATCAGATGACTATAAATCAGACAGACTATTTCCACATCCAATTCATCCTCCAATGCGGCCTCTATGTTTGTGAGATTTCGCCATATAAGCCCAGTGGGGTGGCAGCGCGCTTCCCCTTCTCTGATATTAGCAGGTGCCTCCTTTTTAATGGGTGGTCTCCTTAACCATATGGTACGCGTTACCGCAAATACTGTGCATCAACTTACCGCGCATCCAGCTTATATTACGATTCATAGTTAGAAACTTTGAACACTACTTCTTCAAATCCTATCACTCGTTTGGGATGTGTGGCATGGTCCGGCCCCTTGCAAGCATTTTAAGTGTTACACAGCCTTTATTTAGAACAAGCATTGGCAATGGCAATAGTTTGCACTTTTGGGTAGGCACGGGAAAGGCACTTGCCAGGTACCGCCATAGTGGTATTAACTACCCATTGAAGGTAGCAGATGCAAAATGGTGCGAGTACCTGGGCATCTCATAGCAATGCCTGGAAAATGCCTAATACTTATTCACAAGCCAGAACTGTTGGCTTTGCCAATGCTTTATTTCAACAGGACTTCACTGAAGGACATGCAGAGTGCGTATAAATCGAGTGGCTGAAGACAGACCTAGTAAGACATTTTTATTGAAGCAGTAGTGGGTTTACAACTCCAATTAAATCATTAACTCTCGGAAGACAGTTTTGGAAAAACACTGGCAGGCACTTTGACTGCAACGTTTGGTAAGGCTTGACTGAAGCAAGCTCAAAGAGTTCCATGAGGAGGTGTTTTGGGCCGGCATTAGCAAAGTCATGGGCAGTCAATGGGAGGGGACATAACCAAACCACACCTCCAGGCTGTGTGCCCCTCCTGACATGCCATTCTTTTCTATCTGTACTCTAATGCAATAGTTTCAGCTTATAGGTGTGGCAAGTGACAACTAAAAGCCCAAACTAAAAAGCGTTCATCAATCCCCGCCCCCCCCCAACCCCACCTTCTCAAAAGATTCAAGAAGAAAACTCTGCCAGAACTCGCCTAGAAAAGTTGGGGGAAGGATAGCACAAACTCCAGCCCCAAACTGCAAAAGAAAGGGCAAAAAAATAGTGAGTGACCAGACAGTAGGAAAACCAACTAGACAATACACCGACTGTAGTTACCTGAACTCCCAATGGCGAGAGGTTTCTAAAGCTAGGGATTCATTTGTAGTTTGGGGGAAGCAGAAATGGTCCTTACAGTCCTGGCATGATAAAACAAGGAAGTAGAAGGGGAAATGACTTACCGTAATGTTCTTTCTATGGATTCTTCTCCCGCAGGTTCCTCATCCGATAAATATCCTCATCCAGTTCTGCTGCTCGGAAATTCTTCGACAGGGGGCATAGTTGACCCCGACTAGGCCGTTGATCAGTCTTGCTCTGTGCTTGATTGGCAGCTCCGGACGGGATGTCAGGCGTCGTATATATACCACGTCACTAAGCCCCGTACCTCAGCTCCACCTTTTCCCACGCTTGATTGCTGTAGAGCAAAACTATGGAAGACCAGGCTAACCAGCCAGTTAAACTTAACAATGACAACATTCCCATGATATGAAAAACGATTTTGGAACAAGGCTTCTAAGTATCAATAAACAGTAAAAATTGAGATAATTTTTTTGGTAGGAACGATATGCGACTACTGTGAGAAACCTGAAGGTGTCTCACTTGCTAGTCCCCGGGGATCTGTCATCCAGGTGGGAAGGACACAGCCATCGCTATCGGATCCTCTTTGGGGAGTGGAAGTGGGACACCGAAGGGCGAGACGCGATACCCCTTCCTTACAAAACCTTTTCCCCATCCTACCCTGTAGGATATTTAGAAGCTCTACCCCCACCCCCTTTTCCTACAGGAACACTTTCTCCCACCGCGAAAGACAACAAACTAACTCCAAAGCCGTTTACCCGACATGTCCCAAAACAAGGGCCAGGCAAAGTCAGGCAATTGCCGATAACTACACACACCTGACGGCCCTTTCCCTTCCCCACAGCGATAAAAGGTTGAGCACAAGAGCACAGTTTTAGTAAGGCCGAACGCATGAAGCAGCTATTCCGGGACGGCAGTTCAAGTAAAGGAGAAAGGTGGTGGAAATCGAAAGGACAACAATGAGGGAATTGCCCTTGCCCTTTTCAATCCAGACCCACAAACCCTTTGATGAAAGAATCATAAGACTGGGAATCGCAGCTGGAGATTAGTGTGACAGATTTCAATGTTGCACGGGGCCCTCCCACACTGATAGCCAGGGCGGGGAAGAGAGTTCGCCACTTTGGTACTGTTCTGGACTCCAGCAGATGAAAAGCCAACAAGTTTAGCTCAGGCGGTGAGGCGGAAAAACTGATAGTGGACCGGACTGTGTTAAACTGAAGGTTGCAGTGGCAACATTTTGCGTAAAGAAAAGAAGATAATAGACAAAGGTCTTTGTGAACAACTGAGGTATCAATGTTAGAGTGGTCCGGCGCCATCTGGGTGCTCATTCGAAAGACTAACAAATGCCCTGCTACTGAACCAGGAGGATATGTCGCATTGAGAAAACTGCAAGAACCAAGAGGCCCTAGGTGAGGCCGTTGTGAGACGTCAAAGTGGTCATACAAGGGTCAAGCCAAAAATCCCTTCACACAGTTGAAACTATTTGACACGTTGTGAAGTGAACTGTGTTACTGAGGGGAACGCTGTGTAAATTCTAACAATGTGAAACCTACACTTGCCATAGAATCGCGGAGTGACAAAGTGAGACGTGACCACCCTTCGGGAATGTATTGGGCCACTTGCCCCATAGCCTTCAAAAGGCCAAATGAGTATTTATCGAAATCACAGGCTATGTTGGTGGTCTTCAAGGCCATGCTGCCAGAAGTAAACACTTTCTTGGCCATTGTGTCCAACCTCTTGCCTTCTCTGTCCGGGGGGCAGATTTGAGGTAGAGGCTGCAAGTCTGGTGGTGATTGTGGCTGCCTGCACAACACAGCCTTCCGGAGAAGGGTGAGAAGATAGTGAGTTTATGGCCATTTAGGAATGTGCATGGAATGGATGGGTTCACAGACTAACTCTGAGTCAAATAACCGAATCAACTCAGGAAGATGGCAAAGTACTGTTTTATTAACAATTATCTAAAACAGGGAGTTACAACGAACATCAACGGATGTACACTCGATTTCTCTCAATGACTTTTTCACACAACATACACTTTATACTAAAAATACATCAGAGGTGACATCATTCTACGTGACAAATAGAAAACCTGGGGATCGAGATAGGCTTAAGAGGAACATCCAAGTACACATTATATAGGGACTAGGATTGTGATTGGCTGCCCACTGTCAGGTGGGCAATTTATGCCGACCTCTAAAACATGTCATCTTTAAAAACATCAAGTACACGGTTTCCTATTGGTCTTCAAACTATAAGGTCCTTTGTTATATGGACCCCTACAATTGGTTGGCTTCACTTAGCAGCACATAAACTCAGACCCAGGTGCAAGGAGATGGGCCAAACTATCTCCCCACGCAACTAGCCCAGCATTCCATCACCCAAGACTTCTGAAGATTGTCTTTGAACTTGGCCTTGCAAAGTATCCTTGTTTCTGGGAATACATGGGAGTGCGGGCACTCACTATCGTTGTAATGGGACTCAAGTTCGATCTCTATTTTCATCCTTGGCTCACATGACAGGAGACCCCGATATGGTCCATTTTGTATGTTTTAAATGTCTTAAATGAATTAACTTGGCACTCTTGGTGTTCTTTCTTTGCACTTTAACAAGGGATGATTCATTCTCTGGACGTTTACTCCTGTCTAGAATAGATAGCTGACCTTGGCTGTTTCAGACTTGACTTCAGGCCAGACAGCCTCCAGGATTTCAGCTTATTCTTGCTGCAACACAATTCTCCCAGTCTTCTTCATGGGTCATGGTTTACTAAAAAATCATGATAACGATGTCCAACTCCTGTACATCCGTGGCTTTACCTGCCTTCTATTCCTTACGTATAGCCAGCTTCTATGACTTCGTCTACCTTGCGTTTCAGCATATGTACAATCATTGATCGGTAGATTCTCTGCAACACTTTGTGCACGTGTAATCTTTCTTTTTATATTTAAGAGTTCACTCGATTCTTTACTTCGTCATTAGTTTCTGTAGGATCCATTCAGACTCTCTTATGACATCACAGGCTTCTTTTCTTGCTCTTTTTTATATTCCTTCAGAGAGTTCCTCCCTCAGATTGTCATCTCTTTGGGGATACATTCAATAGGGTTGTCTCAACGGGTATCTTCTTTCACATATATGCTGCAGTATTGTCACAACTGTTAGTGTCAAACACGGCATGATCTCAGGCTTCCAGCATATAGGAGGTAAGGGGGCGGGGTTTTCTGCAGAGGCATGCAGCTGCTCCTCTGTGTTATGATGTAGGTTTCCCAATAAGATGTTGCTCTGTAGTATAGTTCACAGGTTTATTTCCTTCAGGACCACATCATGGTAATCAGGTTACATCAAGAGAGATCGTGTGGAGAGCCCACTGGCTCCCACCACCCAGGCCACATCTAGATCAACTGCCTAGGTCAGATCCCCAACCACACAACATTCTACTCAGGCACACAGGGCTCCATGCTAACATTCCACACCGACATCACCACTCACTCAGGCATGCATATAACACTCTACAATAGGAATGATGGATCTCCTCTTGCCGGCCTGTACCTTCCCATCATAGTAGAAATGTCTGAGGGGGCCGGGGGTATGCAGCAGGGATGCGGCCACAAAGAGGGTATGGCATCTACAATTGCCTGATTAAGCAGCATGTTTCTTTCTGTGACTGGGCCCTCGTCCAAGATGTCTGTTAGGCCATAACCCAGGGTTGGCACTGCCGTGGTTTTTAGCCCGAGAGTGTCTACCATCCTATCAACCAGTGACCTAAACTTAGCATGGGTATCGGTGTAGGGCTGACCCTGCTGAAATTACACTTCTGGTGAGGTATCTAGCCCACTTACATTGTGGAGCCCTTGTGTCAGTGCCAAAAGATATGCTCAATCTTTGAAATAATCGATGCTTCCAGACCCTGTAAACATCGGATCAATGCCACCCTGGTCAACTCCCTGACCTGCGGCGAAAATGGTCGCCATGGAACTGAAGAATCCGGTCCTGGAGAGTGGGGCATAGGATCCATCACCAATGGTTGGTGCCACGGGTCTATCCCTCGCCATCGACGGAATGGCCGCTGGCGAACGGGGCTTGGGCACCGACGAGATGTCGGGAACGTCTGCACCTTCATGCATCGAAAGGTTGATGTTCCTTTTTGGCATCGAGCTTGTAGGCTTCTCCGACATCAATGGCGTCTGCAAAGGGGCTTGCATGGGATCGGGAGTGCCGAACACCGCAGCTGCCACTGAGGCCTGCTGCTTGGGGACATACCTGCACCTGTAGCCGCTTGTTTTTGAAACATAGCCCACATTTGGCTTTCAAAATCCTCCCAATCCGGTTGAGTGGTTGGCCCAGCCGAGGGCTTACCTTTCTCTGTAGAGGAGTGGTATTTGTGCCGGTGATGGTGACAGCGCTTTTTCTTATGTGATGAGGAAGAGTGGGTCCTCAAGTGTGACCATTTCTTGGCCTTCTGTCGATGGCTCTTTTTCGGGGGTAGGCCCCTCAGTCTCGCCTTTGGAGGACCGGACGGTCGACCGCACAGGGGATTTTGAAGGTGGTCGGCCTAACGTGAGTTTCGTTGTCCACTCAAAAAAACTGACTTTAGGTTAATTTTCAAGTATGATGCACACCCTTCTTTCGTGATCCAAACCGAGACACCACAGACATACGTTGTGCGGGTCGGTGAGCGACATTTGAAAGTGGCACTCCGTGTACCATTTGAAAACCAAAATCTGCGGGGCGGACATATTGCGGGCATAAGATTTAGAAAAATATATGACGAAATGTCGTCAAGAAGAGTCGAAGACTCGGTTAACGTGTTCCTCGGAGCAGCGTGCTGAGCTTGTAGAAAAAAGGAACCGAGGTATGGGGCATAGTGGCGTGGTATAAATACAACACACCAGACACCCCTCCCGGAGCCGACGAACGAGTACCAGGCAAGATGGCTCGACAATCAACAACCGAGTTGAGGTCCACTATGCTCCGAGCAGCAGAGGTGGATGAGGATATCTATCAGATGAGGAATCTGCGGGAGAAAGGCAATGCATTGAAGAGCCCAAGCACCGAAGACCAGGTCTAGAGGGCACATGGATGAGTGCAAGCAGGTCTGAAAGTTCAAAACAGCATTTCACCTTGTGGTTTGACAACAGCTATCAATGATGACAGGAATAGCAGTGCAATCGCTAAGACATGTCCTTGTTTCACAATGGAAATTCACTGTTTGTTAGGACACAAGGTGCCTCTACGTTCTGGGACAGAATGTGGCAACGAAAGATGCAAGAGAGGTAAGCTCATTGAGGACTTGGGGTGCTGTTCACAAACACATGCAGTAAACATATGCAGAAGTCCACCTTCTTGCCCACACGACACTAGAAAAGATCTAGTGATGCGCAACCAAGCACCTGCTTCGTGTCAGGAGGACCACCGTGCAAACTGTCCTGTGGTTGTCTAAGATGCTAGCAAGCAAATGCAGTTGGACAACAATTATCTAGGCTAAACAATTCATCTAGGATGCCAGGGAGCAAAACACATTTGGGCAACAGTTCATAAAATGGCAACCACTAATCTAAAATGATAGCAAGCAAACACAGTTGGACAACAATTCATCTAAGGAAAACAGTTATGAAATTATACAACATGCGACATGGAACAGATTAAACTGCCATGTAACGAAACTAGATTTGTAAAACCTACAAACAACAAACAATTGTAACAACAGTAGACCTGAGGACTATTCTTCAGATTTCACAAGTGATTGTTGTGCATCAGGAAGTGGCATTTGATTTTGCACATTATTTCAGACATCACAATGAAATGGTGCTGAAGAAGGTGGGTTGTTCCCAACTGTAGCTAGTAGTGCCTTGTGTAGAAGGGCAACTAGTATTATCGAAGGTCTTCCATTCGTGGGCCGAAACAGAAACACTCAGCACTTCTTGTGTTATTTTACCATGGTCTATTCATATTGATGGTTTAAAATATTTTGATTAATTTATGTCTCCTGGTACACTTTTTAAAATTGCTTGTGCCCCTTTTACAATTCATCAGTTACAATATTTTATCAATACTGTAATGTTTTTCTTAAACACTATGGCATAGGTGAAGCAAAGACGTACAACAGATGAACACAGAAAGGATATTGCTCTCTTCGTTCACTTGGATTGCTCCATACTCCAGACAGGCATCAATGAAGAGGGCAGCGCGATCAAAGTAACGCATGCTGTGGAAAAACACAGTGGAGAAAAGTGAGGTGGTGGCCGAACGCACGTGTTGCGCCGCAGCCACAGCGTGCAAAAGAAGCACCCACTGCTCTCAGGACAGCCAAGCACCAATCAATCACAATCAATCACACTTTGCTTTGAGGACAGGAAGGGGTCAATGATCCATTCACTGATTTTGGAGGGGCACAGATTACAACAAACACTTACTACTCTAAGAGTAGTCTGGAGCAAATCAACCAGTCACTGCTCCCAGGAAAGGTAAGGGAAAAGCAATCACTTGCTACTTCCATGACAGAAGAACATTAATGACTGTCCTTAAAACAGTCAGCAAGAATAATTACCTAACTGTGCTCAGATGAACAAAAATCTCACTGTACTCAGGGGCTACCGAGAAAGGAAAATACCACTGCTCCCAGGAGGTATATTTAATGATCAATTATCTACAGGCAGGAACAAATCATTCACCTGCTGTTTGTCAGGAAGTGATGGGTTAATCAATTACTACATGATTAATAAGAAAAGTATGAGCAAACCAGTGACCTACTGATTTCAGCAGACATAAGAACTAGGCAAGTATCCGCTCCTCCTGGGAGAGGTAGCAATCGCCCGCTGCTCCCGGGAGAAGCAGACACTCGGGCACTGCCCTCAGAAAACAGCACAAAACTAAAGCAGACAGCAGCAATCAACCCACGCCAAGGAATCAGTAGCTTCCGCCAGATGGTACGAAGCAGGACCTCACAGACAGAGCGCGTGCCTAAGTAAATATGACAATTAAACATAGATATAGGCATGCAACTGCTTTCACAATCATTCTGTGGTTGAAATGCAGCAACACTTGGTCAAGGACCCTGTTCTGCAAACAGCTCTATGCAACAGGTAGGAAAGCAGCAGGGAACTCTCAAGATGACTCTTCATACTTCCTACTTATTCTGCTCATTTAGGAATGAACTTCTGATAAAGCCAGCCTTCCCAGGAACAGCGAGTGTTTCCTACATCCTCTTTTAGCCATAAAACCCCACCTGAAATCAGTGCTCCAGATAGTCTTTTCCTTTCACCTGGAGTTCAAACATTTCTTTTTATCACAGTCAAGCTATGCTTTTGGACTTGTGAAGAACCTTTAGCAGGTGTTCATTACGCTCTTCCAAGGTGATCCCTCCAACCAAAATATAATCACCTTATCAAAACCACTGATTAACTTCTACATGATCTCTTGAAACACCGAAGGGGCAAGTATCAGGACTAACTTACCTAATCGAGGCCGCCACAGTTCCCTTCTTTCTGGACGCTTGTGGCAGCCTCGTTGGACACAGTGATATCTTACCAGAGTCTCCTCACCCAAGATGGCCGCTGCTTGGCATCAACGCAGCGTGAGCAGTATTCAGCCCAGAACCATACCAAGATGGCAACCCTTTGTTTCCATTCCATGCCCCCACCAAGATGGCCACCGTGAACACGGCTTTGCGTCGCAAAACCTTCAGCATAAACGGATGAACACCAGCAAGAATGGGCTTCTTGCAAACTTTCTATTCCAGGACCCAGAGACTCGCTGAGCCTCATCCACAGACCTTCTATTACATGCTAAGGACGTCAGTTTGATATTATGCAATTAGAATCTTGTTTGTTTTACTTTTTATTTTAGGACTGCTCCAGTGCCTCACATGTTTTTAGTTGGAATGGCTAAGCAAGTTGAAGAAGGACATCATGTCACAGTCTAAGAGTCAGTTTTCCTATTCCCAGGGAATCCACATTCGCTGAGGAGTGAGGGGATCTTTTCAGTGTGGCACAAACCTCATTGTATGTTCTTACATTATTCCAGTCCGAATCCATACTCTGTTCTGGTCCCAGAACATCACACGCCTGTTGTTCAGAACCAATCTACATACTTGGAGAATGAACACAGAACATCACATCTCCTGCACTAAACACCCCTCCCACACACTAGGGGAGGAAGGGGAACCCGAAACTGTTACATTAGAGTGTTCAGTTCCATTTCCTCTCCAAGCTGTACTAACTTCATGGTTCCTGAGAGTCCATGCTAGTGATTCTGATTTCAAATCTGACAGGAGGTTATTTGCCCAAATTGCATTGGCAGAAACTAAAAGACGACTTCCAGGGAGACAGAGGCTGCTAATCTGCGAGAATCGGGGTTGGGTACAAAGAAGGAACAAGTTACTTACCTGTAACTGTTGTTCTCCAGCATGGGTCTGGCATGGATTCACATGCTCATGAATATTCCCCGTGGTCAGGCCAGGAATCCTCGGTATAGAAAAAATCAGTATCAGTTTAGTTTCTGATCTGTCTTTCCTAGTAGTAACCAATCACTGGTCTCTGGGTCATACTGCCCCCAGCCAATGACTGCCCTCTCCCTAAGCCCCGCCTCTGGCAGCCATCCTCAGATTTGGTAGCACATAAAGTGGCAGTATGACCAAGTGAAGAGCCGCAGAGGGGTAGGCGGGAGGGTTCGCATGTGAATCCATACCAGACCCATGCTGGAGAACCTGTTCGCTTAAGGTGAGCCTGGTGAGGAGGTCAGTGATGCTTAATGTTGAGTTTTTTGTATTGTTTAATGTTGAGCCTGTTGCCACCTCCCGTGCTTGTGCATGTGTGTACTGCTATGTATTCTTATATTCATGAGCATGTGAATCCATGCCAGACCCCATGCTGGAGAAGGAACAAGTTACTTACCTGTAACTGTCGTTGCGCAGCACTGCTTGGCCGACCCTGGACTCCTCCCTGGAGTCCCAATCGACGCAATAGAATCTCGTGAAGGTGTGCGTCGACCTCCACGTCGCAGCCCTGCAGATCTCAAGCAGGGGCACACCAGATAGGAATGCCGTGGTAGCAGCGATCGCTCTGGTCGAGTGGGCTCTCGGACAGCCGGGCAGCAGTCGGTTTGCCAACCGGTGACAGTGCATGATGCAGCCGGAGAGCAATCTGGAAATGGAAGCCTTCGAGAGAGCCTTCCCTTGATTCACAGGTCCAAAGTTTACAAACAGCTGTGATATCTTCGGAAAACTCTTTGTGTGGTCCACGTAAAACTTCAGCGCTCTAGCTATGTCCAGCAAGTGCAGAGTCCTCTCAGCCGGCAACAAAGGCGACGGGAAGAAAACTGGCAACACCAATGGTTCGTTGAGGTGGAAGACCGACGGCACCTTGGGCATGAAGGAGGGGTGCGTCCTCAGCACCACCCTCGTGTCGTGAAAAGTCAAGTATGGTGGCTTGCAAGATAGGGCCTGGATCTCTCCACTCGTCGTGCGGAGGTGATGGCCACGAGAAATGCTGTCTTCCACGACAGAAACTTCAACGGTGCCGAATGCATAGGCTCAAATGGGGCTCCCATGAGCCTGGTCAGCACCACGTTGAGCTCCCACACCGGGGCAGGGGCCTTCACCGGCGGGAATGATCGGAACAATCCTTTCATAAATTCCTTCACCAGCCGATGAGACCACAAGGACGCCCGTCCCGTAGTTCTGGTGTATCGTGAGATGGCGGCCAGATGTATCTTGATGGAAGCGTGAGCTAGTCCAGCCTTGGCCAACGACAGTAGGTACGGCAATACTTGAGGGGCCCTGATCCGCAGAGGGTTAATTTTCTGTGCACGGCACCTGACAGAGAACCTCTTCCATTTATGTCCATAGCACTTGAGAGTTGAGGACGCCCTGGCCTTTGCAAGAACCTCTCTGCAGTCGGCTGGGATGTCGTACCCTCCAAACTCTAGTGCTGCAGGAGCCAGGCCTGCAGGTTCAGCGACTCTGGGTTGTGATGAAGAATGGCGCCTCCTTCTCTGGAGAGAAGATCCGCATCCATCGGCAGCTTGACTGGTGTGGACGCCGACAGGTCCAGAAAGACGAGGATCATCCTGCACTGGGACCTCTTGAGCTGGTTGATGAGCCGGAGCAGCAACGGCAGCGGAGGGAACGCATAAAGAAATAGGCCGTCCCAGGGGAACGAGAAAGCATCGGCCATCCTCCTCAGCTGGGGAACCTGCTGGCGAACCTCCGGCACTTGGAGTTTGCCGCCGTCGTGAAGAGATCGATCTGGGGTTCGCCCCATCGTCGGAAGAGTCGATCCACTTGATCCTGGCGTAGTTCCCACTTGTGGCACGAGCGCAGCTCTCTGCTGAGTGAGTCGGCGATGGTGTTTTTTATTCCTGCCAGATGAAAAGGCACCAGAAACATCCCTTGGGCGATGGCCCAATGCCACAGATCCTGGGCTTCCTTGGATAGGGCAGGGGATCTGGTTCCGCCCTGCTTCCGGATGTAGAACATCGTGGTGGTGTTGTCGGTGAAGATCCTCACCACCTTGCCCTTGAGGGACGGAAGAAAAGACCTGAGGGCCCAGAACACTGCGCGGAGCTCCAAGATGTCGATGTGAAGTGACTTCTCCTTCGGGAGCCAAAGGCCTCTCGTGTGAAGATCTCCGGAGTGCGCTCCCCAACCTTCCAGGGAGGCATCCGTCATCACCGTCACCTGGTGAGCTGGGGTCTGAAAGTCCGTGCTCGCCGACAGATGAGAGCGGGTACCCCACCACCGGATCGCCTGACGGAACGTCTCGTTGAGTGGGATCCTGTCCTCGAAGCTGCCCGTCGACTGGACCCAGCGGGCATCGAGGAACTCTTGTAAGAGGCGCATCCGAAGCCTGCAAAGGCGCACCAGATAAATGCAGGAGGACATCATCCCTAGGAGGGACTTGATCGATCTTACCCTGGCCATGTCCGTGGCCAGCAGACGCTGCACCTTGCCCAGGATGGTCCTGATCCTTTCCTCCGACGGTGAGGTCAGCCGTGCCACTGTGTCGAGCTTGGCTCCCAGAAACAGGGCGACTTGCGACGGGACCAGTTGGGATTTTGGAAAATTGATGGAGAACCCCAGGTTCGTGAGCAGCTGGACGGTCTTCGCAGTGTGCTCCATGGCAAGATCCCTTGTCCTTGCCCGGATGAGCCAGTCGTCCAGGTAGGGGTAGACGTGGATCCCCTGCAGGCGCAGCCGCGCCGCCACCGGTGGGAGACACTTGGTGAACACCCTGGGTGCCGACTTCAATCCGAACGGGAGGGCCTTGAACTGGTAGTGCCACCGTTGGACCACGAACCTGAGGAACTTTCGGTGTCTTTTTAGAATGGGGATGTGGAAGTACACATCCTCTAAGTCCAACGACGACAGGAAATCGCCCTCCTCCAGCTGCCTCAGCACGTGCTGGAGGGTGACCACCCGGAACTTCTGTGCCTTGATGTACTTGTTCAGTCGTCGCAGGTTGTTACGCTTACCTGGTTCCCACGGGGGCGTCGACCGGAACTGGGCCGCTGTTACTTCCACCAGCGTGACGTGTAGCGCTGAGATGACTGACTGGACTGGCCCGCTCAGCCTAGTTTGTCTGGCTCGCAAGAAAATTCTTCTGCAAAGGAGAAGAGGAATTAACCACCCGTGGAATTGAGTGTCAACCCACCTTCCCCACTCCCGTTGTCTTCCCACTGATCACTCTTGATGTCCCCTCCTTAGTCTCACCTGATGGTTTGGAGGGATGAGCTCTCCATCCTGCGTCGACCGCAGGGGCGCGTTGATGACCAGTTACTTCACTGGCGTAGAGGAATTGGGGAGTTCCAGTATTGACTCTAAAGTCCAATTGTTCATAAGAGTTCAAATGTCTGCTCTTCACTCTGTCCGATTCCTTGCAAGTTGCCGATTAAGCCACTCGAAGATTTCCAAATGGCACTCGGTAAGATTCAGGTAAGTCTATTGTGTTTTTCCCCTTAGGGGCCGGGGTACGGCGATGAAGCAGAGTTGACTGTCCTTGGGGGTAGCTTGTATGGCCTTAGAGAGTCCCCTTGCTCACCTTGCTGTCTTTGTCTCCTTAGGTGTCGGAGGGCGGCCGCGAGATGGAGAGAGCGTGATGGAATGCTGAAGTACCGCCAAGCAGGTGAGTTCAGCGCGGCGCCGTAGGAATGCGAAGCGATGCTTCAAAGACTTCTGTCTTTCAGTTCCGTGGCGAAATGGATCAGGATCCAGGTAAGGATTAAAGTTAAAACTCCTGTTCTAACCTTTATCCTTTTTGTCTTCTTGTTTCAGGAGTCCCGGGACTGAAGCGGGCGTGGCTGAAGACTGGAGCTGCTGAAAACACGGTGAGCGTTACGCTGAAGCAAGCAGAATAACGCGAAGCACGTGTGGCTGTCCGGGCGTGGTTTAAATAGCCTTGGAAGAAGATCCAGGTAAGTATTCTTCCACAGCCCCACCCAAGTAACAAAATAGTCCCTTCAGTAAAATAGTCCCTCCTAAGCCTCATTTGGTTTGAGTCTTCAAGCAGCATGGTCTGCCTCAGGTGAGTATGCAGCATGGTCTGCTTCAGGTAAGTTATCAATAATGAGCCTGGCGCCCATGGCGCCAGGACGGACTATCTTTATGAGCCTGGCGCCATAGGCACCAGGACTGTACCCAAACAGCCCCTAACTGGGGCTTTTGGGCATTCTCCAAGTGGCATGATGCCTGCTTCTGGGGCTGCTGGGCCTGGTCTGGTCTTCCGGGGGCAGGCATCATGACACAGGTCCAGGATGGGACGCCATCCTCCTGTCTTCTTCTTTACGAGGAAGTACCTTGAGTAATCTCCGGAGCCCCGAAGCCTCTTTGGGATGAGCTCGATGGTACCTTTCTTGAGCATCGCCCTTACTTCTAACAGTAGTTGAGGGACGTGATTTACCTTCCTGGCCACGGGTGGAACGCGAGGGCATTTCTTCTGGAACTTGAGGGCGTGCCCTTGTGCCAAGGCGTCCAGCACCCAACGGTCGGTGGAGATGGACTCCCACACGCTGACGAACCTCGCCAGCCGGCCTCCCACCGGGGTGCTTCGGCGGGGGTCCGACCCCATGGTCGGTTCAATCTTTTTTGCAGGCTGCCTTGCCTCCTTGACCTCCCTGACTTGCCGCGTCCCCTGTAGGCCTCCTGAGACGAAGATCTTGCCGCTTGGAGGTACGTCGAGGAGCCACTGCCGGATGTCTTGGAGGTACCTTGTCTGCCTCCGAAGCTCCGAAAGGACGGCCGTCGCTGTTGGAGCACTCCCAGTGCGCGGGCAGTCTCCGTGTCTGTCTTGATAGCCTGAAGGGACTCATCAACCGCCTTCCCAAACAAGTTGTTCCCGTCGAAGGGCATGTCCAAAACTTTGGTTTGTACGTCCTGGCGGAAATCTGTCGCCTTGAGCCATCCTCGTCGTCTCAGGCAAATGCTGTTGCCCAACTGACGGAAACCGGTGTCGGCGATCTCTGTTGCCACCGTGATGGCGTGGTCCGAAGCAATCTCACCTTCCTGTAAGATTTCAAGGGCCTCAGCCCTTTTGGCGTCCGGATGGAAGTTCAATAGAGGGGCGATTTTGAACCACAACTCCCTGTCGTAGCGGGCTACGATAGCCAGGGCGTTGGCCGCCTTGATAGTCGTCGCTGCGGATGAGATGACCCGTCGTCCCATCGTGTCCAGCTTCCTGCCCTTGCCGTCCGGCGGGAAAGTTGATGTCGAGGCCGATGCCCCCCCAGCTTTCTTCTTTGCCGCCGCCGAGACGACCGAATCCGGGGTAGGTTGTGCCCGAAGGCACAAGGGGACAGCATCGGGGACCCGGTACTTCTTCTCGAACCGGTCCCTCTTTGCAGGTGCCGTGGCAGGGTTCTTGAGGAGGGCGAGCCCCTCATCCCAGATGTCATCAAGAAGTGGTACGGCGAGGACTGTCTTCCTTCTAGCCTTGCGCCGTTGGAAAAGGAATCCTTCCTTCTTCTCTTCTGGGCATGATGGAAATCATGGCATGGAAGGATCCAATCTCGTTGGGCGGGGACGCCCGAGCAGGGGGCGACGCCCGTCATCGCCTCCGTCGTCATCTGTACCTGTCGTAGCCATGTCCGTGCCTGTATCATCCCCATGGGTAGTAGACCGGGGGGAAGGCAGAGCAGGCTGCAGAGGTTGGAGAGGTGGCTGAGGATGAGTCGTCCTCTTCTTATGCGGTGCACTTTCCGAAGGTCCCGGCTCCGGTTCCCCCGTCGGGTCTGGCTCAGGTACCTCCGTCGGGGGGAGGGGCAACCTTGTCCTTATCTCCGAGCATAAAGACTGAATCGCTGACAAAATGGCCACCGAAGTGTCCTACGGCACCGGAAACGATGGGTGCGAGGGCTCTTGAGGAACCTCGTCGGCGACACCGTCGCTCTCGTCGTCGCCCTCGTCGGGATCCCTCCCGATGGGCTGGGCCTCCTCCACGACTTCGATGAGCTCTTCTTCAGAGGTCGTGTTCGTATCCACGATTGGCCACCTGCCCCTCCCCCTCCTTTTCCAACGGGGACTTTGTCGGCGTCTCCTCAATGGGCCTGAAAGACTACTCCCTCCGGGGTGGCAGGGAGACTCTGGATCCTGAGGTCGCCTCCACTGGCGTAGCCTCCACAGGTTGAGCCAGGGCCGCTGCGACATCCTCAATCGAGGTCTTAGCAGGGTGAATTAAGGCCATCGTCACCTTCTGTACGCCTGGGGCCTTCACCTTGGGGGGGAGGGTCCGAGCCTCGCTTCCCCTCTGCCGGGATCTTCGAGATCGACCGGGGCCTCTCCAGAAGCTTCGCCGGGTTCTCAGACTTCCTCTTATCCGAGCCAGAGCGTTGGCACGTGATTGATGGCGCCGGGGAGGATGCGCCCTGCCTGGCAGCCAAGGAGCCTGACCGTTCAGCGCTCCCGGTGCCCGCGGACTCGCGGTGCTTGGCCTTTTGTTGCCCCCGTCGCCGGGGCGCCCTCACAGGACTTAGAAGACCGCTCGGACTTCTTTTTCTTCTTCTCGCCTGACGGGCTCTTCCCTTCCAGCCAGTTGGCGAGACGGAGGTGGCGATCCTTCATGGTCCGCTCCTACATGTTCCCACAAAACGCATAGTCCTTCTCCACGTGCGTCTTGTCCTCATGGAGACAGTAGAGGCATAACGAATGCTTGTTCTCCTTGAACACATTCTGAAGCTGGCATCCAGGGCAGGTCCTGAACAGCTTCCCGGGCGTCGAGCTTCCTTTCTCCTGGGCCATGAACGTGGTAGGCCTCGGAACTTCTGGAATCCTCCAAAAGCGTAACTCGATGAAATCTTCACCCTTGAGGGGCGTAGAAAACTCCGAAACGGGTCCCTGTTGATCGGATGTAGAAACAGGGGAGCTTGAGGCTCAATTTAATCGAAAAATGAGAAAAATCTCCTGAAAAAGCGCAAAATCGCAGCAAAAGCTCGAGAGCTACAGCACGAGGACTCCCAACACTTGAACGTGCGGTAAAAATCTGAGGATGGCTGCCAGATCAGAGACTTTGAAAGGCAAAGAGACTTGGGCACGGAAGGCCCCGATGCTAATGTTTGAACTGCACTCTCGTGCTGGAGAAGTCAGAGACTGTGGCTAAGCTCGAGTGTAGCGCCTGGTCCTGTCCTGTGCTGAAAACGTGGGGAAGGCAGGCCCTAAACATCCCTAAACATCCTGACATATCATTTTGTGAACACTTCTTCTGTTTCCCACACCATTTGTATATAGAGGTAAGGATTGGCAATAGGTTCATTAGTATAGGCCCTTTTATTTTGACCCAACACCACTAGGATTGCGCTGTTGTTCTTATTCTTCTTTTTATTAAACCTTAAGTTTTACAAAAAACGTTTGATTTCCACATCATTCCATAGCCAGAGTTACTTATTAAAAGAGAAAAAGAGAAAAAAAGAAACACTGTCCATACATCCAAGGTAAGATGGATTTCGTTAATTTCTGAATTCGCTATTCACTCCTTTAATCTCTTCAACAACACTTCTTTTAAGATTTTTCCTAGAACGTCCAGGAGTGAAATACGCTGGTAGTTCTTGGGGGTTTAGTCTGTCCCCTTTTTTAAATATAGGGACCACTACTGCCCTTTTCCCAGGGAGCTGGTATTCTAGCAAGTGGAGTGATTCTGTTAAATAGGACCATGCAGAAATCAGTCCATAATTCAGGCGCTTCTTTTAACATGGCATTCGTGATGCCGCCCGGGCCCGGGCTCGTCAAGTGCTTGCTTTAGAGATGATGTTTCTAATTTCTGCTCTATGGAACTCAATAGAACACAGATCTTGTTGTTCAGATGATCCAGTAATCTGTTTATCTGTCTTTTGGCCAAAGAGGTTTTCAAAGTGCTCAACCCATCCAGACTCGTGTATTGGGTTTAGTTGTAATCAGCCACTGTCTTCTTCTTTATCATCATTTAATAGTAACCATAGGTTCCTTGAATTTTTAGTCATTAAGGTGTGTATCATACATTCTCCATCATTTTGGTATAGAATGGCTGTGTGTGAGGTAACCCAGTTTCGGTATTGTTTTCTTCTCTTCCTTTCCAGAAACCTTGTTAGTACTGGAAGAGTTTTTAGGCACCCAAGATCGTGAAATAGCTGACTTTTTTGGTTGCAATAAGTTTGTCAAAAATATGTTTTTTCTTAAAGCTTGTTTTACAGCCTCGATTAGATTCTTCCCTGAAGACAGCCAGAATAGATTCATATTAAAGCCCCTCATTAGGGTTCTCTTGCCACACCTCAGGGTCTTTGTTGGGACTGGGACTGACCTGGCGTTAATTCACAGCGTGTTTCTGCCATGTTCCAGGGACACTTTGTTTCCAGGTTTTCCTATTGCTCTTGTTTCCATCACTCCAGACTGGTCTGAAACAAGTTAGAATCATGGGGATGTGATCACTTTGTTTAGTTGGAAGCACTTTCATCGATGTCACCCTTGCGAAGATGTGACCTGTCACAAAAAAGTAGTCTAATGTCGCACTTGAAAAGGCAGAGTGCCATGTTTGGCCCCTCTAGGCCTCCCTTTACTTGGCCGTTTACCTTGTGCAAGTCCCCTTTATGAGATTCATCTTGCCACTGTGGCATCCTGTCCATTTCTTTTTTGCAGGATCTTCCCATCTCCTGTATTTCTTCTCAAAACGGTTGAGAGACAATCAATATTCATGTCGCCACAGATACCAATCCAGGGGTCTACTACTTGAGTACTGAAATTGCCATTCCGTTTCATTACCATAGAGATGAAGGATTTCAGGTCCTTGGCGTTGGAATTCCAATAAAGGTTAAAAAGGACCAATGTCCTTTCGATGGGATTAGGGGTTTCCTCAAATTTTATTATTAAGATTTAAATCAGCAGGTTAGGATCTACAACCCTCAAAACCTTTCCCATAGAGTTGTTTTTCACCAACGTCAATAACCCGGAACTGGGTCAACTTTTCAGTCCCTTGGTCGCTTGGTTCAGGTATCCCATATATCCATCAACCATGATTCTTGGATACATAAAATGTCCAATTTGGCCAATCTAGGGTCCAGGGATCAGAGCAGATGGGCAAAGCACCTGGTATTCCAAGATCCAATCTGGAGGAATTCCAGTCCTTGTCCATTCTCACTCTAGTCATTAGCAGGTTCAGCTAGTGCTCTCGATAACTAGTCCTATAATTCCTCTTTTGAGATCCCTTTCATCAGGTCTTCACCCATAGAGAGGTTCTCTTGTGATCTCTCTTTCGTCTTTCCTTTTATGGTGATCCTCAGGGCCTTAGGGCCATAAAGGACTGCAGGGGAGTCTCTACATCCCCCTCCATGGGACATTTTCTGTTTAGTTCTCGACTCTTCTTTTACAGCGCTCTGGTTGGATTCTGGATCGTGGCTAGCCGATGAATCACACTCTTGCAGGTCAAAGTCAAAGGCCCTCAAATCATTGTTGGCTTTCAACATAAGGGCTATCAAAGATGAAGAGGCCATGTGCGGACGTACCCTATCATTTTCTTGTTCATTCAGGAAGTCCACTATCTTTATGTCTTTTGATTTGATGACTCTTAGTTGGGGGAGGTTATGTAGAGGGCCCATAATATTGGCTTGGTCCAATATGAGACCATCATCCGCCTTAAGTACTCTCTCCAGAAATACCTTCTGGAGGGCCCTTGGGCATTTTTAGTGAACGATTCCCCGCCAGGCGAGGTTGAGGAGTCCCTCGCAGCCTGTTCTTAGTGTGGCTTGCCTTTCCCTGCAGTCGAGGCTGACGATCCCTGCTGGAACGCTCAATCATTTTGTCCATCACCGTGGATTTTCTCTCTACTGAGGCCCACTTCAAGGCCATTTTTCCCTCTTGTCCTCTAAGGTTTCAAATTGTTTATTTTTTTGTTTGAGGTGCCATTACTTGCTTGTCTCGTCTCTCCCAACAAGTTGTAGAGTTGGACCGTGAGTCTTCCCTCCTGGTCTTCCGATTCGTAGTCCTCGTAGGTCGACAACTGCAGCAGGGAATCTTCCTCAACTTCTGGATCCAAAGTTTCCCCTTCTGCTAGCCAACCAGTACTGTTTTTTTTCGCTCCAGTCGTCATTTGAGAAGGGCAATTTTTTGGAATCCTCCATATGTTTTTCACATGCTGGGGGACAGCTCGAGGGGGTGACAAACCGTTCTTACATTTCAAATAAAGTTTCTAGTGCCTCTCCCACATGTAGCTTTAGATATGATGATTTTGCAACTTTTTTTCTTGGTACTTCGCTTTTTTTTCCTTTCAATTTCAGTGAGGTTTTTTGAACTTTATGGGAGTCCTTATCAAAAACCAGAAAAGGATCAGAGTTCGACTGCCCGTTCACGGTTGCTTTAGCAAGTCTAACAGTATCAGTCAATTCTGACACTCTGAATGTCGATTACAGGCAACCTGGCAATGGTAGAAGGCATACAGGTGTCTATATGTGTCTGAGAAGGGCCTGGTCTTGCAAGAGTCCCAGACCGCTGCATGATGCCGCTTGTACATTTTCTCTAATATCAGCCGACACCCGAAAATCTGCTCTACTGCGATCCTTTCCAAATGGCCTGAAGGTGATTGTAAAGGGTTAGACGTTATATATAAGCATGCTAGGAAGGTCTTTTGTCCTCTCTTGCATCCTCAATTAGTTAAATTAGTATTTAAAATATCACTATTTCCGACTACTTTTCTTTTGATCTTTTTTCCCTTGATGCTTCAATATGGGATTCTATGAAAATGAATTTCGAGTGCATCAGCGCCAATAGGATAGACTGGTCCTTGTAGTTCTCATTAAGAGTTTCATATATTTTTAGAAAAGGCGACAAGGTAATGGAAACTACTGACCCAATTGAAGCCTGAAGTTGGGCACATTGGGCCTCCCATTTGTGTTGGTTTTCTTCTTGCTCAGTATCCTGAAGCACCTGAAATCCTGAAGGGACAAAGACCCTCCCTGCCCTTTTCTTTAGTTGACAAGAATTATCTTTTTCTGGTGCATCCGACTCCGAATCTTCCGAATCATCACTGGAACTCAGCGGGCGGGGGGATTTGACCCTTTTAGCCTCCTGCGGCCGGTCTTCATTGGCCTTGCTCAAGACCCTCTCTGCCTGCTTCGAAGGATAGCCCTTTGTTTGTCCCACTATACTGGGGACCCGTCCTAGTTTCAACTTTTTTTGCAGGGCGCTTGGGTCATGGATCAAGTCATCTTCAACATCTCTGATGCACCTTTTCTCACCCCTAGCAGCAGCGTTCATGCTCAGTTGAAGGGTTAATGTTGCAATGTTTTTTACAAGGCGGGCTGCCAAGGCTTGCGTTAATTCTCCGGGTTTGTTCACCTCTGTCCAGGTCTTACTCATTAGTTAGCATCTGGGGGGCCGCTGAGTTCTTCCGCGGGGACACCAGCTGCACCTCCAGCTCTTCACTTGCCAAAGCCCCCATGTCAGGCGGGCCAGAGGTCGCCGTTGGTACAAACAGCCTTCGGTCCAGTGCAGACTCTGTGGTAGTAATATTTTCCTCATTCTCTATGCCGATTTGCGCCCCCCCCCATACTCACTTCTCTGGTTAAACTTTGGGGGATCCTCTCCTGTGAGCCAACACACTGATCTGTGCCAGCCAATAAGTCCACATCTGATAACGTTACCTCACTCTTCCTCTGATGGAAGGGAGACTGTTGTTTTTTCCAGCAGCTGAGACGGAGCCCTTGCTCTAAAATGCCATTTGATTGTCTTGGTTTCTGAAAATGACTTACTCCTTGGTTTCAGTTGTGCACCACCACCATTTGTGGCCAGGGAAACCCCAGGCACCGTGGTATTTGTCCAATTATTGGGCTTTATAAACGCACACCATGTTCAGGTCCTTGGGTGTATCCATCAGCAAGAGCTTGGCATTGACTTGTGGAACCGAACAGTCCGAAACGTCTCCCTCCAAATGTGACGCACCGCGGGCTTTCTCCCTGCTCGAGACAACATCGGTCCAGAGTTGCAAACGTGCCTTGCACGGTCCAGAGGCCTCAAGCCTGCTGCTTGAGGGAGTTAAAGGCATGTTGGTGGGGCATCCATACGAGAGCTCACAAAACTCTGCCTATATAGAACTGGTTCCTGCAAGTGCAGAAGGTTGCATGTGATAATGTCCCCGCAAAAATGTCGCCATGCAAGAATGGCCCCTTTTTTTGCAGTGACATTATCAATTGAAACCTGCGGGGGACACCCCTGCAAGCCCCACATTTTTTAAGTGGAGCGGTTGACACCCCCGCATCCCCAGTTCCCATTTACCCCATATATTGTCCCCATGAATAATGTTGCCTATGCAGTTTCCTGGCGACTATATGTATGGCAACATTTTTTATTGGGATAATATTACCTGATATGGTGCAGAGTCGGTTAGGTTAGTGCGCACATGCGCTGTTCATAAAGACGGGCAGGCCCTTCCCTGGTTCTTTGAATCCGGGGCCAATGCCTGGGGCCCCAGTAGTGAGCTGGGGGAGTAGACATACTGGTTCCCTCCGCTGGTATTGTAGGGAATAACTTTAGGAGAGATGACCAACCCGTTGGCACCTCCTGCACCGTCCCACACCCACTTTACCTCCATTTAGTTGCAACCTGGCTTCACTACGGATCCTGGGATGATAATGGCTCCATTTCCAACGTTGTCCACCGCAGACCGCAGCAAGCCTTCCAACACCGGCCACCACTGACCCTCCGCAAACACTCTGCGATGCTCCGTGTCGGAAGTGGAGTGTTTAAGGACATAGCCCCTCCTTCTTGGAAAGAAATGGAAGGCAGACTCGATGTACACTGCAGGCAGCACAACAGAAGTAGCTACAGCAAGGTTCCAAGGCAGGCCAACACTTTGCCAACACTTATTATTATTTGATGGTCGTAGCTTGCTCCCATCTGTAGATTTAGGATTAGATGAACAAGTTACCCTCTTACCTGGTAACGTTCTTTCGATGGGATGGTCCGACGACGTATTCCATATCTATGACAGTAATCACCATAGCTGTGCTGCTTCGGAAAATCTGTCGGCGTGTGCGTCCTACGTCGATGTGCCGTCCTCGAGGACCTCCTCCGACGGCCGCAACGTCGCCAGATGTTCTAAGTAGGACGCACGACGCCCGTAGCCTCAGTTGTAGTGTATTCCCAGAACGTGTGGCACCAGTCTTCTGCCAGTCTGACCACACAAAGCCTTGCGGAAACGTACGCTGCAATCGCATAAGAAATTCTGTAGCGGGGAAGGCAGGGAGGGAGCGATATGGAATACGTCGTCGGACCATCCCATCGAAAGAACGTTACCAGGTAAGAGAGTAACTTGTTCTTCCAGGGGATTGGGTCCTCCGACGTATATCATATCTATGACAGACTCCCAAAGCAGTACCAATGCAAGGAGGTGGGAAAAGAATTTAGAATACAGAAATTTAGAATGCCCAATCAAATTGCGGAGCAAAGGACCGCCTTGCCAAAGGCCAGATCCTGCCCACGGATGGAATCAAGGGAGTAGTGACGTACAAAAGTATGTACCAAAGCCCAGGTGGCTGCACCACAGACGTTACGAATAGGAACACCCCTCAGTAGGGCAGTAGAGACAGCCATACGCCTGATAGAATGGGCCCGCAAGCCGACCGGTGGGTCCTTACCTGACAAGCGGTAACACTCAGAAATAGCCAGAATAATCCAGCGAGACGAAGTTCGTTTCGTCACAGCTTGTCCCAAACGCTTTCCAGCGTAACCAATGAAGAGTAGATCGTCCACTCTGACCCGGGACATGCGTGAAATCTAAAAGCTTAATGCTCTCCTAGGATCAAGCCTATGGAGCCTCTCCTCTTCCCCACCAGGATGTGGAGGAGGATAAAACACCGGAAGAGCAACCTTCTGGCCTAAATGAAATTTCGACACCACGTTCGGAAGAAAGGAAGGACAAACTCTAAGGACAACCCTATCCTTATGAAACACAGTGAAGGGTGGCTGAACTGAAAGTGCCTGTAACTCACGCACTCTGCGAGCGGAAGTGACCGCAACCAAAAATACAGTTAACTCTTAACAGTCTCAAAGGGCATGAATGCAGAGGCTCAAACGGAGCACCCATCAGAAACTTGAGAACAAGGTTCAAATCCCAACCGGGCACCTGGAAAGGTGACGGAGGAAACACATTAGTGAGCCCTTTCAGAAACTGAGAAAGTAAAGGAATTTCAAAATAGGAACACTCTTCAGACGAGCGCTTAAATATGGACAGCGCCGCCAGGTAACCTTTAATGGTACCCACTTGAAGGCCCCTGTGGGCCAAAGAAAGCACAAAAGACAGAACCATGGGAATGTCACATGCAAAAGGATCCACATTCTTAACCCTGCACCAGTCGCAGAACTTACGCCAATGGCAACGGTACAGGGACTTTGTTGCGGGCCGTCTGGCCGAGAGCAACACCTCCATCACGTCTTCAGGGGGGTCCCAATCCCTATACCTAAACCTTTCAGAAACCAAGCATGAAGGTTGAGGGATCTGACCTCTGGATGGAGAACCTGACCCCACTCCCATGAGAGCAGATCGCCTCGGTAGGGAAGACGACATGGAGGACAGATGGACAAGTCGAGAAGGTCCGGGTACCACGTCCTCCGGGCCCACGCCAGAGCAATGAGGATCATCCAGGAACCGAACCTCCGTAACCTCCACAGTACTTGCAGGATGACGGGGACTGGAGGAAACGCGTACAGCAGTGGGAATGACCACTCCACCACGAACGCGTCTCCTAAGGCTCCTTTTGAAGGAAACTCCCGCGATTAGAACCTCTCGCACTTCCGGTTGCCACTGGAGGCAAAGAGATTCACTTGATCCCCAAAGGGCGAAGATCTCCAGGAGAATCTCCTGAGCCAACTCCCACTCGTGAGAGATCGCGCTCTGCCTGCTCAGAGCGTCCGCTGTCTCGTTTTCGTCTCCGGCCAGATGAACTGCCGAGATCGAAACTTCCTGCTGGATCGCCCAGAACCAGAGCTGCATCGCCTCCCTGGACAGAGGAAGTGACCCTGCCCCCCTTTTTGTTGAGGGAGTGCATGGCCACCGTGTTGTCCGTCAGGATCAGGACATTCTTTCATCGCACAGTCAGCAGAAAAGCCTTCAGGGCTAGCCGGACGGCCCTCAGCTCCAACAGATTGATATGGAGTCTGGATGCCGACAGAGACCAACGACTGCTGACTGTCAACTCGTTGTCATGAGCTCCCCATCCCGTGAGGGATGCGTCCGTCACGATCGTCACCTCCGGCCAGGGCAGCCAAAATGGAGCCCCTCTCATCAGATTGCCTTCGTCGGCCCACTACAGAAGGTCCTGGACGACCGAGGACGGCCCCTGAACAAGGTCCGACATCCTGCCGGAGGACTGAGACCACTGGAGCTTGAGTGCCCATTGCAAAGATCTCATCCGCAACCTGGCCTCTGGCACCAAAAGAATGCAGGATGCCATGAGGCCGAGCAGTTTCAAGAACTCGAACGCTGGGAGACTCTGGGCAAGTTGAAACTTGTGCACCATCTGCTGAATGTGATGAGCCCTCACCTGGGGAGGAAAACACTGCCCCAGGGACGTTTCGAGCACTGCTCCGATGTACTGGAGCCTCTGAGTTGGTGTCAAATGGGACTTCTTTAAGTTGAGGGAGAAGCCCAGCTTGTGAAGGGAGTGGCAGGTGACGGACAGATGATCCAGGACTTGCTCGGGAGAGCGCGCCCTGATCAACCAATCGTCCAGGTAGGGGTAGACGTGAATCCCCGCTTTCATGAGGTGCGCTGCCACCACTACCATGAGCTTGGTGAAGACCCTCGGGCGGAGGTCAATCCGAACGGCAAGACCCGAAACAAAGTGTGAGTCGCCAACTGCGAACCTCAGGTACTTCTTGTGCTCTGGATGTATCAGCACATGAAAATAAGTGTCCTTGAGGTCGAGAGACACCAACCAGTCCTGAAGTGGAAGGGCCTGGAGGACGAGAGAGAGTAACCATCTTGAACTTGTCCTTCCTGAGGAGTTTGTTCAACCCGCACAAGTCCATGATGGGTCTCAATCCCCCGTACTTCTTGGAAATCAAAAAATAAAGGGAATACCATCCCTTGTTCCTCTCCGCTACAGGCACCAGTTCTATGGTGCCTTTCTCCAGCAGGGCTTGAATTTCCTGCGCAAGGAGCGGATCCGGACTCTTCAAAGAGAGATTCCCCGGTGGATTGTCCCGAGGCCTCTGCCGAAAAGGAAGACAGTAGCCGCGGGTTATGATCTCCAGAACCCACACATCTGTGCCACTCTGCAAGATGCTGCGCCAGCCTTCCCCCAACCGGCAAAACCATGGGACATGGCCTCATGACTGAGCTGAAGCGGCTGCGGCGTTGCCTGAGGGCAAGGAGGCAACAGCCCGAGCGGCCTTGGCACCTCGAGTACCTTGTTTTCCACCTCTGGCACTCCTGCGGTGGCCCCTTTGACTAGCAGCTCCTTTCGCTTTACCAAAGGATGAGTAATAACAAAAGGAACCTCCCCTCCATTGCTGTCCCCTAGGACGAAAAGGCGGAGGCTGGCGAGCTGCAGCATTCCCAACGACTGCGCTGCAGCTTTTCAGGTCTGCAACCTCTCAAGGTTCTCGTCAGCCTTGCTGCCAAAAAGGTGGACATCATCAAAGGGCATGTTGAGGAGCCGGGCCTGCACATCAGGAGCAAACCCCCGACTTCCGCAACCACGCAAACCTGAGTATCATGGTGCTCGCCGCCATGGACCGGCTGACGCAATCTGCCATGTCCAAACCCGACTGGACGGCCTCACACATGGCATCCTTGCCATCCTGAACCATGGCAAGGAAACCATCCCGTTCGTCCCCTCCGGGAATATGTTCAGCCGCCAAGGAAACACAGTTCCACAGAATGTGCGTGAAACGTGACAAGGCACATATGGAGTTGGAGGCCTGAAGCGGCATACCCCCTGCAGAAAACACTTTCTTCGCCCAGCTGTCAAAACGCTTGTCGTCCCTATCAGGAGGGATGGTAGGGTCTGACGCCTGCTTTGCTGGGGCCGTAGTCGCCTGCACCACCAAACTCTCCGGAGTAGGGTGCTTGGACAAGTAGCAGGGGTCACTACTGGCTGGGCGTTATTTTCGCGGCAAAGACTTGCCCACTGCCGGGAGACTCTCCGGAGCAGTCCAAGCCACCGCCACCCTTCTTTGCAGAGCCATATGGAATGGCAGTACCGGGTCAGTGGGTGGACCTTGATCGAGGATATCCATAACGTCATCCTGCACAAAATCAACTGGGGGCGCCAACCACCCCAAGGCGCCGGTACGATGACTCGGCATGGGTGCCAGGCTCAGGCCTACAGAACTCCGCCTCCGAAGAGGTGTCCAGACCGCTGGCGTCATGCAGTGACTGACGCAAGTCCTCAATCTGGCTATGACCTGAAAGAATCTCATCTGGTACCGTGTCCGGAACCAACCCATCATCAGAACCCTCATCCAACTCGGAAATATAATCCATAGGCTGGAAAGTGGGCATTGAACAGGGGAGAAAGACATGTTTTGCCTTGGCCAGAGCCTTTCCAGGGGGTTCCCCCATGCCCCTGGGTACCTCCGACACCACAGCCTCGAAAGGCGTCGAGCGAACCGGCGTCAACGTCGAGTGAATAGACGGCGAGCACGGAACCGACAACGGCTTCGACACAGGCCTCAAGGGCGGTGCCCCGAGGGTGTCCTTCGACAGCCTGGGTGCCGATGGCGTTGACGACTTCCTCGAAGGCGGAGCCTCGAGAGAGTCCGTCGACAACCTCGGTGCCACCGGCGTCGACATCTTCTTCGAAGACTTCACAGGTGCACACAGGCTCGAGCGCGTCTAGGACCGGGACCTGGAACGGGCATGACTGGAACGATTCCCCTTGTCCGAGCGGGACCTCTCCCGCGAATTGTGCCAACCACCCAAGCCTGAAGGCATACGAGCAGTGTCTCCAGTACGATCATGACCGATCCCTCTCGGAGGCGTGGACGGACCGGAGCCCTGCGATTCAAGAATCGCCAAAGTTGCCTTCCCGGAGAGGATCGCTTGGTGGGATAAGAAACCCGCTGATGGACGCAGTCCTTGGAAGAGGACGGGGAAGGCGACTGATGACGGCGCTTCTGGGTGAGCCTTGAAGAGGAAGAGGAGCGGCGGGACCCACTCCGGGACCGAGACCCCCTAGACTCACGACTACGATGGGGAGAGTCGCCCCTCGAATCGTCCGTCGAAAGCCCAGGGGACCTCGCCTTCCGGGGCTTGAACACCTTACAGACCGACAGCTTCTTCTTACGTTACCGCAAGGCCTTGCACATAAGCGACTGGCAGTCGACACAATCATCCGTGTCGTGGACCTCCCTGAGGCACCAGAGGCAGGCGTTGTGCGAGTCCGTCACCGACATCTTGGACCTGCCTGCAGTCCCCACACTTCTTGAAGCCCGGACGCGGGGTGGAAGCTTCACGAAGAATATACTTCACAATACGAACAAGTTCGAAGAACCGAGAAAGACCAGCAAAGAGTCGAGGCACGCCGAGATCTCCGAAGCGAACACGTTCGCGGAAAAAACGGAACCGAGGCTACGGGTGTCGTGCGTCCTACTTATAACATCTGGTGACGTCGGCCGTCGGAGGAGGTCCTCGAGGACGGCGTATCGACGTAGGACGCAGACGCCGAAAGAATTTCCGAAGCAGCACAGATGTGGTGATTACGGTCATATATATGGAATACGTCGGAGGACCCAATCCCCTCGAAAGGTGTTTTTCCAACTCTTTTTAAGTCGATAAACACCGTTGAACTGTGATCACTTGTGTCTGTCGTCTTACTGTTGGTTTCCTTACAGTAGAAAAAAACAAATTAGAAAATGACAAAGTAGAAATGACTGAGTACTTTTGTTCGCATTTTTAGGAACTTTTTGCATATTTTTTTGGTTACCATGCCATTATTGGATACGTGACGAAAATGGTTACTGCCCCGCAGGAGTACTACTTCCCCTGTTACACTAGCATTGGCCGAGCGCAGGCAACGCTCTTCTGGTGGGTGCGAGCCAGCATAAAAGCATCTAAAATGATGGTACGGTAAGAACCAGAATCAAAGAAATGTCCAATAAAGGTTCTATAAAATATAAGACTTTAATTAAACCAAAAGTAAACAAAAAACAACCCACACCTGTAGCGAAATACACAGAGAATATAGACTATGCTAAAAGGGATTTCTGGGTACTGAACAACAGGGCTCTGCATGTAAATAGTTTTGCAGAAAGTCAAGCACAACACAAGAATATGTCTTTAAGGCATAAAGTGGGGTATTATTTATCAAGAGAACCCACAGAACACGGCCAGGGAGACAGAACAACTAATTTGGAATAGTGATGTCTTCTTTCAGGGTCTCTACACCATTAAGCCAGGGTTCAGGGGGCGTTCCGGTGTTACGAGTTAGGTTTCAGGAGGCAAGCTGGCTTGACAGAATTCAACAAAGCGGTGCGATAAGCAGCCATGACTCATGGCTCGAAGAAGCTTGAGAAAGGCAGGAGATGTTTGCGTTGGGGCAGCTTCTAGGCTTGACCGGTCTAATTGAGAGGAAAGGCGGAAAGTTAGGTTTAGTGCTGCACATGTTCAGTTGGCTCAAAGTGGCAATCGGTCGATGTCCTCGACTTGATGTCTCAATGACGGTCTCAGTGCCAGCAAAGGATTGGTGGCTTGTACTTGCAGATACTGTCAAAGAGCACAGAGACAAGTGGATAAACCCCCAGTGAAATCATTCTACTGACAAAAGGAAGAGAATCATTTAGAAAATCCATGAGGGTGTGAAACCGAATAGGCCTTTACGTTTATCTCCCAGATAAAACCTAGACAATAGGGGTTACCCATGCTTTAGAATACATTGGGGACATTCTGGTGGTTAGGGACCCCTGGGCTACGGTGAAGGGGGCCCACGTGGAGGTCGAGAGCGTGGCAGGAAGTTCGAGGGTGCGGTAGGGAAGGTCGAGGGTGCGGTAGGGAAAGTCGAGGGTGCGGTAGGGAAGGTCGAGGGTGCGGTAGGGAAGGTCGAGGGTGCAACAGAAACCCCCTTAGTTTTAAAACGTACCAGCCTTCACATGGCATTTGTTTAAAATACTAATAAAGCACTGTAAACCTATCCCCTTTGACTGTCGATTTCTGAGGCCATCTGTGAACGATGAACAGGTCCATTTTCATTGGGGTATTCTGAAGTTTGGGAGGAGGGCAAGAAATCCTAGCAGAGCACTGCGTAATTAAAACGAACTTAAGTTATTCTGAAAAAGGAGTGTGTTTAGATAATTACACATTCTTAACCGAGAACTGTGTGGGGGCAGTGGCAGAGTTCAGATGTCATTGAAAAAAATACCCATTTTTAAACAAACTCAATGGAAAGTCCTTAAATAATCTCAGAAAAAGAAGATATCTGCGTCAGTCATGCCGGCTCTGATACGGCAACATAAATGACCTCTCCCCAGACACGACGCTCCATGACCTCTGCCCAGACACGACGCTCCATGGCCTCTGCCCAGACACGACGCTCCATGACCTCTGCCCAGACACGACGCTCCATGACCTCTCCCCAGACACAACGCTCCATGACCTCTCCCCAGACACAACGCTCCATGACCTCTCCCCAGACACAACGCTCCATGACCTCTCCCCAGACACAACGCTCCATGACCTCTCCCCAGACACAACGCTCCATGACCTCTCCCCAGACACAACGCTCCATGACCTCTCCCCAGACACAACGCTCCATGACCTCTGCCCAGACACAACGCTCCATGACCTCTCCCCAGACACAACGCTCCATGACCTCTCCCCAGACACAACGCTCCATGACCTCTCCCCAGACAACGCTCCATGACCTCTCCCCAGACACAACTCTCCATGACCTCTCCCCAGACACAACGGCTCCATGACCTCTCCCCAGACACAACGCTCCATGACCTCTCCCCAGACACAACGCTCCATGACCTCTCCCCAGACACAACGCTCCTCCTCCTCTGGATTAAGATGGCGGATGCCTTTGCTTCAGCGAGCCGAGATCTCAAGCTGACGGTGTCCTTGATGCATTACAGAGCGCTGCAGCAAGCCATCCCGCCATTTGCCTGCTCTTCTATGTCTGGTATTTGCTCGTAAACTCAGCGTTTGCACCCTCAGTTCTACTAAGCTGGGAGTCGGTTCAGGATCTGAGAAGGACATTGATTTAATTAATGCAAACCGACTATAATTATAATGATCATTGTTCTTTTATAACACGCTTAATATGCCAGCAGGTGCTTTCGAAGCACGGGATCAGGATTCAAACCCACTTCATGCTGAGGGATAACTGTGCCCAAGTGCGCCACAAACAGGGTCGGAGGACACAGGGTGCTTCCCTGTTTCACATGGGTTTGTACTGGTCCCACCGATTAATATACATTATTAAGAGCAAATCACAAACCCTGAAAGCCGATGTCTAGAGGGTGCGAGACCAGGACACAACACTCTTACTTTCTGCAGACAATGCAGTCCTTATGGACAAGGCAGAGATTAAAAAGCACAGTTGAAAGTCTTCAGGCATTTTATCTCGGGGACATGTGTTAGCTATGGTACAGATGTCCAGCCAACTAAAATAGATATAAGGAAAAAACAAGATAAGATTTTCTCTGATGTTGCAAAACAAATATTACTAATAGTTTTTGATTGCCTACATTTGGATGAAAAGGAAACTGTTTTAAAAATGAGTTAAGGTCACCAACTATAAACATGTGAAATTTATCTTTGTTGGGAGGGCCATCATTAAGGTACAAACTGGGTCAAAAGGTACCAAGGTTAGGAATGCCATTAAATACAAACTCTGTCCAAATAAAGTATCTCTATGTCACTACAAATGAAACCCTAACTCACGCTACACCACAACACTAATTCACAATACATCATTGCTGTAGTTGAAAGGGGTCTTCTCAAGAAAGGGGTTTAGTGAAGGAATATAAAACCCCCAAAAAAATCTGAATGCAAAAATGTGGGATCTGTGCATTGGCAGAGCTGCGTCTTAGCATGGGAGTCAATGCACTTATATTCTGGGAAAAGGTGCTATTTTGGGAGACTCTTGGAATGGGGCCGCATGCCAGTACCGAGACAAACTGAAAAAGTGTACTTTTAGATATGGGGTCCGATGTCCTACACTACACTGTACCCCTCTGGTTGGACTCTCGCTGATGGGTTACTCATTCAAGGTCGCAACAGGTACGCGTCTCTGAAGTGTTCCGTGAGAGGGCCTGGGGTTACGATGCCCTGAGGTCCGAGGGCCCGTACACTTGGTATTAGCTCTATGGACTCCACTAGTTGCTGGTAGACAACCGCTTATTTATTACTAGCGGTACCACCCGGTATTGCACATGTCTGTAGATGACATGAACGTGGGGGTCAGCTAAAGACTATGATATGATATATGATATGGCATTTGTAACGCGCCTATACACAAGTGTTTCAAGGCGCAACAAGGCAGGGAGGGGGATCAAAGGGAAGACAGACAACGATCCTACTAGGCCAGGTGTCATTCAGATCGCGCAAGTGCATGCGTAGAGGGAAGGGAAAAAGTGCAAGGGGGAATTGAGGGGGCAAAGTGCAGTACAGGGTAAGTAGAAGAATAATAAATAATATGGCCAGCTAGTGGCAAGTGCATGGTAAGTGCAGAACAAGTGCTGAGAAGGGGGCTGTAGGGATACAGAGACAGTCCCGCAGTCCAGGGGTTGTCAGTGCAAGTGGAGAGTGGCGGGGCCAAGGACCGGGATCGGTGAGAGTGGCCCAGTTGCAGATTCAGTGCAGTTTCAGTCAAGAATTAGCAGGGGAGAGGGGGAGAGTAAGCAGAAGCAAAGAGGAAAGTTTTGAGGTGCTTCAGGAACCGGAGATGGTTCTCCTCAAGTTTAAGGGAGGCAGGAAGGCTGTTCCAGAGGGAGGCCCCTGCCGCGGAGAGAGATCTACCCCCAACTCGTTGCTTGGAGAAGCGGCTGCCCCTGAGGGAGTTGGAGGCGGATGAGCGAAGAGCTCGAGAAGGAAGATATTTAGGAAGAGAGAGTTGAAGGTATTTAGGCCCCAGACCCCAGAAGGCCTTGTGGACAATGCAGAGTTTTTTAAACTTAATCCTCGCAGCCACTGGGAGCCAGTGTAGAGATTTCAGTCCTGGAGAGATACGGTCCCTGGGCTTGAGGCCAAGGACAAGTCTCGCAGTCCTGTTCTGGATAAGTTGCAGAGGGCGGAGTGTAGAGGCAGGCAGATTTAGATAGTGGCTGTAACAGTAGTCCAGCTTCGAGAGAACCAGGGCCCGGGAGAAAGTGAGCTTCTGGGGGAAGGAGAGGAAAGGAAGAACACCTCTGAGGAGGTGCAGCTGGTAGTGTGACTTCTTAGAGATGTCAGATATGTGAGGAGAAAAGGGGAGTGTGGAGTCGAAGGTGACCTTGAGGTTTTTTGCCTTGCAGGTAAGAGCAGCAAGAGGGCCAAGAGAGGCCGGCCAGAGAGCTGCAGGGAAGGAAGGAGTGGGTGTGCCGACGAGTAGAATCTCAGTCTTACTGGCATTAAGGCAGAGATCATTGGCGGCACAACATTCCTGGATAGCAGACAGACAGTCAGAGATGAGGGAAGGAGAGGAGGCGGCCGAGGGTAGCCTGAAAATGAGCTGGGTATAATCCGCATAGCACTGAAAGTTGGGGCAGACAGCGGCGATGCGGTGGGCAAGGAGTGCCAGATACTGGTTGAACAGCCAGGGAGAGAGGTTAGATCCCTGGGGGACACCACAGGTAGAGAAAAAGATGTCAGAGAGGAAGGACCCAAGTTGGACCTGGGAGGGTCGATTGGAGAGGAAAGAGGTCAGCCACGCCAGAGCCTGACCAGTGATACCCAGGTTATCGCGGAGACGGTTGAGCAGGATGGCATGGTTGACAGTATCAAAGGCAGAAGAGAGATCGAGCAAAATGAGAACACACGGAGAGATGGAGTCAAGGTTCGCAAGCAGGTCCTCACAGATTTTCAGGAGAGCAGTTCTAGTGTATGTTTTATTGTGTCATAACTTCCTATTTCTGAAAATCGCAAAATCTGCAATCTCCTGAAATCGCCTGTACTGATAGCACAGGGCCGGACCCCGCTCCACCCCTGTGCAGGGCGAATGGGTGGAGTTTGTCCAATCTCACTATCGCCAGTACAACCCAGGCTGGTATGCCAACCTTGTGTCCTAACTTCCTGTTATTGAAAAAGTCGCAAAATCTGCAATTTCCCGAAATCACCTATGCGGGGCGAATGGGTGGGGTTGGTCAGAATTCACTATCGCCAGTACACCTGAGACTGGTATGTCAACCTTGGGCCAAAATTTTCACCCACCAGCTGTTGTGGGGCTGGAGCCAACTATCGCAAAATCGCCAATTTCCGGAAATCGCCTATACTGAAAGCACAGGGCTGGACAACGGTCTATGCAGGGTGAATGGGTGGGGTTGGTCAAATTTTAGTATCGCCAGTACTGTCAGAATAGAAACAATATTGTGCCTCCCACTGTAATAATTGTATGTGAATTGGCCTACGCCAAGTTGTCTATACATCATGTGCGAACAAACTCCACGGCAAGGTCTTGACCTTAGAGAAAGTAATGTAAGTCGCCATCTTGGATTAAGCCGCCATTTTAGGTTCTCTTGTTATATGGAAGTCACCCTGAACATCAAAATGGAGGCCGAATGACATTCTGAGTAAGATTCTGGCTGTTGTGACCTCCGTACAAATGAATAATTAATATGCCTGCAGGCCACTTGTCGGGGTCGCGAACTGACACCTTGTCCTACCGTTGACCTATATGTAAATGTACAACTATATCAGTGAAACTAATCGAAATGTATATATTAAAGGATTGACCTTGCAAGGAACCCAAAGACCTGTTTCGCAGAATGGTTAACCCACAAGAGGGTTGGCTCAGGGCTAGACAAATTGTATAAAAAGCCTGGGTATTCCAATGTGCGCTCTCTCTCACTAGCACATCGAACCCTCGTTGAAGTTCGTTATGTTACTCTGAGAGCCGAATAGCTATCCGTTTGTCAATTGACTTGGTAACTGTTGTAGCTTTTAAATAAAGCACTTGTATGTTTCTTTATAACCTGTGTTGGTTTGGTGTGTTTCTTTTTGGGCTTCCCGGCCTCATATTATTTCTCTGTTTTCACAGTACATCCCAGAGTGGAATGCCGAACCTGGCCAAAATATTACCCGACCAACTGTTAGGGGGCTGGGGCCAACCCCAAACACACACACACATATATATATATATATATATATATTGGGGTGCATCCTCCTATATCCAGAGGGATGCTCTGCAGGATCCCCCTGCATAAAGGAAATCCAGTGCTAGGCTCCACAGCACCCTTGATTCCCTATGACAGAGCGCATGTGACATGGATAGCAGCGTTCCTGATCCCAGCATCTGATTGCCCTAGAAAAGACAGTGGCCAGAACCAGATATAGGTGCTTCCTTAACAGATTGCATCTGGAATCCACGCCATGGGTGAAAGCCTTGAAGGAGCCATCACTGATTTTTTAGCCTTCAAAAGTTTCAAAGGCTACACCCTTGTGATTCGTACTGGAGTGTTCATTCGGCTCGCAAATTCCCTATTTAACCTGCAACCTCACCATGTCGAGGCAGAAGCATAAAAGATGGAGAGGACAGACTGGCAGCCTGTTCTGGACTCAAGAAGACACTGGACTGAAGATTACCCTCTGCTGCGTGGCATCTTGCCAAGACCAGTCGGATGGTGAAGCTCTACCATGTATGGAAGACACCAGACTTCTGCATGACCAGAGGAAATGTGCCCAGTAGATCAGGATCCTCTTCCCCAAATGGGTCATCAGTTGGGTTGCAAACCCTCAGGATACCCTGCGCACAAACAAAGCCTTACTGATAATCTCTGTGTGTAGCCAACACAAAAGCAGGAGAACCAGCCATCCTCATCACAGGTAACGGATAGAAATTGAGGCCTGTCGTTACATGTAGGCATTGTGAAAAACCAATAGGTAAGTCAGGGAAAGGCCGATCAAAACCTTGCTGTCTATCTGTGTGTCAGTGCACCTCAGTGTAATTACAGGGCTGAGAAAATTCATCCCATCAATAAGGAACTAGAATGAACCAAAAGATATGGAACTCTAAGACTGTGCCATATATGAAGGAGCACATCAAAACCACTCTCCCTCACCTGTGCAGCATCCTAGCAACCTGCATGAAACAGCCCAGCGACAGAAGGACCAGGATGGCTGCAGACTTCTGGTTTACCTGCGGCGAGCAGAGGTGGTCCACCCAGCGCTTCAGGACCTCGGCACACTCATCAGTATTAAGGCGCACCTAGAGCAGAGGGAACCGAAGCCAGAAAAAGATTAACTTCTAGAGACCCCAGCTGGGCTGGAATCTTCCAAGGACCCCAGCCTGCCTGGAGACATCTCCTGTTTACAGGCACCCATCTGGACATTTCACAAACACAGGCAGGGAAAATAAACAGAATATCTATTTTGAGACAATGTGAGCCTCCGCTTGAAAATCTGCACATACAAGCTGCGGCAAAACTTGGGTATAATTTCTTTGAGTTGACGAAGAATAAATGTGCTTCAATTTAAATGTTCGTTAAACCATTTCCCTTTCAAGCGAATTTGTTTATGGACATTGCACTTGGACCTTGTAAGTTCCTGTTCTCTGTGCTGTTCTGCCACTCTCCCCGGCAGAACCTGCCTGCCATGTTTCCACCATCTGTCGCTCCCCGACTCTCCTCTGCAGGCCCTGCTCTCCTGCAATCACTGTGTCTTTGTCTCTCCCTTTCCCAGGTCATCTTCTCGCTTTATCTTTTTACCCCATCCATGAACAGCAGTTAAGTCCCCAGTTTCCACACAGCACTCCACCCCCTGATTTTCTTGTCTGCCCAAAGGTTTCCTCAGCAGTTCTGGCTCTGTGCCCACCAACTCACTGTCTCAAATGCCCACCCCTGGTTTTTCAGTGTGATCTGGTCTTTCCTAAGCAGCTCCAACCAGCCCACTGGCAGCCCTGCAACTGGTGCTGGCTAAAGTTAGGTGTTTCACATTTTAAAACTAACACCTTCATCACTAACTTTTGGACAAGTACTTCTGTAACCACAAGATTAAAGGAGATGTTCAGGTGAGCACTAATATGAGGAAACGTAGAGACCTTGCACTTGCTTATCAGTCATGGTGTGGGTTGTAAGAGTTAAGGATATGAATACTCAGTAAACTAAACTTAATTACATAGTGAAACAATCTTTTTCACATTGGGTGCATTAATAACTTACAAGCATTTATAAATTAACTTGCTAAGGAGGAAGAGAGCTCTTGAGGTAGATGAACAGAATCAGGGGAGGGAAAAAGTAATGTGCTACCAACCTTTGCGAGCCACGCTGCGCGGTTCCACTCGCCATAAGTCTGTAAGTAACGACACGCGTCAGCAGCCTTGTCAATCAGGCAGAGAAGCTGCACCCCCTCTGCAGGAAAATTGAAAGATTGGTTGACAGGGAAGAGGAACGAAAACCTGCGACTGTCAGGGCTCAGAAATATCTCATCTGTAAAGGCAAGACCTATAATACGTGTGCCTCACCTGCAAGCTTGCCGTTTGCAATCATATTGGTGGCGACAAGTTTGATGGTGCTCTGGGATGGGCCTGAGGAGGTGACGGTGGTGACCAGGCAAGCCTTCAGGGAATCGCAGTAATAGTGCTCATTGTCCGCACTCGTCTCCAGCAGCAGCTGAACAGCTCGATCTGTCTGCAAGGCAGAAAAAACATAGGCCTTGAAACACTTGTGTATAGGCGCGTTATAAATGCCCTATCATATCATATCATATCATAGGCTGAGCGAATCCACACTAAGCTCGCAGACCTAGGACCTTCCTTATTCTGGAAGAGTAAACTGGGAGAATAAAGGGCCAAAGAAAGTGAAAAATATGCGGCGGTGCAAAACCTCTGAATTATACAGTAAATCCCAAGCATTCCCCAGCGGGTCCTTTTTTCAAACACTGCAGCCATCTTGTAGTGTCAAAAGGATGGACATCACGCGTACTTCAGTGAGATGATACACAGTTATTCGCTCATCACTCCACCAGACACTCCCCCCCGCATCCTAATTAAATGCCACAGTCACCGAATTGAGTTTGAGCGACATGGTTTCAACAGTCCAGGTTTATGGCGTAGTTATAATGGTTCCTGATTTGCTGAGGAGGACATGGACCGCATGTTGTCGTACCCCTGCACATTGAAGACAGGCCCAATTTTAAGTATAGGGCTCAATCACATAGTCCGGTATCGCCATAAATGAATGCTAGATAGCAAACATATTTAGTTTGATGATTCAAAGTTATGACAGTGCAGGTTTCCTGGACCTCAGCAGCGGTTCCATTAGACACAATGAGATGCAACCGGCAAGTAGGAAGATGGCTGGTCCACTGGAAAAGGTACTGAACAAGAGAAAGGATGAACTCTTGAATTCAAGTACTGTTCAGCTCTGTTATTAAGCAGACGGTGTGATTGGAGTACTTAGCAGTTGCTTGCATATTCAAACCTTCAGAGTTCAGGTAAGAAATTGACTCTTCAGAGCCTCAACAAAATGAACAAATTACGAACCTCTGATAATGTTCTTTCTGATGGATGTTCCTCACATGGATTGTTTATTTTAGATATATTCCTCCTGTGGCAGCAGATCTCGGAAATCTTTGACAGCAGGAGACGCTGTGCACTTCTGGCATTGAGAATCCTCAGCACGGTGATCGTGGAGTCCAGACGTGACGACGTCGGTACAAATACCAACACTGTGCCCTGTGAAGCAAGTTACTTGTTTCTTCCCCCGTGCTCAGCTGCCTTTGGGATCACAAAATATATGCGGTGCCTTATATCACTGAAGGAGATGGTAGCATGAGAGAGCTCCATGAATAAGGGGCAAGCTGGGAGGGCAACGAGGAACCCGTGGGAGGAACATCCATCAGAAAGAACATTACTGGAGGTTAAGAAATTCGTTTTTCTAGTGTATCTTGTCCTCCTATGGATTTTTCCATCTTCGATACACTCCCATAGAAGTATCACAAATCAGAAGGAGGGAGGAGCGAACTGCATTGGTGTCAGATAAGAACATGCTGCAGGACAGCTCTGCCAAAGCGGGTGTCCTGAGCTGACCCCCAGTAGTGTTTTGCAAACGTATGTATAGAGGTCGAGGTTGCAGCCTGACAAATATCCTTAATAGTGACTAACCTTTGGAGTGCTGGTGTAGTACCCATGCTCCATGTTGCATGTGCTCTGAAGACTTTGGGGATGTATTTTCCCACTCTAGAATAGCATTCAGAGACGCACAATATGATCCATCATGTGATAGACTGTTTTATTACACCCTTGCCAGTCTTCGGGCCAGTGTAGCCCACAAAGAACTGGTCTTCCAGTCTGAAAGGGCTTGTTCTGTCTATGTAGAAACTCAAAGCTGTTTGGGGGTCAAGTCTATTTAGCCTCTCCTGCTCCTTAGAGTTATGAGGCAGAGGATAAAAAGTTGGTAAGCAAATCGTCAGCCTCACGCAGAAATTCTGACACCACCTTGACAGAAACAAAGGGTGTCTCCTGAGCATCACTTTGTCGTTCATGGAAATCGTGAAGAGTGTCTTTCACGACAAGGCCTTCAGCTCGCTGATCCTGCCTGCTGATTAAATTGCCAAGAGAAAAGCAATCTTCCAGGTGAGGAGCCTAAGAGGACAAGAGTGATGCCATCAGGAAAGTTGGCACCACAAAAAGGGTCGGGCGAAAGGCAATTGTAAGTCCTTTCAAGAATTGCGTAACAATGGGAATCGTGAAGAACGACCCCTGTTTGGGTGTGGCCTTGAGATGGAAAGCGCCGCCAGATGGCCTTTGACTGTGGTAATCTGTAGACCTTTCCTGACAAGGTGAAAGTGGAAGAACAAGACCTTTGAGGTGTACCGGAGGAAAGTATTGATTCCACTGGCTCTGCACCAGCTGCAAAATGTCTTCCAATGATAGCAGTATAAAGCCTTAGCTGCTTGCCTTCTGGCTGAAAGCAACACCTCCATTACGCTATTCGGAAAGTCCCAGATCATAAACTTCACCCTTTCAAAAGTCAAACGTACAGGGGTGAAGAACCAGGCCTCTCTTGAGAGAGCAGGTCTGCCCTTTGGGGAAGACGCAGCAGAGTCATGTCCAGGAGGTCCGGGTACCACATCCTCATGGCCCAATCTGGGCCAATCAGGAACATAGTTATTCGGTACTTCTTCAGCTGCCAAATCACTTGGGAGATGATGTGGATCGGCAGGAACACAAACAGGAATGGGAAATTCCAATCTACAACAAAGGTATTCCCTAGTGCCCCTCTCGGGCAGACTTTACCTAAAGCAGAAGAGTTTGCACTTCATATTGGAACTGGATGGAAACAGGTCCACCTAAGGGGTTCCTCCAAAGGGAGAATACGTCCAAAAGGACTTCTTGGCACAGCTCACATTCGCTAGAGGCCGAGCCCTGCCTGCTCAGGGCATCTATGGTTGTGTACTTCATCCTGACCAGTTGAACTGCCGACAAGGAGTTCTTGTTTTTTGCCTCCTCGCACATGGGTAGTGACCCCACACCACCTATATTGATGATGAAGTGCATAGCCACTGTGTTTTCTGTCATGATTCGGACAGTTTTCCCTTGTATTGTGGGAATAAAAGCCATTAGTGCTTTTTGCCCTCAACTCTAACAGGCGTATGTGGTGTTCCGCCAGGGAGCACATCAAGCTCACTGTCGGCTTGTTCAGGTGAGTGCCCCAACATTCCAATGAGGCATCTGTAACCAGTCGCGTTTGGCCACGGTTGCTAAAATGGTTCACCTGCAATCAAGTTCTCAGAGTCACCACAGGAGATCCCGTGCAACTCTGGTCAGGACTTGCAACAAGTCAGTCATGCTAACGGATACTGTGACCATTGACATCTAAGGACCCACTGGAGTGACCGCATTCTTAGACGGGCCTCTGGCAACAGGAAAATACAGGATGCCAGGAGACCTAGCAACCATAAAAGGTCTGGGGCTGGCAAGCATCCAGCATTCTGGAATCTGGTGACCATCTGTTGGATGTGCAGAGGCCTGTCCTGTGAAGGAAAGCCTTGCCCAGTCCCAATGAACTGGAGTGTCTGGCAGGTTGTCACTAGGGACTTCTTGAGGGATGAGCTCAGTTTGTGAAGGAGGTGGCAGGTGTGGTCGAGGTGGTCCAGAACCTGACCCAGAGAACAGTCTCTTATCATCCAGTCGTCCAAGTAGGGGAAAAACATGAATTCCCCCTGCCAGAGATTGGCCGCCACCATCGCCATCCACTTGGTGAAAACCTTCGAGCTGAGGGAAGAACAGGAACTGAGAATAACCAATACGAACATCGGGTACTTTCTGAGCTTCAGCTAGATTAGCACATGAAAGTAAGTATCCTGTAGGTTTAGTGACAGCACCCAATCCCAGCGCTCGAAAGCCTGGAGGATTAGCGAGAGTGCGACTATCTTGAACTTGTCTGAGGACCTCGAAGAGGGGTCACAGACCTCTGCCCTTCTTTGAGCATTTTTGAGAATAAAGGGAGTACCACCCTATGTTCCTTTTCACTTGGGGTATCAATTGGATGGCACTCATCTTTGGTAGTGCAACCATCTCCTGCTGGAGTAGCGGGTCCGGAACAGAGCAAGGCTTGATGGCTACCATAGACGGGATAGACAGTACCCTTGCATGACCACCTGCTGTGCCCGTGAGCTAAGCCCTCAACTAGCCCTATTGCTACGGTGCAAGTTCCCTATTCTGAGAAAATAACAAAAAGGTGCTTGTCAGGGTGTCATACACAACTCAACTTTGTGCTCTGTCTAAACCTATGCAATCTTTCTAACTGACCCCACCACGAATAAAGAAAATACAAAAAACGTAGCCCAGATAAGTGCTCCTACTACCGCTTGCTTGGCTTGTGCTGGCTGGTGCATGACCTGCACCCAACAAAGTCTCTAGAAACGTTCCTTTTGAATTAACAGCCATTAGCTTTCTCAAACAGTTCACAGTTCCCAGACTTTAACTTTCTTGTACAGTTCAAAACAACAAGTTCCTTGCTTTTTAACATAAACATGAAGGGAGAACTCCGGTGCCCTTCCACCAAGTTTTCGTTAACGGTAAATGTTTGTCCCCTAAATGCACAAACTGGGTTTGTACGTCCTTTCGTTTTTCTACTGTCTGTCGCTCACACCTCCAGGGCTGTCTCATACCGGTAACACGGGTTTATGGTCTCATTTGGACCTGCTGACTCTGCTTTAGAGTAAGCAATTGTGATTCTCCACCCTCTTTGAGTGGCTTTGAATTTCCGGTACGGACCGAGCTCATGCCTCTTAGCTGGGCATTCCCTTCTTGCGGAATCAATCCTTCAAATACACCCCTCTGTGGTGTATCTGTTCTTTCTTCTGGCAACCTTTCTTAGGGTATTTGATTTCGGTTCACCCCCTTTGGTGGTACGCTTAATTTCTGGATTCTGGCAGGCCCCTTCTAGGTATTGCTTTCTCTTATTTCTTTGGGTACTTCTCTTAGTCTCTTGTTTTTCTATAGGCTGACGGGCCGCTGGGATGCGTGATTTACTGCTGGGTCTCTGTTGGAGCGCTGCAGATTTTAATTGCCCTCATCCTGCTCCTTGCTGGGAACTGCAAAGCTGTTTTTCCATGGTGGCCTTCAGTGGGAGAGGTGGTTGCTCCTTATGCAGTGGAAACGGGCTTTGTGGGTCGTCGGTTACCTTCTCCTTCCTTTGGGTGCCGTGGTTCGGGCACACCAGTCTTCAGTGGAGGTGGGTCTCTCGCCTCCAGAGACCTGGGAGCTTCGGCCTTCCAGCGCTCCTGGGCTCGGCAGCTTCTGCAGGCTCTTCACCCAATACGTTTGTGTGGCGGTCCTACCTCCAGATTACATCAGCTGCATGCTGCTGCAGCAGCTTCTGCTCTACGCAGCCACCTTCTGTCTGGCCCGTTCCCAGTGGTCAACTCATTCCACACCAGCTCCTCAACACCAGGTATGGGTCTTGTCCCTTACATGTCTCTCCCTGCGATGAGAGACACCATTCCATTGGTCCTGGGGTTCCAGTTTCAAGGCGGGTCAGCAGCCAAACCAAAAATATTTAAAGGTCCCTTTCCTTTAGCATTGTTGTCAGTTCCCATTTGGGACGTTAGTGTTAAGAGAGGTTAAAAATGTGTTCAATTGGGAGTCCTTGTCCCTTAAAGGGAGCATCAACCCCAGTGAGATCCTGCTTGCCCAATCCTCTAGGAGTGATTTACGGAGTGCGCTCACCTCCAGTGTCAAAGGGGGTGGCTCCCCAATTGGGAGAAGGGATGAATTCCCTGGATTCGCCCCAGTGGGTGGCTCATCTACGAGAGACCTTGATGCCCTCAGTTTAGCTGCATGTTTCGGAGTGCTTCTGGGATCTACAGGTTTACTGACCTGAGAGGATTTGGGCACTGAAACGCTACTGCTACAATTTTGACGTCATGTTTGGCCATTCTTAGGTCTCATTCTCTTAGCTCTGGTTTGAATTTTTGGCAGCTGGATGTCCTCCCTCCAACCCCTGGCTCTCCATTTTGGCAGGGCCCTCGGTGCTGGGACTGCCTCTGGGCCACTTAACTGTTATCTTTCCATTTTACTGCCTTGGTGTAGGAAGTCGACGGTGCCCAGAAGTGTGTTGGGACCCATATTTGTTTGGGACGTCCTTAGTCACCTCCACCACCCTCTCTGTGGGATTGTTTTTCTGCTGGTCAAATGGCCCTGTTTAACTGCAGCGCTGCACTAATATGCTTTGTCTGGTTCCTCCACCTACCTTGAGCTAACTTTACCCTTGCTTTCAACTCTAGCTGGTGGGTCCCACTCCTGTGAAAGCGTTTTGTTATTGTTTTATGCAACCTAGATCATTGTGTTACGCTCACCTGGCTCCCACAGGGGCGTCAATCTGAACTCGACAGCTGCGGTCTCCACCAATGTGATGCGTAGTGCTGAGATGACGGACTGGACTGGCCCACCTAGCTTCGTTTGCTTGGCCCGTAGGAATATTCTTCTGCAAATGGAGAAAGGGAATTAACCGAGCGTTAACCCCCCCCCCCCCCCCCGACTCCCGCTGTTCACCCCACTGATCACCTTTGATGTCCCCTCTTATAGTCTCACCTGATGGTTTGGAAAGATGAGCTCTCCATCCTGCATTGAGCGCAGGGGGGCGTAGATAACCAGTTGCTTCACTGGCTCGAAGGAATTGGTGAGTTCCAGAACAATATTGACTCTGAGATTCCCGGCAAGACGCCGTAAGTATGTAGTTCGTAAGAGTTCAAATGTCTGACTTTCACTCTTGTCCGATTCCTTGCAGGTTGACCCTAGTGAAGAGTTCCTAGCAGGCGAGGCGACGCGCATAAAATAACTTCTTTCTTCCAGCTCGAAGGTGCGATGGATCGGGAATTCAGGTAAGGATCAAAGGTATTGCTCTTGTTCTAACCTTTTCTCCTTCTTTCTCCCTTTTTCTAGGAGCTCCAGACTCGAGGCGAGCGTGGCAGAAGACTGGATGCAGACTTGCAGGCACAGTGAGCGTTACGCTGCTGGATGCAGAATAATGCGAAGCGTGTGCTGCTCTTCGGGCGTGGTTTAAATAGCCTCCAAAGTAGTCTCAGTTAAGTATTCCTCCCCAGCCACACCCGAGTAAAAAAATGGTCCCTAGGTAAAGTAGTCCCTTCCAAGCCTCTTTCGGCTTGGAGCTCTTGCAACATGGTCTGCATCAGGTAAGTTTTAATCTATGAGCCTGGCACCTATGGCGCCAGGACTGACTCTCCATATGAGCCTGGCACCATAGGTGCCAGGACTGCACCCAAATAGCCCCTAGCAGGGGTTGTTGGGCTTGCTTAGAATAACTTGATGCCTGCTTCCGGGGTTGCTGGACTAGGACTGGGTCCCCGGGGGTAGGCATCATGACACATTGCTGGTACAGGGGTTAAGTCCCTAGGTGTTTGGACCCTGTGATCCTGGACCTGAAAAGAAGAGCTGAACTCACTGGGTTATTTTGTAGTTCCTGAACCTTCATTTCAGAGACCATAGCCTTAGGTGTTTCGCTATGGGTCATGGTTTGGTAGGCTATTCAGGGTATCCACATGATCCGTGGTTGTCGATCTCTGCCTGTGTCCTTCAACTATGTTTTGCCATTTCTTTTGCAAGGAAGGAATGGTTATCAGAAGTACAACAGACACAAGGAGTACAATCCAAGAGTGTTTATTCAACAGTATATGGGTGAGATAAACACCTAATCTAAACCTAAATCTAAGATGGAGCAAGCTATGACTATCAAAGTAAAGAAAACGCTGTCCTAGTGGTGTTGTATCAAAACAAAATGGTCTATACAAATAAACCTATTGCCAAATCCTTACTCTATATAACAAAAGGGTGTGGGACAGAGTTTAATGCAAAGTGAAAAGTCCAAAAGGGTTTCGGTATTTCAGGACTGCTGAACTAGTGCACTCCCTTCCACACGTTGCATCACGGGACAAGGTGGAACAGTGGCATGACTGTGAGCACCCCTTGAGTCTATAGGCATCAGGAAGCCGTTTCTTCAGAAAAGGCAGGATCCCTCGATTCAATGTCTTTTGCTTGGCATCCCTCGATCGGGTTCACTAGAGCCTTCAATTCACAGTTCAGTTAACTTTAACAATTCTACTAGCGTCTAACACTCGGAAGCTTGTAATTTTTTTTAAACACATATTTGGTTCACTTTCACCGATTCACTCAGGTTCCCCTCATCCAGGCTCAGACCTTCCTGTGTAGGCAGTTCTAGCTTCCCGTGATCGGGTGCGAGTCTTCAAACCGCTAGCATCACACTTGTTACTTTGCAATCGTTCACGCTTTCACTTCAAAGTACTTGCCAGTTCAATACAGAAACTTCCGATAGGCGATCGTGTCTCGCTGGGTCACTTTATTGTAGCAAGTGCGTTTCCTTTCAACAATCAGGCTTCGGATACTTTTCAAAGGTTAATACGGGCCTCCTCTCCAAAGGCCTTCTAGTATCTGCAGTTCTTAGCATAACAGGGCTAATAATTCCTTAGGTTAGCTTCATATTTCGTTTAACCTTTTGTCAAAGACTTTCGACTGCACAAGGGGAGGTTTGTACCCTTGACTTTACCCTCGCATGACCACTGACTATTTGCCTCCTCTCTCGGTTACACTCTCAAGTGATTCAGATTTCTTTTGCGGCTTCCCTCATACGCACAATCTCGGCATTCTTCATTTTTGCTACTATTTGCTTACGCAAGTGATTTCTCGACAACCCAACAAGCACTTCAAACGTTAATGTCCTTTTCATTTATCCACTCAACCCGGGCTCCCATTCCACACATCGGCAGCGGCTAATGCAGTTTATCAAGACCTTCCGTGTAGTCAAGGCTTTTGGCCTAGCGCGGCTCACATCCTTTCAAGTCCTCACACCGCACATGCTGGAGGTACCGCTGTGACCTTCTGCAGGAGCAGGGACTACCACCCTGCAGCTGGTAGGACCACAGCCTTTCATTCGCCTCCTGGTCCCCTCTGCTCTGCTTCCATGGTTGCGTCGCCTTCGCCGGGATTTCCTGCCCTTCCATTCTGCTGGTCTTGCCTTGCTCTTAGCGTGCTCTCTCGCTCCGCCTTTTATCTCAGTGGGGAAAGGTAATAGGATTCAGGTGTGGGTCATAAGGATTAATTGCCTAACCCTGCCTGATGCTAACATTGGGACATGTCAAATGGAGTCTTTGCAGCAGTGTGTGTGTATAGGAAAGGGGGGGGCAGAGTTCCTAAGCAATACATGGAACCCAGAGGGTCAATAGGGAAATGGCAAAGGGGATACTGCGTCTTTCCTCTGGGTACCCCACTTCCACTCCCCACTGACCCCTCACCCGTGTGATCCTGTCGCACTGGTCCACCCCCGGGGTCTGGATCCAATAGCAATTCCTCAGAAGTGCGGTTTTGTCTTATTTATTCTGATGGGGAACTTTTGAACTTACCTGAACTCTTCCAAAGTGACTCTTGCAGTACCTTTCTGTCATTGGACACTTTTCTTTGGCCCCTCCCCTGAGTTATAGGCAATCCACTAGAATGTTCGCTTGTCCCAATGATTTTATATGTATTTTAAAAGTCTTGTATTACACTCCTGCCTATGAGAAACTTCCTGATGTAATGTATACATGCAAAGCACTGCTGTGTTTATATTTCCTAGGAGTGTACGGAGATGGTGCTGTGAGCCTAAATGTACTCGGTGGCCTCTGTGTTTATATTCTAAAGTGTGCTCCCCTTTCCCCCTCTCGGTCCTACGTGTAATGTATGGTTCACTTTTGTATTCTTACTAATCCTATGTCCTAGTGCGGGGGTCTGTAACCTTTGGCTATGGAGATGTTTTGGACCACAAGTTCCATCAGCCCTATCCAACATAGTCAATGGTGAGGCGCCACAGCTGGGGAGCCGCAGGGTGCAGACCACTGTCCTAGAGGTTGAGGGTTACACTGCTCAGTGCTGGGTTTTATCATCTCCGGTCCCTTTTCTTCGCAGCCCTTCTTTCACTACATGCATTCATGTGACATCCCCAAACAGTGGGTTTACATGTTAGGATAGGAGTGGGCAGAGTCTACATTGGCAGGTACTGATTTTTCGATTCACGGTGTTGCAATGGGTTATGTTTCAATGACAGTACTTGCTTTTACTCGATAGCTACTCTAGGTGACATTTTATAACAAAGTGTATATTTTCAGTATACCAGTGAAGAGTGCTTTTTTTGGTTAACGGTGTTGATTAACTGTACTTCACCAACAGCCTTCCTCCCTCCAGAAGTGAATAAGCCCGACTGCTCGGACACTGCTACTACCTTATAGAAGGCTGGTCTTTCCTTGTGCTTGGAACATCTAAAAAGCTTCAGAATCGATGGTTGCATCGCCCTCAGCAAAGGGTTTTACAAAAATCTCCCAGACGGGCGCTATTCATTATTAGCGCTCCCTTTTCTGCTGTTTCCACCTCTTCCCGACTGATCCACACACTGATGGTCCGCATGGCTTCTCCAGAGCCGGGGTCCTTTTAGGCTTTTAACTTAGCTTCTCCCCCAGGGTTAGGGAAATGAAGCAGAGATCCATCAGGTCACCGCTCGTCTCTTAAGAAGGCTGGTGTCCTGAGACAATACCAGGGCTTCACAGTAGTCTTGGTAGGTTGCATCAGCGGGGCTTCCTCGCAGGTTCCTTTAGTTTGGTGTCCTCTTCTCATGCCTAAGGACCAGTCCTATGGTTAAATAAAGTAATGGAGAATTCTCCCAGTTTACAAAGAGGAATACGGGGAGCTGAGTTGAAACTCTGCCACAGATGTGCACAGGGCTTCCATTCAACCATTTTGCAGGTAGCCTTTCCCTGGTCGATGCTGCATTTCATTGTTCCCAGGCTCCTTCCCGGGCTTTCGTTCAAGAAGTAGCATCCGCTCCGGAATGACAGGCAACATTCGTATAGCCGGACAGATCTTCTTCTCGCTTTCCCTGTTCTCACCCTCCGAGACAGGCAGCGGTCAGGACCACAAACTGCTTCCTCCAGTTTCTTTCACACAAAAGGAAGCAATGGTTCAGACTAACACAGAGTCATCCTCAAGAGCTCTGTGTGGATTCAGCATGCACAATCCCACTACTGCCACCAGGACGCAGCTAACTGTGCAAGGAGTCACGCACCAGGAACTGCATACTTTGGTTGCCATTACCCTGAGAGGCCAAGGTTCTCAGGATCACATCAACAGCTCATGTCACTGATGAGGCTTCAGATCCGGACTCATCAGGGAAAGAAGTTGGCAAATCAGCCAGGAAAGAGTAAAATGACAGGAGTTCCCACCAGAGGTACAATCTAGGATGTTGGTCCTCACAGGTGATCTATGCAAAGCAAAATAGAAAGCCTAAGACTAGTAACTAGGGGCCCACAGTAGAAAGCAGCTTTAACTGCGAGAAAACACGACTTGCTGAGAGAGATGTTACTGATCGGAATTACTTTACTGGCCTTTCTTATCGCACATTAGCATGCTCTGTTTCCCATAATTCAATTTCAGCTAACCGGAAGAATCACCCATTGCTAAAGTGTAAGCACATCTTGACAGAATTCACTATTTAGTCACTGCTGCTACCCTCAGCAATGGGCCCATTTAAAAAAAAAAACTCTTTAATCACTCGGTTGCACAACATTTGTAGCAAAATACATATAACAGTACTGCAAGAGCATCAACAGCTTCCTGTAGAGACACTTGTAGGCTGATCCAGTCTGTTACGAACAGAGGGATTAGGTACTTGGCCCTTAAATTTCTATATCTCACACAAAACAATAACATGTGAAGAAACATCTCTTCTAGACCACAAACTGGGCAAACAGTAGAATTAGAAGCAGACCAACTACCTTCGAATTTTGTAAAGCCCAGGGTGTTTATTCTAAACTGAAAAAAAAGGGAAAGAGCCAACGGGTGTACAATCGTATCACCATATGGTTCAAAGCAACATATGTGTTCACTTGACAGATAAATGGGACCTGTTTTCCATCTCGTGCATCCATGCTACAACGCTCTACGTGAGAGCTGTTTTGCAGCTTTACACAACACAAGTTTTGCTTCAATCAATTTGCTTTATCCTGGCCGACGTACAATGCAGCCTGTGTAAAACACTGAACGCCATAAATCGGAATCTAGAATTGAGAGCTACCTAACTCGTCGATTGCCAATCTGCATCCGTAATATGCACTCCCAGGTCCATTTCTAATTTACTTCTCAGATCGACCAAAGCGACTGGTGAAGCATTTTGTAATAGAGTATACAACGTCGCGATTATGTGTCTGCAGCCCTAAGAAGCAGCTGTATATGCAAGGAATGGATCGTCGCCTAGGAAGATGTTGGCGTGCGTGAGGGACATGGTGGTGACCAGTTCGGCGAAGCCTCCAATAAAGGTGGTGTTCTATTTAGATGAGATGGAAGATGACTGTCCGTCGGGGAGAGCAGGAAGCGGCAGGATGGGCATAATGGACTTTGAAGGAGCCAATGTTGTCGACGTCTGGTGCAGGGCCATGAGGTCTTGTGGATGGGTGCAAGGCCTCCGCCTGCTTTGTTCAGCCGGTCTCTATGTTGGATGCTGTAGCCGCCGGGGACAAGGATGTCCAGGATGTAGGTGGAAGTGGGTGTCAGCCAGGTCTCGGTGATGAAGATCACGGTCGTGAAGTAGTGATGATGTCAATATCTGTTGCATGGGTGATAGCTAAGCGGACATTGGCGAGTATCAACTTCTGTATTGTGGACGGTGAGGGGGTGCTGATGGGCTTGAGGCTGATCTGGTTGAGGTTGCTGCATTGCAGAGTCCATGCCTTAGAGGAGAGGTGATGTTGACGTTGGCGCTGCCTGGTAATGGTGGGGATGGCCTGTGGGGATGGAGGGAGAAAACACATGTCGCGCGTGCTTACCTGTTGTCAGATCAGGAGTTCAGTCCCTGGGTCCTTCTGGTCCAAAAAGGTCCAAACAGGAAATTTCCCTTTTCTTCATCTGCCCCTCACTTCAGACGCTGGGGAGAGAGACACCCTTGACCTAAAAGTTAAGAACAGAAAGGAAGAGGGAGGTCCAAGAAGGTGGGTGGGGCTTAGGCCATGTGACCTAGATCCACTTGCACCTGCTCACCAACTACCTCTATTCCCTGGGTCTGCAGGCTGCCCCCTCAGTGAATGCACTTCAGTAACAACCCAAACAGTGAAGTATAACAAGGCAAATAAAATACAAAATAATAAAGGAATGTCCAAGCAAGGTTCTAACAAAAATAGAAAACACACCATATTCAAGAATAACTAAATAGAAAACCAAAGCCCACCCCCGTGGAAAGAATACAGAATCAGCAAAGATAGCAAGATACAACAATGAATCAGGCCCCCTGAGTAATGAATCAGGGGTGAAGGGCAGGTAAAAGCCACAATGTTCTTTAAAGAGATTCCGTTTGTTTTGGGGTACAAACGGAACCAACATGCCCCAACTAGTCTCTAGGGCTCATAATGGACCAAGGGCCAGGTTAGCCGTCAATAGTACCTTTTTGCCGGTCTTGGGGGTTTGACAGCGTAAAAACAAGCTTCAAGCTAGTCGTGTTGATCCAAGCGGCGAGCTGGGGTGAACACAGTGGCCCAGAGAGGTTCAAAGGTGGCATTCGAGCAATGCAGGTTGGAGAACTCTCCAGGATCGGGCGGGATAGAGCCAGTTGGAGTTGCGGTTGTAATCTCCTGGTAGTGTCAGCATGTGATGCTCCCATGGTTTGACTCAAGGGTTGGCGATGGTTCAAATCGGTTATCCTGAAGCCCCGTGTGCAGTTCGATGAAGCAGAAGTTTGAGGTCGAGCCGGGTCTAGTCGTTTAGGTAAATGCTGGTTCGAGTTGGCAAATGGCAAGTCAGTTTGGCGATAAGCAGTTAATTTGATCCGAGCAGGTGGCAGGTTCTGGAGACACGATGCAGCACGGTGCTGGTTTGAGATAAAAGCACACCGGTTCAAAGAGTTCAGTCGAGTGCCAAAGGCATCACCGGCGGGTCATGTGGTTTGAGATGTGGTGAACGCAGGTTGGCCGGTTCGATGCAATGAAATCAGGGATCCTGGCTGGCTTGGCTCTCAGTGTGCTGTCGATACGCCCTTCCCTTCTTTTTTCTTCTGCTGTTTACTAACTTCTTCTGTTGAAAATGGCAATGTTCATTATGTCGCCTTTGTGACAAGATTCCGACAAGGTCACAGCCAGGTGGGGGTGGGGCTGTCCACCGTATTCTCCCCTCGCAGCTCTGGGGCCCCACAACAGAGGGTGGAGGCACCCTGCCCCCTTGGTCAATCCATCACCAACCCCTGGAGCAGGGCACTCTGCACAGTACTAACTGGAAGAGGGAATGTAGCGAGGAAAGACTGCTTCCCGCTCCAAGGCCTTGCTGACCTCCTCCTCCCGTGGTGCCCCCCGCCCCAACCCCCACAAGGCGCTTAAGATTCCTCTCCTGCCACAAGGCTTGCATGTCTCACTGGGTACATACAAGGTCCCTAGTGCGACTACTTAAATAGCCAACACACTGATCAGTGCAGCAATCACAAGGCGCACGCTATTTGTGATGGTTTATGGGAGACACCGGTAGAGTCGCCCTCTACTGTTAGGGGTGCAGACTTTTGGTTTTGCAGGGGTGGGCCGAGGGGAGTGGAAATGTGGGGTGCTCGGCGCCCCTGTCTGTTGTACGTGTGATTATAATTGCAAGCTGGGTTTTGGGTGGCTGGGGGTGCCCGAGCTCAAGGCTGAGCGCTCTTCTTCCCGTGTTTATCAGAAGTAATTGCGTGATGCTGCACTGCCCGCTAGCGTCGAGTTTAGGAATACATATACTATACAGCCCCATGCCACGTCTATAGTCCCTGACTTTTCATATTGGTCTTTTTCACGTTTCCCTTGGTATTCCCCTAACCTTCCATGTCAATCGATCAGTGTATGGTCGCCATTGCAAATGAAAAAGGGGATGTCCTTTTTAATCAAACAAACTCACATGGACTTGTTTATCCGGGGCCATAAAACGGGCCTGGGCTCCAATAAAAAACGGGCACAGAATCGCAAGTGGAACTTCGCTATTTCCTTGCCAACATTTCAGTACTAAGCAGGCATGTTTGGCACATGTTGATGCAAAGAGTGCATTTGAAAGCACATGTGTTAAATATCATTGGTCTATGCTGACAGTGCAGTAACTCAAACGGTCCCCCTCTGGCCTAAAGAACAAGCCCGCACTGGCAGGGTGAGCCAGCCCTTCAAGCCTTTGCCATGGTGGCTGAAGATGTGTTGGGGATCGTGGGGGCCCATTTCAAACTTCTGATTGGGGGCTCTCCTGCCACAGGAGGTAACACCAGTCTGAGGCACCAGCGAGATGCATATCACACGGGACAGATGCATTGGCTTCCGAACGGAACAAAGAAAGGCAGCACGTGGGGAGCTGAAACACTAAATGTACACTGGAAAGCTATTAATCTATGTTTGCCAGCAAGGTGTTAATCTATTCAAAACTGGAGTAAAAGGGCAATGGGGTGAGAAGAACGCTGATGGATACTGCAAGGCCAGAGGGGGCCAGCAAAGACAGCCTGTAAAGTGCATGAAATGAAAGGATTAAAAGCCCTGGCGCCCTCCCTATTGCCGCGGCCAGGGAGCGTGGGTACATCACAAGGACTCTGACCGTTCTAGTGGCTGTCCATACAGTTCAAAAGGGAGCGCACCCACGCATCAGGGGTGGGACATGGCCAGTAACGGCCTGCCAGCCCAAGCCATAGGCTCGCTGAGGGCTGTATACCGGCTATGTCCGCTCCCCCCCCCCCTGACAAGGGGGTGATAGCCCTCCGTACCCCAGGGATCGTCCGGGGTTCGAATGGTTCGCCCCCCCCCAAGAGATTGGAGTTGTGCAATACCAATCTCCCGAGAAAGAAATAAAATAAAAAAGATGCCCACGGCCATAGGTAAAGGGTATGGTGGCGGCCGGCGGCGGAGGAGCGCCAGGACTGGAGCAGCAAGCTCCGGTCCAGCAGGTAAGTGGCGAGGTAGGGAGGGAGGGGAAAGAGTACGTTTCGTTTGGGGAGGATTTGAGGGAGGGCCTCCCAAAATAAAAAAGATGACGCCTCCCGGGGAAGGCCCTCGCGTGGCTGGAAACAGCGATGATACACTGTGTATTCTTGCCAGCTGTTCCAGCCACCTGAATGGCTGACGCCCTTCATCGGCCTGCACGTGTGCGCGTCTTGCATACCAAGCTCCAGACAATCAAGGTCCCGTTTTCCTGTTCTACACTTTGGGTTGCACTCTCTTGCACTGACGTTTGCGCCATTAGCGCTAAACCGGTCGGGCCAATAGATTTCTGAAATACCACTTCAGAGACTTCTTTTCCAATTTTAGCACTTAACCGATGGACTGACTTACACTCCCCAGCAGTGCTGGAAATGGACACAATGTGCTTCGGGAACCCTCTCGTGGGCCCGGTGGGATTGCCAGAAGAGGGTGGAAACTAAAGGGCACGAAGTTCCCTTACTTTTGAGGAAATCCGCCCTTGTGCCTACTTGTGACCGGTGCACTGATCCAGGATGGCAGGAAAGGCCACATGTGTTTTTACACATTTTGTTTTTACTTCTGTCTACAGCACATTTGACCCTAGGCCCTGCTAGTAGCACTCCAGTGTCCCACCATACTGCGCTATCTCGCAGATACTGAACTGACCTTGGTAACTTTGGTGACTTTTAGCACCATTGGTGGCTGCGTCAACCAATCCGGTTTCTCCAAACCCAGTCTGAATCGAACGGTCCAAAGCTGGGTGCGGCCACTTGTCCGCTTCCCCCCTCCTGTCTGCCAACCCAGCTCAAGGCCCTTATCAACTCTTCCCGCTCCTTACCTTAATACAGCCTCCGTAAGGAACGAACCACTTGGCTTCCTCTTTCAGCCAATGGAATGGAAGAGAGGCACCAAGCGGAGCACCGCCTTCAATTGCCGTGACAACCATCTCCCTGGCCGTGGTAAACAAATCAGCATGAGCAGGTTTCAAAAAATGGTTTCTAGCACCTCAAGGGTTTGCCTCGGGGTGCTAATATCAATAATCACCTCTTCTGTAGCAGTTTTATGTGGCTCGCCGCTCTTCACCTCAAGTTGTTTTGGATCGCTTTGGCGTAGCTGTTGGACCCCTCGGTTCCGCACTGTCAGTTTACTCCTCCTCCATGGTCTCTCACTCTCTCCCGATAGTGACCTACGCAGCTCTGCTGTAGGCTACATTTGGCAGTCTTGGCACAGATGGCGGGCCGCACGGTCCACCCACTACAGGTCGTGCCACCATCTCTCAGTCTCTGCAAGCTTATCACGCCGTTTCACAACTGACTCGCAAGACCCTCTTCGGGCGTCCCGCTATTCCTCTTTTCAGCCTTGGAGGCACGCCACGCCTTAGTCTCCTAAAGCCTTGCATCTCCTTTCCAGACTTCAATGCAGCCTTCTCGGTTGCCTGGCCCTCCTTCTGGGTGTATCACACCTTTCAACTTATTAGAACTGCATGGACCACTGCCGGACGGGTCAGAGGGTAACGTAGAACGGATCAGGGTTGAAACCCTCAGATCCAAATGTTCGAGGGAGAAAAGATCGAAGATTATTTTTCTGAAATAACCTTTGGTCTTTTCTCCCCTGAATATTTCCAACTTGGTCCCGACCCCCACCCACAGACCCACTACACCCCCAAACACAACCGAGCCCCCTGCTTACCTTGCGGCTGCTGACTCGCAGTGTCCCTGCAACGCCTGTACCCTTTCACTTCTGTGATCGGGAACCAGCGCTGCAGGGTCCTTACCTTTATTTTTATTTTATTATTTTTTTTTTCAGGGATGGCTGCCAAATTCGGCCAAATCACGCTTTCAATCATTTAAAATCAATCATTTTGGACGTTTCCACAAATAACACAGTCTTTCTTTGCTGTTTAGTTTAAATAGCAGGCTCCCCCAGCGTAACGTCCATTCAATCGACAACAGCTGTTCGGACCTTCATCCCGTGTGTATGTAGCATTTTTTAGCGCTTCTTCGTCTCAGTACCTATGTCAACAGGAGGGTTCGATGTTTTACAATAACGCGGTTTCAGAGGAAATCTTATAGTAATAAGATGTGGGTGCTATGGCCAGCGTACACGGTGGGGTTTTAAAAGGACTGTGCCTCCCAATTACATCCTTACCACCAGGAGAGGAGTCCCTCTCCACGAGATCCTCCCGCATGTTACCACTCCTAGGGGGACTACTGGTCAGCAGCCTCACCTTCCTCGCCTCATGGAAAGGGGTTCTCCCCTGGGGAGAAGTGACATCATCTGAAGGATTGTCACACCTCCTGAACCAAGACAATACATCAAAATGTTGTTCCTTCAGGTGGGGCACCTTGTTCCCTCAATTGTTTCCAGATGTTTCCGAAACGAAACTTTACAGCAACTAGGAATAGTACAAAATTACCTCAGACACAGACAAGAGATAGCACCCACTAATGCCATATCGACAAGTAGTACTCCACCTAAAACCGCCCTTAACACGAAACCCGAACCAGAAATAGAAGACGACAAAGCCCATCTCAAAATTGCATTACTAAACACCAGATCCATGCCTAAACATGCACAAGAAATCCATGATTACATCACGGACGAAAACTTAGACATCCTATGCCTTACAGAAACCTGGCTACAAGAGCCTGTTGGACCCACGATAGACACAGCAGTTCCTACAAACTACAACATCTACACAAAAAATAGAGATACAGGAAAGGGTGGAGGTGTGGCGATCATCGCAAAAAACTCACTTAAACTCTTTGCCTCTCCTATTCAGTGTCTAGGTTGTGAGGTCATCCACCTCAAACTCACACCCACCCCAAATAACTGCATTAACATAATCACTATCTATAGACCCCCATCTTTAGTATCCGACTTCAACGATGAAATCATGACATTACTAAATAGCACTAAATCAACCAACACAGAGACTATAATGTTAGGCGACATAAACAGATGGAGGAGGAACTTACAGGACCAGCTAGCCATCACTCTAGAAGAGGACTTAGAAAACAGTGATTTCACTATCATCAATAAAGAGCCTACTGCAAATACAGGGAATCAACTTGATTGGATCGTTACAAACAATCCCAAAGTAACTATGCTCGGCACTTACCCCTGCATATGGTCAGATCATTTTAAAATCGAAATCTCTCTACCATTGAAATTCAATAAGGGAAAACCAGCTAATTTACCTAAACCAGTTATGGCCAGAAACTTGAAAAAGATCACGAGTAGTATGCTCTCTGAGGAAATACAGAAAATCATGAGCTCCACCAAGGATGAAGACCATAGTAAACATATAATTCGGACTTACAACCAAGGCATGTTAAAACTGCTAGACACTCATGCCCCCCTGAAAGACAAAAAAGTTAGACCCAACCCAAATCATCAAAAATGGTTCACCGCAGAAGCCGTTAAGCTTAAAAAGGACAAAAGAATTCTTGAAAGGAAATGGTTAAAAGATCCTTCCGAAACTAATAAAAGCAATTGGAAGACAGCAGACCAACTATATAAATCAAAACTAGTGGATTTGAAGAAAAACCACTATAATGACATCATAAGTACCGCGGCAAACTCCACTGGAAAACTCTTTCAAATCCTTAAATCCATAGATAAGCCTACAACACTCACACCACCATTCCAACCAACGGAAACAGACTGTGAGAATGTCCAGACTGCCTTCCAAAATAAAATAACCAAAGCCAGAGAAACCATCATTAACTGCCAGACCACAAATACCTCAGCTAAGACTCTCTCTATAGAACATAACATCGAGACAGAAGCCCCTAAATTTCAATTTCGACCCATCACAGTCGACACAATGAAGAAAACGCTATCCACCATGAGGTGTACCTCGTGTTCAGAAAACGTTCTTCCCCCTAAGCTCATTCTCGAAAACCCCGATATCTTCTGCCCCTTTCTCACAAGAATGGTAAATGCCTCATTTAGAGACCATACTGTACCCAACACCATCAAAACAGTTACGGTCACTCCCTTACCAAAAACACCAGACCTTAACCAACAGGACCCTGCCAATCTCAGGCCCATCACAAATTGCAATTTTCTGCTGAAAATTATGGATAAAATAGCCACTGACCAACTTCAAAGCTACATTGATGAAAACAACCTACTTCATCCACAACAATCTGGGTTCAGATCCAGCCATAGCACCGAGTCAGCACTATTGGACCTCCAAACTGAAATGCTTTCCATTTTGGACAGAGGCAAGTCGGGGCTGCTGATACTGCTGGACCTTTCGGCGGCGTTTGATTTGCTAGATCATGTCAAACTCCGCGAGGCCCTTGAAAAATCAGGCAATTGCTCAAAGGAAGCCATTGAATGGATCGCCTCTTTTCTACAAAACAGACAATCTAAGATTGTTTGGGGAGACAAAGCATCTAGCGCTAAGCTAGTCGACTGCGGGGTCCCTCAGGGTGCCAGCTTCTCCCCATTACTTTTTAACCTCTACATGCGATGCCTTTGCACCATGTTATCCCAGATGGGCATATTTTTTACCAACTTCGCTGACGATACCCAACTGGTATTTGAACTCAGTGGAAACCATCAAATAGACAATGATAAACTTAATATCCTTTACAACACCATCGAACACTGGATGAAAGAAAACTGGATGTGCTTAAATGGCTCTAAGACTGAGCTCATGATCTTCGGATCCCCACAAGCCAGAAAGAAATTGAGCCCTGCCTTTAACTCATTCACCATCAAAAACATCCAGATTCCAATATCAGCAAAAGTAAAGACCCAAGGTGTGTATCTTCAAGCATCTCTTGGCGCTGAAGCACACACAAGCTACCTTAAAAAAAACTGCCAGTACCACCAAATCCTCCTAAAAAAGATCAGGCCACTGTTAGACCAAAAGAACAGCACCATCATTGCTAGGGCCACTATATTATCTAGATTGGACTACGGAAACTCCCTACTCTTGGGAGCCAACAGCAAGTGCCTGAAAAGATGCCAAACCATCCAAAACAACGCCATCAGAACGATCACTGGAAAATCATGGAGAGAACACATCTCCGGAGAAAGGAAAGCCCTCCACTGGTTGGCTATGGAGGAGAGAATCTGTTTCAAGTCTCTCACCATAGTACATCGTTGTCTTTATGGCACAGCCCCGGCCTACCTCAAGAAACAGTTTAAATGGTACGAACCGTCCAGGAGCCTCAGATCATCAAATATAGGCAAATTACAAACCATTACCACTAAAAAACAACATGGCCTCGGCAAGGCTTTCCCGACAATAGTCATCGGTAAATGGAATGACCTACCCGCTTCACTAAAACTTGAACCTAACTATCTCATCTTCAGGAAAAAACTGAAAACCTTACTTTTTAAGTAAATCCTGGAAACACTCTGTACCACGTTGAATTAATTCAGGCCTCTTCCGCCTAGTCCCGTCTTCATTCTTTGTTGTCCTGTCTATATGTAAGTGTTCTGATGCCCGTGGGCTTTAACGCTATATAAACAAATAAATAAAATAAAAAAATAAATAAATGTTAGATATTGGGCCTTCATTGTTTGCAAGGAATCGAGTTGCCCGTTCCTCAAAGAAATTTAGGAGGGTCAAGTTGCTGCATGTTGTAGTGATGGTATGTGAATGATTTGGGGTTTGGAAAGATGACTTGTGCTGTGCACTACACTGCCTGTAGAGGAGTTCAATTCGATGCCTGTGTACTCCAATATTGTCCTTTTATAATAGTTTATTTATGTATTTATTTGTTGTTGTATCAGTCCAGCAGGCAAGCTCGGAAGGAAACGGACTTTGACAACTGCAAGAATACTGTTACTGTGCGTGCAGTTTCTTTGCAAGTAACAGGATGTAGGTGATGCTGTGCAGTGCACTGTAATGCTACCGCAGGTCAGGGGTGTCGTGCAGAGCAGCAATGCAGGTGGAGCAGAGGATCCGTTAGTACACAGGCCACACAGCTGTGCATGTGGTACCCTACAGCTGGGGTCTGAATTCAAGAAAGTACTTTGCAGAATAAACAAGTCGAGCTGCGTGTGGCATCTGGCGTGCGGCTGGTATCTGAATTCAAGCTAGTAGTTAGGCAAGTGCACAAGGCAGGCAGGCCCAGCCGGTCTCAGAATTCAACTGTAAATAGCAGGCCTGGGTGGCTGACCTCAAAGTGCACTGATGGAGTCCTGAGCAGTATCCCACTGGAGGTATTAGCTGTAGTAACTGGCAGCAGTACTGTGCAGCAGTGATGGAGTCCTGAGCACTATCCCCACTGGGGGTATTAGCTGTAGTAACTGGCAGCAGTACTGTGCAGCCCTGGTGCAGTCCTGAGCACTATTCCCACTGGTGGTATTAGCTGTAGTAACTGGGAGTCCTGAGCACTATTCCCACTGGAGGTATTAGCTGTAGCAACTGGCAGCAGTACTCTGCAGCCCTGGTGCAGTCCTGAGCACTATTCCCACTGGAGGTATTAGCTGTAGTAACTGGCAGCACTATCCCCACTGGAGGTATTAGCTGTAGCAACTGGCAGCAGTACTGTGCAGCCCTGGGGGAGTCCTGAGAAGGAACACGTTACTTACCAGTAACTGTTGTTCTCCAGCATGGGTCTGGCATGGATTCACATGCTCATTAATATTCCCCATCGTTAGCTGGGAATACTCGCTAAAGAAAAAATCAGTTTCAGTTTCACTTCTGAACTGTCTTTCTCCTAACAACCAATCACTGGTCTCTGGGTCATATTGCCCCCAGCCAATGACTGCCCTCTACCCAAGCCCCTCCACTGGCAGCCATCTTCAGATTTGGTAGCACGTAAATTGGCAGTAGGACCAAGAGAAGAGCCGCAGAGGGGTAGGCGGGAGGGTTCGCATGTGAATCCATGCCCGACCCATGCTGGAGAACAACGGTTACAGGTAAGTATCTTGTTCCTTCTCCAGCATGGGGTCTGGCATGGATTCACATGCTCATGAATATAAGAATACATAGCAGTACACACATGCACAACCACGGGAGCTCGCAAGGCTCAACATTAAGCATCTCTTACCTCGTCACCGGGCTCACCTTCAAGCAAACAGGTTGCGCAGCACTGTTTGGCCGACTCTGGACTCCTGCAGGAATCCCGGTCGACGCAGCAGAATCTCGTCAAGGTGTGCGTCGACCTCCACGTAGCAGCCCTGCAGATGTCCTGCATGGGAACACCAGACAGGAACGCCGTAGTAGCAGTGATCTCTCTGGTCGAATGGGCTCTCGGACGGCTAGGCAACGGTCGGTTTGCCAACCGGTGACAATGGGCGATGCAGCCGGAGAGCCACCTGGAAATGGAAGCCTTCGAGAGGGCCTTCCCTTGGTTCACAGGACAAAGGTTCACAAACAGCTGTGATGTCTTCCGAAAACTCTGTGTGCGGTCCACGTAGAACTTCAGCACTCTAGCCACATCTAGCGAGTGCAAAGTCCTCTCAGCCAGCGATGAAGGCGTTGGGAAGAAAACAGGTAACACCAAGGGCTCGTTTAGATGAAAGTCCGACGGCACCTTGGGCATGAAGGAGGGGTGCGTCCGCAGCACTACCCTCGTTTCATGAAATGTTAAGTACGGAGGTTTACAGGAGAGGGCCTGGATCTCTCCCACTCGTCGTGTGGAGGTGATGGCCACAAGAAATGCTGTCTTCCACGATAAGAATTTCAGTGGCGCCGAATGCATAGGCTTGAACGGAGGACCCATGAGCCTAGTCTGCACCACATAGAGTTCCCACGCTGGGGCCGGAGCCTTCCCTGGCGGGAACGAGCGGAGAAGTACATTCATGAACTCCTTGACCAGGCGGTGCAACCACAGCGACGACCACCCCGGAGTTCTGGTGTAGCGGGAGATAGCCGCCAGATGAATCTTGATGGAAGCGTGCGCCAGTCCTGCTTTGGCCAGCGACAGCAAGTACAGCACCACCTGAGGGGCTGTAATACATAGAGGGTTTATCTTCTGTGTATGGCACCAGACGGTGAACCTCTTCGACTTATGTCCGTAGCACTTCAGTGTAGACGAAGCCCTGGCCTTGGCAAGTACCTCCTTGCAGTCCGCCGGGGACCCAGTATCCTCCACACTCTTGTGCTGCAGGAGCCAGGCCTACAAGTTCAGCGACACTGGGTCGTGATGCAGGATCGCTCCTCCTTCTCTGGCGAGAAGATCTGCGACCAATGGAAGGTTGACTGGAGGGGACGCTGACAAGTCCAGAAGGTCCGGGTACCATATCTGTCTCGGCCATGCCGGTGCGACGAGGATCATCCAGCTCCGGGACCGTCTGAGTTGATTGATGAGTCTCAGAAGCAACAGCAACGGCAGGAACGCATAAAGAAACAGGCCGTCCCAGGGGAAAGAGAACGCATCCCCCATGCTCCCTGGCTGGGGAAACCTGCTGGCGAACCTCCGGCACTTGGTGTTCGTCACCGTCGCAAACAGATCGATGTGGGGGTTGCCCCATCGTCGGAGCATAAGATCCACGTGATCCTGCCGAAGCTCCCACTCGTGGCACGAGCGCAGCTCCCTGCTGAGGGAGTCGGTGATGATGTTCTTCACGCCCGCCAGATGAAACGGGGCGAGGAAAATCCCCTAGGCCACGGCCCAGTGCCACAGGTCCTGTGCCTCTCTGGAGAATGCTGGGGATCTGGTGCCCCCCTGCTTCCAAATGTAGAACATCGTGGTGGTGTTGTCCGTGAAGACCCGTACCACCTTGCCCTTGAGGGACAGAAGGAAAGACTTGAGGGCCCAAAACACTGCCCGTAGCTCCAGAATGTTGATATGCAACGACTTCTCCTCCGGATGCCACAGGCCTCTTGCATGGAGATCTCCGATGTGTGCGCCCCACCCTTCCAGGGAGGCGTCTGGCGTGACCGTCTCCTGATGAAGTGGGGTCTGGATTTCCGTGCCTGCTGACAGATGCACACGGACACCCCACCACCATTTCGCTCTATGGAACGACTCGTCGAGAGAAATTTTGTCCTCGAAGCTTCCAGATACCTGGATCCAATGGGCGTCGAGGTACTCTTGCAGTGGCCGTATACGCAGCCTGCACAGTTGAACGAGGTATATGCATAACGACATCATGCCGCGAAGGGATTTAATGGACCGCACCCTTGCGATCTTCAGGGTCAACAGCCGTTGTACCTTGCCCAGGATGGCCGATATCCTCTACTCCGACGGAGACGCCAGGCACGAAACTGTGTTGAATTGAGACTCCAGTAACAGTGCGTCTTGCGATGGCACCAAGCAAGACTTTGCATAGCTCACCGAGAACCCCAGCTCCATCAGCAGCTGGACGGTCTCCGCCGGGTGAGTGACAGCGATCTCCCTCGATTTCGCTCAGATGAGCCAGTTTTCCAGATAGGGGTAAACGTGGATCCCTTGTAGACGCAGCTGCGCCGCCACTGGTGCCAGGCACTTGGTGAAAACCCTTGGCTCCGACTTCAATCCGAAGGGAAGGGCCTTGAACTGATAGTGCTGCCCTTGAACCACGAAGCGCAAGAACTTGCGGTGTCCCTTTGTTTGTTTGTTTATTTATTTATTTGTTTGGTAATGCGCACCAAGCCCTTAGGTAGATGGGCGCAAAAGAAACAAGAAATCTTAAAACTTAGTTACAGTACAAGGTAGCAATACATTGAGCAGCGATTGCAGTAGGAGCAAAAATACGGGTACAAGATACATTAAATACGAAGCAATGGTCTTGGTAAATCAAGGAGGCATTATCGTGAGTAACAATATATGCACACATACATATACAGATATGTATATACAACCTTACATGTCTACGTTAACGTGTATTCGTGGTGCATGCAAATATGACAGAACAGACGACCATACGTGTATAGTTAACCAATCTACAGTGTAGTTTGAGGGAACAAAGGGTTGTGTAGGGGCTGGAGAGGTAGAAGTGTAGTTCGGCAGTTAGGTGTCGTTAGTGTGTAGCCAATTGAGTATCTTATGTCTGAATATAGGGTAGGGTTGTTCTAGTCGGAGGTCAACTGGTAATTTGTTCCAACATTGTGCCGCTTTAACAGGGAAATTGGTTCCTCCCGCTGTTGAGCGTTTGAACCTAGGAATCTCTAACATAAATGAGTTAGCAGATCTCGTAGGGCGGGTAGCTGTTCTCCTGGCAATTTTATCCATAAGGTATGGGGGTGCTAGGTTAGTCAGGCATTTGGAGGTGAGGGATGCTGTTTTGAGGATAATTCTGTCCGTTATTTTCAGCCAGTTAACCTCCTTCCTGAATTCGGTAATCTGCTCTCTGTAAGGGATGTTCAAAGCTGCCCTCAGGGCGTTATTCTGCAGTCTTTGGATTTTGTCTGTAATGTATTTGTTGGCTCCTGAGTACAGGGCATTACAGTAATCTAATCTTGACATAAGAGCGTTTGCTAGTGTGGTGCAGCTCGCTCTCGAGAGGTATGGTCTGGAAGCTCTGATGAGTTTGCAAGTGTACGTTGTGGATGAGGCAAGGGAATTGACTTGCTTTTTAAGAGTGAGAGAAGAGTAAGTAGAATCCTAAAGTTTTAACTACAGACATCACCTTGATAGGGTTATCAATGTTGCAGGATGTGTAGTTTGGGCTGAGTTTTTGGATATTAGCTTCACAACCTAAGATTAGTAATTCCGTTTTTTCGTCATTCAGGCAGAGGCCATGGGATGCCATCCATGCCTGAATGAGGGTGTATATTTTGTTCACCAAGGCTGAGTCAGTCTCGAAGTTGCCGAAAGGGGTATGAGGATCTGTGTGTCATCTGCATAATTAGTATAGGTGACACCCAGTCTATCCAACTTGTCAAACAGAGGCTTGGTGAAGATATTATACATAGTAGGGGAGACGCAGGAGCATTGTGGGACCCCGCAGGTTATTTTTAATGGGGTCGGCAGAGGCTGAAGTAGAGAAGACTCTCATGGTCCGGTTAGCTAAGAAGGATTGGACCCAAGCTATAGCATCTTTGGTGAAGTTGGCGGCAGATTGGAGGTGGTTGCATAACACTGCATGGTCCACCAAGTCGAACGCTGCCGACAAGTCCAGTAGGAGTAGCAAAGCTATTTTTCCATTATCCTTTAGTTCTTCAATTTGTGTCTTAAGGTCTAACAGCGCTGTTTCAGTGCCATGGAGAGGGCGGAAGCCCGATTGTCGTGAGCCAAGTAGGTGGTGGTTGGCTTCTAGATAGTCCTGATTTTGTATGTAAGCAGCTCTATCTAAAGTTTTAAGGAGAAATGGCACAGTGGTGATGGGCCTGTAATTAGTAGGGGTGGTGGGGTCCAGAGTTTGTTTTTTTAGTAATGTTAGAACCCAAGATTCTTTAAGATTGGCCGGTACTGTGTTAGTTTTAAATGAAGCGTTTATCAACTTAGAGATAAAGGGAGCGAGGTCTCTAGCTGCATCCTTTATTATCTGTGCTGGGCACGTGTCGCCTTTACAGTTCGAAGGTTTGAGGGAGAGTATTATTTTTTCTGTTTAAGTTATGGCTATAGTCTTGAATCGAAAGGGTGTGGTTGTCCTAGACACAGAGGGTTGACTAGTTTGTTGGTCAATGAGTGGTAGGGGGGCCTTTTTTTGTTGCAATTTTGCATTGTAAGGACAGGATTTTATTCGATAGAGCATTTTGTATGTTAGTACACCATACTTTATCCTTTGGGGCATTGTCTACCGGTTGGATTGGGGATTCTAGTTCGCGGAGGATGGAGAATAATACTTTATTGTTGGATTTAGATTTCTCAATCCTGTCATTGAAGGTGTTCTTTTTGGCTTTGGTTATTTCTTTTTTGTACAATCTTGCAAATTCCGTTAGGTTATTTTTGTTATTTTCAGAAGGGGAGTGACGCCAAATGGACTGGAGTTTCCTTTTTTGTGATCTTAAGGATTTGAGTTGGGGAGTGAACCAGGCATTCAGATACGCTACTTGCCTAGCTTTGCGCAGTTTGACAGGAGCAATCATGTCCAGTGCCTTAGTCATAGCATCATTGAAGGTATTTACCAGTGCGTCAGGGTTATTTTCCATTCCAGAGATGGCAGGGAGGAGAAGAGGGATACGTTTTTCAGCAGTGATGTCCTTCTTACTTCTGGTAGGGAGAGGCGGTGCCATATTATTAGGCTTGGGGCTGAGGAGGTCTAATGCGGCAGAGAAGTTTATTAAGTGATGATCTGTGCAGGATTGTGGGACGATATCGGTAATGTTGATGTTGCAGTTTAGTTCGGATACCCAGTCAAGGGTCCTTCCTTTCATATGCGTTGGTGAGAGGACTTTTTGCGTAAGACCGTGGTCATTTAGTAAGGCAGCAATAGATTCAGCATGTTTGTTGTCAGTATCATTAAAGCCTAAATTGAAATCTCCCAGCAGTAGTGTTTGGGAGTGATCTTTGGTGTTGTCGGCTAGATGACCGGTTAGGTCGTCTTCGAAGGTGCCTAGAGGCCCAGGGGGTCTATATATCAAATGGATAGTAGAGTACGGTTGTTGGAGAGGGGCAATTTGGCGGTTAGTACTTCACAGGATGTAAAGGGAGCTGAGGTGGCAAGTCTAATAGGGTGGGTTGTTTTGAAGATGATGGCTAGGCCACCACCTCTGGCATTAGGCCGGTCCACTCTAATGATTTGGTAGTTGTCAGGAACTGCTAACATGAGAGTGCGGCCTCATGTAGCCAAGTCTCAGTTATGGCCAGTAAATCGAGACTGTCATTATTTAAGATGTCTGCAATTTCAGTAGCATGGGCTACCACTGATCTAGAGTTTATGAGGGACCCTGTTAGCATTAGGGTACTGTCAGGGTTGGCAGTTAGCGAGGTTTTGTGAGAGAGGGTATCTCGGTGTGATTTTTAGGGGGAGTTTTGTCCGTGGTATTAGTAGTTTGCGTTTGTGTGGAGAAGGGGTTCTTAGAACGGGTAGTCGTTCGATTATTGACGTTGTTAGGGAAGTTTCTATAAGGTTCATAGATCGGAGACAATCTAGACCCAAATCTCAGATTTCTATCCTTAGGAGGGTTTGTTATGATGGCAGTGGCCATAATGGTTATGATGGCACAGGTAAGTAGTGCCGCCTGGGCTAGTTTAGTCAAGTAGGCAGAGGTCATTTTCAAACTATGCTGAGAACATACTAACATCTAAGTGTTAATTCAGTGTAGATGAAGGGGGGCGGGACTTCTGTGCTATACCTAGCCTATGTTGTAGTTAGAACACATCTAGGCTAGTCAATGCAAAACACTCATAAGCTAAATGCAATTGTGGGCGCAGGGCACATCTAGGCTAGTCAATGCAAAACACACATAAGCTAAATGCAGTTGTAGGCGCAAGGCACATCTAGGCTAGTCAATGCAAAACACACATAGGCTAAATGCAATTGTGGGAGCAGGGCACATCTAGGCTTGTCAATGTAGCCTAGTAACAATAACAGATTAAGATACATGTAATTATTTGAAGCAATGAAGGTAAGTCTAAATATGGCGTGCACAGTGAAGGCTATGAGTACATATGACCGGTGAAGCAGTGATGGTTCAGCTAAGTGCTATAGACCCCTATAAGGGCTGATCATACAACAATAGTAGGGGCTGCTGTTACTTTAATCAGTCTAAGGTCAATAGTTAATAGGCAGTAATTCAGTGGATGCAGCACGTAGGATATATTTGTCTATTCATCATCTCGCAAAAGTGGGGGGTCATGTAAAAGCACTATGAAGGCACACGATATATTACAGTCGCACACGGGAGCATGGTGAGCAGCAGGACTTAGTGCAGAGAAGTCCTTGGCTTCGGCAGCTGCTGGTGGGAGTAGATTGGGAGGGTGTACTGGGCACGGAGCACAAGTTAAATGCAGTCACGTTCAGAAATGTTTAAAGACAGTCACAAAATACCAGCCACTAGGCTTTGATGTTACCTTCAAGACGCATGGGTGCTGGGGTAAGCCACACAGGGATTCCGGCATCCTTGTGGATGGGGATGTGAAAGTAAGCATCCTCCAAGTCCAGCGATGACAAGAAATCCCCCTTCTTCCAGCTGTCCTAGCACGTGATGAATGGTGACCATCCGAAACTTCTGGGATCTGATTTACTTGTTCAAGCGGCGGTGGTCCAGGATGGGCCACCAACCGCCTGACTTCTTCTTGACAAGGAAGTACAGAGAGTACACTCTGGAACCCCGGAGCCTCTTTGGGATGAGCTCTATCCTTATTCAGCATGGCCCGCACCTCCAGTAGAAGCTAAGGGATGTGGATTTCCTGCCTGGCCACTGGTGGTATGCGCGGACACGTCATTGGAATTCCAGGGTGTGTCCGTGGGCCACAGTGTCCAGCAACCAACGGTCGGGGGAAATGGACTTCCTCACGCTGACGAAGTTCGCCAGCTGGCCTCCCAGGGGGTGCGCAGGTGGGGGCCTGTTCAATCTTGCTTTGCCGTGGAGGTGCCTCCCTGGGATCCTTGACGACGGCGACCTCCTCCAGGTTTGCTGCGGCCCCTGTAGGCCTCCTGGGCCGAAGAGCGGGACGGTTGACGGTAGGACGAACTTTCACCGAAGCCTTTGGAGGAACCTTGGGGTTTACCCCCAGAAGCCCAAAAGGATGGCCGTCGCCACTGAAGTGTGCCCAAGGCACAAGCCGTCTCGGTGTCCGCCTTGATGGCCTGAAGAGACTCGTCCACGGTCTTGCCAAACAAATTGTCTGCGTCAAAGGGAATGCCAAGTACCCTCGACTGCACATCCTGGCAAACGTTAGCCCTTAACCAACCTCACCGACGAAGGCAAACGCTGTTGCCCATTTGGCGGAACCCAGTGTCGGCAATGTCCGTGGGCACTGTGATGGCATGGTCCGATGCCACCTCGCCTTCCTGCAGGATCTCCAACGCTTCTGCTCTCTTATCATCAGGAGGGAAATCCTGGAGGAGAGCGATCTTAAACCAGAGCTCCCTGTCGTAGAGCGCCACTATGGCGAGGGCGTTGGCCGCCTTGATGGTTGTCGCCGCCGATGTGAGGACTCGTCCCATGGCATCCAACTTCTTCCCCTTGCTGTCGGGGGGGGATGGGTGGAGGTTGACAAGGAAGAGCCAGAAGATTTACTCCTCGCCGCCACTGAAACCACCAAATCCGAGAAAGGCTGAGACCTCAAACACTTGGGTGCAGAGTCTGGCACCCTGTACTACTTTTCGTACCGGTCCCTCTTCGCCGGGGCCGAGGACGGGTTCTTCATAAGGGACAGCCCCTCATCCCAAACGTCATCCAACAGCAGGATAGACAGCACAGTATTCCTCTTTGCCTCGTGGCATTGGTACAGCAAGCCCTCCTTTTCCTCGGGGGTCAGTTGAAACAGGTCCAAGGCCCTAGAGATCATGGCATGGAACAAGCCTATCTCATCGGGCGGTGAGGCTCTGGGCGGCGGAGACAGCAGGTCTCCTAACCTGCCGCCGTCATCCGTGCCGTGGTCGCTGTGTCCGAGTCCGTATCCTCCCTCGGTGGAGGGGACAGGGGCGATGGGTGACAAGGCGGTGGAAGATGAACCCTCCTCTTCGTGACCGGGGGCACGCCTGATGGCCCCAGTGCAGGTGGATCTTCCAGCCCGGGAACTTCCGTCGGCGGAAGGGGGCATCCTCGTCCGAATCTCCGCACACATGGTGTGAAGTGCCTGGAGAATGTCCACCGAAACGACCGCTGGGGGTTGAGGTGGTTGTTGACGTGGCGGATGTGGGTCCAATGGAGGCAGCGGTGTAGGGTTCTCCAACCCCTCTACGGTCTGCTCCTCCTCGTTGGTCTCGTCACCATCTCGATGTCTCCCTCGTCGGGATCCTTCCCGTAGTACTTGGCCTCAACGAACTTCTTTTCCAAAATGGTCTGGAGCGTAGAAAGCTCCTCCTCAAAGGACATGTCTGTGCCCTCCAGGACTACCGTGCCCCCCTTCTCTGCGACCAGGGGAGATGGTTTTGGGGAGATGATGGGCATCGCCTTCTGCGGGGGCTTCTCCACGGCATGAAACAAGGATTCCCTCCTGGCAGGCAGAGAAACTCTCGCCTTGGGGACCGCACCCTTCAAACCCGCGTCTGCAGCCTTCGCTAGGGATGCCACCAAGCCTTCAATGGAAGGCTTTGCCGGGTGAATCTGGGCCTGTACAACCTTGATCGAGCTAGGGGTCTTCACCTTGGGGGGAGGGTCAGCGCCCCGCTCCCCCCTGGCCTTCTCCAACTGGCCCGCCCAGGACTTCTCCAGAAGCTTACCCAGGTGGTTTGACTTCCTCTTCTTCGACGAACCTGAGCGTTGGCTCGTGGTTGAAGATGTTGGCGACACTGAGCCCGCCCTGGCCGCCGGGGAGCCCGTCGCAATGGCGCTACCTGTGCCAGTGGGCTCACAGTGCTTAGCCTTATGTTGTGCCCCCGTCACCAGAGCGCCCTCAAAGGTCTTAGAAGACCGCTCAGTTTTCTTCTTGTGGCCGGGGGAGGCAGGCTGCCGGGACTCACCCGTAGCAGGGGCCTTGGCCTAGAGCCACTCGGTGAGACGCCTGCGCCGATCCTTCACGGTGCGGGACCATCTCCTTGCAAAACGCACAGTCTTCCTCCACGTGCATTTGGTCTGAATGTAGGCAACAGAGGCATAGGGAATGCCCATCGTCCAAGTAGATGTTCCTTAGGCCACATCCTGGGCAAACCCTGAACAGAGGCCTCGAGTCTTCCTTCTCCTCTGCCATATCCACGCGAGGTAGGACTCGAAGAATCTTCTGGAATCCTCCAAGAAGCGATCTTGACAAAAACTCGCCTGGAAAATCCGAAAACGGGCCCCTGTTAAACCTATGATGGGTCGATGGAGCTTGAGGCTCGATTGACTGAAAAATTGTGTAAAACTCTGGAAAAAACGCAAAACGCAGTAAAAAGCCAGAGAGCTAATCACGAGGACTCCCACTACTCAAGCGTGTGGTAGAAATCTGAAGATGGCTGCCAGGGGAAGGGCTTAGGTAGAGGGCAGTCATTGGCTGGGGGCAGTATGACCCAGAGACCAGTGATTGGTTGTTAGGAGAAAGACAGTTCAGAAGTGAAACAAACAGATTTTTTCTTTCCCGAGGATTCCCAGCCTGACGACAGGGAATATTCATGAGCATGTGAATCCATGCCAGACCCCAAGCTGGAGAACTATCCCCACTGGATGTATTAACTGTAGTAGCTGGCAGCAGTACTGTGCAACCCTGATGGGGAATCCTGAGCACTGTCCCCACTGGAGGTATTAGCTGTAGTAACTGGCAGAAGGACTGTGCAGCACCAATGGTCAGCACTATCCCCACTGGAGGTATTAGCTGTAGTAACTGGAAGCAGTACTGTGCAGCACTGATGGTCAGCAGTATCCCCACAGGAGGTATTAGCTGTAGTAACTGGCAGAAGTACTGTGCAGCACCAATGGTCAGCACTATCCCCACTGGAGGTATTAGCTGTAGTAACTGGGAGTCCTGAGCACTATCCCCACTGGGGGTATTAGCTGTAGTAACTGGCAGCAGTACTGTGCAGGCCTGTTGCAGTCCTGAGCACTATCCCCACTGGAGGTATAAGCTGTAGTAACTGGCAGAAGTACTGTGCAGCCCTGGTGCAGTCCTGAGCACTATTCCCACTGGAGGTATTAGCTGTAGTAACTGGCAGCAGCACTGTGCATCCCTGATGGGAGTCTTGAGCACTATCCCCACTGGGGGTATTAGCTGTAGTAAATGGGAGTCCTGAGCACTATTCCCACTGGAGGTATTAGCTGTAGTAACTGGCAGCAGTACTGTGCAGCCCTGCCAGAGGCCAATGAATGCAACAATGAAAACAATGCCAAAAGACCTGCACAATGTACAAATGGTTTGCAAAGCAGGCAGGGCTGGGCCTGTACCAACTCGGTGGGTTCAGCAGGAGCTGGGTTGCACATTCTCATCTCACGATGCAGAAGGAGGAGCTACTGGTCTCTACAGCCCTCCTCACGCAGTAGGAAGAGCTGGTGTAGAGGATGGGTGCTTAAGGCAGCACAAAATGGAACCACTACACACTTGCATGAAATTTAAATCTTAGTCTTCATCGGGAGATGGTGGACAGTACAGTTCATGCCTCAAGAGGAGCTGCTCAGTACAGCCATGCTCCGTGACAAAGGAGAAGCTGTGGGTCAGTACAGGCATGCTCCGTGACAAAGGAGAAGCTGTGGGTCAGTACAGCCATACCCCGTGACAAAGGAGAAGCTGCGGGTCAGTACAGTTCATGCTTAGTGACCAAGGAGATGCTGCGGGTCAGTACAGTTCATGCTTTGTGACAAAGGAGAAGCTGTGGGTCAGTACAGTCATGCTCCGTGACAAAGGAGAAGCTGTGGGTCAGTACAGCCATACCCCGTGACAAAGGAGAAGCTGCGGGTCAGTACAGTTCATGCTTAGTGACCAAGGAGATGCTGCGGGTCAGTACAGTACATGCTCCGTGACAAAGGAGAAGCTGCGGGTCAGTACAGTCATGCTCCGTGACAAAGGAGAAGCTGTGGGTCAGTACAGTTCATGCTTAGTGACAAAGGAGAAGCTGTGGGTCAGTACAGCCATACCCCGTGACAAAGGAGAAGCTGCGGGTCAGTACAGTTCATGCTTAGTGACCAAGGAGATGCTGCGGGTCAGTACAGTACATGCTCCGTGACAAAGGAGAAGCTGCGGGTCAGTACAGTCATGCTCCGTGACAAAGGAGAAGCTGTGGGTCAGTACAGTTCATGCTTAGTGACAAAGGAGAAGCTGTGGGTCAGTACAGTTCATGCTTTGTGACAAAGGAGAAGCTGTGGGTCAGTACAGTCATGCTCCGTGACAAAGGAGAAGCTGCGGGTCAGTACAGTTCATGCTTAGTGACCAAGGAGATGCTGCGGGTCAGTATAGTACATGCTCCGTGACAAAGGAGAAGCTGCTGGTCAGTACAGTTAATGCTTAGTGAAAAGGAGACACTGCGGGTCAGAACAGTTCATGCTTAGTGACACATGAGGTGGCGCTGTTGTGTAAACATTTACGTTATCCAAACAAGGGTGAGCCTGCATACACACACATGACCCTACAGGGGGAACTATCACTAAATACTCACCTAACCCAGCAGGAAGCACTCTACACTCACATGACCCAGCAGGAAGCACTCTACACTCACCTGACCCCAGGAGGAGGAGACATACGTGCACACTCATATGACCCAGCAGGAGGCACTCTATACACTCACCTGACCCAGCAGGAGGCACTCTGTGCACTCACCTGACCCAGGAGGAGGAGACATACGTGCACACTCATATGACCCAGCAGGAGGCACTCTGTACACTCACCTGACCCAGGAGGCGGAGCCATACATACACACTCACATGACCCAGCAGGAGGCACTCTACACTAACCTGCCCCAGGAGGAGGAGCCATAGGTACACACTCACATGACCCAGCAGGAGGCACTCTGTACACTCACCTGCCCCAGGAGGAGGAGCCATAGGTACACACTCACATGACCCAGCAGGAGGCACTCTACACTCACCTTCCCCAGGAGGAGGAGCCATAGGTACACACTCATCTGACCCAGGAGGAGGCACTCTGTACACTCACCTGCCCCAGGAGGAGGGGCCATAGGTACACACTCACATGACCCAGCAGGAGGCACTCTACACTCACCTTCCCCAGGAGGAGGAGCCATAGGTACACACTCATCTGACCCAGTAGGAGGCACTCTGTACACTCACCTGCCCCAGGAGGAGGAGACATAGGTACACACTCACATGACCCAGCAGGAGGCACTCTACACTCACCTTCCCCAGGAGGAGGAGCCATAGGTACACACTCACATAACCCAGCAGGAGGCACTCTACACTAACCTGCCCCAGGAGGAGGGGCCATAGGTACACACTCACATGAACCAGCAGGAGGCACTCTACACTCACCTTCCCCAGGAGGAGGAGCCATAGGTACACACTCACATGACCCAGCAGGAGGCACTCTGTACACTCACCTGCCCCAGGAGGAGGAGCCATAGGTACACACTCACATGACCCAGCAGGAGGCACTCTACACTCACCTGCCCCAGGAGGAGGAGCCATAGGTACACACTCACATGACCCAGCAGGAGGCACTCTACACTCACCTGCCCCAGGAGGAGGAGCCATAGGTACACAGTCATCTGACCCAGGAGGAGGCACTCTGTACACTCACCTGCCCCAGGAGGAGGAGCCATAGGTACACACTCACATGACCCAGCAGGAGGCACTCTACACTCACCTGCCCCAGGAGGAGGAGCCATAGGTACACACTCACATGACCCAGTAGGAGGCACTCTACACTCACCAGCCCCAGGAGGAGGAGCCATAGGTACACAGTCATCTGACCCAGGAGGAGGCACTCTGTACACTCACCTGCCCCAGGAGGAGGAGCCATAGGTACACACTCACATGACCCAGCAGGAGGCACTCTACACTCACCTGCCCCAGGAGGAGGAGCCATAGGTACACAGTCATCTGACCCAGGAGGAGGCACTCTGTACACTCACCTGCCCCAGGAGGAGGAGACATAGGTACACACTCACATGACCCAGCAGGAGGCACTCTACACTCACCTTCCCCAGGAGGAGGAGCCATAGGTACACACTCACATAACCCAGCAGGAGGCACTCTACACTAACCTGCCCCAGGAGGAGGGGCCATAGGTACACACTCACATGAACCAGCAGGAGGCACTCTACACTCACCTTCCCCAGGAGGAGGAGCCATAGGTACACACTCACATGACCCAGCAGGAGGCACTCTGTACACTCACCTGCCCCAGGAGGAGGAGCCATAGGTACACACTCACATGACCCAGCAGGAGGCACTCTACACTCACCTGCCCCAGGAGGAGGAGCCATAGGTACACACTCACATGACCCAGCAGGAGGCACTCTACACTCACCTGCCCCAGGAGGAGGAGCCATAGGTACACAGTCATCTGACCCAGGAGGAGGCACTCTGTACACTCACCTGCCCCAGGAGGAGGAGCCATAGGTACACACTCACATGACCCAGCAGGAGGCACTCTACACTCACCTGCCCCAGGAGGAGGAGCCATAGGTACACACTCACATGACCCAGTAGGAGGCACTCTACACTCACCAGCCCCAGGAGGAGGAGCCATAGGTACACAGTCATCTGACCCAGGAGGAGGCACTCTGTACACTCACCTGCCCCAGGAGGAGGAGCCATAGGTACACACTCACATGACCCAGCAGGAGGCACTCTACACTCACCTGCCCCAGGAGGAGGAGCCATAGGTACACAGTCATCTGACCCAGGAGGAGGCACTCTGTACACTCACCTGCCCCAGGAGGAGGAGCTGGTCAGCGCATTTCCGCGTGTGATCGTAGGTTGATCGCTTTACTTCCTGCATGCACACCCTCTCCAGCTGGAATTTCTAAAGAAGCAAAAGAGATTGGTATAAAACCTTCAAGTCCCATCGGAGCCTGCTTCCAATGCCACTTCTCTCATCACACTCAGGAGTCTAAAGAAAACATGTACCAACCTGCAACTCTGGACCTCCAGGCGGACCCCTGCACACTGGAGTGCCACCTTGAATTCACTTTTCACCTACTAAACACTACAGAACCCTTCTAGATCAGAAAGCGAACACCATGTGCATATGTCAGAACCAATGACTGTAAATGCTTCATAATGTGCAAGTCAGTCTAAATAGCAAAGGGGGGGGCGCAGTCATGCCTTCCACCTTCTTCAAGAACGCCCAGGACACATTCTACCCTCGAAGATCAGCATTTAGCTGATATGTTACAGGTGTGCAACATCTTTGTCTCCTTCACACTTATCTCTGCGCAGAGCTACACCATTGCAAAAGCACTGTAGGGCTTGAAAGAAAAGAAACCCACCTGCATGCCCTCCGGCCCTGATTGGAGAAAGCCCACACAGCAATTAGCTGCAGATCAGGACAATGTTGGAGACTTGCACCCCTCCAAAGAAACAGCCAATGAGAGCCAGGGGTGATGAATACTCATTGACGGAGAACGCCCCCCTAACACCCAATGCACAGCACTTCCTCTTACTTTCCAGAGCACACTCAGGCTGTCCACCATATAAGCCAGATGCCGCCATCTTGGAAAGGACGTATGAAGGGTCTACTGAGGACACTCAGGAGAACAGACTTTGACTCAGAGTGAGGCAATGACGAGCGGGTTATTTGCCTACTTGAGTGCATCCGCTGATAGGTCTGCAGGAGAATCTCTAACGGAGCCCAATCAGGAGAATCCTAATCCATGATGGCATCAATGGGAAGGAGAGAGAATACCTATCCTGACATCTCTGCAGATAGACCAAGCTTAGCTAATGACACACGAGACAGGACCCTGTGGATCAACAAGTGTTGCATGGCTTTAAACCGCACTGGAAACCTAGGTATACGCCCTAAGGGCAACTTGGGCAATATCTTGGATGGGCAACGCAAGAAAAACCCTTTCTTCCCCTGCACCAACTAACAGGTTTTTAATTTTGCAACTAAAGTTTAAACTTTTGCTGAAGGTTTAGACAGCAGAAACTTTGGGAGTCAGTCTGGAGCTATCTGCAGCCACCAATAAGGACGGATTATTTACATTCATTCTAAACAAGCACAGAATGGCTAAATCTCCCGGCATTCCTACAGAGCACGCTCCACGCGCCACCCCACTGATGCTGCCCTTCGAGTCTGAACAATCTCTGGGGCAGCTGGCGTTCCTGTGCAGAAGGCATGCAGCACAGCTGGAACGTCCGTCTTGTGGTGGGGCCCAGCCTGCCTGGCATGTGGCTTCAACCCTTCTGTAATGCTACAGAAATGAAAGGCAATGGCATAGGATGTTGCCCAGATCATGGCATAGCTGTCCAGCCATTACATTCTGGTGATAGGTTCATTTCTGCCAGAAGAACTATTTTCAGTCTATGCATTGATTCCGGATATAGCAACAAGCTACGGATTTTAGCGGAAGCTGCGGCGTACCATAAGGAGGAGTCGTCGGACAAGTGACCGACATGTTCAAAGGTTTTACTTAAATTAACTGAACAATGCCTAACTAGCCCCATCGCTAGTTCCCAACCTGACAAACTAAAACTAAGGGTGCATGTCAAGTCCAAAATAAAACTCTTCTGTCCGAATCCTAACCACTAACTGGCCCTACCACTTTTAGAAACACCTAACTAAAGGAAAAAGGTAGGCTAACACAACAGCCTCGGTGTGGGCTTCTGCCAGACCCAATTTGTAGTAGACTTGCCCGCAGTCTCAAAGTTCTTTAGTATGCAATGCTATCATTTTCACAATCTTCAGATAGTGTCTTCATAGAACCTATAATTATCTTCAGTATGGCTTGCATTCTTCCCCTTGATAAAGAAAACTATTTATTTTTCCACTTTTCTCAGGTTTTAATTTTGGCTGTCAAATCCCTTCAGGATTACTTGGTAAGACTACTCTTAGTCTCCCACCTACGGCGATTGGGATTCCCCCAAAGTCTTGTGGTTCTCTTGTGGAGGTTTTTATTTCACAATTGCAGAAGTCACTCGCCTCATCGGCTATGCCAGCCTTGGCATACAATGTACATATCTCAGTCGCTATATTTTACTGGCAATGTCTGCCCATTAGTTTCTCTCACTCACTCACTCGTACTACTTATGCAGCTATTCCAGCCTTGACATACAATGTTCATATCCTGTTCCCCCTGCTTTAGTGGAGATGTCTGCCTGTGTGCTTCTCTCTCGTTCTCATACAACTGGCAGTTATTCAGCCTAGACATATAATGTTCATATCCTCTTCCCCCTGCTTTAGTGGAGATGTCTGCCTGTGTGCTTCTCTCTCGTTCTCATACTACTGGCGGTTATTCCAGCCTTGACCTATAATGTTTATATCCTTTCCCGCCTGCTTTAGTGGGGATGTCTGCCTGTGAGCTTGTCTTTCGTTCTTGTACTACTGCCGGTTATTCAGCCTCGAGACATACTGTTCATGACCTTTTCCTCCTGCTCTAGTGGGAATGAGTACCCGTGAGCTCGTACCTTTGGCGGCTTTCCAGCCATGACATACAAGGTTCGTAACTTTTTCCCACTGTGTTCCATACTCGTGTCGGTTTTGGGACACAGCTGCTATGACTGGGCCCTGAGATGGGAGCATTACAAGAACACCATCTTTAGCCCAACTCACACCCAGGGCAGAACTCTGGATTGGATTGCACAACATAACTGCCCACTCATCACCGGTAACACTCCCACCCCATGGTCTGACCACCTAATCATCCTCTTTAGCATCCTCACCACTAGCGTCCCCGCTAAAACCCCCACCCCAACCCCTCCCACCCTGCCTCGCCAGAAGCTCCCGGCAGCTCACGAAGGAAAGGCTACTGCCCTTCCTCCAAGGCCCAGCCTTCAGACCACCTTTCTCTTCAGACCCAGAAACACTCGCAACAGCCAATGATGCTGCCATCAAAGCAGCCATCAACACCATTGCCCCTCTCAAACCCTGCAAATCCAAACCCACTACCTACTCCAACTCATGGTTCACCCCGGACCTCCTTACTCTCTGCAATGAGAAAAAGGCGGCACTCACACAGTGGCAAACGTCCCACACTGACACAGATAAGATCTTCAAAGCTCAATCCACTAAATAAAAAAAGGCAATCACCCAAGCAAAGGCCAAATCATTTGAATCCAGAATCTCGGAAGCCCAATCTGGCACTAAAGAAATCTTTGCCATTTTTAGGGAGCTCGAGACACCCACTCCCGCCCCCCAAAATTTCACCAAAGACAAAACTTGGTGTGATGACATACAAAAGGCCATGCACACCAAGTTAAGCCTCCTCAAAAACAAAACACTAGCCACTAAACAAGCCCTACCTAATAAACACATCCCTGTCCCACCACCTGCCCCAGACCCCCCCAACCTTTCTCCTTCAAACCCATTCAGGAAAAAAACATCAACATAATGAGGAACATCTAACCCTCAAACTGCAAAGGGGATGCATGCCGGCCCCCATTATCAAAGACTGCACTGAAGCGCTAGCACCCTTCCTGACAGCCTTTGTTAATGCCTCCTTTACCACAGGGAAAGTTCCCACTTCCCTCAAGGAAGCCTGGGTCCGCCTTCTCCTAAAAAAACAACTCTCGACCCCACCTCCCCCAATAACTACAGACCTATCACCACTGTCCCATTCCTCCTCAAAATACTGGACAAAGCAGCCTACCTGCAGGTTCAGCACTTCATTGAAGAAAACAAACTCCTTTGACTCCGCCAATCTGGTTTCCGCCCCAGACACGGGACTGAAACCGCCCTTTTTGACCTGAAAAACCAGATGGACGATACCAGAGACACGGGTAAACCAGCACTTCTCCTACTCCTTCACTTATCCGCGGCCTTCGACCTCGTAGATCATGACGTCCTATGCCACCACCTTTCCTCCACAGCCAAATCTTCCCCAGAGGCCACAGCATGGATCACCTCCTTCCTACAAGACAGAACCATGCAAGTATTCCCCGACCTAGCCTCCACCTCACCAACCATCATACTCTGTGGTGTGCCCCAAGGCTCTTGCCTCTCCCCCACCCTATAAACATCTTCACACGACCCCTCTTCCTCATACTCGACGCTATGGGCATCTCCTACACCAACTACACCGACGATACACAGATCCTCCTCACCCTCACTGGTAACTATGACGCCGAGTCCCTGACCCTCAACAACCTCTACAACACCATCCAAGCCTGGATGGCAGACAATGGACTATGCCTCAACTCCGACAAGACTGAACTCCTCCTGGTAGGTTCCCCCCGACACGCTGAAAAATCTGGACTCACAATTCAGCCACTTCACCATCGACCCCATTAAAATTCCTGTCTCAGATTCAGTCAAAACTCTTGGAGTCTACCTGGAATCTAGCCTATCCATGGACAGACAAGTCAATGCAATAGCCTCCACTGCTGCATATCATGCCAAACTTACCAACGAAGTCAGACCCTTTCTCTCCAAAGAGATCTGCACCAACATAGCCAGAGCCATCACCGGCTCTAGGCTAGACTATTGCAATGTACTCTTTCTAGGAACCTCCAAATAATACCCTAGAGAGACTACAAGTCATACAGAACAACGTTCTCCGGGCAGCCCAAGGCATTGCTAAAAGAGTACACATCTCTGAGGCCAGGAAAATAGCCCACTGGCTCCCAATAAAGGAAAGGATTGTCTTCAAGCTCTGACACTGACCCACTAGTGCATTCACCTCACTGCTCCTGCCTACCTCTCAAAAAGAATCCACCCCGTCTCCACTACCATGCCAACCAGATCACTGTATATCAACATGCTCTCTGTGCCACTAGTAAAAAGAGCCAGAGCGGGGGATCTAGCTTCCCTTATCTCGCGCCCACTAACTGGAATGACCTACCTCCCACTATCCGAGGTGAGGCCTCCCTCACCACCTTCCGCAAAGCCTTGAAAACCATCCTCTTCACTTAAGACCCTACACATCAGCATGAATACTTATCATATGACCCTCTGCATAAGTTGTAATATAATGACCAATTGCAATGTCTGTAACACCAGTATGATGTTCTGTAGTATTCATAATGTACCAACGACCGCCACTATGCCTGTACCTGTGTAACTATGTTTTTTGCAAGTAACAGTGCCTCAATGCCCTTGGGCTGCTTGCACGCTATATAAATATAAAAAATAAATAAATAACAGCAGAGTTCCCAGTGAACAGGGTGTGTGGGCAGTAGCACCAATGAGAGCGCAGCATGATTGTAGTATGTGAGCATTGACAGTTGTATGGCATGACAGATAGACCAATGAGGCTGGTGGACATCTGCATTGGAGGGAGAACAGAGATTTGCACGGCAACAGTGGGGCCATGCGGAGATCAAGGCCTGCTCATAAGGTGACAACACAGCCTACCCTTTCTCAAAAGACAGTACAGCCAAATGAGACCACAGCAGAATGCACTCGTTTTCTTTCCCAATATCATCGGATAAATTACCTGGAAGTACGCGTTCTCGCACAGCAGGTCATAGCATATATCCAATGGGCTTGCGCAACTATCCTGGGAGGATGAGGTGCCAGGTTCCATGTTGTCAGCAGCCTTGTTGCGTGCAGCCCTTGTCAGGTTGTGAAGGTAATGGGCTGCCAGCGTCCAGAAATGGAGCTCAGACTCATCCCCGTAGAGCCTGGAGAGAAAAGGGGAGTTAGGTGTGCAGTGTGTTTACTGATCCCAGATTTAGAGCCAGCACTACAAGCTGGAATCATTAACCTAGAAAGTAATGCTTCTGTGACTGAGCCAGGTAATAATTAATATGTTAAATTGTGCCTTTATTCATAAAGTAAACCAGTGTAAATCAACAATGTTTCTCATAGAAAAGGGAGTGCTGAGAAATGTCCCAGGGTAGAAGGTGGGTCGGTGGTTCACTTGCCGTCTTGACTTAAATCCAGCAGCTTGGGTAGATTTGGATGTGGTCAATCTTACTGTAAATCCAAAGCAAGGGGAGTGCAGCCTAGTGCTTCAGCATGTACTTCAAAACATGAGAGTGGTCCGTACATTAATTAGGCCACAACCGTAGCTGGTAGAATCAAATAAAAACACATTAACTAATTTTTTGTGAAGCGCTTAATACCGGAGGCCAATCTCGAAGCGCGGGACTGGGATGCAAACCTGCGATGCTCTGCGTTGTGTTGCTTCCAAGACAAATGTGTTGCTCTGAGCTGCGATAGACTGCAACCGCTTAGAAACAGAGTAAGGACACATAAAGCTCATAAGGTAAATGGGAATACAGATTTTCCTATTTGGTGTTTTATAAAAAGCTACAAGACTGACAAGTAGCCATGGTGTGTATTTCGAGAAGGCAACACCCCTGATCACTAGTCATTTCACTTAAGGAATAAATAATGCATTTATCTTGCACATGAAGATGTATATTGTCCATAAAACTATCAAATACAGCATGCAGACATTTTCCTTAAAGCTATTCTGTTCCACTGCTGTTTGTAATGAATGGTTGTTAAGGAGAATTCTCATTTATGGCTAATTTCTCTCACATAGTGAGTTCCCCAGCAGCTTTGCTGGACTTCTGGAGTTTATTTATTTCCACTTGGTAAGAGTGAGAGCTTTTCCCCCACTCTTACCTGGGTTTTGCTATGTGTTTCTGCCTGTTTTTGTGATTGTGGACTCTGAAGTACACCACTTCAGTAGCCCCCTTCTTTTTGTGCGTCACACAGCACCTTCAGTGCCGTGGCACAGGGTTGTCTTTGAGACTTCCCTCGACTCCATTTCTGAGATGACTACTGTCCCCCAGAAAAGGGTAAAGTTACCATTAACTTTACTTAGTCAATCTACCACAGATCCAGTACACCCCATCTTCCATTGAGTACTGGAAAGGGTTAACTCGTATCCCTTTTTATCTGTACCTCCTAGAGCATTGCTTCGCTCTTTTAACATTTAGACTTGGCTGGTGGCAGTGGTATCTACCCTAACTTTTCTACCGCGATTATATTAGATGTTTATGTTTATTATTATTTGAATGTGGTACTGTTCTTGGCTATTATATTAGCCTCGAACATAAACCCGCTTGACCAAATCATCTTTCTCTAGGCTCCGGTTGGGTTTATTCACCATTTCTTTTTGTTAAAATCCTTCTTGTGTTTTACTTTGCGCGGCAAACTAGGTTCGCCTTCTTTGTTCACTGTCTTTTGGCGGGCTTCTGCCCAGAAGCCCTCCTCAAGGAACCTGGGTGTCTAGGTGGTCTGAATGTGAGGGAGGGGTGTAGTCACCCCCTGCACAGGGTATCCTAGGAAACCCAAGTCGCACTTTGTCATGATTGGCCAGGGTAGTTATCCGGGCTGGACAACGCCCCTGCTGGGTGATTGACAGCCAGGCTGCATGAATGGGGGTTTTTTTCGCATAAAAGGCAGGTCTCTTGGACTAGAAGTCAGAGAGTCGCCACTGGAACTACAAGGAACCGAAGAGAAGCGGAGAGAATGACGGGTGCTGCAACTACCCCGTCCCGGTGAAGCCCTGCTGCAGTCCTGAACTATCTGCCCTTCAACAACTCAGAGAAGATCCAGTCCGGAGTCTTCTTCCCTTGAGCTTGGTGGGGATAACCAGCTCATCTTCTACAGCCAGAGGATCCTCTTCCGTGGTCAAAATCGCTGCACACTGCTGTAGTGGTCCGGATAGCCACCTGAAGAGCCTCTCCTGTTTTTAAGGAGCGCACCTTTTATTATGTGTCGCTGCTACCGGCCTCCTCCCTGTGTGGTGCAGACCCTCCTCGGACGTCCTCCTTCTCGACGAAGCTCCAGGAATCGTGGGTCTGCGGGAAACCAACAGGAACAACTGCCAGGGCACCAGCTGCACCATTGGAACAAGGTACTGTGTTCTGTTGAGGAAACTGGGTGAAACTCTTTTCTTCATCTCCAAGGCTTGTCCTCGTCTTCCCTCCTTCTTATAACTTTTGCTTCCGAACATTGACAATATCAAAGTACTTTTTGGCTCAGTTGAATCGTGAACTGTTAGACCGTGTGATCTTCGGCAACTGGCCCCGGTGTCTTCGACCCTAGCTCCGGCCCTTTGACTTTTGAACTCCTGTCTCTGAGCGTTTCTTGATTCTGCCTGCCTAACCAAGATATTGCCTGTGATTTTTTTGCCTCCAACTCACTCTGGGTATCGCAGGTGCTAAGTGTGTTTTTGCCCCAGTAGCATTTCATGCCACGGATACGCGTTTGTTTAGTAGACCTAGGACTGTAAAAAAGTGATCGCAATCGTATCCGCGATAACGTGTTTTTGTGCCTAATACCGGTCCATTCCAACACAGGGTACTTACCTTGAGATTTACTGTACAAAGTGAATTGGTTAGTTGTAGTATATTTAACGTGTGGTTTTTATTGAAGTTTAATAGAAGTGTTGTGTTTATAACGAATGGTTTAAAAATAAATGTACTTATATTTTCTACCTGAAACCTTGAGTCAGTGTTTGCTTGAGTCACAGTAATTGTGATCCCTTTGTGTAATCTCTGCTATTGCTCATATACTCTTGAGATAAGCCTGGCTGCTCCGCTACTGCTACCACTCTAACATAGTAGTACAGGCTTGTACCAAAGGTCAAACTTGTATAACCACCTGTATTCTTAATTGTGTGTAGTGGTCCCTAAGGGTACTGCAAAGGATTCTGCCTAACAATGGTAACATAACAGTGACTTCTAAAGTAACGTTCTCCCATGGCTTCAGATGAACTATTCAATGTAACACTTTCAAGATATGGTAATGTGAAAATGACCTTTAATTGAATTGTGTGCCGGTTATGTAAGATCTGTGGTCAATTCCACACACCTTCATTTTAGTATTCGATGTACGATTGATGTTGACTGCAGCTTATAGTGTATAAAAGTGCAGGATTTATTTGCAGGAAATGAAAGTGAAAGTGGAAACAGAAAAAGTTTTCATTTTACATACTAAGATACATCCTACAGAATATGTGTCAAGGTTTTTTAAAGTTGTGTTGTTTAAGAGTGTGAAGTAAAAATATTTTGCTTGAGACTTTCCAGGGGTGAGTGCTGGAAGAATGTCCAACTAAGGGGAAGTATTGAGCCCACTGGCAACCTGTAGATCCTTGGCCAACCACAGCACATCCTCACTTACTCGTAGAGCTCATCTGGGAAATCTCGTACTTCTCTAGAAACCAGGGGGTTCTACAACAAAGGGTGCAAGGTCACCTTCCTAGTCGTGAATGTCATACATCTTGGACATGAGAGGTTTCAAGGGGAGAGGAAAGTACTCCAGAGGAGCTGTGATGCTGTACAGTGCCGACCAAGACGAAGCAGGAACCAAGACCATGATGCCCGCAGGCGGGGTCTGTCAGCTCTGCGGAACCCCGGCTGCATCTGGCTCCAGGCCCGTGGGCATGCAGAAGTGGGCTCCAGCAGGTAGCTTGCCGGACGCAACAGCCTCCTCTGAGCCCCTTACTTCTACGGTTAAACCATCGCAAAAGCTATGTAATGACCTGGCATCTTTTTTTATCACGAAAATCGATGTGATTCGATCTAACATCGCTAAATCTCCCACTATGCAATCCTCCTGCACTACCAGCTTTGTGCCACCCACCGTCACTGACCCCCCTGCTAGCTGGTCTACCTTTCCTCTGTTCACTGAGGCAGAGGTTCTAGCAGCGATCCTCAAAATTAAATCCTCCTCCCCAGAGGATGCTATTCCGGCAAGTATTATGAAGACAATTGCCCCAGACATTCTGTCTGACATCACAGCGGCTATAAATAACTCTTGCTAGTCTGGATTGGTTCCGCCGGAGCTCAAATCTGCTAGGGTCATTCCCCTGCTTAAGAAGCCGTCACTTGATCCTACTATCCCTTCTAATGTTCGCCCCATATCCCTGCTCCCGTTCCTGTCTAAACTCTTGGAATCTCTGGTCACGCCCATTCTGTCCTCCTTTCTGGAATCATCTAAGATCTTTAATCCTGCCCAGGCAGGCTTTAGGCCAGGAAGAGGGACGGAGAGTGTGCTTGTCTCAGTGCAAGACGATATGTCCAGACTTGCTGACGCAGGTGGAGTTGGAGCTCTGATTCTGCTGGATCTGTCCGCCGCATTTGATACAGTGGACCATCCTATCCTCCTTTCACGTTTAGCACAAATCGGGATCTCTGGCTCAGTCCTGGCTTGGTTCACCTCTTTTCTTACAGACTGCACTCAGACCCTTACTATGAACCCTTTCCTCTCTTCCCCTTGTGTCCTCACTTGTGGTGTCCCCCAGGGGTCGTCTCTTTCCCCTATCCTATTCAATATTTATATCTGGGCGCTCGTCTGCCTTATCCGCTCGTATGGACTCAATTGTTATTCCTACGCGGATGATACTCGAATCCTGATCCGCTTGGATCAGGATCATTCCGAGGTCTCAGCTTGTCTTCATGACTGTCTAAAAGCAGTTGGTGTCTGGATGGACCAAAATTGGCTCAAGCTCAATGGCGATAAAACAGAGGTGATGTTGGTGGTTTGTCCTCCCAGCACATCACTATGGACCCCTGCTTTTTGACCTACTTCATTGGGCCCCCTGCCCTGTCCAGTGGACAAAGTAAAGAACTTAGGGGTCATTCTTTCCACCTCTCTCTCCATGTCCAATCAGGTTTCAGCGGTCTGCCAATCCGCCCACCACCAGATTAGGGTACTTAAGAGGGTCCTCCCTATGATCCCAGAAGCTATGCGCCCTGCTGTGGTGGCTCCACTAGTCCTCTCACGATTGGACTATTGCAACTCCCTGTACCTCTCTCAGCCGGTGGGCCTTCTCCAGCGTCTCCAACGCATGCAGAACCTGGCAGCTAGACTGGCCACAGGCTCTTCCTATGGAGCACATATCTCGCCAGTGCTTCGCCAACTTCACTGGCTTCCAGTGGCTCAGCGAGTTAAGTTCAAGTCACTGTGTATTGTCCACCGGGCAATCCAGGGCCTAGGAGCGGAGTTTCTTCAAACCAAATTTGTTCGATATATTCCGGAACGCAATCTTTGCTCCTCGACCACCAACCTCTTGGTGGTCCCTAGGTACAACCGGGAAAGACTCGGTGGCAGAGCTTTTTCCATTGCTGCGGCCAGGCTGTGGAACACCCTCCCACTGCTACTCAAGTCTACCTCTAACCATTTGGCTTTCAGGAAAGCCCTGAAAACAACTCTATTTTAGCTCTCTGGCTACCACTGTTCTTCCTGCTCGGTAGCTTCCTCACCAGCGCCATGATGCCCTTGGGCGACCGTGCGCTCTACAAGTCCAGGTAACATAACATAACATAACATGGGGGGCCCCCGTTGGTGCAGCGGCCGATGGCGCCGGGACCAAAGTCAAAGGCGCCCAGACCGAAGCCACTGACGCCTTGGCAAAGATGTCAAGCATCTTGAGGCGAAAACGTTCCCATTCCTCCCGGGTGGAGGACTGCGTAGGAAAAGGTACCTGCGCCGGTCTCTCCGGAGGATCCTTGGAGCAGTGGATCTTCTTGTTGGTGGGAGGAAACACTCTTGTCCTTTTCCTACTCTTTGCACGGAGAGACGGAATCCATCAGAAAGCAGACGACTTCTCCATCTATCCCGGGTGGATTTTCAGACTGCAGTCATTGGTTTTCACTGCCACAACTCACTCCTCCAGCCAAGAGCACTTTGCATAGTTCTGAGCTACTGTCATCACCTATTTAGGTCAATCAAGAGCCCATAACATGCTCAGGTTCTCAGTGAGTCTGTAGAGTTCAAATTAACTGGGAGTCTCCTTGTTTTAGTCGGTCGATGAGAATTCGGGGTACAGTTTCTCAACAAACTCTTCTGCCTCGCGAAGTTAACCAGGAAATTTTACTTATCTTTCTTGGTGGATCGGCCAACTCCACCAGAGTCCAGAGTATGGCTCCCACCTCGTCTTACAGCCTTCTCGCCCTTTCCACCCCTCTACACATTGGCCCCGGTCACTCATCCTCTCTGCATCACTCTGACCCTCTCCGCCTCTCTGACCCTCTCCGCCTCTCTGACCCTCTCTGCTTGTTTTAGCCACAGCCTCTCTCTGCTTCTCAGAACCTCTCAGCCTCTCCCCTTCTCAGCCTCTCTCCATTTCTGCACAAGCAAGTATCATTTAGTTTCTTTGGTGAGCTTGTCATTCCCACCTGAATTCAGACTTTGGCTCCTGGCTGGCCTTTCACGCATACTCTTTCTTGCTTTCCTTTCCTTATAATATTTACACCTTTGTCCCTGATGGCCTTCAGGCCCAGGTTATCTAGCCTTTCCATTTCCCTAGCCCCCTGGCTACATCAGAGCTTGGGCCCCAAAGGATTCACTGTCTGCTGCCTCCAAGCACTCGACCATCTGGGAGTGGGCAATGCTGGTGTTCTCGTCTAGACTTCTGTCCACTGCTTGATAGATTGATTTAGTTTATGTAAAGCAACGTGTCGCCCATTGGGCTCAGAGCGCTTGAACATGACACAACAAACAAGGTATCACAACAACGAGGGAGTGGAAACCGCAAAGAGTCAGGGTGGGAGCATGTCGAGCTATTTATAATAACAAGTCAGGAGTTTTATTGAACAGGAGGGTCTTAATGCCCCTCTTGAAATCTGTGAGGGAGGTTTTTTGCTAGAGCTCGGGTGAGAGTGTATTCCATAAGGTCGGCGCCTGACAGTCAAACATGGTACCTCCAAAGGTTTTTAATTTAAATCTTGGTTGAAATATGTTTAAAGGATCGTGAGGTCATAAACAACCAGGAACGAGAGTGGTAAGACAACTGGATAAATACTGTGGTGCCACTCCCTTGAGTCATTTGAAGGTGATAGATGGAACTTTATGCCTGATCCGATGTTGGGCAGGGAGCCAGTGCAGATGTTGGGGCGAATATGGTGGAGAAGTTTCGTGACATATCCACATAATACACAAACCTGGGCTACATGCGATTTCATTGACAATTCTGCATCTAGAATAATGCTCCCGGTTTTTACCTTCTCAGATACGTTGATTTTATTCCCAGCTATGAGAAAGCTTTCATATTCTGATGGCAATTTCCTAGTTTTTTATTTTACCCGAGGCTATAATCAGAAACTCAGTTTTGTCTGCATTAAGCGCTAAAGGATTCATGTCCATCCATTCTTGAATTGCTTCATATGCTATACTGATAGCTGAAACTTCTTTGGTATAGCAGCCTGATCATTCGAAGACGATGCTACCTCCTCAGTCTCCAACCTCTTGCTGCCTCTGACGACCCTCCTGCAACTCATCTTTTCTCTTCTCCAGTTTCTACTGGTTTCACACCTCTCCTTCCTCGTCCCATTCCCTTCCTCTTCTTGGAGTTTCCTTTTCCTTACTGTTCCCGTGCACGCACCTCCTCATGGTCAACCTTTCCTCAAACTCCCTTGATGCCGGCCTCCTGTTGCCCCTTTATACCTATGTTCATTGAAGAATTGGGGAAATTAGGTACTGACTGGGGCCACCAGGGCTTTCCAGGTCTTGGGCACATGTGATTAGATGATGGCAAATGGGCCTTACTCGGGCCAAGGTGAATTAAATAATGTTTGCTTGAATTGTTGCCATCCTGCAGCTCTGTGGAAAGAGGCTTCAAATGGGGGGGGGAGAGACCCAATCATGGTCCTGACGGGGCACCTGGCCCATCCATGGTTTCCTCATGCTGCCTGCCTTCTTGAAACTGGTACACCCACCAGTGCCTTTCCAAGTGTCCCCTGTGGTATTGAAGACTGGGTAAGATCTAGAGTGTCTGTGGTTAGTTCCACAGGCAGTACTCGCTTAATTAGCTCTTATATATTATCCTTGTGGTCTGCAATCAAGGATAGCAATTACCTTCCGTGTTGTCGAAAGCTTAAGTCCTTCATGTAACGGGGGCTGAGAGGGTGTGGCAGGCCTGTGTTATGGGGCATGGAATGTGCAAGAAGCCCTGGGGAACATTTATATACCACTCCTGGGGGTTGGCATTGCAGAGCCTGCTCTGCCACCAGCAAGCAGGGCCCACTTCATCACAGTCCTGGTCTCTGATACACGGCTGCCATCCACATCTGATACAGCTAGTCAGTGCACTCATAGGACACGTATAAGAAACAATCGGTGTCAAAGGAACTCGCTCTGCTCACCGGAAAAGATAAAGGTTTGTGAGGTGAAAGTTACCTTGCAACCAGTAGACAGCGCTGAAGAAGAGAAAATTCAGGGTCCAGGAACAGCCTCTTGATGTCACTGAAAAGACAGACAACATGAGTTCCAAACCTTGCTAAAGTAAACGTAATATCCACCTTCCGTGAAAACAGTCACTTTAAAACATGTCCTCATCAAAAGCTCCTCCAAGGGAGAAGACAGTAGAATGATAGCCCCTCCCCCACTCTTCATTACTCGACCACATTCCCAAAACATTAAGGTGAGAAGATACTGAAAAGGCGACTCACAATGAAAGGTTCTGCCTACTCCCCAAAGCCCTAGAAGCCTTCTGAACCCAGCAGTCTGATGGTGACCAGGCAACGTAAAGGCTACTAAAATATCTAACAACCAATTATCAAACGGTCAGATACTGTCATGGATGCTTGAGTATCTGGACGCGTTCTCTCAGGACAATTACTACAGTACAGGATTAGATGGCGAGAAACCATTTCAACGGCTACAGGAATACCTGGAAACCAGTCATTAATACCAGGAGCAGAGGGCCAGACCCAGTAATGGCTAGCTGAATGGCAGAGTGCTAATTAGTACAATTATGCAATAGTAGGCACAGATGGTCAGGTACCACCATCGCTACCTGAGCACCTGGGTGTATCCCATACAATCAACAGATGAGCATGTGTCTTATTTATAGTCTACTTTGTAAGGCAGCAACTGAGAGCACAGTCACTTCACGCTGCACCAGGGGAGAGGAGGAGAGGATGGGGAAGGGCACAGGAGAAGGCGTCTCATCATTCTCAACCTTGGGGCATGGTCTATCACTTGAGCACTGAGGGGGACGGCAGAGATGTGCTAGAGCAAACACATGTATACAAGACAAAAGAAGAAGTGCATCACTGTGAATGGCAGAGCAACCAGACCCAGGATGGGTTAGGTGTGTAACACCAAATGTCATACCTGTATGACTTAAATAGGTTCATTATTTCTGATAGGTAGATCCAGCTATCAGAAAGGGCCAAGACAACCAGGGATCAGGATACAAAAGCAATTTTGAACAAGAAGTCCTTAAGTCTTAAGAACAGGTGATTTTGTCTTCCGCGCCGAGGGTGATCACTCCACGGCCACTCCGGCAGCGTCCAAGGTCCTCGTAAGCTTCTTAGCTGAGTGTACTAGAGCTTGCGGACCTTAAGAGCCCAGTAGGGTCTTACCTTTTGATATTTTGCATGCAGTACTCTAGGATGGAGCTCCAGCAGGCACAGTGCATAATGCAGAGTTTTGAAGTCAATACAAGTGCCAACTGGTAGCCACTGGAGAGATTTCAGCAGCCAGTGATGGGATTTCTGGGTCTCTGACCTAAGACCACCCCTAGCGGTCTATTTTTTAAACACGCTTAATGTGGTGAAAAGGGCATTTGGACAAGCCCAGGTGTAGGTTGCTACTGTAGTCTAGCCAGAAAGGTACCATGGCTCTGAAGGAGATAGTAGAAAGTCTACCCATAAAAGTGGGTCAAGAGAATGGAAAGGAGGAGGAACAAAAGAGCAGATGTAGATCATTCCTGCTTTGGAAGCATTGAGCGGGAAGCTGTTATCCGTCATCTGATCTTGGATGCGCAAGCGGCATGTCAAGATGTGGCGGGACCCCACCGCTCATGCTCCTGACCCAGAGACGATATGAATGTCTGATGTCAGCTAGGGGCTTTGGGTACTGTTCAGCCAGGAAAAACGAACCCTTGAGGGACACTCGTCATAGAGGCATTACAAAGTTAGCAGGCTGGGCTTGTCAAGAGAGGATGGGGACCCCTCAGACTGGGGTGGGAGGCATACAAGGGTGGAAGCCAGAGCAGTTCCTAAGTCAGAGGGGGAAGGGAGCCATTGGGAGGGCTCCAGTTACTGTCCCCCTCACACACAAAGTGCCTATATCTATTTGGTAGTACCCCTGTGGATCACCCCATTGCTCTATGGGAAGATTCTGGCCAGTCTCTTATTTCAGGAAACTACAGAGACCAGAATTCCCAGCAGATCACCCATAATACAACAGCCACCAGAGCCTTCGCAAGACATCGCCTGCCAAGTGACCCACACCGGCACCGCGGGGAGACAAAACCACAATGCCACACTGCTGCAACCATACGCAGCGGAACCCTATTTGCCGCCAGCAGTTCCAAGTGTATGCAATGATAGAATGGCGGCGACGCAGCTCCATTAAATTAACTTTAGCAGACAGCTCACATGGAGCTCACCCTCAAAGAAGCCCGCAGACATTTACCAACTTACCTGCAATCTTGCCATGGAGCGGCTCTCAGATACGCGCTGGAACATTATTCACTGCGGGCCGCCACTGACTATGCTCGGCGGACCCGCGAAGCTGAAAGAGCCAGAGATTAGCCCCTTTTGAGTGTTCTCCTCTATGTAATACCTCTCGAGCAGGGAAGAGCAGGCAAGATCGTCCCAGGGAACCAAGGAGAGAAGGAGGGGATGAGGATAAAGCGGAGCACAGGAAACAGGAAGGTCAGGTCATTGGAGGAAGAGGAGGTGGCATGGTAGACCGAGAACAGAAGGAGGAAGGATGTGGGCAGGAGCGTGTAGGGGATTTTCAGAAAGGTGAGGTTTTAGTTGGTGAGAGAAACCCATACCTTGTTGTGAATGTGCTTGTAAGGCATGTGAGAGTGTTAAGGAAAGAATAGAGGGTGAGAGGAGGGTGACTGAGTAGAAGGCCGAGTGCAGTGGTAGTGGTGTGGAAACGGGAGCATAATAGTGATGGGAAGAGGGGTGGGTAATAGTGTTGTGGGGAGGGTAGTTGTGTAATGGGGAGGGTAGCAGTCTTGTGGGCATCGTGGTAGTATTGTGGGGAGAGATGGTAGTAGTGTGGTAGGGAGTGTAGTAGTCTTGTGGCGAGGGGCGTGTACCATTAGTGGTGAGAGTTTTAGGAGCGAGTAAGATAAGGAGGGAGGTACGTGGAGAGAGGAGATTGGGGGTAGGAAGGGAAAGTGACCAAGAAGCACAGGGAGGGGAACCCCAGGGCATGAAATAAAGAAGATAGTGGTGTTCAAGTGTCTGTGAAGCACAATCCTGCCCAGTCCCTAGAGTAAAGTAGAGAACATAGAAAGCCTCAGTGGGATTTAAAGAGACAAGGGATTTGCGTGCTTGTAGAGCAAGGTATTGTGAACCGCACGATACATCCACTCAACAACTCTACGTGCATGGTGGCAAAGTGATCCAATGGTGGCAAAGTGATCCAATATGCCCAACCGCTGGATTCATCCAACAGCCCGATACATCCACTACAACAACTCTACGTGCATGGTGGCAAAGTGATCCAATATGCCCAACCGCTGGATTCATCCAACAGCCCGATACATCCACTACAACAACTCTACGTGCATGGTGGCAAACTGATCCAATATGCCCAACCACTGGATTCATCCAACAGCCCGATACATCCACTACAACAACTCTACGTGCATGGTGGCAAAGTGATCCAATATGCCCAACCACTGGATTCATCCAACAGCCCGATACATCCACTGCAATAACTCTACGTGCATGGTGGCAAACTGATCCAATATGCTCAACCGCTGCATTCATCCAACAGTTCTTCCAAGTTCTCCCTACAAGAGAAATTTCCCCCATTTCCAGACGACCTGTGCAGATCATGTCCATGACCTTGGAATACACACGGCACTGGTGGACACCCCCGGTCTGAATGTCGTCATCATTCACTCCCACTGTGCCAAAACATGTGCATGTTGAAGATCGTAGGAGACACAAAGGCATGTCTAGACCAACTCTTCATGATATTTAGCGCCCTTTGTCTTGCCCACACTCAAGTGCACCTGGTAGAAGACTTCAATAAAAAAGGGAAAGACCCCTTCACTCAAGTGCGGATGCAGCTGTGAGCATTTCCTGATGGGCTCAGTCACAATGCAAGACACTCAAAGTTGTTCACTCCAAAGATCTTCAGTCTAATAATATTTCCATATCTTCTGCCACCTGGATTAACTATTTCACTGCCTCTTCCATTTCCACATCATGTAACTTGCAAGAAGCCCTTCTCTGGACTTGCAGCTTGTGTCCAGCCTCAACAACAAAACCTCGAAACGTTTGTCCTAATCCTGGATCAACAATTCATTGTGCACATAATAGACACAAACCTACAATAAAAGTTCATCAACACAATAACAGTCTGTTAAAGCCCTAACAAGGGATACATGCAAGAGTGACTTTTTCCCCTGTGAGTTGCTATAAATCTCGAGTTCCGGAGTCTAGGATCCTCCATGGACACAGGTAAACCATCCTTAACACAGAAGCTTACAGGTACCACGCTGCCATCTCCCAGAATAAGAAACTCCTCTGAACAGTTTCACTTCTTACGCTGATCCAACTAAACCATCTGCAGTCGCTAAAAGAAGAAATACACAAAATCCACTATCGCTGTGGCAAATCCATGCACCAAATTATTTTCCATCAAAGAGGAAATATATTGTACCCATAAACCCATGCTTGCCGTAGCCTTGCATCTCACTTGCACCTCATCCTACCAGGTCTTTCCCCCGATACGGTCCCTATGTGGCACTGCCCCTTCCGGTGCCGGCTACAGTGAAGGTTTATTTATGTTTCACACAGTTAAACCTGTGCTCCATTGTATCCCAAGAGCTGAGAGTGCCCAAGTGGCAAGTGTTCTTGTTGAATGAGTTGGGAACTATTTTAAACACCCTTTGGGCAGGGGCTGTGGAAGGCCCTGGTTACACTAGTAAGTGGCTGGAGGAAGGGGGGCCAGGATTCGAATCATTATTGGGCTCATCGTTCTTCGTCCCACTGGACATCCTGATGCATAGGTGCCTCTTCTGGAGACTCCCATTTACCTAAGCAACACAACCTCTGCCTAGTTCCACAGGGGGATGCTCAGGTCCCAGTCTCGGGGACTAGTGGCATAATGTGAACGAAGGATAGCACAGGGGCAACTCGCTGCTCTTAGAGGAAAGACAACGGACAGCAACAGACGTTCAAATCCCGGATCCACGCTTAGAAACCGAACACTGGTACAGTATTAGGCGTGTTATAAAAAAAACATTAAAATAAATTAATAAATAACTAAATAATGACAAAATAGGCTCAGGTTTTAGAGGTTAGTGTCCACATTTGTGGAACAGCCTAACTCTGGAGTTAGACTTGGATTCAAACACTTCCTACCTAGGGAAAAGGGTAACAACTCTCGGATTCTATTGAGGTTGCAACGAGAGTCTGCGATTCTCAGATGGTCAGAGCCTTGAGGAGCTTAGCGCTGCAGGAGAGCTTCTAATACACACCTTTGTTTGACAGAAAGGTCTCAGAACCTGACGAGGGATTGTGTTTTGCTGTGTCATTAGTTGCATGATTTCTGGGTGACTTAATTGTGTACATTTGCTCTGGTTTTTGTTGAGGATTGAAGTTCAGTAGAGAGTGCACAGTCCGAGGGGTCAGCTCGTTTAGTCTGGGGATGGAGCAGGAAGGCCGCTGTTGAGGCAGGATTCAGCTCGTTTAGTCTGGGGATGGAGCAGGAAGGCCGCTGTTGAGGCAGGATTCAGCTCGTTTAGTCTGGGGATGGAGCAGGAAGGCCGCTGTTGAGGCAGGATTCAGCTCGTTTAGTCTGGGGATGGAGCAGGAAGGCCGCTGTTGAGGCAGGATTCAGCTCGTTTAGTCTGGGGATGGAGCAGGAAGGCCGCTGTTGAGGCAGGATTCAGCTCGTTTAGTCTGGGGATGGAGCAGGAAGGCCGCTGTTGAGGCAGGATTCAGCTCGTTTAGTCTGGGGATGAGGCAGGAAGGCCTCTGTTGAGGCAGGATTCAGCTCGTTTAGTCTGGGGATGGAGCAGGAAGGCCGCTGTTTTGGCAGGATTCAGTTCGTTTAGTCTGGGGATGGAGCAGGGAGGCCGCTGTTGAGGCAGGATTCAGCTCGTTTAGTCTGGGGATGGAGCAGGAAGGCCGCTGTTGAGGCAGGATTCAGCTCGTTTAGTCTGGGGATGGGGCAGGAAGGCCGCTGTTGAGGCAGGATTCAGCTCGTTTAGTCTGGGGATGGGGCAGGAAGGCCGCTGTTGAGGCAGGATTCAGCTCGTTTAGTCTGGGGATGGAGCAGGAAGGCCGCTGTTTAAGTAGGGAGTGAGATACTTGACATATTATTTTTCCAGGTAGTGTTTTCCAACTCTTTAAGAAAAGACTATTATAATAGAGGATAAAGACAAGACTGGTGTCCAACACGGCTGGCAACAGTCTTAGAAGATAAGACCCGTCCCTCAGGTGTACTTCAGAAGACCTCACCTTAGAGAAGTCTTTATCCTCGGCATCTCCAGGCCATCAAGCGGAGATGAAAAGGTGAACAGGGTTCGGTGGGGAAGGCAAAAAGGGCAACTCAGAAGAACAGTGGGGAGAATCCTAGATTTCTCCTTGCGTCTTTCAGCCCCAGAAGTGGTATTTTGGGGAGGTAGGGTTTGTTATTGTGTTAAAATCTCCTTTTCCCTCTGCGCAGCGTCTACCTCGTCTGCCGAGGCACAGGGCTTCTGGGGGTTCTGTGGGACCAGCAGCTCCCATGGAACCTGAAAGACCTCCAATCCAGACACCTTCCACCAGAGCAGACAAGGGGGAGGAGGCCACGACAACCGGACGCACCCCATGTCAGATACTGAACAAGTGAAGATTATAGGAAAGTAACCCCACAAAAAACAAATACTGCCAGCAAATGAGAGACGGGCAGCAAGGAGGATCGAGAACCTGTACTGCTAGAACAAGTATTAACAGGTGACGTGCTCTGACCAGGAGGCAAGAGAGACCTCATCAGAGCCAAGGAGAAGGCAGCCAATGAATAGGCAACACGATGGAAACCCCGTGGACATGCCAGCAAGGCCACAGAAGAGAGCCAGAACTATCCAAAGAGAAAACTTGCTGACCGAGAGAGCCCCAGAGCCCCGAAACACCCATGGGAGAAGCCAATCCCCAACAGTTTCACCTGGGGGGCAGGGGGGACACCGCCTCTTGGAGCATGGAGTCGAAGCTCCCAGAGTGAAGTGAAGTAAAGGAAGCACCGGATACAGCTCCATGATGGGATGCAGAGGGTAAGAACCCCACGTAAACTTAAAGGGGCAAAACATGAACCAGTGCATGCTGGGACACTGGCTGTCACTTTACCAGAAGAGATGGCATGAAGTACAGTGGCAGACTGGGACAATGAGTCGAAGGTCTCAGAAAGAACTGAAAAATGACAGACAGACAACGCTGCCTGATGGGATAACCCTGAGGGAAAGGAAAGGAGCATTGGCGCTGAAACGGATGCCCACAGCTGAATGAAAGCACAAACTGAATCCCGATCACAAACACAAGCTGAGAAAGACTAGAACTGAATTCTTGCTGCTGCATGCTGGGAGATTGAGTCTAAACTCCCAACACAAGCTGAGAACACCAGTACCGAATTCCTGCGGCATGTTGGCAGAGCCAGCTGAACATATGTCAGGGCATCGAAGGCCCATTTCAATAGGATATTGCCTACAGTTCGGGGACATCATTCTGAGGCACTCGTGTGGTGTTTATATGACAATTGCTAGAAAGCAAAACAATGCAGCGAGGATGTGAATCACTGCAGATTATCACGGAGCAGGCTGGCAGCCAGCAGGGAGATGACACCCTCTGTCAGGAAGGTGCCAATGCAGACGAAACTGGAGTCAAAGGCAACCAGGTGATAACAAGGCTGCTGGTTGACAGCAAAAGCAGCCCGTAACATGCATGCTCAAAGCACACATTTAGTGCCTCGGTACAAGTTGGGCGGTGCAGCTAAAAATCGGCAGCCACTCTTTACTGCACCGCCCAACTATGGTTTTAGCAGTGGGGTGGAGAAAAACCTTCCAGCAGCTTACGCCACAATGCGGTCATTTGGGCCATGGACTAGTATGGACTCCATAAATAGGGGCCCAATACCGCCATGCCTGCAATTGTAATCCGGCAGTAATTCCGCCAGACCAAGTGGTGGTAAAAGTAATACAGTTTGGCAGTATTCTGGCAGAAAATCCACAGGAAAACTGCCAAACTCGTAATGAGGCCTTTAATGTCTTGATTTAAGATGGCAGCAGTCAGCAAAGACAGCCGGTACTGTGCATGTGGAAAGGCACACACATTTAATGAAATTAAGTAAATAAATATTCCTGAGGCTTAGGCCCATTTCAACTGAAAAACTTAAAAGGCCCCAAAGCTGTCCTTGCATGTTGGGAGAATGAGCCCAAACTCCCAAAACCAACCGAGAAGGGAAATGAGTGGACAAACTACTACTTGCTGGGAAGAAGTCCGATTTCAGAGAATATACCCAAAAAGCCATAACTAACAACCAAATAAGTAACTAGATTTTGTTCAGACTTCATCACTATCATACGAAATTCTTCAAACCAAGAACGTCTCACACAATTGTGCAACTGTCAGCTGAAGTGTGCTGTAATTGTGCACATTGGGAACATGTTTGTCTTCGATATACTGCAGGTGTGCTGGACTTGAGCATGCTGTCATACTGTGAACATGAGAAAATGCTAGAATTGTCAAACTGGCAATATACTACATCTTAGCTCAATGACAGCACCGTTCTACTCTGACCCGCCCCTGCTTCTCCTCCACCCTCCTCTACCCTCCTCTTTCTACCTCACCCATGGCGCTTTCTGTTTCTCTTATCTTTCCTGTTTCTCCAACAACTATCCTTCCATTCTCACTAAGTCTGGCAGGAAGAAGTTCAAAAAGGATATCTTGGCCTCCAACCCTGGTCTTCCCATCGCTGACACCTATTCCAGCGCTTCCTCCAGACAGACTCACGGACATCCTCTTTGTTGTTCCCTCACCAGATCTATGGACTCTTCATATGGTCTCTGTGCTTTCTCCTTTCTCTTCTTCTCCCATTAATGGTGGCACCCGCTGGGAAGCCCTCATGGCCCCCTCTAAGGTCATCATTAATGTCTACCTAAATGGCCCCATCATGGCCCAGGGCCCTCCAGCCAATATCCTCCTCTTTGATAGGAGCTTCGCTCACCTCATCAATTTCCTTTCATCTCCTGCTGTTCCTTCTCTCCCCCTCCTGCTTCCCTGTCTCCCCCTCCACCCATCTGGATACCTTGCCCTCTCTTCCCCCCTCGGGCTCCTTCTTCACCTCCGCAGGGTGTACCTCTGATTTGTACCCCTCCCCAAAGTCCTTTAAGGCTGGCAAACTTCTCCATCTTGCCATTCTCAACTCTCGCTCTGCTGTCAAACTCTCCTCTGACATCTGCCGGCTCCTCGAAGAATTCGGCCTCTATGTACTCGGTCTAACTGAGACTTGGTTCACGGCCAGCTCTGTCACAAGCTTTGACACTCTCTGCCCTGATGGCTACAAGATCCTCTCCGCAGCCAGATCCACCAGGTCCAGAGGGGGTGTAGCCCTAATCTTCCCCGAGTGATTTACTGCCTCTATCATTCCCATGTAGACTTACTCCTCTTTCGAATGCCTTTCTGCAAGCTTTCTCTCTCTCCTGGCCACTCCCTTACCGCGGCTACTATCTATCGGCCTCCTGGCCAGATCACCTCATTCCTCCCTGAGTGGACGGACCTCTCCTCCTCGCCCCTGGCCTCAACCACTGAACTCCTCCTCCTTGGTGATCTCAACATCCATTTATATTCTGTGGGTTGAGGCTTCTAGGAATGGAACCTGCCTGTGCTGTGCAACAGTTATATTTAGATTGTGAGTTAAGCAAGATCACAGGAGCCGATTTGGGGTTAAGCCTGAGCCCCTGTTTGGTACGTAGAAAGGGTTTTTTTGCTCCCGGTTATCTTGGTTGTAAAGATTAGAAATAATATCCATAACACTTTGGTTAGTACAAAGTGATTCGTTTATTTGCGGTCAGCCGACACGTGTTTCGACCCGTACGGTCTTTCTCAAGGCTGAACAGTGTTCAATGGTGACAAGTGTTTATGTGATTTGTGACAATTGTGTGACAGATTATATTATGTTCCATTGTGGTGTCGGGGTGATGTGCAGTAAGTGACAAAAAATAGCAAAAAGTAGCATCACGTCAAAAAACATTGACGTGTTAATTTATAAAAAGCATTGTTGCATGCAAACAAGGAGAAGGGGAGGAAAAGAAAAGGGAGAAGGTTAGCAAGTGGGCAGAAGGGGAGGAAATGGGAGGTTTTCCTTTAATGAGGTGGAATCCTCTTACCTAGTCTGTTTGTTGATTGCCCTCAGTGGGGTGTTGTTCAATATGGAACCGTCCTTACGGCAGACCTGGCTCCTATTGGGCCCTGTGATAAGGAGGTACAATAACGGTGGATGAAAAAGCATTGTGGTACGATTTACCTGATTGATTTCTAGTTGGTTCCCAGCTAGTGAGTGTACTTGGCGGCGTTGAAATCACATCACGTGCAAATTCCGGCTCGTGCGTGTTTCTTGGCCGTGTGGGTCGTCCCTAGCGATTTCTTTGGTCCATTATGGGGCCCCCTGTGTGGGTGCTGTGAGCTGGTCTGGATTGACATCAAGAGCTCTTTGGTAGACGCTCTTGTGCGTGGCCAGCCACTCGAAGGGTTGGTGTTGTTCCGGGTCGCTCGAGTGGGGAGCTGGTCTATGGGAATGTCCCTGCTGGTTAGAAAGTCTGCTAACCATGAGGGCGGGCGGGGAGGCTTACCTTTGTATTCTGTCTGCGTTCCAGGGCAGCGGTCTGCTCCTTTACTCCACCGCTCTGGTGGCCGCCACTATAAGGCGCTTGTGAGCTAGCTGAATCACGTTATGTGACGATTGCGCATGCTCAGTGGCATAGCGTTCTGCGAATGTCACTGAGCATGCGCGTGTCCTGTCGTGTCTGCGCATGCTCAGTGGATCATTGCTGGCACTGTAGTGTTCGGAGTGGTGAGATCTGAGAAGAGGTTGTATGGGGCCATTGGCCCATGGCAATTGGTTGGTTGTCAGGGAGGGGGGAATTAGCGTTGGGAGGCGCATAAACGAGAAAGTGTTCCTTATGAGGAGAGCCGTGAGGATACTTGAGCTTGGTGGGAAATTCATGTTCCAGTTTGTGTGTGCAGGGGAGTTTGTTGGACCCCGGGCCACATAAGGATTCTATGTAATGTGGGGATAGATACAATTGGTATGTGTGTCAAGGACATGGGTTGGGCATAGAGTTGCCCTCAGATTAGAAAAATAGGGAGAGGAGAGGAAATGTTTACAGGAAGACATTTAGATCGTGGTCTTTGTTCAGGCCATTTTTAACACATCTAAAGTGACAAATTAGCCGTGCTTCTTCTTGTCTTAATTTCTGAATTCTGTCTCCTCCTCTTGGTCCCAGCCGTACCATCTTGAGTCCGATGAACCTGATGTCACTCTTATTGTCCATTTGGTGATACTTTTGCCAGTGGTTTGCCAGTGGCAGTTTCGGATCTTGTGAATGTATGCTGTTGATGTGCTCTCTAATCCTAAAACGTGTCTCACAAATAGTGCTGCCTATATATGTCTTGTTGCAAACACAGATTATTGCATATATCACATATTTGCTTTTGCAGTTGATGTGCTCTTTGATATTGAAGATTGGGCAGCCTGAGAATTTTGCACATTTGGTCTGGGTTGCATACTTGCACATGGCGCAAGTCCCGCATTTCGTGAAACCCATTGGTGTGCGTTTACTGAGCCAATCTTGTGCTGTAATGTTTTTGTCTGACAGGAAAGAGGGGCTTAATAAAGTTCTTAGAGTTGGTGCTCTTCTGTAGGACATACTGGGATATGTTTCCAGTTGTGACCTAATATGTTCATCCATGCGGAGTAATCCCCAGTGCTTTGTCAAGATTTTTTGGAATGCGTAGCTGTCCTTGTTGTATCTGGTTACGAATCTGATCATAGGATTGTTATTTTGTCTTCTGGGTTTGGGCTGGAGTAGAGTTGGTCTTTCTAATTGACCCACTGGATTCAGACCTAGCAGACGCATGGGAAGAGAATCTCATATTAGGATCAACTAGGATGATAGAACTACTAATAGAACACGCAAAAAGAAAACACGATAGAGTGGTGATTCTACTTGAAGAATTAAAGAAAGAAATAGAAGATTATGATGCTCCAAAAACGACTAAAGAGAAGAACTATAAAACAATGTATAGAATTCTGAAAATTCACCAAGATGAAGTCAAAATGAGAAAACTCCACAAATTTTTCAGGGATGATAAAGACTACAGAGAAGACAGGGTCTTCACCTATCAACCCAAATATGACCAAAACCAACAAAGACCCAAATCCAGAGAAAGCACCCCAAACAGCTCAGGGGCCAGCTCAGAAATTGATAGTGAACCAGATGAAACATCAGACCTACCAGAGAAAACAACAGATAAACCACAAGTAAAACGCAGTTTTTTAGATCAAATCAAACTACACAAGAAAGCAAGTCGTCTGAAACTTCAACCCAAAAGCAACAACAAAAAAACAGTATCCTTTGCAAAACCATTAACAGATACAGGAACACAACAAGAAAAAGCAGTGGAGGAAGAAGAGTCAGAAGACGCAAGACAGTTGGAGGAAGAAATGGAACAAAGACGGACAAGGTCCCAGTCACAGAAAATTGGGGGCCAGAAACAGAACAAAATCTAATTATGAATCTGTCAAACAGAGAATTCACAAATCCTGAAACGAAAGTACTCAACAAGGGTCTTTCCTTTCCTTTCCTTCTCACCATCCAGCAAAAACAACTTTGTGGACATACAAATAGACCTATTTAAATTTACAAGACTTCTCAAACTCAAGAAATTCTTTGCCACCAAAACATCGGTATACAAACCAAAGGAGAAAACATCAAAACCTAGCATACTCACGATAGGGGATGTTGAAGACATCCATCTCCCCAGTACGCTCGTAGAAAATGACAAAAGCAAGCAAGAATGCTTAGAAGAACTGGGTATCCAGAATATGGCAATGACAATTCCGGAACTCAAAAGCAAATCAAGATTTACGCCTCAACTGTTTACGGAAAACTATATAGACACTTTCCACCAAGCGGTAATCAATGACCTCCATAAACTTGAAGACCAACGCACCAAAGGAAAAGAGGCCAAGGACAATCTGACTAAGGAAGAACAGAACGTACTTAGAAACTTACGAGAAGAAACTAATATCATAATCAAGGAGGCCGACAAGGGTGGCAACATAGTAATAATGAATAAAGCTGACTACCTTAAAATGGCATTTAACCACCTCGAAACGCCAGGCAACTACGTCAAATTGGAGAACAACCGGCAGGCGAAGATTCTAAAAGAACACCAGGAACTGCTGACCAATTACAAAACAGCAGGACTGATAACTGACGATGAATACAGCTACCTTAAAACAGACCACCCGATAATGCCAACTATCTATTTTCTACCCAAAGTCCACAAAGCCTTCGACACCATTCCCGAAGGAAGACCAATCCTCAGCGGTATTGGAGGAATCACGGAAACAATGGCTAGATACATCAACAATGTCATACAACCACTCGTCACAAAAATACCAAGCTACTTAAGAGATACAATGCACACTTTGGAGATACTAGCCAGCATCAAATGGGAACCTCACTTTCTAATGGCCACGCTCGACGTCAAGGCCCTATATACATCAATAAACCATGAACTTGCGATAACTAGTGTGGGGTTTCTTCTCAGAAAAGAATCAGCCTCACACCTAGAACAGGTGGAAATGACTAAAGCCTTCCTTAAATTCTCGCTCACAAACAATGTATTCATATTCGATGGCGAATACTTTAAACAAACTAAGGGGATAGCAATGGGAGCCAGCTATGCTCCAGCTCTAGCTAACTGCTTCATGCACTCCTACGAAATCAAGCATGCAATGAAGGAAGACAGATACACCAGGCTCATTGTCAACTGGGCCAGATTCATAGATGACATCATCCTAATTTGGAAAGGAACAGAAGTAGAGCTCACTGAATATATGGATTATCTCAACACCAATGACTTTGGCATCGAACTAATCAGCCACACCAGCAAGACTCGAATTGACTTTCTGGACTTAACAATTGAGATAGAAGAAAACGAAATCACTACCAGAACCTACCGGAAGCCAACGGAAGTAAACTCCACCCTGCATGCCGAAAGTTGCCATAGAAAGAGCGTTATACGCAACATACCCAAAGGGGAATACATTAGGGCAAGAAGAAACTGTAGCACAGAGAGATCCTTCACAGATGAGTGCAACCTACTAGATCGAAGATTCAAAAGTCGGGGATATCCCCAAGAAAACTTGACACAAGCAAGAAAACAGGCCTGTCAATTAGAAAGACCAACTCTACTCCAGCCCAAACCCAGAAGACAAAATAACAATCCTATGATCAGATTCGTAACCAGATACAACAAGGACAGCTACGCATTCCAAAAAATCTTGACAAAGCACTGGGGATTACTCCGCATGGATGAACATATTAGGTCACAACTGGAAACATATCCCAGTATGTCCTACAGAAGAGCACCAACTCTAAGAACTTTATTAAGCCCCTCTTTCCTGTCAGACAAAAACATTACAGCACAAGATTGGCTCAGTAAACGCACACCAATGGGTTTCACGAAATGCGGGACTTGCGCCATGTGCAAGTATGCAACCCAGACCAAATGTGCAAAATTCTCAGGCTGCCCAATCTTCAATATCAAAGAGCACATCAACTGCAAAAGCAAATATGTGATATATGCAATAATCTGTGTTTGCAACAAGACATATATAGGCAGCACTATTCGTGAGACACGTTTTAGGATTAGAGAGCACATCAACAGCATACATTCACAAGATCCGAAACTGCCACTGGCAAACCACTGGCAAAAGTATCACCAAATGGACAATAAGAGTGACATCAGGTTCATCGGACTCAAGATGGTACGGCTGGGACCAAGAGGAGGAGACAGAATTCAGAAATTAAGACAAGAAGAAGCACGGCTAATTTGTCACTTTAGATGTGTTAAAAATGGCCTGAACAAAGACCACGATCTAAATGTCTTCCTGTAAACATTTCCTCTCCTCTCCCTATTTTTCTAATCTGAGGGCAACTCTATGCCCAACCCATGTCCTTGACACACATACCAATTGTATCTATCCCCACATTACATAGAATCCTTATGTGGCCCGGGGTCCAACAAACTCCCCTGCACACACAAACTGGAACATGAATTTCCCACCAAGCTCAAGTATCCTCACGGCTCTCCTCATAAGGAACACTTTCTCGTTTATGCGCCTCCCAACGCTAATTCCCCCCTCCCTGACAACCAACCAATTGCCATGGGCCAATGGCCCCATACAACCTCTTCTCAGATCTCACCACTCCGAACACTACAGTGCCAGCAATGATCCACTGAGCATGCGCAGACACGACAGGACACGCGCATGCTCAGTGACATTCGCAGAACGCTATGCCACTGAGCATGCGCAATCGTCACATAACGTGATTCAGCTAGCTCACAAGCGCCTTATAGTGGCGGCCACCAGAGCGGTGGAGTAAAGGAGCAGACCGCTGCCCTGGAACGCAGACAGAATACAAAGGTAAGCCTCCCCGCCCGCCCTCATGGTTAGCAGACTTTCTAACCAGCAGGGACATTCCCATAGACCAGCTCCCCACTCGAGCGACCCGGAACAACACCAACCCTTCGAGTGGCTGGCCACGCACAAGAGCGTCTACCAAAGAGCTCTTGATGTCAATCCAGACCAGCTCACAGCACCCACACAGGGGGCCCCATAATGGACCAAAGAAATCGCTAGGGACGACCCACACGGCCAAGAAACACGCACGAGCCGGAATTTGCACGTGATGTGATTTCAACGCCGCCAAGTACACTCACTAGCTGGGAACCAACTAGAAATCAATCAGGTAAATCGTACCACAATGCTTTTTCATCCACCGTTATTGTACCTCCTTATCACAGGGCCCAATAGGAGCCAGGTCTGCCGTAAGGACGGTTCCATATTGAACAACACCCCACTGAGGGCAATCAACAAACAGACTAGGTAAGAGGATTCCACCTCATTAAAGGAAAACCTCCCATTTCCTCCCCTTCTGCCCACTTGCTAACCTTCTCCCTTTTCTTTTCCTCCCCTTCTCCTTGTTTGCATGCAACAATGCTTTTTATAAATTAACACGTCAATGTTTTTTGACGTGATGCTACTTTTTGCTATTTTTTGTCACTTACTGCACATCACCCCGACACCACAATGGAACATAATATAATCTGTCACACAATTGTCACAAATCACATAAACACTTGTCACCATTGAACACTGTTCAGCCTTGAGAAAGACCGTACGGGTCGAAACACGTGTCGGCTGACCGCAAATAAACGAATCACTTTGTACTAACCAAAGTGTTATGGATATTATTTCTAATCTTTACAACCAAGATAACCGGGAGCAAAAAAACCCTTTCTCCATTTATATTCTCCCTGTTCCTCCTCTGTACTCTTTCGTGACCTCTGCGATTCCCTGGTATGATTGGTTATTTATAACACGCTTAATACCCAGAGGTTTCTAAGCGTGTACCCGGGGATCGAACCTTTGTTGCTCTGCGTCATCTTGTTTCCAAGGCGAGCATGTTGCCGCTCAGCTATCCTCCCGAGCTATCCTCTCCTTTTCCATCCTCCCCTCTGGCCCGACTCACTCTGCAGGGCACACGTTTGATGTTTTGATCTCCTCTGACCTCCCCCTCTCCATCCCTCTGACCAATCCTCTCTCCTGGAGCGATCACTCCCGCCTCTCCTCCCATCTCTCCCTCTCTACCCCCCAGGCCAAGCCAACCCCATCAATGCCACCTACCTTCGCAGACATCCGGCTATGAAGCGTGTGTCAGTTGAGGCTATTGCCGCCACCTTCTCCCCCCCCCCCGCCTCCGCCTCTGGCTGACTCACATCCTGACACAGCCCTGTTTCTGCTCTATTCCTCTATTTCTGATACTCTTGATGCTCTTGCCCCTGTCACGAGGATCCGCTTGAAGCCCAAAGCCAAGTGCAATTCTTGATATGACTCCGACCTAGCTACACTTAAACGTGTGTAGCGCGGCTGAGAGGAACTGGAGGGCTTCTTGCTCATCCTCTGACAAACTGGCCTGCTGCCTGCTCCAAAGGCAATACCGACTCTCTGTCCGTACCAAGAAGAGTCCACATTCAAGCCTGGCAACTAACAACTCGGCCAAACTCTTCAAAATCTGCAAGAAGTTGGCCAACCCTGCTGCAGTCTCTACCTCTCCTGTTGCCTCCCAGTCCCTTTGCACAGCCCTTGCCTCTCACTTCATCTCAAAAACCCAGGACATCCTGTCCACCCTCTCGTCCCACCCCCCTCTTCTCCCTTCTCCTTCTGTGAACTTTGGCCCTCCTGCAGTCGCCCGACCCGCTTTCTCTTCCTTTCCTCTTTTCTCCCGTGACGAGGTTTCTAGACAAATTCGATCTATGAAAGTCTCATCAAAACAGGTTCTTCCATGTTCCTCCAAAACCATCAAGGACCACATTGACACCCTTGCACCTGCCCTGGCCGATTTCTGCGACCTCTCCTTCGCCTCGGGAGCCTTCCCCTCTGAAGCACTCTTGTGCACCCTCTTCTCAAGAAACCCACAGCTGACACTTCTTTCCCGGCAAACTACCGCCTGAACTCCATCACACCTTTCCTGGGCAAACTCTTGGAAAAGCTGGCCATCTCCCAGCTTAATCTTCACAATGAATCTGTTGGTTGTCTCCACGACTATCAGTCTGGCCTAAGAGCTGCCAGAAGCACAAACTGCTCTCCTGAACATCCGTGAAGACCTGCTCTGCAATCTTGACTCTAATATCCCTTCTGTCCTCATCCTACTCGATCTCTCTTCTGCCTTCGACGCGGTCAACCATACCATCCTGCTCAATGTCTCCGTGACAACCTGGGTATCACTGATCAGGCTCTGGTCTGGCTGACTTCATTCCTTCCTTTACTCTATCTCCCTCCCTACCTGCAGTGTGTCCCCAGGGGTCTAACTTCTCACCCTGGCTTTTCAACCAATACCTGGCAACTCTCGCCCATCGCATTGCCTCTCTCTGCTCCAATTTTCAGTGCTATGCGGATGACACTAAGCTCATTTTCAGGTTTCCCTCGGCCACCTCTTCTTCTCTCATCTCCGATTACCTGTCTGCTATTCTGGAGTTGTGTGCCTCCAACTATCTCTGCCTTAATGCCAGCAAGACAGAGTTTCTCCTCATCGGCACACCTTCACCCTCCTTTCCTGTCACTCTCTGGCCGGCCTCCCTTGGGCCTCTTCCTACCCCTACCTGCGAGGCTAAGAACCTTGAGGTCATCTTTTCTTTTCTGCCCACATCTCTGATGTCTCTAAAAAGTCAAACTTCTAACTGTACCACCTCAGAGGTATTCTGCCTTTCCTCTCCTTCCTCCAGAAGCTCACTGTCTCTCGAGCCCTGGTTCTCTCTAGATTGGATTACTGCAACAGCCTCTTTCTAAATCTACCTGCTTCTTCCTCCGCACTTTGCAACTCATCCAGAATAGAACTGCAAGACGTGTTCTTGGCCTCAAGCCCTGGGATCGTATCTCTCCAGCCCTGAAATCTCTTCATTGGCTCCAAGTGGCTGCAAGGATTAAATTCAAGACCCTTTGCATTGTCCACAAGGCTTTCTGGAGCCTGGGTCCAAAATACCGTCAACTCTCCCTCCGTAAATACCTTCCTTATTGAGCTCTTAGCTCCTCCAACTCCCTCTGGGTCAGTCGTTTCTCAAAGAAACGAGCTGGGGGTAGATCTCTGTCCTGCCTCTCTGAAACTTGAGGAGAACCATCTCTGTTTCTGGAAGCACCACTAGACCTTCCTCTTTTCTTCTGCCTTCTCTCCTCCTCTCCTCCTCTCCCCTGCTAATCTGTTCTGCTTTGGCATTGTGCACCCGGTTACCCTCTGATTTCGGGTCCAGGTCCCTGCCCACCCAGCCACATACCCGCACTGCCTCCTGGCGACCCTTGCACTTGGGTCTGCATCTGTAACCCCTTTTTCTGCACTTATCAGACAGCCCCTGTCTGTGCCTCAAACCTAGCACTTGCCAATTGCTGGCTGCACTACCACTTGTTTTTATTCGATGTTCAGCACTTTCCACTTCTCCCCTCGCCCCCTTCCCTCTCCCCTGCACTTGTGCGTTTGCAATGTCACTGGGCTAGTAAGATCGTTGTTTTAGTTCTGCCTTGTTCTACCTCCCTTGCCTTGTCACACTCTGAAACACTTGTGTATGAGCGCGGTACAAATAAAATATCAATATCAATTAGCTAAAACACCTGGGCATTAAAACCAGAAACTGGGAGTGTACTCGGATGGTTAAACTGGGTATGTACTAGAGTACTGGGGGAATGTGAATGCTGCCCCGTGAGGTTGTAGCTCAGAGTAATGGCATGATTAAAGAATATACAGGAGTATTGGGGCTGGCACAAGGACTAGATGTGTGCTGTTCCTAGTGCCAGTGCATAGACGGGCACTGAGTGTTGGTTTTCAGCCACACAAATCCTTATTGTGTACAGATAACCATGCAAATGCGGTCATTTCTCTGGCACTGCTCCAGCACGAACACCTGTGAAACTGGGCCATTGCACTGGGAGGGCGACGCTTAAGGCGCATGTGCCAGAGAGAAGCCGCCTGAGGGAAGTGCAGTCAGCAGCTGCCCCCAGGCGTGCGGGCTGGGGCCATATGACATTCAGTATAAAGGTGTTGATGGAAAGACTAACAAGATGGAGGAGGCACCCCGATAACCGGGGCAGGTTCCTCCTCCTCCTCCTCCTCCTCCCTCCCCGCTGGGTAAGGGGGAGGGATGATCATAAGCACGCCAAAGCGCTGGCGAAGCCCGCGAAAGGGCAACAAAGAAAAAAGGCGGGACAAGCCCCATATAAGCGGCGGGCGCTAGCTGTCTGTAACTTGCAGCCCGCAGCAGAAGGAGACCCGCCGACAATGGAAGTAGTTCCGTTTCTCCGTTTTCTTCTCGGACCAGTGCCTCTTGGGAGCCTAAAACGGCGGGGGCGCTTGGTGGTAGCAATGAGGGCGTAGCTTCCCTTGAATAAACGGCGCTCCCCAGCCCAGGAACACCTGCAGGGGCAGGCGGGTCTCAGGCACGAAGGGTTGGGGGAGTTTTGCCTACTGTGGGCTGTGTTGGGAAAAGGGGGAAGCAGGTTTGGCCATGGGGCAGTCGCCGCACCTTCGGAACTATTTTCACAAATGTTTGCTATGTGTGAAAATAAATCTGCGGCCTTTCCTGCCAATAAGAAGTCACGTCTCATTCTGCACCTTACTGATGGGGAAAGAAAGGGGCTGAGAGGAATGAAAAACGAGAATGTATGATGGCATAGTAATGGGCAAATGCCCAGGTTATAAAGCTCACATCTCAAGCTGACCCTCGTCGGGTGTAAGGTGCACGGTCAGTCCTGGAGCTTAAGATGACGCCACTTTGCTTTCTGGGACCTGGAGCCATGCGTTTAAAAAGGGCGAAAACACTAGGACATGAACGTCACGTTAGCTTAAAATCCAGGCGTGCAGAAGAACCATGCGGACGCGGCATACATTTGATTAAATACGTGTTACTAACACAGGGCTGTTGTTAAGTGAAACGGTGGCCTGTAGCGTGTCCAAATCAAGCATCATGGACTTCAGCAGCCCCCTCTGCACTTGCCGTAAGAGAACACATGGTCTGCTGCCAAACAAGTGCCCCTCTAGGAATGGGGCAGCTACTGACGATGCCCCCTGCAGGCCACCAGGGAAGTAGCGATCACTGTACATTCATAAAGCGCACAGAACCCCCGTACTGCAGCGCTGCCGATGTGGTCAAGCCAAACTGGCAATAATTCCCACAGCCAGCAGGTGGCACCAAATCCCAACATTTATATTACAGGCAAAAAAGCAGACTCCTCGGCATGACACACATCTGCAGGAGGCAAAGGCGGCACCTCTGGCATTGTACGCCGCCGCCCCATCCTGCACCTGTGAAGAGATTCCCCAACATGGCATTATTGCCCTCAAATGACTTGCTAGCGCAATGCACTTTATTTCGCCCCTTGGAAGGAGGGGAATATCCACCCTGTGGGCTAAGAATGGCACCCCAATCTAGGGCCACAGGGCTCCTCTATTGGTTCCAAGTGATAATGTCCTGCGCAAAGTCGCCACAAGTGGTCAGTGTTTGCAGGGATATTATCACATTATATAATGTCCACACAGCCTTTCCCCGGCGACCATATGTACGGGGATAATATGACCGGATACCGCCCTGTCGGAATATCCGCCTGCCTCTCTCTCTCTCTCTCTCTTCCTCGCAGGATACGTCATGTAAAGTCTGCGCCCATCACAGCCCACCGCAGAGAGGGGTGCAAAAAGAGCGCAATGCCTTGAATTGCTTTGGTTTTACTATGAAATTAAAATGGCACATATATGTTTTCCTGTTTCTTTTATACGACTCTTAAGGGACTTAAAGCTGTACGGGCCTGTGCGGTGAGGATGCGTCTCTCTAGTAAGCAGTACGGGGGGAGGGGGCTTTCCGCCGGCAGACCCCACACCCAAGACGTGCTGGGCTGGGCCGGAACATGACGTCGGCATTGGTCATGCACAGCGCCACACACCGCATGCAGCCCCTCTAGGCGCTTTGAACTGCGCGGGCAGCACTACATCTACAAAATCCGCCCCCCCCCCCACCTTCAGTCTTCGACCAAGTAATCCTGCCAGGCTACGAGACCCCCTTCAGGAGAGTAGCGGCTGGTGCAGTGCTTAAAGTGGGGTGGTACATTGGGGGGCGGTGGGAGGAGGGGAATCTCGTTTGGGGCCTGTCTTGTGTGATAGGCGTGGCCTAAAAAAGAACAAGTAAGTCCCGAATGCTCAGGAGTGGTTTGGCCTACATAACTAGGCAACATATCGCAACACCGCCTGCTTGGTACATTCCTACCTGGGTCTTGGGTATGCCCTCACTTAAAGTATCACACATTCAAGTTCCAAAGCATCATTTACTGGCCCTTTGACTGGGCACGTTGGCAAAAGGTTAGGTGGTGAGGTACATTGGTAACTCTTCATGTGCAAAGTGGGGGTGGGCTGTCAAACTACACAACACTCCCAACACAGGAGCAGAATCCAGGAAAGGTACCGCTCCAGTCCAGCAACCCCTCTTCCCACATTCCTAGCCCTGGTGATCCATCGTGACCCACTTCCCCTCCTCACTCCAAGGCTTAGATTTCAACAATACCTTGTTTTCTAAAGACCCTCTGAAAAGTACCAATGTATAACAAAGTACTCTGACACATATATATGAATAAGTATGAATACTTAAAAATGTTAAGAAAAAAAAAGTGTATGGTTGTACCGCTATTTCCCCCATCTTGAATGGGCGACTACTAATACCACAATGCAATTCTGTGGAAGGTTACAAATAAATGCCGTGTGTGTTTTTGTAAATGCACTTTCAAGCCCCAAGATAATGTGTGAAAAGGTGACCTGGTTGTTTTCCTTGTTTGCCAAAGGCACACTTCATATGCAAGGAAAACGTGCGATTAAACACAAAAACACGTTTTATTTTGTCAATTAAGACCTACACCTATTCCATCCATGAATAGCACCTTACAATATGAGAGGAGACGGTCTTAAGATGTTGCTGGAAAGAATAAATGCTACATATCTTTCAAACACGCATCTGCACTGAAATATTCAGACAGAGCAACACGCTGAAAAGGGATATTCGTTCGAGCTGCTGCTAGCCAGGGGCACCGATAATCTCCGTTTCCGCCAGTCATAGCGAACACCTGCATTCATTTCTTATTTTTTTAAATGCCAGCCTGCAACAATAAAAAAATAAAATAAAAAAAAGAGTGCAGAGTGCTCCCTCAATTTCTGCAGAAAGGTTTGGCAGAGTTTTAACAGTCACTGCATAGAGGGGTCCCGATAAAGAGAGGGGCTGAAACCAGGCGACATTGGTCGCCAACCGCAGAGGATCTTGTGAGGACCCGGGTTCCCAACGTTGCCCTGCCAGCAGAGCTCGATAAATTGAAAGCACACCGCTATGTTTTTACTGGCATCATTTATTTGCATTTTTTAAAGCGCTCACACAGCCCGCGGGCATCGAGGCGCTGTTACAGGAAGTGTTCGTTTTACATACGTATTTTTTTTTCTTAGTTGCGTATTTATAACGCTCTTAATACACCGAGGTTTCTAAGCGCGGACCCAGGGATCGAACCTGTGTTGCTCCGTGTCATCTCGCTTCCAAGGCGAACAGGCTGAGCTATCCTCCCAGGACGGGATGGCATGTGCATTATAATTAACTCGGTCTTAATCCAAACATTACTTGGCCCACGTGTGCCAATGCACAGAGTGCAAATCAATGTCCATTAAAACCCCATCTCGGCACATGCTCCCGATTTTTTCCCCTCACAATGGAATGTTTTAAGACCCACTTGTGCAGCGAAAAACCCAAGCAGTGGCATACTTGGGCATGCAACGTTGCCCCCCTCCCCAAGTGACTAGCCTTGGCTTCTCCGTCTTGTTGGATGGGAGACCAAAACGGCCACGTTTTCATCAGGGCTGGCCTGGCTGACTGGGACTGCAACTTCTATGGCGACCGCTCCCGTGAGGGTCATGAGTGGAAGTTACAGTTTGCTTGAGGACGCTGTGTGGCAGTCACAGCTGCCCGTCTTCTTCATGGGGGCGGGCAAATGTCCGGTCGCAGCTGCAGCCTTGGGAGGATAATGTGGGGGCCCGGCAGAGCCCGGCTCAGCCCCACTTTTTGGAGACTGCTGGGCTCGGCCCTGGCTAGCCCCAGCTCACTTAAAACACGGGGCTGGTGAATTTTCTAATTGAAAGGTGTAAATGTTTCCCACAAATATGCAGACTCCTAGCAAGGGGGCGCGAAACAACCAGGGGGCGAGGGGGGCGGGGCACGAGGGGAACCCATGTTTCCCTTTGACAGTTCCATCCAGCCCAGGAGCGCTTCAGTCGACTGGATATATATCGTCCATAATGGGGAGGATGGCAAGTCAGAGCCCCTTCACCATTGTGGGCGAGACGCCCCTGGTGTAGAGGATGTGCAGTGCAAACAATTCATCTCAAAGGCTAAACACATTGAGCAGGCCCTACAAAGTGCCTCCATACTGCTCTCGTCCTACTCCCTGCACTCTCCATACCCTCCCCATTGGCGCTCCATGCACGTCCTGCACCCTCCATACCCTCCCCATTGGCATTCCATGCACGTCCTGCACCCTCCATACCCTCCCCATTGGCATTCGATGCACTCCCTGCACCCTCCATACCCTCCCCATTGGCATTCGATGCACTCCCTGCACCCTCCATACCCTCCCCATTGGCGCTCCATGCACGTCCTACACCCTCCATACCCTCCCCATTGGCATTCCATGCACTCCCTGCACCCTCCATATCCTCCCCATTGGCACTCCATGCACTCACCATACCCTTCCCATCGGCATTCCATGCACTCCCTGCACCCTCCATATCATCCCCATTGGCACTCCATGCACTCTCCATACCCTTCCCATTGGCATTCCATGCACTCCCTGCACCCTCCATATCATCCCCATTGGCACTCTCTGTACTCCCTGCACTCTCCATAACCTTCCCATTGGCACTCCATGCACCCCCTGCACTCGCAATACCCTTCCCATTGGCATTCCATGCACTCTCCATAACCTTCCCATTGGCACTCCATGCACCCCCTGCACTTGCCATACCCTTCCCATTGGCATTCCATACACTCCCTGCACACTCCATATCCTCCCCATTGGCACTCCATGCACTCTCCATACCCTTCCCATCGGCATTCCATGCACTCCCTGCACCCTCCATATCCTCCGAATTGGCACTCCATGCACTCTCCATACCCTACCCATTGGCGCTCCATGCACGCCCTGCACCCTCCATACCCTCCCCATTGGCACTCCTGCACTCTCCATACCCTTCCCATTGACATTCCATGCAGCCCCTGCACTCGCCATACCCTTCCCATTGGCATTCCATGCGCTCCCTGCACACTCCATACCCTTCCCATTGGCACTCCCTGCACTCTCCATACCCTTCCCATTGGCATTCCATGCGCTCTCTGCACCCTCCATACCCTTCCCATTGGCACTCCATGCACCCTCCATACCCTTCCCATTGGCAATCCCTGCACTCTGCATACCCTTCCCATTGGCACTCCATGCACCCCCTGCACTCGCCATACCCTTCCCATGGGCATTCCATGCGCTCCCTGCACCCACCATACCCTTCCCCACTGGCACTCCCTGCACTCTCCATACCCTTCCCATTGGCATTCCATGCGCTCTCTGACCCTCTATACCCTTCCCATTGGCACTCCGTGCACTCTCCATACCCTTCCTATTGGCACTCCATGCACCCTCCATACCCTTCCCATTGGCAATCCCTGCACTCTGCATACCCTTCCCATTGGCACTCCATGCACCCCCTGCACTCGCCATACCCTTCCCATTGGCATTCCATGCACTCCCTGCTGCCTCCATACCCTTCCAATTGGCACTCCCTGCACTCTCCATACCCTTCCCATTGGCATTCCATGCACTCTCCATACCCTTCCCGTTAGCATTCCATGCACCCTCCATATCCTCCCCATTGGCATTCCATGCACCCCCTGCACTCGTCATACCCTTCCCATTGGCATTCCATGCACCCCCTGTACTCGCCATAGCCTTCCCATTGGCATTCCATGCGCTCCCTGCACCCTCCATACCCTTCCCATTGGCACTCCCTTCACTCTCCATACCCTTCCCATTGGCATTCCATTCGCTCTCTGCACCCTCCATACTCTTCCCATTGGCACTCCCTGCACTCTCCATACCCTTCCCATTGGCACTCCATGCACCCTCCATATCCTTCCCATTGGCACTCCATGCACCCCCTGCACTCGCCATACCCTTCCCATTGGCATTCCATCCACTCCCAGCACCCTCCATACCCTTCCCATTGGCACACCCTGCACTTTTCATATCCTCCCCATTGGTACTCCATGCACCCCCTGTACTCGCCATACCCTTCCCATGGGCATTCCATGCGCTCCCTGCACCCTCCATACCCTTCCCCATTGGCACTCCCTGCACTCTCCATACCCTTCCCATTGGCATTCCATGCACCCTCCATACCCTTCCCATTGGCAATCCCTGCACTCTGCATACCCTTCCCATTAGCACTCCATGCACCCCCTGCACTCGCCATACCCTTCCCATTGGCATTCCATGCACTCCCTGCACTCTCCATACCCTTCCTATTGGCATTCCCTGCACTCTCCATACCCTTCCTGTTAGCATTCCATGCACCCTTCATATCCTCCCCACTGGCATTCCATGCACTCAATGCACTCTCCATACCCTTCCTGTTGGTATTCCATGAACTCACTGCACTCTCCATACCCTCTCCGTTGGCACTCCATGCACCCCCTGCACCCTCCATACCCTTCCCATTGGCACTCCATGCATTCCCTGCACTCCCCATACCCTTCCAACTGGCACTCCCTGAACCCCCCCATACCCTTCCCATTGGCACTCCAGCACCCTCCACACCCTTCCCATTGGCACTCCATGCACCCTCCATACCCTTCCTATTGGCACGCCATGCACCCTCCATACCGTTCCCATTGGCATTCATGCACTCACTGCACTCTCCATACCCTTCCCATTGCACTCCATGCACTCCCTGCACTCTCCATACCCTTCCCATTGGCACTCCATGCACGCCCTGCACTCTCCATACCCTTCCCATTGGCACTCCATGCACTCCCTGCACTGCCATACCCTTCCCATTGGCACTCCATGCACGCCCTGCACTCTCCATACCCTTCCCATTGGCACTCCATGCACTCCCTGCACTCTCCATACCCTTCCCATTGGCATTCCCTGCACTCTCCATACCCTTCCTATTGGCACTCCATGCACGCCCTGCACCCTCCATACCTTTCCCATTGGCACTCCCTGCACCCTCCATACCCTTCCTATTGGCACTCCATGCACCCTCCATACCGTTCCCATTGGCACTCCATGCACTCCCTGCACCCTCCATACCCTTCCTATTGGCATTCATGCACTCTCCATACCCTTCCCATTGGCACTCCATGCACTCTCCATACCCTTCCCATTGGCACTCCATGCACGCCCTGCACTCTCCATACCCTTCCCATTGGCACTCCATGCACTCCCTGCACTCCCATACCCTTCCCATTGGCACTCCATGCACGCCCTGCACCCTCCATACCCTTCCCATTGGCACTCCCTGCACTCTCCATACCCTTCCCATTGGCACTCCATGCACGCCCTGCACCCTCCATACCCTTCCTATTGGCATTCCATGTGCTCCCTGCACCCTCCATACCCTTCCCAATGGCACTCCATGCACCCTCCATACCCTTCCTATTGCCATTCCATGCACTCACTGCACTCTCCATACCCTTCCGATTGGCACTCCCTGCACTCTCCATACCCTTCCCATTGGCACTCCATGTACGCCCTGCACCCTCCATACCCTTCCCATTGGCAATCCCTGCACTCTCCATACCCTTCCCCTAGGCACTCCATGCACCCTCCATACCCTTCCTATTGGCATTCCATGTGCTCCCTGCGCTCTCCATACCCTTCCCATTGGCACTCCATGCATCCTCCATACCCTTCCCATTGGCACTCAATGCACTCCCTGCACCCTCCATACCCTCCCCATTGGCATTCGATGCACTCCCTGCACCCTCCATACCCTCCCCATTGGCGCTCCATGCACGTCCTACACCCTCCATACCCTCCCCATTGGCATTCCATGCACGTCCTGCACCCTCCATACCCTCCCCATTGGCATTCGATGCACTCCCTGCACCCTCCATACCCTCCCCATTGGCATTCGATGCACTCCCTGCACCCTCCATACCCTCCCCATTGGCGCTCCATGCACGTCCTACACCCTCCATACCCTCCCCATTGGCATTCCATGCACTCCCTGCACCCTCCATATCCTCCCCATTGGCACTCCATGCACTCACCATACCCTTCCCATCGGCATTCCATGCACTCCCTGCACCCTCCATATCATCCCCATTGGCACTCCATGCACTCTCCATACCCTTCCCATTGGCATTCCATGCACTCCCTGCACCCTCCATATCATCCCCATTGGCACTCTCTGTACTCCCTGCACTCTCCATAACCTTCCCATTGGCACTCCATGCACCCCCTGCACTCGCAATACCCTTCCCATTGGCATTCCATGCACTCTCCATAACCTTCCCATTGGCACTCCATGCACCCCCTGCACTTGCCATACCCTTCCCATTGGCATTCCATACACTCCCTGCACACTCCATATCCTCCCCATTGGCACTCCATGCACTCTCCATACCCTTCCCATCGGCATTCCATGCACTCCCTGCACCCTCCATATCCTCCGAATTGGCACTCCATGCACTCTCCATACCCTACCCATTGGCGCTCCATGCACGCCCTGCACCCTCCATACCCTCCCCATTGGCACTCCTGCACTCTCCATACCCTTCCCATTGACATTCCATGCAGCCCCTGCACTCGCCATACCCTTCCCATTGGCATTCCATGCGCTCCCTGCACACTCCATACCCTTCCCATTGGCACTCCCTGCACTCTCCATACCCTTCCCATTGGCATTCCATGCGCTCTCTGCACCCTCCATACCCTTCCCATTGGCACTCCATGCACCCTCCATACCCTTCCCATTGGCAATCCCTGCACTCTGCATACCCTTCCCATTGGCACTCCATGCACCCCCTGCACTCGCCATACCCTTCCCATGGGCATTCCATGCGCTCCCTGCACCCACCATACCCTTCCCCACTGGCACTCCCTGCACTCTCCATACCCTTCCCATTGGCATTCCATGCGCTCTCTGACCCTCTATACCCTTCCCATTGGCACTCCGTGCACTCTCCATACCCTTCCTATTGGCACTCCATGCACCCTCCATACCCTTCCCATTGGCAATCCCTGCACTCTGCATACCCTTCCCATTGGCACTCCATGCACCCCCTGCACTCGCCATACCCTTCCCATTGGCATTCCATGCACTCCCTGCTGCCTCCATACCCTTCCAATTGGCACTCCCTGCACTCTCCATACCCTTCCCATTGGCATTCCATGCACTCTCCATACCCTTCCCGTTAGCATTCCATGCACCCTCCATATCCTCCCCATTGGCATTCCATGCACCCCCTGCACTCGTCATACCCTTCCCATTGGCATTCCATGCACCCCCTGTACTCGCCATAGCCTTCCCATTGGCATTCCATGCGCTCCCTGCACCCTCCATACCCTTCCCATTGGCACTCCCTTCACTCTCCATACCCTTCCCATTGGCATTCCATTCGCTCTCTGCACCCTCCATACTCTTCCCATTGGCACTCCCTGCACTCTCCATACCCTTCCCATTGGCACTCCATGCACCCTCCATATCCTTCCCATTGGCACTCCATGCACCCCCTGCACTCGCCATACCCTTCCCATTGGCATTCCATCCACTCCCAGCCCCCTCCATACCCTTCCCATTGGCACACCCTGCACTTTCCATATCCTCCCCATTGGTACTCCATGCACCCCCTGTACTCGCCATACCCTTCCCATGGGCATTCCATGCGCTCCCTGCACCCTCCATACCCTTCCCCATTGGCACTCCCTGCACTCTCCATACCCTTCCCATTGGCATTCCATGCACCCTCCATACCCTTCCCATTGGCAATCCCTGCACTCTGCATACCCTTCCCATTAGCACTCCATGCACCCCCTGCACTCGCCATACCCTTCCCATTGGCATTCCATGCACTCCCTGCACTCTCCATACCCTTCCTATTGGCATTCCCTGCACTCTCCATACCCTTCCTGTTAGCATTCCATGCACCCTTCATATCCTCCCCACTGGCATTCCATGCACTCAATGCACTCTCCATACCCTTCCTGTTGGTATTCCATGAACTCACTGCACTCTCCATACCCTCTCCGTTGGCACTCCATGCACCCCCTGCACCCTCCATACCCTTCCCATTGGCACTCCATGCATTCCCTGCACTCCCCATACCCTTCCAACTGGCACTCCCTGAACCCCCCCATACCCTTCCCATTGGCACTCCAGCACCCTCCACACCCTTCCCATTGGCACTCCATGCACCCTCCATACCCTTCCTATTGGCACGCCATGCACCCTCCATACCGTTCCCATTGGCATTCATGCACTCACTGCACTCTCCATACCCTTCCCATTGCACTCCATGCACTCCCTGCACTCTCCATACCCTTCCCATTGGCACTCCATGCACGCCCTGCACTCTCCATACCCTTCCCATTGGCACTCCATGCACTCCCTGCACTGCCATACCCTTCCCATTGGCACTCCATGCACGCCCTGCACTCTCCATACCCTTCCCATTGGCACTCCATGCACTCCCTGCACTCTCCATACCCTTCCCATTGGCATTCCCTGCACTCTCCATACCCTTCCTATTGGCACTCCATGCACGCCCTGCACCCTCCATACCTTTCCCATTGGCACTCCCTGCACCCTCCATACCCTTCCTATTGGCACTCCATGCACCCTCCATACCGTTCCCATTGGCACTCCATGCACTCCCTGCACCCTCCATACCCTTCCTATTGGCATTCATGCACTCTCCATACCCTTCCCATTGGCACTCCATGCACTCTCCATACCCTTCCCATTGGCACTCCATGCACGCCCTGCACTCTCCATACCCTTCCCATTGGCACTCCATGCACTCCCTGCACTCCCATACCCTTCCCATTGGCACTCCATGCACGCCCTGCACCCTCCATACCCTTCCCATTGGCACTCCCTGCACTCTCCATACCCTTCCCATTGGCACTCCATGCACGCCCTGCACCCTCCATACCCTTCCTATTGGCATTCCATGTGCTCCCTGCACCCTCCATACCCTTCCCAATGGCACTCCATGCACCCTCCATACCCTTCCTATTGCCATTCCATGCACTCACTGCACTCTCCATACCCTTCCGATTGGCACTCCCTGCACTCTCCATACCCTTCCCATTGGCACTCCATGTACGCCCTGCACCCTCCATACCCTTCCCATTGGCAATCCCTGCACTCTCCATACCCTTCCCCTAGGCACTCCATGCACCCTCCATACCCTTCCTATTGGCATTCCATGTGCTCCCTGCGCTCTCCATACCCTTCCCATTGGCACTCCATGCATCCTCCATACCCTTCCCATTGGCACTCAATGCACTCCCTGCACCCTCCATACCCTTCCCATTGGCACTCCATGCACGCCCTGCACCCTCCATACCCTTCCTATTGGCAGTCCCTGCACTCTCCATACCATTCCTATTGGCACTCCCTGCATGCCCTGCACTCTCCATACCCTTCCTATTGGCACTCCCTGCACTCTCCATACCCTTCCCATTGGCACTCCATGCACGCCCTGCACTCTCCATACCCTTCCTATTGGCATTCCATGCACTCACTGCAGTCTCCATACCCTTCCCATTGGCACTCCATGCACTCCCTGCACTCTCCATACCCTTCCCATTGGCACTCCCTGCACTCTCCATACCCTTCCCATTGGCACTCCATGCACTCCCTGCACCCTCCATACCCTTCCCATTGGCACTCCATGCACGCCCTGCACCCATCATACCCTTCCTATTGGCACTCCCTGCACTCTCCATACCCTTCCTATTGGCACTCCATACACTCCTTGCACTCTCCATACCCTTCCTATTGGCACTCCATGCACGCCCTGCACTCTTTATACCCTTCCTATTGGCACTCCCTGCACTCTCCATAACCTTCCCATTGGCACTCCATGCACGCCCTGCACTCTCCATACCCTTCCTATTGGCATTCCATGCACTCCCTGCACTCTCCATACCCTTCCTATTGGCACTCCCTGCGCTCTCCATACCCTTCCTATTGGCACTCCATGCACTCCCTGCACTCTCCATACCCTTCATATTGGCATTCCATGCACTCCCTGCACTCTCCATACCCTTCCTATTGGCACTCCATGCACGCCCTGCACTCTCCATACCCTTCCTATTGGCACTCCATGCACTCTCCATACCCTTCCCATTGGCACTCCATGCATGCCCTGCACTTTGCATACCCTTCCTATTGGCATTCCATGCACTCCCTGCACTCTCCATACCCTTCCTATTGGCACTCCATGCACTCCCTGCACTCTCCATACCCTTCCTATTGGCACTCCATGCACTCCCTGCACTCTCCATACCCTTCCTATTGGCACTCCATGCACTCCCTGCTCTCTCCATACCCTTCCCATTGGCACTCCATGCACTCCCTGCACTCTCCATACCCTTCCCATTGGCATTCCATGCACTCCCTGCACTCTCCATACCCTTATTATTGGCACTCCCTGCACTCTCCATACCCTTCCTATTGGCACTCCATGCACTCCCTGCACTCTCCATACCCTTCCTATTGGCACTCCATGCACTCCCTGCACTCTCCATACCCTTCCTATTGGCACTCCATGCACGCCATGCACTCTCCATACCCTTCCTATTGGCACTCCCTGCACTCTCCATACCCTTCCCATTGGCACTGCATGCACGTCCTACACTCGCCACACCCTTCCTATTGGCATTCCATGCACTCACTGCACTCTCCATACCCTTCCCATTGGCACTCCATGCACTCTCCATACCCTTCCCATTGGCACTCCATGCACACCCTGCACCCTCCAAACCCTTCCCATTGGCACTCCATGCACTCCCTGCACTCTCCATACCCTTCCCATTGGCACTCCATGCACTCCCTGCACTCTCCATACCCTTCCCATTGGCACTCCATGCACTCCCTGCATCCTCCATACCCTTCCCATTGGCACTCCATGCTCTCCATACCCTTCCCATTGGCACTCCCTGCACCCACACGCAAGCCCATCCCACGGCTTCTGCCCACCTCCCCCCGTCCAGTCTTCTCACAAAAGGGACTCTTGGCCACTTTACCCACCCTAACCTTACCTAGCTGCATCTGCCAGGCTAACATTCGTATCCATGGGCAATGAAACGCTGAATCACTCGGTTGCACAACCTCTCTCCTCAGACTGCCTTGACTCCTGTGGTGGGCGTTACTTAGACACGGATCACAGCCATGATGCTACCAGACCCCGGGCTGCACACCGACCTCCCCGCTTTCCCAGTCACTGACCAGTACAGGGCTGCCTTGGGAGCAGCAGGGCCTGCCCCAGCACTCTTCCCCTGGACACACGCCTAACCCTTTGCCTCTTCGCCTCATCCAACACCCGGCTGACATTCCAAATTCCGTTCCAGACCTCGAGGTGATCGTTGACTCTCTTCAAAGCGAGTCTTGAAACGTCCTCATGGGGGACGCCAACTGCACAAACCTTTCCAGTACCTAATGTCTCAAGCTTGATACCATCCCGTCTGACCACTCCCGGTTATCCTTCACAACCAATCCTCAGGCACCGCCCACTGCAAACCCCTTCGAGCGCTACCCGCGGCCCATCACTGTTAAGACCCTGTGAAACCGGCCCTACTGTGACAAGACCACACAGACCAAGAAGAACCCAAACCCAAGACTACATACTCAACCCGAGAAGATGGAGTAATGAGGCTCAAGCCTCGGTATCCAAAATCCCTGCTAATGGATGAAACCTATCAGAGAGAAGAAGAAGCAGCGCTCAGGCACCGCCCTTGGCTGTGTTTTCCTCTGCGTGGCCCTAAGCTCTTCTTTCGAATCTATTGCCCTCTGAACAATCCTTCCTTTACTCCGGCCTCCTTTCCCTCCGCCACCTGTAGCCGCTTTCTCTTCTCTAGTCTCATTCAACAAACGAGATGGCACCCATCCCCAGTGATGCCAACCCACCATGCACCCCAGGGAGCAGACTCACTTCACATACCATCAAAGACCCTCAATAGTAACCTTAACCTGTTCCTATCCCTTCCCATGTTTTAAAATCCCTCTTGCTTTGAAATAGCTGCTCTACACATCCTCAGAAACCCCTGCTGACCCAGGTAGCCCTGCCAGCCATTGGTCGGCCTCTCTTGTCTGACACCACAAGGGGTGCTCAACTGAATTGCCTGGTGCTTAGTGATCTCTGCAAGACCCTCCCAAACTGTGTCCTGCAGCAGACACTCCACAGAAACGGCTCTGACTTGCATCTCTACTTCCTTGCCACTGCCCACCACCCCAACCTGTCTCAATTCTCACCTTCAATCACTCTGCTGCATTCAACACCGTCTAACACCCCTCCCTTTATCCACCCCTCCGACGTTGGCATCTGGAATGCTGCCCATTTATTGGACACGTCCATCATCTCAGAACACTGGAATCCCTGTTCCCACTCTGCTCCCAGAGGATGTCCCCCAAGGGTCACTTCTCTTCCCGCCCCACGCCCTTCATGTGCAACACTATCTCTCCTCCTTGGCTTCTGTTACCACGTTTGCCACCAACACTTAAATCTTTCCCTATTTCCTTCCCTCACCCCACAACTAGCCTCAATATTTCTGTCCCATCAACATCCACCAGGGCATGGCACAGAGGTGTCTAATGCTGAACTCTTCCCAGGCTGAAGTCTTCTACCTCGGAGCTCTCAACACCCCACTCATCTACCTCTACCCCGCTAATGATATCACCCCATCCTAACAGCACGCAACCTTGGAAGACCTAAGACATCAAAATAAGGCTCCACAGATTTATCATCTCCAGCGTCTCAGCCGCCAGGCGAAGCCACCCTCCTGAATATGCATAAGTATTGTGCTCAGCTCACTTACCACTGTGAAAACTTTGATTTCCGCCCCTGTCTTCAGCATATGGATCAATGCTTAAGCCTCCCCGAGAGCCAGTCTCTCTACTCAATACATTATTCTACTTTGCAACTCAGACTCTATGCAACTGCCCAGGCTCGGGTCCTACCTCTGCGCACCGCCTTCAACTGGGCTGGCTCCTGAGTGTAACATACATCCTGCTTCAAATTCTGCCTGCTTATGCTTAAATCTAGTCATGAACTGCACCCCAGAACCGGATCCACACTTTCCCCCCATCATGCGTTCTCAAGCCTTACTTAATCTGGATGTAGGGGAGCCCCAGGCAGGCGAAGAGATTTAGGCTGCGCAAGACATATTAGCAGGCGGCCTAATGCTGGCAAGTTCAAGTTGCGCCTCGCAGAATATGCACGTATTCAGTTGTAGTTAGTTCTGACACATATTAGAAGCACCATATAGTAATCTAGAAAGAGCAACAATTTACTCACGCTATGGCTGCATAGGTTAAACACAGGGTGCCGTATTTTATATTTAGCGATAGCATACTATGTTATGTTTTGAGAGATGTGCTAGTAGATAGCGGACATAGGTAGGCATGTGGGATGGAGTCCGAGACGTGTTGCTGTAGAGGTGAGGACTAATGGCTAAGGTAGCAGGAGTTCTGCCATGTTGGATTTTAAGGCACATTATAGGATGCGTTTGTGAAAGTACGAGAAACAGGCCCAACGTGGAGCTGCTGCTCTGTCCAGCTGATCCAGAGACGAGTCCCCCTTGAATCCCCCAGAGAGAAGTTATGCTGCCACGGTCACAGGCAGCCACGCTGTGCCGATAGCGGCTCATTGGGTGCAGCTGCAGAGCTCAGAAGAGCTGGGAAAGGAATGCTAGGTCCCGGGAGGAATGGTGGGGATGTGCCGTTTGAAGGCTGAATTCATGTGAGTAGGGCATGAGGTTCTGCTGATGCCAAAAGGCCTGGTGAATATTTAGAGCACTACTGCCCTCCTCCGAAGAGCAGTCATCCTATTTGAACTGAACACACTGAGCTCTAGGGGTCTATAAATAAGTGAAATCCAAACATAAGGGGGCCCGATCACGTCATTCATGGGCACCAGGGTTCCCCGAGAGATAAGGAAGGAGACGTGCTGGGGCTGTACTGTGATATGGGATGGGAGAAGCAGAGGAGAAGCCAATAAATGTATCTGCAGGGGCACGGAGCTGTCTGTGCGTGCCACAGTGTCCGGTATAATGAGGAGGGTATTTGTATTATCCAAGCAGAGTTGACCTCGCAATCCGCACTTTGATCAGGCTCTGACGGAGGGGTGCTCATCACATGATGATCAGGAATATTTACTCATTAAAGCAATGTATTATGGCAAATATGTACCTGATTGTCAATCGACTACTGGGGTTTGTAGTGATGATGCAGTAGGTAACGTGTTGAGGGGCATGTGTTTTAGATAATGTGTGTCCAATAGGTTAATGGACTATAGGGGACCATTAGAATTGTATATCGGTGCCAGCCAATGGGGAGTGTGGGATCATGTTGTAATCTTTATTATGAATAGTTCTGTTAATTTGTGGTTTTCCGCTATGGCGCAACACAAAACTTTGGGGCCCCCTGCAAACCATACAGTGGCCCCCCACCCCAGAACTCTGCAACAAATCACAGGTCACGCCACACTCTGGTTCGGTCTAATTACCACACTCCTGTGGGCGGGGAGAGCTCCATGTTAGCTCAGTTCTACGGGACTGTCTGAAACTTTTCGCATGTAATAAACGTTTATTTTCCTTGCACATTGTGCATTGACTGTTTGGTATACGTGGAAATGTTTTTTATTGTTCATGTTTTGGGTCATTCGCCTACATGAAAATTCTCCAACTCCAACCCCCCACCCCCACACTTCATCACTGCCTCCTGCCTCTGTCGGAACTTGCTAACCGCAGATGAAATAAAATATTGTGAGACAGGCATGATATCAAGAGAGACACAGACTCAAAAGTAACAGTTTGAAAACCCTTACTGTCAAACTTTGTGGGATTGGTGTAATGCCAACCTGGCCCTAACTCTATGGGGGTTGTTCACTCAGCCAATACTTCTAAGGGCCGTCAGTGTCCCTAAGTCCAAAACCAAAATTCGCCTGTGTATAAACCTATGCTTGCCCTCACTCTTAGACCAAATCTGATGGGGGGTGGGGCGATTTTTAAAGGAAAAATGGTGGCTCAAAAAGAAATCTAAACCACGGCTGGTTTCAGGTAGCCTTACCAATAGGTGTAATTCTGCCAGTTTCAAAAATAGCTTCACTCGAAAGGGTTGCCCTCGGAACCTTCCACGTAGGGCTTTTGCAGCAAGTCAATAAAGTTCCCTTCCCCAAGCTTCGAATCTTCCCGTTCCAAACAGACACTCAGGCCTCTCAGTGTTCCTTTCCCGAAGTCTAGGCCTTTACTGTAAAGTTCACAAGGTCTCTGTCAGCCTCTCAGTGTTCACTTCCCCAAGTCTAGGCCTTTACTGTAAAAATCACAAGGTCTCTGTCGGCCTCTCGGTGTTCCTTTCCCCAAGTCTAGGCCTTTACTGTAAAGTTCACAAGGTCTCTGTCGGCCTCTCAGGTTTCCCTTCCCCAAGTCTAGGCTTTTACTGTAAAGTTCACAAGGTCTCTGTCAGCCTCTCAGTGTTCACTTCCCCAAGTCTAGGCCTTTACTGTAAAGTTCACAAGGTCTCTGTCGGCCTCTCGGTGTTCCTTTCCCCAAGTCTAGGCCTTTACTGTAAAGTTCACAAGGTCTCTGTCGGCCTCTCAGGTTTCCCTTCCCCAAGTCTAGGCTTTTACTGTAAAGTTCACAAGGTCTCTGTCAGCCTCTCAGTGTTCACTTCCCCAAGTCTAGGCCTTTACTGTAAAGTTCACAAGGTCTCTGTCGGCCTCTCGGTGTTCCTTTCCCCAAGTCTAGGCCTTTACTGTAAAGTTCACAAGGTCTCTGTCGGCCTCTCAGGTTTCCCTTCCCCAAGTCTAGGCATTTACTGTAAAGTTCACAAGGTCTCTGTCGGCCTCTCAGGTTTCCCTTCCCCAAGCGTAGGCCCCTTTGGTCTTTAACAAAAGGTTCTCCTTGTAGGGATGCACCTTTCAATGTATAGTTCTTTCATATGGGGAGTATCAGAGACTTTCGAGAAAGCCGGGTCTTTGCTCCTCTCTGACATCTGCCCCATCCCCCTGCCCCTTGTTCTCTGCACCTTTTTTCTGACACCTTTTCCTTTCAGTGCCTCTTTCACTCTGCTCTTTTCCACTTCACAGTGCTTTTTGCAACCCTTCATTTCTGTCGTACACACTTGCACCCTCTTTTCACCTTGCTGTGCCTCTTGCATCTTCATTTCCCATTCCTGTGCTTCTTACACACTGTTTTGGTTTCGGGTCGCTCGTACCCATTTTCGGGTCACTGGCACCCTCTCTTTGCATTTCATTCTTTTTCTTTCTGTCTTTTCCGTTTCTTGTCGCTTGCACCCCATTCCCGGCTTTTGGGATGCTCGCACCCGCCCTTTGCTTTCGGTTCACTTTCTTTCTGTCTTTTCGGTTTCCGTGCCGCTAGCACACTTTCTTTTGCTTTGATTTCTCTCGCTTTCAATCGTCGGGCCGCTTGCCCGCTTCTGCTCCTGCTCCTGCTCCAGCAACTTCAGCACGCTACTGAGTTTCTCACACTCTCTAATTCGTGAAACTCACCAAAGTAGCGCAGCAGTTCTCCGGGGTTTTGGACTGAGGTCAGGGTCTCACCAGCTGCCCCTCAGTCACCCTTGAAACCGGCACATGTCACAGGGGAACAAGTTCTGGCCTGGACACGGCCAACTGCCTGCGATTTGTAAGGCTCCAGCTCCTTGTAGACACTGCACCCTCGCCACACTGAAGCCCCTCTTGACACACATGGCCAGCGTCTGGAGTCATGTGCTCCACCGGATCTTCCAAGCCCCTCTTTCTGCAGACTTCTGCTGCCTGGCCTCCAAGTTCCATGCAGCAACCCCAGCTCGCTCATTGCTTCTGGCAGAACCACACCTTTTATAGTGTAGTGGAGATTCAAGTGGAGTCAGGTGTGCACAGTTGTAGTAAAGTGCCTGACCTTGCCCGACTAATGGCCTAATGGTGTTATGTAGTAGGCCTCTCTCTGCCTCACCTTGCTGTTCCTATTGGTAATCATCATTGCACCCGATCGCCTCTTCCTCGTCCCAGTACCTATTGGCAATGGGGAGGAGGAGATGGGGTTGGATTGGAAATACCCTAGACAGAGGAGTTTGAGCTTGTCTCATCTTCTTTTCAGTATTAGGTGTGGGGGCTTCTTGGGGCCTTTTAAGGAGAGTGAGTGATGTTAAATCCCTTTGTTTATTGGAGGGGGATAACTGGGTGGAAAAGGGTTGGTTCCCAGCACATCCTCTGGGTTTTGGGGAAGGAGAGACAATGTTAGTGTTGAGAGTTCTGAAAGGTTTTGATCTCCCTAGCTGTCCAAGATAATTTATCTTCCCTTTTTCGTGAGGGAAGGTCAAGGGGTAGGACGGGACTTGGGTGACAATATCCCATGAACAACGAGGGTGGGTAGGATGGATTGGGGGAATACCATGTCTAGCGTCCGGATGCCCTCCCTGCAGTCCCTGAGGTCCCCCTGCCCAGGTGACACTCCGTCGATTGTCCGCCCCCAGGGTTGGGATCCACGAGCGATGTCCCTTCCCTGGCCACCATTTGCAATGGATCCCTGGAGGGCATTCATTTGATTGACACTTGAAGGTTGAACGGCTGAGTGCACCTGCCAGGAGTCAATGTCAGGGGTGTCAATCCCGCAGATCTCTGTAGTGGGTGCATGAGGCCACAACTACCGCACAAGCACTCATGAGGACACTAAGAGGGCAACGTGGGTGCCATCTGGAGAATGCACAGGCAAGATACAAGAATGGCATGCTACAGAGTGGGGGAGGAAAACTAGACAAAAGAAAACACACATATATTCTAGTTCTCAAAAAGGAAGATGGATTTTGGGAGTGCGGTCTGCGGATACTTCTGTCTCAATTGCATGGATCAGAGTCTGTGTTCAAAGTCTGTAACGGTATCATACCAACATGCTAATCCCATCAATGCGAATGCGATTACAACGCCTCAAAGACAACGGATTTCAATGAAAATATAGATGGGAGAGGTTGGGGTGGGGTAATCAATAAAGTGAGGGGTGGCAGCGAGATGCAGGGTGTTTCCCCCACGAATTGATTTCCATTGAAATGAGTTGTAAACAATGAGTTGTAAACGCGTTCGCAGTAACGGATGCCATATTTCCACATAGATCCGTCTGTAACCTCGACTTCCTTCTGGTGAAAGAACTTGCACGGACGGTGTAATGCACTGGTCAACAATGGATTCTTTCAACAAAGTCCATTCCAAATTACCACCCTCCCCACCCCCATTATCCCATGACAGGCGTCGGCCATCAATGCCCCATTCTCCCGCTAGACTGGACTATGGCAGCACCCCAAACCTGTACATTTGTGGCTTTCCACTAAATCGAAACTGCTGCCGCTCTTTAATTATTGCCATGTCTAAACCAATTTTATCTTGGCGGTGCCAGCTACCAGCCGCAAACAAAAGCACATTTTACACGATCACTATGTACAGTTACCTCATCACCACTTCACCCCAGAGATCTTGACCTCACTCCAGTATGGCAGCGGAGGCATTTCCGTGGCAAGCTAGTTATGTATCTAAATGGACAATGAGCAAGGAAAGGGCGCAATTGTTTTGTTAACCGGGCCACCTTGCTCTGGCACACCTTACTAATGCTTCTTCCTTTTGGCCTTCCATGAGACAGTCAAAACCCAATGGCTCTCCTGCCGCCAACTCCAAACCTAACGTGACCACCACTCTCTCGACCAACTCCTAACAGAATGAAACCTACTGGGAGCCGGGCGTGACCTAACGTGACCACCACTCAACCAAGTCCTAGCAGAGTAAACCTACTGGGTGCCACGCGTGACCTAACGTGACCACCACTCAACCAAGTCCTAGCAGAGTAAACCTACTGGGTGCCAGGCGTGACCTAACGTGACCACCACTCAACCAAGTCCTAGCAGAGTAAACCTACTGGGTGCCAGGCGTGACCTAACGTGACCACCACTCAACCAAGTCCTAGCAGAGTGCAATGTACTGGAATCGGACATGACCTAGCGTGACCACCACTCTCTCTGGCAAGTCCTAGCAGACAGAAACCTACTGGGAGCCAGGCGTCACCCAATGTGACCACCACTCTCTCTGGCAAGTCCTAGCAGGCTGAAACCTATTGGGAGCCAGGCGTCACCCAATGTGACCACCACTCTCTCTGGCAAGTCCTATCAGGCTGAAACCTACTGGGAGCCGGGCGTCACCCAATGTGACCACCACACTCTCTGCCAAGTCCTAGCAGACTGAAACCTACTGGGAGCCTGGCCTAACTTAATGTGACCACCACGCTCTCTGCCAAGTCCTAGCAGACTGAAACCTACTGGGCGCCGGGCGTCACCCAATGTGACCACCACTCTCTCTACCAAGTCCTAGCAGACTGAAACCTACTGGGAGCCTGGCCTAACTTAATCTGACCACCACACTCTCTGCCAAGTTCTAGCAGACTGAAACCTACTGGGAGCCGGGCGTCACCTAACGTGACCACCACTCTCACTGGCAAGTCCTAGCAGGCTGAAACCTACTGGGAGCCGGGCATCACCCAATGTGACCACCACTCTCTCTGGCAAGTCCTAGCAGACTGAAACCTACTGGGAGCCGGGTCTAACTTAATGTGACCACCACACTCTCTGCCAAGTCCTAGCAGACAGACACCTACTGGGAGCCGGGCATCACCCAATGTGACCACCACACTCTCTGCCAAGTCCTAGCAGACAGAAACCTACTGGGAGCCGGGCGTCACCTAACGTGACCACCACTCTCTCTGGCAAGTCCTAGCAGACTGAAACCTACTGGGAGCCGGGCGTCACCCAATGTGACCACCACTCTCTCTGCCAAGTCCTCGCAGACAGAAACCTACTGGGAGCCGGGCGTCACCCAATGTGACCACCACACTCTCTGCCAAATCCTAGCAGACAGAAACCTACTGGGAGCCGGGCGTCACCCAATGTGACCACCACACTCTCTGCCAAGTCCTAGCAGACAGAAACCTACTGGGAGCCGGGCGTCACCCAATGTGACCACCACTCTCTCTGGCAAGTCCTAGCTAACTTAATGTGACCACCACGCTCTCTGCCAAGTCCTAGCAGACTGAAACCTACTGGGAGCCGGGCGTCACCCAATGTGACCACCACTCTCTCTGGCAAGTCCTAGCAGACTGAAACCTACTGGGAGCCGGGCATCACCCAATGTGACCACCACACTCTCTGGCAAGTCCTAGCAGACAGAAACCTACTGGGAGCCGCGCGTCACCCAATGTGACCACCACTCTCTCTGGCAAGTCCTAGCAGACTGAAACCTACTGGGAGCCGGGCGTCACCCAATGTGACCACCACACTCTCTGGCAAGTCCTAGCAGACTGAAACCTATTGGGAGCCGGGCGTCACCCAATGTGACCACCACACTCTCTGCCAAATCCTAGCAGACAGAAACCTACTGGGAGCCGGGCGTCACCCAATGTGACCACCACACTCTCTGGCAAGTCCTAGCAGACTGAAACCTCTTGGGAGCCGGGCGTCACCCAATGTGACCACCACACTCTCTGCCAAATCCTAGCAGACAGAAACCTACTGGGAGCCGGGCGTCACCCAATGTGACCACCACACTCTCTGGCAAGTCCTAGCAGACAGAAACCTACTGGGAGCCGGGCGTCACCCAATGTGACCACCACACTCTCTGGCAAGTCCTAGCAGACTGAAACCTATTGGGAGCCGGGCGATCAATAAAACGTAAACGGCTGTCTAAGTGTGGGGGGTGTTAAGACCCTGAGCACACAACTACATTCATGGTTAGAATCCTATGTAACAGCATAGTAGTGAAAGAGCTGTGAATCGATAATCAATAAATAGTGAGAAAATTACAAATATGACAAATACACTGAAATACAAGCCCCCCCGCCCCACAAGTGCATGCTAAACACTCTCCAAAAACTCTTCATTCTGTGACTAGCAATAACTAATTTTGCATACACCGACTGCTTTTCTGCTCCCAAAGCGCTGTTAGCAAGTGGGAGATCTGTGGGGATTGCCCAGTTTTACCCATAACCAGACATTCCATCTGTACAAGAGGCCACTCACTTGGACAAGGAATTCAGCTGCTCCTGCACATGGAGTTTTACATCCTCGTTTTCAGGGTAGTCGCTGAAATAAAACCAGAGAGAGGTATGGTTAATGTCTGGGCCACACATACGATAACATTGAGAAGGAACACCAGCGCCCTACTGTCCCCATCCAGGACCTAGTATGTAGGGTCAGAAAATGCTGCGGCTTCTAATATTGCTGCATCCAGTAAATTATCTTCATCGCCACATCGAACAGCGACACATACACACACACATACACACACACACACACACACTTAGAAATGAGCAGTCTTGCGTATCATAACATTGCTCCCCCAATGCCAGGGACACAGCACCCAAAGTAAGTCACGTCGAGAAAGGCTGGGAGTCTGTCACTGGGAGAGGGTGTGATGATCTGCGCACAAACCAAAACCTGCAGATATAGCATTATGGCGAAGCACCTTAATATCACGTATTCTTCTGCCAATGTCAAGGACCACATCATCCTAAGTATTTAACACATGGTTACTAGGAGCTGCTTGCATAGCAGGTAAGGCCTAAGCATGCTCCTGATTTTGAGATGATTTACCACACCAATAGAAGGCCTGAGCTCACTGCTCTCTTGGAGAACCTAGATGGATGCACTTGGACCACATGATCTTCTGTACTTTTCTCTGGGCTTTCCTGGGAAAAGAACATCTCCCTTCAGTGTCAGATTCACTGCTATCTGCCAGCCAGAGCTGCAGCCACACCCCTGACAAACCGGGAGGAAGCTCAAGGGTTGGCTCTTAGAAAGTTACCCTGGCTTCAGAAGAATACCACACTTGGCTGAGTTCAGAAAGAATCTCATGACAAACTCGAGAAAAAACCTTGACCACCAAGTAAGGCGATCCCACTCTGGTCACCTCTACTCATCCAGCTTGTTGCCCCACCCTCTTTCCATCTCTCCTCATCTGCTTGATGCCCCACCCTTCTTTCCACATCCCTTCACATGCATACTGCCCCACCCGTCTCTCCATAACTCTCACCCTGCTCGTTTCCCCACCCTTTCCATCTCTCCTCACCCTGCTTGTTGCCCCGCCCTCCTTTCCATCTCTCGTCACCTGCTTGTTGCCCCACTCTCCTTTCCATCTCTCTTGACCCCGCTTGTTGCCCCACCCTCCTTTCCATCTCTCGTCACCCCACTTGTTGCCCCACTCTCCTTTCCATCTCTCTTGACCCCACTTGTTGCCCCACCCTCCTTTCCATCTCTCGTCACCCTGCTTGTTGCCCCGCCCTCCTTTCCAACTCTCGTTATCCCACTTGTTGCCCCACCCTCCTTTCCATCTCTTGTCACCCCACTTGTTGCCCCACCCTCCTTTCCATCTCTCCTCACCCCGCTTCTTGCCCAGCCCTCCTTTCTATCTCTCTTCACCCCGCTTGTTGCCCCACCCTCCTTTCCATCTCTCGTCACCCTGCTTGTTGCCCCACCTTCCTTTCCATATCTCGTCACCTGCTTGTTGCCCCACTCTCCTTTTCCTCCCTTGAACCTAACTGTTGCCCCGCCCTCCTTTATGTTGTAGGCCCAACATGAACAAATCAGATCTCCTGCACATGGAAAACCTTCCTCTCTAGGGTGAAAAGTCAGCCGAGGAACCGTCTGGTTCTCTCCCAAAAGCAACAGACAAGGCCAATTAAAACACTCACACAATGAAATGCCTGAAAACCCAAACGTTGTGACGTCCCCCCAGAATCCTCATACCTGAAATTAATGATGGATGGAGTATTAACCTAGCAGAGTTGCAGACAAAATGCAGAGGGGCAGAGTCGATAGATCAGACAAACCGACCGATGTACAAGAAACGTATATAGAAAAAATAAACTAGAAACAAATGCAAAAACACAAGAGGCTACCAGAGTACGGCGGACTAAGGGAAAGAAAAAGTCCAGGAAATGTTCAGGAGTCGGGAATCGGGGTCCACAGAAAATCCAGTACAATCCAGGGTCAGGGTCAGGGTCACTAGATAGAAAAAAACACACTGCCAAAGGGAAAATCCAAATATGGTCCTGTAGAAGAATCCAGAGTCAGGACAGTCAGGTAGGCAAAAGCAACCAACAGGGAAAATCCAAGCAGCAGTTCCAATAGACAATTCCAGGGTCAAGGTACCAGTAGGAAAACACAGCCAAAAGGAAGATCCGGTAACAGTTCCAGTAGACAATTCCAGGGTCAAGGTACCAGTCGGAAGACACAGCCAAAAGGACAATCCAATAACAAATCCAGGAAACAAAATCCAAGATCAGAATAACAGCACACAAGTACAAGAGAAAAAACAAGCCAAGTACAGAGGGGAGATCTGGAAGCCCTTTTATAGCCGGCCTGTGACTGAAGTAGCGTGGCTCTTTCGCAGGCTTTCTGCCTCAGGATGTCATCATGGTGCACTGTGACCTGTATGCGTTTTGGATGTCGGGTAATGTAGTCCGACCCCTGACACTTTCCATCTCTCCTCACCCAGCTTGTTGCCCTTACCTTCTTTCTATCCCTTCTCACCTGCTTGTTGCCCCACCTCCTGTGCATCTCACCTCACCTTGCTTGTTACCCCACCCTCCTTCACATCTCTCCCTCATTCTGCTTGTTGGCCCACACTCCTGTCCATCGCTCCACCCTCCTTTCCATCTCTACTCACCCAAGGATTTGAAATTGAGGGGAGCTGGGAGCTATTTAGCTCCTGGCTGTAGTCTAAAAGAGCCTGGTTAGCTTTACAGCAATAGATACCAGAAGCTACTTTTGACTCCACATGCCAATTGAAGCTGAATCAGCACACCTCAGTGAATTTAACTCTGTGCATTTGGGACAGTCTATTAATATTAGGACACATCTATATGGCATATAAAGCACAAGGAGTTATAACTAATGCAATGTTTGCACCGTGTGTGGAACGCTATGTACTAGCTCCTGGACTGGCAAATGCTGAAAATCCAGGAGCTTCTTTTAGCTCCTGCTTATCTGATCTTAATTACGATCTCTGTCACCATGTTGGTTCCCTCACACTCCTTTCCATCTCTCCTCACTCTGCGTGTTTCCCCACCTTCCTCATCCCCCTTGTTAACCCACCCTTATCCCTCGTTACTTTTTTTCGAACAATATTAATCAATATAACGTAATAATTGTAGTTTATCAAACTTCACAAAATACAATTGAGTACTCATGTACATTCCGTCAAAATGCCATACATAGTTATCAAATGATAAAAAATTAAAATACATTAAAATTCCAGGATCAAAACCAACTTCTCCTTAAATATCGCTAAGGACACCCTAGGTTGGAAACATGGGAGAGCTCATTGCCTTTGATGCCCCATCCCACAGTAGATTAGAATAGGATTTCTAGACAGAGGACTTAATTTATGCTTGAGCATCTTGACACACTGACAAGCACGCCGTGTTACCTTCATTTGTATACTGTAGGGCTTAGTTTCACACAATTAGGGAAAGAATAGGTCTCTTGAGTCATAAGAGGTAATAAACCTTTTTGAGAATCATGTCTGTTTGTCCAACTTCTTATTCTGATTTACCAAAGCTCCTTCTAGGAAAGATGCTAATCTATGGAGTTAGTTCTGGTCTGTTAAGCTAAACAAAAACTTTAAAGACTGCTGGCGAATACTGCAAGTCTTCTTGTTTAAAATAGGAACCAACCCGAGTCTCCACCTGCTGGCATACCAATAAGGGTAGGACGTGCTGTTCGTGTCCAGTCCTTTCCCTTCCACAGGGACAGAACATTTATTTTGTTTATAAAATCAATGGATCAAACTGCACTCCAGTTACAAATAGTCCACATTCTTGCTTGAGGGCAATATGCAGTTTTCTTCTGCTCATTGTTTTAGTGAACGTGGAGTGCCCAGTTTTAAATGGGTTCTGCTGCACCACAAGCCCTTCTGACTCCATTTTACCGACAACCACTCTTCCCTTAAATATCTTTTGGCATCTCGAGGGATGGATTCTGGGTGAGAAAGTGGTAATGGTTAGGCGAAGCCTGTGAAAATGTTCTGCACATTTTCAAACCAGAGTAGTCTGCACCTAAACAGGGGTGCGATTCATTTGGATATCAGCTCAGAGAATAGTGAGGGGCCCTCTACATTCCACCTCTTTGGTCTGAAGGATACCCCTGTGTAGGAAAGCCCGACTGGGACTGCACCGAGCGCTTTTTAAATGGATCCATTGATATTGTCTTTGATAACTAGATCTTTTTTTAGTATGTTTTTCTCAAAGGGTTCTAGGCCGACGCTGGCATGACATTCCCCTATCTGAGGAAAAAAGCAATGTGACACAGATTTTGAGGGCCAGTTTCACTGCAGTGGCACCCATTTTATGATGGAATCTCAAATGGCTCCTGTTTCTCTTATTTTCTGTTCTATCCAATGCAGGTCTTTCAAATTCTGTAAAAACCTACAAAGCCTGCAGTTCGAGTAACTTAGTTTACCTACTCAATCTAAGAAAAAGGTTACCAACACTTTCTGTAAAATGGTGCATACTACATTAAAACACTTCATGTTTAGCGCACATCCAAAGGCCAGCTACACACAGGCACACTGATTTCATGTTCATTGCAAACAAACTGTGTTTGCAGTAAATGTCAAATAAAAGTTTCAAATATCCCAGAATGTAATTGTACTCATCAGCAAGGTGAATTACCATGCATATGGCACTAGACCTTCATAAAAACTCAAGTGGCCGAGTAGATTTTGTGACTCTTGCAACAAATGTTTCGCACAAACATTTTGTGAGGAAAACATGAAGAGCCAATGTTGGGTGATTTTCATTGTGTCACAGGGACATTACCTTAGATTTGTCCAGTTTGATCTGGAAGCTGTAGTCATCGCAAAAGCTTTCGAAAGCCCCTACCAACTTCAGAAGAGTATTCTCGGTCTTGGTGAAGATCATTGTGTCAGAAACAAAAAGTAACAGCTGCTTCTTCCCCTCAATTGTCAGCATGCCCTGGGAGGAACTTACTACAGTCGGTTCCAAACTGGTTATGGACAAGATAAACCGCAGGGAAAAAATGAACCCCTGTCGGACACCCTACGACACAGGAAATTCTTCAGTACATTGGCCTGGGCTATGGTATCTGACCGACTCGTTCCGGGGAAAATAATTTCCTTGAAGAATTTGCTACTTGTGAAAGCTCAAATGTTGTTTACAGTGTCAGGCGTCCATGTTGACCATTACCTTTGACATTCTAAACGTAAAGTAAAGTTGCGGTGGAATGAGCATTACTTTAACTTAAGGACAAACAATCTAAAGTCATCAGTGACACGACAGTTACTTGAACTAAAACATCAAATATCACAGATGAGGTTCCAAGTCCTAAAGGGGATACAGACCAATAGTGCCGATTTCAACATTGCACAAGGTTTAGACCAGAGAGATGCTTTGTGGATACTGTGATGATTCCTATGGATCCCTCATTGAAACCCTGCCTGGAGTATCCTCCCGAGTGGCCAGCGAAAGGCAGATGTTTTCGTGATCCTGACCCTGGGAGTGGTGTACTGTAGGAGGATCACCCAGGATGAGAAAATGGTCAGGGGAGTGAGGGATACTTGTGGGAGGAGACACAGTATTTAACCTCTTGTAAAGAAGACATCCTACAAATACCACAGTATTTAATGGCTTGTTGCAAGCATGATTCCATTGTTCCACAAGTGGACCATCTGAATGTAAACAAATTCAGCCATAAACCCAGTGGTGTTAAAAGTAATAAACATTCTGTTATAACTCAAGAAATGCCTACGGTTATCAATGCCCCTTGCTCCCAAAAGCCTAATAAGAGGAAGTTGTATATTAATAGAAGTCTTCAGACCAAAGGTCCATATTCCTCTTCTCAAACCTGCCATATGACTGATTCTTGTGATCTCCCTTTTTTAAATGTAATAGAAATTAGAAATCAAATTTGTAATAAAGAAGGGGTTAAGAAAACAAACTATCATTACGGACTTCAAGTCCCATAATTCCCTCAGTAATGGGACGAGGAAGCGTGATGCAGAGGAACGAAGATGTAGGAGTGGTTAGCTAATTGGTAAAGATGACCTACACCTGAGGGTGACCAAGAGGCTTAAAAGGCCCCCTCAGGTGCATTTAAAGAGGAAGCAGGACTGGAGAAGTCGGGGCTGGCCGTGCATGCAGTGGGTGGAAGAAGTAGAGAAGCAAGAAGACACAGGGACCAGGACGGGTCCTAAGAAGGTCTGTGCCTCTAAAGTTCCAAACTGCAGGGGTCACGCAGCACGAAGCGTGGAGAAGAAACGCTTACCCGGCAAGACTATGTTGTGCAGAGGTTGCGCAGCGTAAAGCAGATGTGGTGCGAGCAGTCGAGAGGTCTCAGTCGGTGGGTTGCACCGGAGACTCTCGGGAGTCCGAGTGGCTGTAACCTAGCATGGCAGTAGCAACAGCCACCGGACAGAGAGAGGGTGCTCCTTGTCTGGAGAAGTCACCGGTCCATCAATCCTGCGAACACCAAGTGGAGCACCTGGAAGCGACTTCAACAGTGAGCCTGAGAGGAGCGGGTGACTCAAGGGTGCTCCGGTGCAGGCCGTGTGTTCCGCACAGGCAGGATAACTCGAAAGACGAGTGAAAAGCACACTACTAAGCGTTACGAATACCGAACTGTTGAAAATTCACCAAAGCAAACCAAATAAGCATAAAAAATACCAAACTACTGAAAATTCACAGAAGTGGCTGATGTTAAATCAAAACCACCCTAGAAGTGAATATGCGAGTTTGAGCAAACACCAAGAACCCTGTGGGGAGGCCTTATTAGAATCCCAGGCATACCACCAATACCCAACCCAAGAGAAATAAAAAACAGGCAATATCAGTCTCGCAGAAGTTGCCAACCACAGGAGGGGAATGTTAAAAAGCCCCAGGGTTGTCAAGGTTGCGACTCAGGTTCTGGGACTGCCACAAACTCACATTGCTACAGTCAAGGCAGAAGCAGAAAAAGACTATCCTGACCACTATTTTGGTATAGTTGCAGAGGGGAAAGAAAAGTGGCAAACAGGCTGCCCTTCTGAGAGAAGCTATCCAGAGGGAGATGAGCACTGTTTGTAGAAAAGTCCTGATATGGATCAATGTGAATGTTCTATTCCATGAAAGCTGCTAACAGTTTTGATACCAAAGAAGACTATTAAAGTTGTTATTCTAAATTTGAAAGTTACCTTTGAAGCACTTTTCTGTTTGTGTATTGAAGAAGTAGACGGGCAGGCGAGTGTACCCACAGGGCCAGAAGTGATTGCCCAGAAGAAACTTGGTGAAAGAGTAAGCCAGGTAGTAGAAGATGCAAGTGCTGAAGAGTGGTACCAATAGAAGGCAACATGTGGAATTATGACATTTGGGGAAGAATTGTGAAAGCTGATGAAGAAAAGTTACAATTCTTTCTGCAGTTAAAATTGTGGTGAACCATCCCGACCACACTATTTGTTGTTGCTGAAATTGTAAAATAATTCTTATTACAGGAGGAGTGAGAGCTTATGACTTTTTCAAGGTACTTTATTGAAGCAACGGAACTTTGTGACTTACTTTATTTATTTTATTTATTGTTAGCTTGTTAAGTGCTTATACGGGAAGTAAATACTGTTTCAAAGCGCCCACAGGGCAACAGGGAGGGGACAAGGGGATGAGAAACAATTAAATACAGTGGGGGGGGAGAACCTACTATGACTTGTGAGTGTTCACAAGGTGCAAGTGCAAAAGGGAGGTGGAATGGGATAGGTGCTGGGGGGCACATGGGAGAGCAACAGGTGAAGTGCAATGTAAGGTAAGTGCAAACCTCCAAGGTGGGGTGGGGGGGAAGTGAACCAAGGCAAGTACCGAGGGTAAAAAAAAACTGGGGCCGATTCAGTGTGGGAGGTCAGGGCCCCGAGGATTCATAAGGGCCTTGAACACCAAATAAACAACTGTGAGATTATCAGAGGAGAGAGGGAGGGAAGGAAGGAGGAGGTAAAGAGGAAAGTCTTGAGGCGCTTCCGGAATTTAAGAAAGTCCTGCTCTAGACTAAAAGGGAGGGGAGTATGTTCTAAAGAAGGGAGCAAGCGGAGGAAAGCGATGCCTTCCTGCCCTCTGTTTAGTGAAACACTTTACACACAAAGTGTTGGTGCCAGAGGAGCGCAGCGGTCTAGAGGGGGAATATTTAGTACGAGAGTTGCAGTTAGTGTGGTCCCCGTCCCCAGACAGCCTTGTGGATGATGCAGAGGGATTTGAATTTAAACCGTGAAGCAACCGGGAGCCAGTGAAGACTTTTTAGGGCAGGAGAGATACATTCCCTGGACTTGAGGCCAAGGATAAGTCTGACTGCCCTATTCTGGATTAGCTGGAGGGGTTGCAGAGTGGAAGAAAGTAGATTCAGGAGGAGGCTATTGCAATAGAAGAGAAAACCAGGGGTTGGACAACATTGAGCTTCTGGGGGAAGGTGAGAAAAGGTAGAATACCTTTGAGAAGGAAGAGATAAAAGTGGGACTTCTTGGCAATGTCCTGAGTGTGAGGGAGGAAGGAGAGAGAGGAGTCGAAGAGGACTCTGAGGTTTCTGGCTTCAGAAGAGTGAGCCGGGGAGAGCCCATGGAAGAAGGCCAGAGTGAGGGGAAAAAGTCGGGAGCTGGAGTCCCAATGGGAAGGAACTCTGTTTTGCTGGCATTAAAGCAGAGATCATTGGAAGTGCACCAGGCCTGGATGGCAGAAAGGCAGTCAGGGATGATGGAAGGTGTAAGAGGGTCAGCAGGAAGTTTGAAGAAGAGTTGTGTATCGTCAGCATAACACTGGAAGTTGGGGGAGAAGGAAGAGATGAGGAGTGCCAGCTGAGTAAGGTAGATGTTAAAGAGCCAAGGTGAGAAGATAGAGCCTTGGGAGACACCAGAGGTTGAGAAGGAAGTAGGAGAGGAGAAGGTGGCCTGGATGACTTGGGAAGGAGGTCAGCCAGTCCAGTGCCCGCTTCGATATACCAAGGGTGTCGTGGAGCCTTTGTATCAGGATGGAGTGGATGACCGTGTCAAATACAGAGGAGAGATCAAGAAGGATGACAACAGCAGGGGAGTTGGAATCCAGGGATGTGAGCAGTTCTTCAAGTTCAGAAGAGCAGTTTTTGTGCCTCTGGATTCTCGGAATCCAGATTGATGGTCGTGGAGACCACCAACAAGTTCAATGTCAGAGTGGAGTTGGGGCAGGGCCAATTCCTCCAGCAGCTTTCCTAGGAAGGGGATGATGGAGATAGGGCAGTATTTGGCTGTACAGGTAGAGTGTGCTTACAGGTAGAGTCTGCTTACAGTTTTTTTAAGGAGGGGGTGCACAAGGAGTGCTTGAGGGAGGAGGGGAAAGAACCAGTAGGAAAGGAGTGGTTACAGAGATTAGCGAGTGCAGGGGCAAGAGAGCCAATATTGTCCTTGATGGTTCTGGATTAGCAAGGGGAAACCTGTTTGGAAGAGACCGTCATGGAGCGGACACCTCTGGTGACATCTACCGGTGCGACAAGGGCGAAGGAGGAACGAGGAGGGTGAGCGGCCAAGGGAGGCAATGGGGTGAGGGTGAGCGATAAGGCTGTTCAGAATGTCCTGAGTGGAGAGTGCGTTGCAGAGGGCCTGAGAAGGAATAGGGGAGGAGGATACTGCAGAAGGGGTGGCTAGTTCCCTGCAGATTTTGAACAGGTCAGCCGTGTTGTTGGAAGCGCCAGATACCCGTGCCTGAATGCGGGCCCTTTTCTTGGCACTGATAGAGAGTCTGTATTGCCTTTGGAGCAGGCGGCAGTACAGTTTGTCAGAGGATGAGCCTGAGGTTTTCCACTTCAGTTCTGCAGCTCTGCACTTTCATTTCAGCTCTGCAAGTTCGGAGTCATACCAAGTATTGCGCTTAGAGACGGGTTTCAAGCGGATTCTCATGACTGGGGCAAGAATGAGAAGGGTGTTGGTGATGGACAGGTGGAAGTTGCTGAGAGCAGTGTCAGTGGTAAAGTCTGAGTTGGGAGGGCAAGGGGGGATAAAGGTGGAAGTGAAGGCTGCAGCTGACACTCGTTTCATCAGACGGATGTTCATGAACAAGGTTGGCAGGGCTTTTGGGGGAGTGGTCACAAAGCCATAGGGACCCAGGTGGGAGGAGAGAAGAAAGTGGTCTGACCAAAAGAGAGGGGTGACAGGAGGAGATGAAAGAGGTAGGTCGGAGTGGTCCAGCAGAGTGAGTTGGACCAGAAGGAAGAATGGAGAGGGATAGAGAGGTGCAGAGGTCAATTAAAAAAGTGGATGCTGTAACAGGGGAAGCCAATTGGATGTTAAAGTCCCCCAGGAGCAGCAGGTTGGAGGAGGTTGAGAGTAAGGAGGAACAGAAATCAGCCCATAAGGAGAGGAACAGGGAGGTTGCGCCTGGAGGCTGGTAAATGGTAGCAATGGTCAGGGTGGATGAGGGAGAGATGACCACCTTGCATACCAGGCTCTCAAAGGAAGAGTAGAGCTGAGTGGGTAAGATGGAAGAAGGAACCCACTCAGGGAAGATTAAGGCAACCCCACCGCCAGCACAGTGAGGTCGAGGCTTGGAAATTATCTTTAAGCCCTCAGGGAGTCAAAGGCAGTGACCGAGCTGGCATTGAAACATGTCTCAGTAAGAGCGAGAATGTCAAGGTCAATGTCTTCAAGAAGGAGGCAAGTGTCAGCAGTGTGTTTGTTGGCTGAGCAGGCATTAAGAGCCGCCAGGTGGAGACCATCCCTGCCTTTGAAGGTTTTCTGATGCGGAGTTCAGGGGCGTGGTACTTCATTCCAAGGTGGGAGCTGAGGGGGAAGTAGGTGGAAATAGGGGAGAGGCAGGAGAAGGAATAAAGTTAATGAGGGATGGCAGGATCCGGTCAAAGAGAAGGAGGTTGGCCTGAGGACGCTGAACAAGGCCAGGTCAGCCGGTGTGGTAGACAGTAATGATGCAGCGTGATGAGAATAAGCTCGCCAAGAGGACTTCCCACTTGGTGTCACCATTAATGGGAGAGGATGAGAATGGAGAGAGCGTAGAGATGGGATGAGTAGTCCTTTGGCCTGGAGAGGGGACAGAAAAGAGGATATCGGTGAAGATTTCCTGGAGGATGCACGGACATAGGTGTCTGCGATGGGAAGGCCAAGGTTTGCACCCAGGATGTCTTTTTTATGCTTTTTTATCCAGAATTTGAGAGAGATGGAGAATGGGTGATAGTGTAGCAGTTAGAAAAGATTGGAGCGATGGCGAGTGCCATCTCAGTGGCAGAGGATAGATGCAAGAAAAGAAGAGAAAGAAAAGGGGGGCTGCAATGCACAGGCCTGGCCCTAACTCGCAGGTGGCCTTGTAGATAAGGAGGGCACAATACAAATGCAGAGCAATTGGTTGGGTGCAGGAATCGCTTAAAAAAAGGAATATAATGCAGCCTACACAGGGATGTACGACGTGAAAGCACACCCACCTGGATTTGTTTTTTAAAATAGGAATACAATGCAGTAAACACGGTCGACTTGATCATCGGGGTCACCAATGCTGAAGATGGACTGCATCAAGTCAAAGAACCCTGATCTCGGTAACGGCACAAATGAACCATCGCCGACTGTCTGCGGCAAGGACTTGGCTGCCGATGGATTAGGTTTCGAAGCCAAAGCGGCTTTAGATGCTGACGGTTCTTTTGGCACCTATGGACGCTCCGATGACCGATGCACACCGTGGTCCTCACCCTTGCGGCCATCCAGCAATTTCTGCCAAGTAGGCGTGACGCTCGAAAGCATTTGACGTCGATGGAGTGGTCGGCTTGGGGCCGGGAGCACCGAGCGCTGCTTTTGCCACCAAAGCCTTACTCCATGTTAGCACCTTACGAACATCTGTGTACCATTCCCAATGGTTTGGTAGAAAGATTCAACAAGACCCTAAAATGAGGAAAACTCCACAGGCCTATACAGGACTTTCCCCTTTTGAATTACTTTATGGCAGAGATCCCAGAGATGTCTTGGACATGCTCTGGGAAACCCGGGAAGAACGAGAAGAGGCACCCATTCCCATCTCGCAAACTGCTACCCGAACGTTAGGAACATATGAGACTGGTTCGAGACCTAGTCAGCACTCATATGGAAAAGGCCCAGAGCAACAACAAAAAAATCCAACTACGACAAAAAAGTGCACTTGAGATTGTTTTCTATAGGACAAAAAGTATTGGTTCTATTACCCACCTCCAAAAACAAACTTGTTTGTAAGTGGCATGGGCCCTATGAAATAGTAAAACAAACGGGAACCTGCACTTATAAAGTAGCCCAACCAGACAGAAAACAAAAAGGTCCATTTATATCACATGAATCTCTTAAAGGAGTGGAAGGAGAATCCATCAGCCACCCATGCCAAAGTACTATCTTGCTTGGTTCCGGAAGACAGACAACTTTGAACTAATTCCTTCCAATTTGTCTACTCAAAAACAAGAAGATCTAAAGGATGTAATTACATCTTTCTGTCATACGAAAACAGGTACAGTTCCTTGTGGCAGCAATGGAAGCGGGTTAATGCTGTTTTACATATTCCTCCCAAGATGGCGGCGTATAACCTAGGCAGCATTGCACTCTTTCCGACTGCAGAGGGATTGCAAGCTCTGCCCCCCTTCAGAGACGCAGCTTTTCCGTCCTCCCGAGCAGAGGCTCTCTGCTTTGCTTCTTGTTCCAGTCAATGCTCCGTAGGCTCGCCTTAATATTTCACTCTAACCCTATCTACTGGCTCAACATCTGGGTATTCCTTTTGTTTATATAGATTTCACTGGCACATACAAGGATCCTCCGACTCGCTTACCCTGCCTTGCAAATGCGGCGTCCTTCCGGGTATGAGCATAGTTTGGGGTTACTATTTTAACGGGCTGCAGCTCGTGCTTGATTCACAAGCTGCGTATTCTTTCTTTACAGTTTTCCCACGAGTACTCCTGAAGCTTCGGCCTTCAGGCTTCTTGGCCCTGCTAAAACCATCATGTTCCGTGCAGAGATGTGCAATGAGAACAAGCCTTCACGGACCGGCGGATCTGAACCAGTCGGCGCGCCGCGTTTCCTCACAATATCCCAAAAGCCACAAAAGAACGCCTCCCATTCACCCGGCGACAGGTAGGGATTATTCAGATCTCTTCTGTCCGGTCCTTGCAAATTCTTAACCATTATTCATCTTTTTCTGCTTCTTCTAGAAAGCACTCTCTACCATTCAGCCTCATACAGGAATCACGTCAGCCATTCATTCTCACTTTACATCTACCTGGGTATGGCCTGAATTATTTTATGAAGACCCTAGATTCCCACTTCATGGTTACTTTCTTTTCTTCTGTCTTATAATACACTAATCCTTATCCTACCTACCTTTATGCAGGGATTGATTAACTCCTAAAGCAATCCCACAGTATAACGACGGTCAGCAGAGAAGACTTCAAAGCACTCTGCAGACTACACAGTGAAGGAACTATTAGAAGTTGAAGACCTGCCACAGGGTTTTATTGCCCAGAGGGTTTCCCTGGAAGCCCTGTTACTCTCGACCCGTTTGAAGGCTAGGTCAGGGGGAGACAGGGTAGCCTGAGGGCTCTCATTGCACCCAAATGCTGCATTGGATTCAGGTCAGTCCCCTTCACTTTGACGCATGTACTCTGATTATTGCAATTGTTATACTTTCCCTGATGTATTTGCGAACCAAAGTGAGTTGGCTGCGGCAGAAACTACTGCGGCCGAAACGTTTGCATGAGAAAGGTGCGAACTACCAAAAGTTCACACCTTTCTCATGCGAACACACTTACATACTCACACCCACAACACACCCAACACCCCCCACCCACACCCACAACATAAACAAACCCCACTTACCTTCATCTTCACGCTGGGTTCCTGCAGCGCCAGATTCCTTGCACTTCCGTGCTCGGGAACCGGTGCAACAGGGTCCTTTTCTTTTTTAAAAACATTTTTTAAATGTAAGGCTGCAGGGGTGTCCCCCGCAGCCCCCGCTCACTATACCATAAAGTATAGTGAGCGGGGCGATGAGGGGAACACCCCCGCAGCCCCTGTTTCTTTTTTATTTTTATTTTTTAAACGGAAGGTGTCCCCCGCAAGCCCCGCTCACTATACCATTAAGTGTAGTGAGCGGGACGATGCAGAGGACACCCCTGCAGCCCCGTTTCTTTTATTTTTTAAACGGAAGGCTGCGGGAGTTGTCCCCCGCAACCCCTGCTCACTATACCATGAATTGTAGTGAGCGGGGTGATGTGGAGGACAACCCTGTTTTTTTTTTACAATGCTAACACCAAAGGTTTGAACTTTTGGTGTTCGAACCTTTGGTGGTAGCATTTTTAGAACTTTTGGTCATTGCGACCATTTATTGTCGTTCAAATCGGCCTATACTGTATTTTCAGACAAACCAGGAAGAATTAAAGGCACTTACCACTATATTAGAACGCCCAAAGGAAAAATGGTACATTTAAAACCTTATAGACTACCAGAGGCCCGTGAACAGATAGTGGTCGAAGAAGTAAACGAAATGCTGCAAGCTAATATCATCAAGCCCTCTTCCAGCCCATGGTCCTCCCCTATCGTGTTGGTCAATAAACCCAACCGTTCCTGGAGGTTCTGTATAGACTTCCATAAAGTTAATGCAATATCCGACTTCGATGCCTATCCCATGCACCGCATCAATGACCTAATTGATAAACTCGGAGCAGCCACTTTCTATCCACCCTAGACTTAACAAAAGGCTACTGGAAGGTACCAGTATAAGGACCAGATAAAAAAAAGACCACATTTTCAACACACTTAGGACTGTTTCAATTCAAAGTTCTCTCTTTTGGTTTACACGGCACACCAGCCACTTTCCAATGCCTAATGGATAAACACTTACGTTCCTATTCAGATTTCTGTGGAGTTTATATTGACGATATTGTCATTTACAGTAAAACCTGGGAAGACTACCTGTTCCGCCTACATATTGTCAGACAAACCTTGGTTTTTTGTACGGAACGGAAACGTACAGCCCCAACATGAGAAAGTGAGAGCTGTCCTAGAAGCACCTACACCCGAGACTAAAAGGGATCTTAGAGCCTTTCTAGGGTTAATAGGATACTACCGTAGGTTTATCCCAAATTATTTGGACAATACAGCTAGGCTAACAGATAAGCTCAAAAACGCTGAACCCCAGAAACTTCATTGGTCTGAAGGATGATATATGTTACAACCCCTTAAAGCAAAATCTGTGCCAAAACCCATTTCTGAAGGTAGTAGACTTTTCCGAAGACTTTATATTGCATACAGATGCCTCCCTTTCCGGTTTAGGGGCAGTTCTATCTCAAGTTTGCGACAGATTAGAACAAGTTACAAGCTCTTCCCACATGAAAATAATTACTCAGTGCTGGAATTAGAGGCCTTGGCCATAAAGTGGGCCATTCTCCCTCTTAGATATTACCTCTTAGGAAGAAAGTTTACATTAGTCACTGACCATTCTCCCCTAGTTTGGATTAGCCAACGCAAAGACTCAAACCCACGTGTCATGCAATTGTTTCTAGATCTGTAACCCTACTGCTTCACCATGGAAGACAGGAAAGGTAAAGACCAGGGGAATGTTTATTTCCTGTCCCGGTTCCCCTTTGAAGCAGGTGGGACTACATCGCATGGAGGAACGGTATGTGAGAAACCTGAAGGTGTCTCACCTGCTAGTCCCCGGAGATCTGTCATCTAGGTGGCAAGGACACGGCCATCGCTATTGGATCCCGGTCCAGGAGGTGGACCAGTGGGGGGGAATCACCTCGATGAGGGGTCTTCAGGGAGTGGAATTGGGACACCAAAGGTTGAGACAAGGTACCCCCTTCCTCGTATGACCTTTTCCCCATCCTACAATGTAGAATACTTAGAAGCTCTAGCCCATCCCTTTTCCGACACAACACTTTCTTGCACTGTAACAGACAACATACTAGCACCAGAGCCGTTTACCTGAAATGGCCAAACACACAGGTCAGGCAGAGTCAGGCAATTGACAACCACGCACACCTGATGGCCCTTTACCTTCCCCAAAGGGATAAAAGGCAGAGCACGAGAGCACACTACGAGCAAGGCTGAACGATCGAGGAAAAAGTTACACTGAACCGTCAGTTCAAACCGAGGAAAAAGGCGGCAAGACCAGGAGGGACGACAAAGGGTGAATTGCCCTTGCCCTTTTCAACTCAGACCTGCAAAGCCTCTGAAAAGGGAATTACAAGACCGGGAAGCATAGCTGAGGTGTGGAGCAACAGATGTCAACGGTGCACGGGGGCCTCCAGCATTGATAACACAGGCAGGGAGGCATGCTGGCTACCGTGGTACCATCCTTGATTCCAGTAGCAAGCCAAGCGGACTCAAGACAGTCGGTGAGTTGGAGAAAGCTGATAGAAAACTGAACTGTGTTGAAGCCCGAGGTTGCAAGTGGCAACATTAGATGAACGCAAGAACTTGAGAACAAAGAACTTGTGCGTTTGAACTTTTGAGAAAGCCCAGAGAAGGGCCAGCTGCAGAGTGGTCAGGCGCCGTAGGAGTGCTCAGTCGAAGGACTCTTGCTGGCTCTCGTGTATTCAAACTGTAAGTACCAGAAGGCCCTAGGAAAGGGTGGCGTGAGGTGTCGTAGTGTTCATACAATGGTCACGTCAAATCCCTTGTACACTCTTTGACCCATTGCCAAGTGGAAAACAAAGAGAAGTAAATCCTGTATCGTGATAAAGCAAAGTGAACTGAGAGCAGCAGATGTGAACCCGACAGAGGTATGCCTACAAGTTGGAGTGAAGAGTAATACACCTGTGAACATTGTTTGACGAGAAAACCCGGCAGAGGGCTGTCCGCAGTAAGAAGTTGTTTAAAAAGACATTAAGGCTCTTGAATATTGTAAGCTGCATTTGAAAGGCCGTAGTGAACCCGATGGTGGGAGGCCCAAGTTGTAAGGAGAATCCGAAGCCCGACGGAGGGAGATCCCAGGGGCAAAGAGTAATCGGCCCAAGGTGCAAGATTACAGAAGGAACTTTGTTGTTTTGATATATCAGGCCTTCTTAGGCAAGATACTTTGTAGAAAATAGACTTGGCTCCTGAAGGTTCTGGTATTGTTGAACTGGAATTGTGAACCTCGTGCTGGAGATGCCCAGAAGTGTGCTGTGTTCAGAAGTCCCACATTGTCCCGTGCGAAAAATGTGGGGAAGACGACCCAGCCATACCATCCTGACTTATCATTTTGTGAACACTTTTCTTTTCTGGTGAACGTTAACCCACACTCTTTTTGTAACTTAGTGGTAATTATTGGCAATAGGGTTTTTAGTATAGGCCTTTTTTATTTGACAAGACGCTGCTAGGACTGCCTTAATATTATTTGATGGTCGTAGGTTGCTCCCATCTTAGATTTAGGTTTAGATTAGGTGTTTATCTCACCCATTATAAAGTTGAATAAACACCCTTGAACTGTGATCGCTTGTGTATGTCTTTACTGTTGCCACCATGAGTTCCTTACATATGGTGTCAGGAAATGGGATGTGACTCAATTGAAACAAATTGGGGAACCCTACAATTTCAAAAACGTAGACATTGAGCTTCTAGTCCTTCTGTTGCCACAAAAGAATCAAATAGGTTTCGATATTGGTAGCAGTAGGGAAGCCATCATTCCCCCTGGGAAAAGAGGAAGGATTCCTACCAATTTGGTTTTGATACCCCTCCCCCCACTCCAGGGTGTTACATCAGGTTAGCCCCAAAATCTGACCTAGCATGGAAGTTCGGTATAGACGTTTTAGCAGGCACCATTGACACCGACTTCTGAGGGGACGTAAAGGTTCTTTTACATAATCATGGTATAATACCATTTGAAGTGCATCATGGGGATCAAATTGCCCAAAGAAGTTTGGAAAATGCATTATTCCCTCAGTTTAATGAGAGCAAACTCGACAAAACAGAAAGAGGTGCATTGGGCTTTGGGGAAGCTGATAAACCTTTTAACATCGAACAAACAAAGAGAGAGGAGCCCATCTATCTCGATTTAGCCTTCACCCAGCTAGTTGCCACTTTCCCAGACCCCTAGGGAGGGCCATACGGAGCAGGCTCACCTCCTAGCCTCACAGGGGTTAGATAGTGGTACAGCATTAAGTACCTTCTATATTGCAAAGTGTGACCCCAGGGAATCTTATCACATCTTTGTGGGTGAAAAAGATGTCCCACATATTTTGTTTCTTTCAAAACTCTAAGTATTTTACAGGGGCTCTGGTCATGGATCCCCATAGTACCCGAACAGCCCCTGAATGAGAGCAGACAACCCTCAGTCACACCTCAGTATCAAAACAAGATTCAAATTAGAGCAAGAGAAAGCTCCTGAACTCATGCTAGCAAATACTCTAGCAGTCCTCATAAGGTGCTCCCCTCAGTGTGTCACCAACTTTTCCCTGGGGCCCCTGATATGTGGCACTGATATGGTCACATGATCCCGGGGCGAAGGAAGTAAGGTTTTCAGGTGGGTAAGGGTAGAATATTCCTTGCCAGGTGTAGGAAGAAGTGAAATCAAGGTCATAGGAAAATGGCATGGAAAGCAAAGGGCTAATTGGTTGACGAGGAAGGAAGGGAGGCATGGGAGATGGGAAGAAATCTAGATGGCAGGCTAATTAGAAGGCTAGACATTCAACTAAAGCACTCCAGGGATGGTTCTGCCAATGGGGAATGAGCTTGGAGAAAGAAGCAGTGGCAATGGAAGTTGCTTTGTGTACTGGAGTTCCAGGGCTCAGCAATGGCTGCTCTTGCAAAAACTTGACTGTAGTCTTCAACGTGGGCATTCCTCTAAAAGGAACCATGTGACATGTGTGTTCACCACCCACAATGCTCCATCCTTTTTGATGCCCACCTCAGATTTGAACGGTGCAATACTCCCTACACCTGGCACTCTTAAAGGAGGGACATATCCAGGAGAATGCTTCTCGTTCAAAGGCTAGAGCAAGTAAAGGATGTAATCAATAAGCACTGAGCGGGCCACTTACTTCTCATCTTAACCATATACTCGCCAGATCTGAAACCTACCAAAGTCCACTGATAACATACTCCCAGCCAATCATGATCTTACATGTGGGAGATATCCAGAGAATGCTTCTCGTTCCAGGGCTGGTGCAGGAGGAAGGCCTTCGTCGCCAAGGAGGCTCTTGGGGTCAGGAGATAGGGACACCAAACAGGGTCTGAAAAACAAACAGAAGGATGTCTAGTAATAGTACAAACAATGAACGTACATGGAATAAATAGCCATTATCTTTTACACATTGGGTTTGTCCTAATACACACATGTTCACCAATACAGAATAGAGGAGGGACCGTTTCCATGTTCAGGACTGTAAAATTTCTTCTCAAACACCCATCTCTGACGAACGCTACATATGTTATAGGCCAGCCCTTAAACACCCACAATGACTCAGTCCACACTTCAGAAGAACAAGTTACTTCTTACCTGGTAACGTTCTTTCGATGGGATGTTCCTCCGACATATTCCTTATCTTGATAGATCATCTCCAGCCTGCTGGCCTCAGAAAAAATGTTCAGTAGAGGGCGCTGCGCGTCTTCGTCCCTCGAGCCGATGTCCCTCGACAGCCTCCGTATCGGCGCCGACGCCATCATGCGTATAAATAGACTCGCGCAGCGTCCATTGCTCAGTTCCGTTTTGACGTTTAACAGTTGCTTTACATGAATTGGTTATTGACCCTGAAGGAGCGTAAGCTGTAACCACAAGGGAAGTTTTACTGAGGGGTTGGATGGGAGGGGCGATGAGGAATACATCGGAGGAACATCCCATCGAAAGAACGTTACCAGGTAAGAAGTAACTTGTTCTTCGAAGGGATTGTGTCCTCCGACGTATTCCTTATCTTGATAGACTCCCATAGCAGTGGTGTGTAACTGGAGGTGGGAGTAAAATTGCCATGTTTCCCATCAAGAATGATCAGAATGCAGCACAGCTTTGCCAAATCTAGTCTCTTGGCTAGAGGAGGAATCCAGGTTGCAAAATTTTGTGAAGTTATGTGCAGACGACCATGTGGCAGCCGCACATATGTCTCGAATCGGTACCCCTCTTGGGAGGGCCGAAGAGACTGTGATACCCCTGGTTGAATGAGCCCTAAGATTTTGAGGAGGCTCTTTCCCTGCCCGTTTGTAACATTCCAGAATGGCCAAAATAATCCATCTGGAAATGGTCTGTTTTGTTATCGGTAATACCAATTTGTGCCCTGAGTAACCTACGAACAGTTGGTCTGCTTGCCTAATCCTAGCAAGTTTGCTGATGTAAAAGCTCAAAGCCCGCCTTGGGTCCAGCCTATGTAGCCTTTCTTCCTCTTTCCCCAGATGGGGAAGGCGATAGAATGAAGGAAAGGTAATCTTCTGAGTGATGTGGAATTCAGAAACCACCTTCCTTAGGGTGGAAATTAGGCTTCACTTGTAGGACAACTTTGTCTTTATGAAAAATTGTACGAGGGGGTCTACAAGATAGAGCTTATAATTCGCTCACCCTCCTAGCAGATGTCAATGCCACTAAAAAGACAGTTTTAAGGGTGAGAAATCTTAGCGAACAAGAGTGGAGTGGTTCAAAAGGAGTACCCATCAGGAAATTTAAGACTAAATTTAAGTCCCATAAGGGAACTTGGAATGGTCTTGGAGGATAGACATTGGTTAATCCCTTCAGAAATTGTATTACTAAGGGTAACTTGAAATACGATGGTTCCTCTGCAGTGCACTTGAAGATCGATAGTGCTGCGAGATAGCCCTTGATAGTGCCAACCTGAAGGCCCGAATTTGCCAAATAGAGTAGAAAAGATAACACCGTTGGTGTACCACATGAAAAGGGATCAATATTCTTTTCTCTACACCAGCTGCAAAATTTGTTCCAACGGCAGCGGTATAAAGTCTTTGTTGCTGGCCTTCTGGTCGAAAGCAACAACTCCATGACGTCATCTGGGAGGTCCCAATCCTTGTATCTCAACCTTTCAGATACCAAGCGTGAAGGTTGAGGGTTCTGATGTCTGGATGGAGAACCTGACCTCCCTTCTGCGAGAGAAGATTCTCCTTGAGTGGAAGACGAGTTGGAGGGCAGATGGACATGTCCAGAAGGTCCGGGTAACACATTCTCCTGGCCCAGTCCGGGGCAATTAGGATCATGGCTTTCCGGAACCTTCTCAACCTCCTGATCATTTGAGGAATGACGGGGACTGGAGGAAATGCGTACAGAAGTGGAAACTCCCAGTCCACTACGAACGCGTCCCCTAGAGCTCCTCTCGGGGGAAATTCCCTTGAACAAAACTGATCACACTTTCTGTTGATGCTGGTGGCGAACAGATCCACTTGAGGGGTTCCCCAAAGGGTGAAGATCTGTTGAAGGACTCCCTGAGCTAGTTCCCACTCGTGGGAGACTGTGCTCTGCCTGCTCAGAGTGTCCGCCGTCAAGTTTTCCTCTCCGGCTAAGTGAACTGCCGATAGAGAGATTCCTTCTTGGATTGGCCAAAACCAGAGCTGCATTGCCTCTCTGCACAGAGGCAGTGATCCTATGCCTACTCTTTTGTTGAGGTAGTGCATGGCCTCTGTGTTGTCCATCATTATCAGGACATTTTTCCCCTGTACAGATGGCAGAAAAGCCTTCAGCGCTAGTCTGATTGCTCTCAGCTCTAACAGGTTGATATGTAGTCTGGACTCCGATGGAGACCAACAACCGCTGATGGTCAAGTCGTTGGCATGGGCTCCCGACCCCGTGAGTGAGGCATCTGTGACTACTGTTTTCTCCGGCCATGGTTTCCAAAACAGTTCTCCTTTCAAAATGTTCTCCTGACAGGCCCACCACTGAAGGTCTCGAGCCACCTTGTCCGGAACCTGAAGGAGATCTGTCATTCTCCCTGAGAATTGCGACCACTGAGTTCTTAGTGCCCACTGAAGAGATCTCATTCTCAGGCGAGCCTCTGGCACAAGGAAGATGCAGGATGCCATGAGGCCTAGCAACCTCAAAAAGTCGAAGGCTGGGAGACGTTGGGCATTTTGAAACTTGGTGACCATCTGCAGAACATCTTGAGCCCTCACCTCTGGTGGCGAGGCTTTTCCCAGGGAAGTGTCCAGGACCGCTCCAATGAACTGGAGTCTCTGTGATGGTATCATCTGCGACTTCTTTAAATTGAGGGAGAAGCCCAGTTTGTGAAGGAAGTGGCAGACATAATCTAGCTGGATCTGAGCTTGTTCCGGAGATACAGCTCTGATCAGCCAATCGTCCAGGTAGGGGTAGACGTGAATCCCTTCCCTCCTTAGACTTGCAGCCACTACCGACATTAGCTTGGTGAAGACCCTCAGGGCAGAGGTCAGCCCAAATGGCAGAACTCGAAATTGATAATGATAGCCACCAATTGCGAACCTCAGGTATTTCCTGTGTTTGAGATGGATTGGCACATGGAAATAAGCATCCTGAAGGTCCAGAGATACCAGCCAGTCCTGGAGCTGGAGGGCCTGAAGGATCTGAGAGTTACCATCTTGAACGTGTGCTTCCTGAGGAACTTGTTCAATTCTCGGAAGTCCAAGATAGGTCTCAGTCCTCCGTCCTTCAGTATTAGGAAGTAGGAGTACCAGGCCTTGTTCCTCTCCGCTACACGTACCGGTTCTATGGCACCTTTCTCCAGCAGGTCTACAATTTCCTGCGAGAGGAGCAGATCTGGAACTTTCAGAGAGCTGTTCCCCGGTGGATGACTCTGAGGAATGCGTAGAAAAGGCAGGCAGTAACCTTGGGCAACTGTCTCCAATGCCCAAGCATCTGATGTAATAGCCTGCCATTCCGTCAGATGTTGAGTTAGCCTGCCCCCTACTGGTGTCTTGAGTGATTTAGAGGCGGCTGATGCAGATGCAGAGGGTAAAGAGGCACCTGCTGCTGCGGCTTTTGTATTTTTACCCCGTCCACCTCGGGTGAATTTTTTTTTTACCTCTTTGAACCGACTGTCCTCTGCCTTTTCCGAATGTGGAATAAAAGCGAAAGGACTTACCTCTCCAAGAGGTTCCTGAAGGGCGATATGGCGTTTGGCAGATTGCAGCTCCCAGAGATTTTGCTGCTGCTTTGGATGTCTGTAACTGTTCTAGACTGTCATCCGCCTTCTTACCAAACAAAGAAGAGCCGTCAAAGGGCATATTTAAAAGTCTGGCTTGTACATCTGAAGCAAACCCAGACTTTCGCAACCACGCAAATCTGCAGGTTGTAGTACTTGCCGCCATGGCCCTACTGATACTGTCAGCAGAATCAATGCCAGTTTGAAGGGATTCGCACATTGCGTCTTTACCATCCTTAATGATGTTTAGAAACGCTTCCCTTTCTTCTCCCTCTGGGAGGCAGTCAGCCGCTGATGAAGCACACTCCCAAAGTTTGTAGCTTAACCTTGGGAGCGTACAAGTAGCGTTAATAGATTTCAACGCCATGCTACATGCAGAAAAGACTTTCTTAGCCATAGAGTCGTATCTTTTGTCATCCCTGTCCTTTGGAACAGTAGGATATGCCGATCTACTGCCTGATGCAGTTGCTGCTTGAACCACCAGACTCTTTGGAGTTGGATGTTTAGACAAAAATTCAGGGTCAGTAGCAGATACCCTATATTTGGCTGATAACATCTTGTTAACTGCCGGGATAACCTCAGGGGTTTCCCGGTTAGCCAATATTTTTCTTTGTAATGCAGTGTGAAATGGAACCACAGGACCCTCCTGTGAGCCTTTAACTAAAATGTCTGTAAGGGCATCCTGTTGGAATGCAGGTGAAGGTGTAGACCAACCCATGAATTCTATAATCCTTGCCATTAAAATTCTGTAAGGGGTTTCGGCATGTTCTCCTGGGTCTGGTTTGGCAAATTCTATTTCTGGGGAAGTATCTAACCCACTTGCCTCATGTAAAGATTCTCTAAGGTCCTTTAACCTATTTTCCTCAGAGGTAAATTCCTCTGGTTCAGGGTCTTTCTTGATCCGAATCCTCCCCTTCTTCATAAATTGAAGACAAAGGTCTGAAATGATCAGACCTTGGAAATGGCTTAAATCCCATTTCCAGAGCAGAAGGGGCCAAATTTGTCATAATTGGTTGAGAAAACGTTGACGCCGTCGACGCAGGCGTTAAAGGCTTCGAAAACACAGAAAAAGGCGTCGAGAAGATCGGAAGAGGCCTCGAAGAGCTTGAGAGGATAGGAATCCTACTCGAGGTTGTCAATGACATTCTCAAAGTCGTGTTAGAGGCCCTGGGTATGACCACTGGCTGTGAGGTAGTGACGGCCAGGGGTTTGTTCTTTGTCGGCGTCGAAGACGGCGTCGATTTAATCGACCTATGCGTCGATGAGCCCTTCGATAATGGCGTTGATGACGCAGATTTATGCGAAGGGACTTTCGACGATGGCGTCGATGGCACAGTGCCTTTGCTCGAGGGTTCGTGACGCTCTCGAGTAGTTTCTTTCACCGGGTGCAACGACTCACAGCGTTTTGATTTTTCGGGTCTTTCACCCAGGGTATCACCCTCAGCCGTCTTCGAGGGGGTCGAGGCTGCTTTCTCGAAGACGCTAAGCATCCTTTTATGGAATTCCTCCCACTCAGCCTGAGAGCTACGTTTTTTGGGGCAGGTGACTCTTTCCGGGAAAACAGAAGAAGACGACGAGGAAGGGGATCTTCGACATCTCTTACTCGAATGCTTGGATCTCGAAGAGTGGTGGGAACTGCTTCGAACCTAGAACGAGAATGTTTCCTGTGTCGGCGAGGAGACGAATGTCTCGACTCTGCCAAGGAAACTTTCGAAGGAGTTTTAACTGTCTTACCTCTCTAAAGCTTCCCCTTACGCTCCTTCAAGGCTTTCGCCGTCATGGACATGCAGTCCTCGCACTCCGAACATTGGTGCTCCGATCCCAGGCACCACAAACAAATCCTGTGAGGATCTGTCAACTACATTTTCTTTCCACAGTCTCGACATTTTTTGAAGCTGGACTGTGGAGTCGCCGGTTCAGATGAGGAAGCCATTGAGTAAGAGTTGGTATTCTCGAGGAATAATGAAGAATATATCTGACTAACGAACTGAGCAACACGATTCTGAGGCCCACGAAGCGCGGAAAAACGGAACTGAGCAACGGATTCTGCGCGAGTCTATTTATACACATGATGACGTCGGCACCGAAACGGAGGCTTTCGAGAAACATCGGCTCGAGGGACGTCGACGCGCAGCACCCTCTACTGAAAAATGTTTCCGAGGCCAGCAAGCTGGAGATGATCTATCAAGATAAGGAATACGTCGGAGGACACAATCCCTTCGAAGTAAAGTTATTATACACGTATTGCACTGGCACATGCTTGTTCCATTGTACATTGCATTACATTCCAGATTCCCACTGCACAATGTTTCAGGAGCATGTGTGTTCCTATGATCCAAACATAAATTCCAAATAGCTGTGCAACAGCCAAACATTTATTTCATAGTTTTAAAAGTAAAAAAATACAACTCATCACATCACCATACAAAAACATAAATAATCATAGCCATGGTCACTGAACATCCAGGATTCGAAATTGAAGGGAGTTATTTCACACTTGCCTCTAGCCTGCGAGACCCTGGTTAGCTTGAAAACAATAGTTGCCAGGAGATACTTTTGGCTCCCCTGGCCCCTTCATTCCTTACACACATGCATGTGTGACATTAACTTTGAGTATTTTAGAATAATAAATTAGAAGAATTAGGACACATCTAGTATACATTTAAACATAATGAATCATACCTAATGCACAAAAAGTTAAAGTGTGCAAATCATGATTAAGTTAGATTTGCGGTGCACTGCCTACTCGCCCCTGGTTCCCCAGCGGTAGCTCCGGCCTACTGGGTGATGCCTGGCACCCAGGAGCTGGTTTTAGCACCTGTTCATTGAATCTTAATTTCAGACCAGAATACATCTGATATCAAATACGCGTGAATCCAAGTCTACATGTAGCAGCATTATGTAGGTGGACGGTGACACCTACATGATCAAACACCAGACTTCAACAGCTTGTCCTTACATGCTACTGCCTTTCCCACAAAACTTGCAAGTTGGTAAAAACTGGGTTAGATTTTCTAAGTCTAATAAGAGTGATGGCTTTGCTAATGCTGGAACAATGGCCAGCTCAAATATTAGGGATTAGCCATCTTGCGATGATGCAGCAAAAATCAACACAAAGTCTGGTTCCGCCCTCAGATGTTGACAAATGTGAACCAAGGTACAAGCTGACAAGTGACCTGTAAACAACCAGTTTAAACATTAGTGATAATGCAACCGCCATAAAGAGTAGAATAGGTTGTGCCCCAACACAAGTAGGGTGAGAAGTTTAGAAAAAGGTTGCTGAATACACAGAGAGGGTTACACAAGTAGCATAAAGATGGGCGTAGATAGGGATAGGTTGAAAAATACATGGGCAGGGAATAATGTATGTCAACATACAACGTACGAGACGAGATTGAACCAGAGTACCACCATTGGTTAGAACTTTGAAATGCCTTTATTCTGAAAAACTGATTCCTGACATCAAACTGCTTTGCTTGCAATCTCAAGCCTCACAATGTTCGGACAGATGCTCAGGCGTCAAGGTCAGTAAGGAAGGGGGCTCCAACAAGGAATCAAAACCACACTAGAAAACATTCTCCAGAAGCACACAGCATGCAACCATAAAGTTAATTAAAAAACATGGATTGTGGACTCGCAACAAGGTACCTGTGCGGTAATTATCACTGTTTGGATTTAAAAGAAAATAAATCCATGGAAAGGTGTGAGCAGCAGTCCAGTTCCCGCCAACCTATCTACACAGGTTGGTATTGTATTAACAATTATATAATAAAGGGGGTGGAATTGCGCTTGACACCATTAAGATAAGAAACTACAATCAAAATACAGTATTTTAATGAAATGAAGAACAGCCGACACGTGTTTTGACACTCGGGTCGTTTTCAAGGCATAAGGAATGATGAGTGGCAAATAAGTATAAGAATCCAAATGGAGATTGGTTGGGTTGTACCCGTTGAAGGACGTCTTGCAAATGATGAAAATACGTATAAGAAATGCCGAATTGGCTGGGACGAATATATCGCTCGGTGAATCAAGTGTAGGACAAATAGAAAGGTCCCTTTTGCCACTCATCATTCCTTATGCCTTGAAGACGACCCGAGTGTCGAAACATGTGTCGGCTGTTCTTCATTTCATTTCATTAAAATACTGTATTTTGATTGTAGTTTCTTATCTTAATGGTGTCAAGCGCAATTCCACCCCATTTTTTATATAATCATAAAGTTAATTAGTTTCTATTGATAGCAGTGAGAAAGTGCAGAAAGCCTTGATCTCCGGGTGCAAACAGCTACCGTGCCAAACAGCTTCCTAATTAATAAACACAGCACAGCATACACGGGCTAGCATAGCAGGAAACTCCATAAATAGACGAAAATGAGTTCTGAACAGTGGTCCTTACCATATGATCGGAACAGTGATAATGTATTCCAGGCTCAACTAGCTAGCGTATCTGCAAAACCCATGGTACATCCAGACACAGGGGCGACAAGCCAAGGCCATGAACAACCTGGCTGATAAGGTCTCAGGCTTGGGAACGAGAAGGGAGTAACTTCTTCAAATTGGATTATAGCAGCCCATTCATCTCTCCTTCCTCACCACACACCTTGAGATCATATTAAAGTGACCAAGGTTAGATGAGCAAACTGCCAACCAATATGAATTCTGTCCGCTAGGTTGGCTACCCTCGTATAGAGCCAACCAATGAAATGATATGAAATGTAAAATTGTTTATTAGGACAAACCTAGGAAAACCTGTCAGTTAAAGAATATCCAATATTAGTAGCCTTCGTCTATAGAACATATAGGTGTTATATTTTAGTAACCAGTAGGATGAGTCAATAAAAGTGTTTTCTTATTACTTACCATGATGCCATTTATGATGTGTTTTTCATTTAAAAGCTTGTGTTTTCGTATTATAACGATCGAGAATATTTTCCCGGCAGTTTATGTTTGAATAAAGCTGGGTGTTCTCGTGCACTTGTAGTTACTCAATTTTCTTGAATAACTCATCAAAGGAAGTGGATAAGGTCCTCACCCATCCCCGGAGCCCAGGTACAGGTTATCGACTGATCTGTACAGACTTCCTAGCTTTTAAGTTTACTAATATTTAACCTGAGTTGAGTGATCATGTTTGTGTGTAATTTGTCCAGGTTCAAGTTCAAGTGAGGGGTGAATCTTCAAAGCTCCATTAAGTTCTTGATCGCTAAATAAAGGGGACATCTGGGCTGCCTCAGCACAGCTAACCTTGGCAATCCCAGCACAGCAGGTGATTCTAGGGTCTTCTTTGCCTCAGCAGGAATAGAGCAAGGTCTTTTGCATCAACTCTCCTTTTAAATTTTACAGACCACCTTCCTCATATCTCTGTGCAATAGAACATCAAAAGCGCAGGGGGGTCGACTATGTCCCCATTAAGTAATGGCCAAATATTAGAGTGAGTTCAGAGAAAGGGAAAGTGAAACAAAAAGCAGAATCCTCCGAAAGCCGTCAAATGTAGGAAGAAAGGTTAGTGAGGTAGTGAAGCATTACCCGAGGCATCAGGACGGCAGGACTCTTCTGTAAAATGCAATTTTCTTAAATATACTTGTTTTCCTGGCTATTGCTTAGCGGACCTCAACAGTGACAGCAAAAGTAATGTCAAAACCAGAGTCTATCTTGGCCTCCCAGAGGTTTTGTGTGCAGAACAGATGCAGATGGCGTCAGCACCATTGCGAATCACAGTTATCCATAGGAAATCGATCACCCCTTCTGTTACTCTGCAGTGGCAGTCCATTGCTTAGCACGCTCTGTACAAGGGCCAGTACACCATGCAGCACCCCTTTCTGACCACTAACTGTGCACATTAGATTCATACGTGTGTCCTCCGATCAGCATTGGAGGAACTTCTCGTGGTTGGCCATATCCACAGATCCTGTAAAAGATGTCCAGGCTTTTGCGGCCTGCGTTGATAAACACTGGAGCTTTAAAGCTCCACAGAGCAATTTAATCCTCATGTTTGGACCCGCAACCGGATCCTACTGCGAGCTCAGACCCTGCATACTGTACTTTAGCTTATAATACATATGATTGGCATGCAGGCACTTTTGAAGTATTCTAACTGAACATGTGAGCCTGGTTTGGACATTTGAACAAGATTGATTGCCTAGGAATTATAAAGGCTTATCGTGCTAGAGTAATGCCAACCTTAAATCACCTAAAGGCAACAATGGACATTTACTGTTATCCTTGTGTTTCCTGCTTGCGGCCCATATGCTCTTTTGGGAAACCCTGTGAATTATCAATCTAGATATCAGTCTTAATAGTAATCATGCATGTCAAGGCGGGTTTTCATCCCAATTATCAATCACTGTTTACTAACATGCTGATGCCTGCAGTGTTCCTTAAAGAATGATGGCAAATGCACCAGCAGCCATCAGAGGGTCACTGTTAGCCTGAAGAATACTCAGAGCCTGGCATTCTAGCAATAGGGCAAGACACACGTAAGTAAAATATGGAGAATATTGGCGCGAGTAAGATGCAAAGAACCGAGACTGGTTAAAAGGTGACCAGGTTTGAGGGGTACTCGCATACCGCTCTTTAACAATCCGTACACAAGGTGTAAGACTATGCACATCTACGTAATCTGGGACAACCTTTCAGCATCAGGGGCAGCTTCTTTGAGGAGATGATTAACAATAATTATACATGTATAATTGTCCTTCTTCTTGTCATGCCACCACATAAGTTCACTTATGCAAAAAAAGCAAACAATACTTATCACAAACTAGAACGCTATCATAACCAACACATGATTCGAAGACAACCCAATGCATAGATACGATAGCTAGTAGGTCAAAAAAGGCAGTGATGTAAATAACTAAAGGCCGCTCTGTCTCTCAAAACTTTCCACATGTCCAAGCACACACGATTCTCTCATCACATTAATTAGGTTATTAGGGAAATAACCTCAAGAGACGAAGAATGTTTAATAGTTTCCAAAAGATCAGCAAACTCTGGGTCGCCAACCAGCTATTAGCATTAGCAACAGATGAAGCACCCAAAGGAGATACGAGGATGACAGCGACTAGTAGAGGAAGAACGCCCCCGATTGATGAAGCCACGCTGCACAACAGCATCATTTTACACAATCTTTGTTAGTATGGGTTACTATTCGTTTTTTTACAACCTTGGCATGGGTCACGCATCATCGAGGGTTTTTAAAAATATTTTTTTAGTGCATGGGAGTGTCAATATCCAGGTTCTTTGGATGCATGATACCTTGTACGTTCAAGACCTCGTTAGAACGGCTTGAAGATAATGCTGTGTCTGTGGGTACATTTGCAGTACCGTGTTATTTTCACAAGCCCTGCAATCCAGCAGGTATTGCTCATCAGACATCCAGTGATGAGCCTTTTCCCCTTGGTATCAGACACCCATGCACATAAGCGGCTGCCTCACTTAAGACACACCTGTACATTAATAAAGACACTTATGCAAAGAATACGTAGTTATGGCTCTGGCTCCTACCGGTCAGCTCTTGCTCATCCATTCTGAAGCATGCCGATTTCATGGACATCTCCAGGATTCGAATGCAGCCATCATCGGAGGCAAGGACCACTTTGTCTGATGTACACCAGTCAACGTCCAAAATGCGGAAGTTGACATTCCTGCCACTCCGCAAACTGCTCACCATCTGTGTCTAAAAAAAATAATTAAAAGACGTATAATCGGGGTCTCTCCGAAGAAGTTACTGCCAGTGCCCATGAGGGTTAGGAAATAACTTGATGCCCACACAATCAAAGTTCTGGAGACACCGGTGATCGAGTAAGAGATCTTAACAATGAAAGGAACGCTAATTCAAGATCACAGACAAGAGCATGAACACCTGCACTGACGTCACAGATGTGAAAGTTGGTCCCACCTCTTTTGTGTCCCACACTTCGGCTCCATCGTTGTACATCACAATCAACTTTTGGTTCCCCTTCCCAGGGGCAAAGCGGATCTTCTTCACCCAGCTCCGGTGGGTTGGGATCCCCCTGGGGAAGAGAAAAGGGAAGCACCACCCGAGAATTACATTCTGCTCGTCACTAAAACTTTAAGAGAGAACGTTGCTAAGATTTAAACAGTGATTAAAAGGAAGTAGTGAAATGTCAGCCTTGACTGAAAGCAACAGAGACTGTGGGAGGAAAAGTGAAGCTCAGAATTACGTGTTTATAAGTCTACAAGGGGTTACACAACTTACAATCGGAACCTATAGACTGAATTTCTGTCTGCAGTACTACGCTTAGGCGTAATGTAGACGCCACCTGACCACAGGCCTGGCTTTGTCCTCCATAAATGTCCAAGGTGTGTAGAACACTGGATGAGAGAGAAGAAAGACTGCATATTGGGCCAGGAAGCTGCTGCCGATATGGAGATGGGAGAATACCTTTCAAAGGATCATAATGAGGAGAACATTGTAATATTTAGGAGAGTCTAACCTCACACTAATGACTTCGATGGATGTTAAGGCCCCCGTTTGCTGATGGAAATGTTGACTATAGTTGCACCATTCAAAATTATGGAAGCCCTCATTGAAGCCAAAGCACATTTTCTTAAGTATGTTACAGACATGAACCACTGTCGCTAACTTTTACGAAAAAAGTTGTTTGAAACCCCTTAAATGGAATGTTAGCAGATGGCTGCTGGCAGTTAACACTGTAATGTTCAATAATGAACATAATTCATCCAATTAGAAGCTGGTTATGGTAGGAGCTTCTTTTGACTTCAATTGGATATGACCTGGGCACTGGATGGAATTCTCATGAACAGCAAAACTGTTAGACATGGTAGAACCAACAGCCTTGAGAAAGTGGTGCTGAAGCAGCACTGAGCCAGACAGCAGCATTCTTAAACTATCCTGGGGTGCTGCTTGCAACCCAGACGCAGAGCACAACGCATTCTGCTGGTATCTTGGACACAGAAGAAGTTGCCTAATGTAGTTTTGCTTCACCTGTTGAATAGCTTTCCGAATCCCATGCTAACTCTTCAATGGCCAGCTATTATTGTCAGGAATCCATAGAAATGTTAGGAAAAAAGAAAACATATGCTGTATTTGTTTGAATTTTGGTTGTATGAAAATTATGTACAGCTGAAAATGTCGACCAAATACACCATACTGTACCATTATACCAAATAACGGAAGCAGGAGTGTCCCCCGCACCGTTGTTTGCTAAAATGGCATCGGGGGTTGCGGCGGCCCCCACTTCCTATAGAATAACATTTAAAATAAATAAAAGGACCCTGCGCCACCGGTTCCCATCGACGTAAGTGAAGGGATTTGGCGTCGCAGGGAGACAGAGTCGGCGGTACACAGCGAAATGTGACGTCAAAAGTTAAGCAAGGGCGAAAGGGTGGCATTTGGCTGAGGAGTGATGTTCGTGATTGTTGACACTTTGAAAATATTGAATTCGTAATTTTCGGATTCGAAATTTTTGGAATCGAAATAATCACCCGAACGCCATCTGGCGAAAAGCACAATAGGGAAAGCAGAGAGTGTGAAAATAAGGAGATTTTCGGAATCCAAATAATGACGGGAATCCTTATTTTCACACTATCTGCTTTCTTCAGCTCCCCACTCTAACCCTGCTGCAGTCTTCTTGATGGAGGGATGCCCCCATATTTCCCCAACTGCAGTCCTCCCTCCCTCCCTCACTCACTTGTCTCCCATTCCATCATGTACTCTTCTGTGCTTTCCCTACTGTGCCCTACGCCAGCCATATTTTCTTCTCATGCTCCCTTCAGTTATTATCAGATATCCCTCGTCTGTGATTCCTGACCCCTCCTTTGCACAACGCTCCCCCACCCAGTCACCACTAACCCTCTGGCCGAGGGCTGTGACTTTTGTATGCATTTTAACACTGGTTCAATGAGCAGAGACCGATGGGGACCCAACCATTCATTTACCACATTCTGCAAATGGAATTGCCTTGTGGCAGCTTTCTGCACCAGAGCGGATACCAAGCTACAGATGATCAAAGACGCTAAAAGAGATGGCCTTTTCAAAGCAATTTACATAATTACATCTCTTTTCACTGGTTCCAACTCTCAATTATATATTTTCATCGTGTCCTCATTGAAGATCAACAAAGCATGTTCAGAAAAAAATAAAAAAATTTAAAAAAGAGTAAAAGTATGGGCGGTGGAAGAGGAAAGGGGAAAGCAAAGTGGTGCAGGGCCTACAGCGGGTTCACATCAATTTGAAAAAGAAAATTCAAAATGCAGACTTTTAAATAAAACCCTGACGAAAACCATGGTTCTGGATTTCTTTTCTGATCTGATTTTGAGCGACAGGCTGGTCCAGGTACGACAGACTAGGCACGGAAGCACTGCCACACACTAGTCAAAGTGTGTCTTGGTCTTGGATTGTATACTAAAGAATGGTCACTTGGCTGTCACAACACTCCTCCAGTGTGGGGCCATCCTTAAATGGTGACGCTTCACATGTTTAAAGTCAAGAGGAGGGTGCAGAGAAACGTTTAAGCTGACTATTACGGTCTTGTCATCTCAATCCCTGCAGATCCATTCAAAGTCCAGGAATAAATGCAAGGAGTCAGACCTACAGTCGATGAGGGTTGAAGAAGCTCTCCACTGAAAGACCACAACCCTAAATTGAAAGTGAGTACTGACTTTCTTCCTTTGGACTGGAGGCGACAATCACCACACATTCCTTGTAACATGACTGATGTGACACTGACTTCTGGAGAGAACAATTTTTGGTCACTCTGGACAGCCAAAGCCATATAAACAATATAAGATGGAACGGAAACATTCCAGCTACTAAGAACGTTTGGCCTACTTCAGGTGGAAGAGAGGGTTGATACAGACAGACCATGCATGCAATTGTTCTACGAGGAAGGGGGGGGGGGCATATTTATACGAGCTGTGCCTTCTGGCCATCGAGATGTGATTGTGGACCGTTGACCACAGTATGTCAATGATTACATGACATTTAAGTGTGGTTTCATGAAACATTCTGGCAACCTTCTCAGCAGATTGAACAACGCCCGGCACAAGCAGGAAGTAAACCACACAGCGGCTGCCCTGTCATCCCATCATCAGGGGCATCTTGGCATAGGTCAGTCTGCCTGAGGTCTAAACTCAAGCTGTGTTCATTTTGCTACTTGAACAGGTTGGAACTCACACTCCTTGGGAGTGGGTGGAGCTTCCTCTTGTATTGGAGGGACTTTGCTTTTATGATTTGCCTCCTCTCCATCTGCTCGAAAGGGTCATAGCAAAGGTAAGACAATCTCCAATGTGCAGCACGATACTGTTGGTGCCAATCAAAACATAATTATTTCTGAATAGGTATGCATCCCTCTAAAACAAAATGGCATCCAGTGGCTTCTACTGGAATAACTGGAGACTTTATAGCCTATATCCTCCCAGAGGTTTACTGAAATGCAACCTTTACCTACTTTGCGTATGTATTGGAAAAACATCTGAAGTCACTTGCTTTCAATCCAATTTCATTAATTTGTGTCTCTACAAGAAATCATAGAACAAGTAGAGAATGATGAAGTGAAAAGGAGTAGAAGCACATGAATTTCTCTCGGGCCTCTACGAGGGCTCAGGCCCTTACTGGCTTTGTCCACCCCCAAAATGTCAGTGACACTGCTTGCTCTTAATTGAATATTTTAGAGTGAAATGGTCTCTGCTCATATTGTATGTGCACACTTTACCCACATTTACTATTTTAATGTTGGTTGTGAAAGTGGCAAGAGGGCCGGCGTGCACAGTCCTTGAGTCGCAGAACAGAGCAGCCAGGTAAGTGGGGGAGGGTGTAGCCGATTATGGAACTGGGGGCACTGAGGGAGGAAGGAGGAAGGGGCATGGGCAGATGCCAAAAAAGGCAGACAGCTGAGGCGTTGCTCGGGTGGCCAAGAGAATAAAGACAGTTACTATTGGATTCTGCCTGTGTTCCCGGCCACCTGAATAGCCAGACGCACTCCCCCGGATGCTAATAATTGGAACTTTGGCCTTACTGCTCCTGGACAGTTGGCAGTGGCCTCATCACCAAGGATACACCATTGTAACTGAAAGGGCTGTGTGGCATTGCTCAGGTGCCCCTCCCCTCGTTGCATGTAGCAACCTTGCAACATGATACCATGTGACAGATGGTGCTACCAGCTATGCCTTCTGATGGATGAGTAAGAAGTCACCTCTTCTAGCCTTTCCTCACTCGCTGGCATCAAAAAGCCAAAGCACCAATAGCATCTCTCTGGTCAGCCCATGTTTCAAAAACTCCAGAGCAGGAGGTGTAAGCTTCTGTGTCACTGCCCCCTCACTCTGGAGCTCCCTACATCCAAACATCAGAAATGTACATTCCTACGCTACCTTCAAGTGACTCGTGAAAACCTCGCTATTCAACAAATATGAGTAACCACACTCTATCCGTGGCTACTACTTGAAGTATCTCTGTTATCTCTGTACAAACGATGTCATACCCTTGGGTCTGATAGTTACATAAAGCCTATAAATAAATAGAAATAAAGATACAGCATTAACTTCATAGTTGATGCAAAGGCTACACTTGAGTGGGAGTCAGAACAAGTGGAGATAATAAGCAGTGATTCCAGGTAAGAGAAGGAAAAAACAGTAATGTTAAGTTCTCCCCTTGAACATAAAGGCGAAACTAAACTATGGGCTGGAAATCAAAACCCTCCCTTTGCACTTCTCTCTGAGGTCTTTGAGGAGTAAAGGCCTGGAGACATGCACACTGTACCTGGAGACCCTGGCCTTTAGATCCCAGAAGTTCAGATTTCCATCAACATCTCCGAGTACCAAGGTATCTCCTTTCCATGCGATGCATGTAATACTTCCCATGCTGCCCTGAGGAAAAGGGGAAACAGAAAAACAAGTGAGCAGGGGGGCTGCTATCTAAATCCTATACAGAAGAAGCAGAATGTGTGGCCTACACATATTAGTGGCAGTACTATCATCAAAACAAAAAGGCAGTGATGACAGCAGGTGTTGACCCCACATGGACTAGAAGGTATTCCAAGGACTAGGAAACAGACTGAGTAACAATTGGTGATTGGCCATGTGCAGCAGTGTCCACAAGAGGCAAACAATCTGGGGGAAGCTGCAAGGAAGTAAAAAAGGCCCACTTAGGGAAAACATTGGGATGTATGAAATGCAACAATAGGTGCATAATTCTGTATATCCTTAGTCTACAGGGTTGTCTCACTCAATAGGGAACACATCTGCAGTTGTCAAAAAAAACCTTTGGGAGAATACAAGTAACAGACTTTCCCGATATCTTCCAAACCAAACGTGGGAGCCAAATGCAACCTCACAAACATCACTTGCACTGTATGCAGCCAAATACAAATGCAACCTCACAAATATCACTTGCACAGTATGCAGCCAAATGCAACCTCACAAATATCACTTACACTGTATGCAGCCAAATACAAATGCAACCTCACAAATATCACTTGCACTGTACGCAGCCAAATACAAATGCAACCTCACAAATATCACTTGCACTGTATGCAGCCAAATACAAATGCAACCTCACAAATATCACTTAGTGTATGCAGCCAAATACAAATGCAACCTCACAAATATCACTTGCACTGTATGCAGGAAAATACAAATGCAACCTCACAAATATCACTTGCACAGTATGCAGCTAAATGCAACCTCACAAATATCACTTGCACAGTATGCAGCCAAATACAAATGCAACCTCACAAATATCACTTACACTGTATGCAGCCAAATACAAATGCAACCTCACAAATATCACTTGCACAGTATGCAGCCAAATGCAACCTCAAAATATCACTTGCACAGTATGCAGCCAAATACAAATGCAACCGCACAAACATCACTTACACTGTATGCAGCCAAATACAAATGCAACTGCACAAATATCACTTGCACAGTATGCAGCCAAATGCAACCTCACAAATATCACTTGCACGGTATGCAGCCAAATACAACTGCAACCTCACAAACATCACTTGCACAGTATGCAGCCAAATGCAACCTCAGAAACATCACTTGCACTGTATGCAGCTAAATACAAATGCAACCCCAGAAATATCACTTGCACTGTATGCAGCCAAATACAAATGCAACCTCACAAAGATCACCTGCACAGTATGCAGCCAGATGCAACCTCACAAACATCACTTACACTCTATGCAGCCAAATATAACTGGACAAAACCAAATGTAACTTCCAATCCACGAAATTCAGGAACCCAAATATGATTTCATGTGGTAATTTCTTTTTTTTTTAAATAATCTCTTAAATTATTACTTCAAGTTCTCCCGATTAGGTTTTATTATTTTGTGCTTTTCTTTTGCTAGATTTCCTTTTGAAAAATCGCTTCTTGGTTTAATTTCGCTATTCAATCCTTTTGGATTTTAACTCTCGTTTTGATTATTTGGTTAGTAGGGCTGGGTAAGAACATCACCGCTGCCCAAAAGGCCCTTTTTTCTGCCAGACTTGTACATTTGATGCTTCAAGGTGAAGGGAGATGTTTTGTTGCCGACACTTTTAAAGTGAAATGGTTCCCAGGCCACAAGTTCTGTTTACCCCAAATGTTTCTATTTGCATTTATTTTTCATAAAGATGATTTCAACTACCAAAGTTGCACATCATAGGCACATGGTACATAGGAATATTAACAGCATAATGGTTAAACAACAAAAAAAAACGGTGGCCAACTGCAACATTACAAAGCTGAAATCAAGCTACTTGGGAGCATATGTTTATACATTTGTTCACACAGAGATTAGTTGAGACTGAGCTAGGATCCACGTCCATAACAGGTCAGCTGTGGGGCAAGTGGAGGCAGAGAGGGCGGGAAGGTAATGTTACCTTGGGAGTTCTATAGGGAAAGCAGGGCGCTGTGGAGGTGCGTGCGGGCTGAGAGCTAAGGCTGGAGTTGCAACACTGGGCGAGGCAGCCAGGAGAGACGCCATGCACCATCTTGAAGATGAGACTCCTACGTCTGCAAGAAAGCCAATCCACGTGGAGGTATTATGGAGAGGTGGGTGCAGCCATGGGAAAGGAGAGTAGTGTGCAATTTGCAAAATTCTTCATTTTATTGAGGAGAGAGAAAGACTAGTGAAGTCCACCCAGGAGAATGGGACCCTAGTCAAGCTTACTCAAAAATCAAGAAATCAAATAGGGATTTTGCTGTGTGAAGGGGCACGGTGTGCAGGTTTTTCAGATGTGCAAAGTTCAATGAGACGTCACAAAGAACATGAGTGAGCATTTGAGAAGCCCAATAGGATATCGCAAAAATCACAGAGCGTGCACACATGGAGAGTTCTTGTTTCTCACTTAACGCTGCATTCATTCCGCCACAGGAAGCTTGACCTCAGATTCCTTCACAGCCTATCCTAGGTGCTGGGTATTCCCTAAATGCATTTCCTCTTCTCCCAGTTCTTGGCCTGGATTCTTTTGAGGGCTGTGAGAAACTATCGCCTTTGGATCCAGACCCTGGCGGTGGACCAGTGCGGGAGGATCACCTGGGTGAGTGGGACACCGGATGGTGAGACGCCGTATCCCTCTCTTCCCTGTAACACCTTTACACCATCCTACCTAATGGGATATTTAGAAACTCACCCCCTGTCCCTTTTCCTGAACGAACAATTTTACAAGGACAGACCGCTCTGAGAGAAAAGAGACTCACACCAGAGCCATGTATCTGACATGTCGCAATACTATGGGCAGGCGATGTCAGGCAATTATCGACAATCACTCACACCTGACTTCCATTACACTTCCCCAAATGGATAAAAGAGCAAACTCTGAGTGAGGCAAAACACACAAAGTTACAGCAGTTTTGAGTTGGCAGCTGAACAAGGGAAGAAAGATGGCCAGACACGAGCGGTTCATGAAAGGGGCGACACCCTTGACCTTTTTGTCAGGAAGCTGTTACTTTCAAGAAACCTTCAAGGCAGAAAACTAAGACCAGGGAAACACGCTAAAGAATCCTGCATTGTGTGTCGGAGATACTGAGGGTCCTTCTGCGTAACTGACCAAGGCGGGGAGGAGCAGCAGAAACTGTGGTATTGACATTGGCTCCAAGAACAAAGAAGCGACAGAACAACACAGCCGGTTAGTTGGGGAGGCCGATACCAGAACGGTCTGTGTTGAAGTCAAGGTTGCAAGCGGCAACATTGTGAAAACAAACACTGTTAGAAGCGTGTGATAAAAGATGCGAGTGGAAGCTAAATCGCTAGTGAATATTTGAACATTAAAAGGAAAGCTACAATACCGTTGACGGAGTGGTCCGGCACTGTGAATGTGCTCAGTCATACGTCTCTGTACGGTATCCTGACAAGAGAAACGAAAGTAGAAGATTGATGTGAAGTGTAAATTGTGGGAAGTGAATCAAAGTGGTCCTGCGACGGTTTAAGCAAACTCATTGCACATTCGAAAGTGTTCGATTCTGGTATCAAAAGAGGATCTTAGCCCGAACAAGGGGGATCCATGGTCTGAGCCCGAACGAAGGAGACCAAGTTGTGAACATTGTGTAAAAGAGGATCTGTGCCCGGAACGAGGGGGACCCGTGGCCTGAGCCGGAAGGAAGGCGACCAGTCTTGAGTTTATGAAAGTGAAAACCCTGTCAAAGGAAAGGAACTTTCATTGTTTTGTTTGTTAGATTAGGCCTTCTGCAATAAGAGTCTTTGGCGGAAAGTCTTCATGCCTACGTGTTGAACTGTTACCTCGTGGCCAAGAAGCCGGAGTGTGTGCGAAGGCCGCACATGCCGTCTTCACCCATGCTGAAAATGTATGGAAAAGAAACCAACTGTTCAACTATCCTGACATATAATTTCTTGAACACTTTTCTTTCGCATTCATTGTTATCCCACACCATTTTGTATTTAGATGTAAGGATTGGCAATGGTTTTATTAGTATAGGCCCGTTTATTTTGACAGACTCCACTAGGACTGCGTTGTTATTATTTGATGGTCATAGCTTGCTCCCATCTTTAGATTTAGGTTTAGATTGGCGTTCTACCAACCCATTGAAGTTCAATAAACACCCTTGAACTGTGATCACTTGTGTCTGTCTTCACTGTGTAATACCATGCCTTCCTTACAGGGAACACAGGCAGGACATCTTTAGCCTGAAGAACCAGAGTGAGAATGGCTTGTGGCTCCTCGGGCCATTGGATTGGCACTGGCGGATTCACAGGAAATCGGGGTTGCGCCGACAGAAAGTGACCAAGAGCGTCTCCTCCCAGTGTTATCGGTGATGGTGGAACTATATGTGCTGTTTTGAAAAGGAGACCAGCCAAACCTTTCATGGCTCACTCCTACACTATTCTCTTGATTGACTTTGCAATTTTCAGTGTGATCATCCTTTTCTGCTGGACCCTCTATTGACCTGTGGTCCATGACAGGCTGCTTTAGTAAAGGGAAAACGTAGAATGGAGGGACCTCTTCTGAAGCTATGGGCGGTGTGTAAGAACGGATTAACTCAACAAGGAGCAATGTATTATGCACATCAGCTGCTCTCTCTCCAAGGAGGCTAGGGATCAGGATAAGCTGTTGGGATGGTCCTTGAGCGAGAGGAACGTGATGGTGCCTTGCACAAGGCTGCTTAGGAGGGTTGATTCGTAGTCTAATGAATTATCATGGAAAAGGTAATCAACCTGTTTTTGTCATCTGAACTTTGATGAGATGTTTTCCACAGACATTGACAAAGTGAACATCAATAAAGCAGTGGATTATGTCCACATAGCAGTCCCTTCCAAAAACAGAGTCTTTAATAAAAGTGCGTATTGGCTGAGGCACATGTTGCTTGTTAAGAGCTGCTTTCGATAAGGCTTATGATAAAGTAGTCACATTTGCTCAATCCTTGACCACCCGCCTCAAATAGCTTGACTATTAAAAGGTGTTGGAGGCAGGAGTAATGGAGATTGCTTAGCCGATGCTGGAGCCCGGGGACATGTCGGTTACGCGGCTATTAAAGGTGCCAGAGCCACGAGTAGCTGGAGAATGCTTAGCAGATGCTGGAGCCAGATGTCAGGTCACTTTATAGGCTATTTATGGTATTATGGAGGCAGGAGTGCCTAGAGAACTCCTAGCAAATACTAGAGCTGGGGTGAGATCCTTCTTGTTTCACCCTTTCCTTCCTCTGAGCAGAGTTTTCAGAATGGACTCTTCTTTTCAAAGACGTGTTCTATATTCTTCATATAGTTCTTTTAAAGAACCCCAGGGAATGTCTGGTGGGCTCCTCACCAGAGGAAGGTGCACTTCCTTTGCTGAGTAATAGGAGGAGGCATCCACACCTATTATCAGAGTTTTGTTGGAGAAGGTTTTTACGGAGCATTCATAAATGCAGACATCCGTTAAGATATTCGGCAGCCTTTAAATAATGGCCTTTGAAACCCATGGAAGTTCTTCCCTTGGCTTACCTTCATTCTCTGACCGTTTGGTAGCTTTTGATATTTCTGCTGCTTTTCAGCATTGCCAGAGGAACGTTGATCATTGCCAGAGTACTTTCAAGAGTGGAGGGTGGCCTGGTTGCCCTGCTTCATTGCCGACACTCAGGAAGGAGAGCTACAGGATGGGCCAGTAGATAAAACCAAGGGAAAGCTGAATTGCAGGGAAGGGGTCGCTCCTAGCTTCTGAGAGAAGCAGAAAGAACCAGGCCAGCAGAAAGTCCATGGCCAGGAAGAAGGAAATCATTGAGCCGAAGGATATCCATGCAGTGCTGGGGATATAGCCCAGATGGTAGGAGCTTGCTAAGATTCCCAGCCATCCCGGATATTGCGACCAACCCTTGGAGGGCTCGGGGGACTGCTCATTGCAAATACAAACCTCACTGAGTGATTTCAGCCTGTGGAACTAAAGCTTGAATTACATGTGTTATGCAGAATTCTACACAACTATATGAAAAGTTTATAGCAAAACAATATTTTCTGAAACCCATATCTATGCCATCTATGGGAACAGGTGAGTTATTAGACCCCTGCAGATTGGAAAGCATTGATGCCCCTTGCCATGCCTGACTTCCACATGGTCTTTCACTTTCTGGAATGGATTGCCAGCTGAAGAAGGATGGCCTGGAGGATTGCCCAGAGAAATACCATAGTTTAGGATTACCTCTAAACCATCCAGCATCACCTCTTTTGTTCTGCATAAGTCACCCAGAGTGCGGACGGGTCTTCCCAGATGTGGGTCCCATTCCTACTGGGCCTAGAGACCCAAACTACTACTCACTGATGAGGCCCAACAAGGCTGAAACATGGATGGGGATGCCTGTGGTCTTGTGCAGAAGGGATGTGAACTATGTACGGGTGCAAAAGTATGAAGTTGTCACAATGATGGCATGCTGATTGCTATAAATCTTTATTCAATTCAAAAGCAAGGGAACAACCTAACTATCCCTAACTCTAAAACGGGGTTCCATGCCTCTACCAAAATACATGCTAACGGTCGTGTCAGAATGTCCAATCAAATAAAGAGTGCCCACTGTCGTGTCAACACCTATTCCCGTCCCTTAGACTTTAAACAATGACAAGTGGTGATCATCTCGGTTCAGAAGAATGACTCATGGTTGAAAATAAAGGTTCTCCACAAAAAGGTTAAATCAAAAGTCTCAGAAGATCTCTTTCACGTGCACTCCCCCATGCACAATGGTAAGAAATTGTCTCAAAGCCACTTTTCCTGTTTACTTTACATGTGGGATGACTCCATCCTCTTTGGTTCTTCTCTGACTCAGTGTGACAATTTGCAAAGTCAGGTGGAAGGTCTCCTTTCCCCTGGCCTTTCTCAGGCTTCTCACAATGCCAAGAGAATGACTCTGTTCCCCTGGCATCTTTCAGCTTGACTTAGGTATACAACACCAAGGAAGGGGAGAGGGAGGGGAGTATGGCTTCCTTCCCCTGATCTCTCTTGGCTTCCCGGTACATGACGGGGGGGTAGGACGTCCTTCCCCTGGCATCTCTTGGCTCTTTATTCCAGTTCAGCAAGGTTGGGGGAATGACTCCCTTCCCCAGACTGATCACAATGTTCACACACACCAGGGGGAATGACTCCCTTCCCCTGGTTATTCTCAGGCTTCACAGTTCTAAAGGCTAGGGGGAATCTCCTCCTTCCCCTTCTCTTCTTTAGGCTTTCTGTTGCTGGTACCAGACCTGTGTTTGGTTCCCTCTAGGCCTTGGCAAACCTGGTTCACTATCCAGCCAGGTCCTGCTATGCAGAAAATAACACTTATTGCTTTGATTCATCAGGTGTGGGTCCCAGACTCGTATTTCACCTCCTTGGGAGTCTGGCAGACCTGGTGCACCATCTTGCCAGCTACCGCCACAAAGATGACTCAAGATGCAACTTCGTATTGGGTGTGGGTCCCAAACCCATGCAGTACTCTCTTCCTGTCTTACTGCAATTACAAACTGGATGTCTTCTCGCTTCCTTTCCCTTAACTCTGACAACACTGAAGTCGTTTTCTTCCCCTCCAACTCCCTTCCCCCCCACTCCTCCTCCTTTTATTCATTTTCCCCACTCTAATCTTACGTTCTCCTCCCACACTCGCAATTTAGGCATTCACTTTAACTCCTCTCTCACTTTTTCCCACCATATCTCTCTCACCTCTCGCGCCTGTCACTACCACCTCTATAATATTCGCAAGGTCCGCCTCTCTCTTACTTTCCATGCCACTAAATTTCTAATCTCCTCCCTTATCTTCTCTCGCCTCTTCTACTGCTCCTCCTTACTCTTTGGTCTACCTACTTCACATCTCGCCCCCCTCAAATCTATCTACCATTCTGCCATCCATACCCTCTGTCTCCTCACCTCCCGAGACTCTAGCTCTGCTTCCCTATCCTCCCTCCCTTGGCTGGCTTCCCTTTCACTCCCCACTTAAATTTCATTTCCTCTGCTTAGTCTTCAAATCTCTCCATGATATCGCTCCCCCTGATCTCTCTTCCCATCTCTCTTTCTACACTCCTGCTCGCACCCTTCGCTCTGCTGACCACTTCCTTCTCACTGTTCCTCCTTCCCCTTGTGCCTCCTCTCGCTTACGCTCCTTCCAACTCCTAGCCCCCCTGCACTGGAACTCCTTTCCTCAATCAATCCGCTCTATTCCTACCTTGTGATCCTTAGTCAGTGTACCACCCCCAGGGGGACTATTGGGTAGTGTCCTCACCACCCTGGCCCCATGGGAAGGCGCTCCCCCTCAGGGAAATGGGACAACATACAAGGTTTCGTCACATCAAGCAGTCCAGGCTGGACTGCACCTTTTGGAGGGAGACCATGCCTGATTTGCACATGGTCTTTCCCTTTCTATAATGGCTTGGCAGGCGAGGAACAATGTTCTGGAGGGTTGTCTAAAGCAATGCCAGTGGTTTAGATTCATTCTAAACCGTGTGTTTTGTTTTCCTTTACCATGAATCAGCACAGAATGTACATTAACTGCAGGCCAAGTGTACATAAGTCACCAGTGTGCCACTGCCTTTACTGAAATGCTACCGTCAGACTTAACGCATGATTTACTGCAGTTCTGCAGTCAGGCTTCCCTGGACGCCTCCCTCTCTTTGGCCCATTCCCACTCCTATGCTCAATTCCTCTTATAACCTCCCTGCTTCACAAGAGGCAGGGTTGCCACCATTTTAAGAATACATTACCATCAATGTGTTGGCGTCTGAGGCTTTAAGATGGGCCAGACAAGGTAGTATGCAACTGTGTTTTCAGTGCTTCCTATAGGAATTCTGAGAATATATTGGCAAACAGACTTGCACCATATCTTTAAGAAATTAGAGAACATTTTCTATTGCCATTGTTAGTGACCAAAGATATCCATGCACCTTTATGTAAATGTACGCAACTCTTAATGGAACATCTGGCATTTGTGTCTATGACTAGATTATGGCGCGCATCAAGGAGTGCTCGCTGAGTGCTGTTTAGCTGTGGAGGACTGTGGATGATATGCAAGTGTATTGAGTGCATTTAACTATTTGGAGCTTTGGAACACTAAGCCTTACTTACCTCCAATGACTTTGGCCCTGTCTCCTCCCGCCAAAAACTTTCAAAAATAGCGACGGCATGCTTAAGCGCGCACCATCGAGGAGTGCTCGCTGAGTGCTGTTTAGCTTTTCGGCGGTGCAGCGAGACGGCGTGGGCTAAATATTTAGGTGGAATTTGCTATACGTGATCTTGCAGAACTAAGAGAAAGATGTTACTGAAAAGGGTCCTGTGAGCCACTTCGGATTTCTTAGAGACTGGGGTATGTCATATTTATATACCTTAAAACAATGATATCTTTGACAAGGTTAGGAGCCGGGACCGGAGACTTGAATGGCCCCTTCCCAGAGTTAAATAAAAGATCTAGAACACACCAATAAGAACCCTCAAATGGGTCCCTCAGGTCCACAAATACGTAGAGCAAAGTCTCTTGTCAGCTGATATTAGATCATACTGGTGCATGGGGTGCCAGGATTTGTCTCTATCCCAATATAGTTCAGAAGAGGTATTTATGGAAAGCCCAGCTCCCATAATTCAGCATTCAGTAGTTGGAGGAAGTATAGAGGAACAACCCTTAATTAATCTTGATGACATTGTGGACACAACCTTAGTAGAGAAGACTAATCAGATAGAGCAAGGGGTAAGTATTCCTCCAATTGATGTGAATTGGATATTAGGATCAGGAATGATCAAATCAGGAAAGGTGGAGGAATAAGGATGTGCACGTGCTTTGCTAACTACAGCAGTACAAGTACATTTTAAAGAAGCATGTGAAGGGTCAGGTTTTATATTCTCAGGTGGTGCAAAGATTTTGGAGAGGGGGTTTGGGAAGTCCGCCAATGATCAGACTATACATTCAATTGATGTTGTCCCCCATCCCCTACAGAGGACTCCCTCTATGAACCTTCTTTACAAACAGAAAAGATACCTTGGTTCGTGAAACCGAACAGGAGGAGAGTTGGCCTACTCCCACCTGACCTGTCGGGTTCCCCCATTATGTACCTGGAGTCCCTTGATTCTAATAGAAATTCTTCCTCAAGCTCAGCACTATCTTTTGTAAAAACTACCCAGAGACGCTCATTTGGACTGAATCCTGGATATCCCCCTTTATATGAAGCAACATTCACAGCAATGAATAATGGAATAACAGCTTTGACACAACTATTTGGAATTTTTGAAGTGAAAAAAAACAGATAACCAGCTACTTTGCTGAACCCAACAGAAGAAATTGACTTGATTGAAAAGAGATGCCCGGTTAGACCAAATTCTATGGGAAAGTGGGACTGTGAATTGGTGAATGGGAAAAAACCCATAGTGGAAATACACCAACATACAGCTCAATTGGAGATACCCCAAGAGACTCTAGATGTTGAGATCCCTTTGGTAGAGCCTTTATATGATGTGTTTAGAAAACAGAATAATCTGAAAAAATCTAGACAAGTACAGGGAAAGGACAAATTTAAAAACCAACCCGCAGTTCCAAAATCGAGCAATAGGGGGAGTGAGAAAGTTCATAAGTACTCTCTCCACTAGGCCCTCTCAGTAGAGAACGTCTGTAATAAGTCTTCAGAAGGCTAAAAACAAGAATAAAAAAGTAAAACGCCAAGAGAAAGAGAAAAATCATAATTCACAAGAAAGCACTGATGAATTGGCAATCTCTGCCCCCACCTGTGGGCACAAGGGGAGAGCAGGGCTCACCCCAGATAGAAGATCTGCTAAATCTGTCAACCTATACAGTGTCAAGTGAAGAAATAAATGCTAATCTGTCAAGGATAGCCCATAAGGATCCACTAAGGGGGAAGGGAGAGTCTGCGGGGAAGGGTGAGGGAGGAGGGGGAGGACAAGACTACGACCATTCGGGGGAGGGGGTGTACTACCTTGGAAGAAAGACAGCTAATCATACTAAAACAGATGGGTGGAGATATCCCGCAGGTACGGACCATTCAAGATAGCGGGGAACTCTCCAATAGGGGGTGTAGCTCTGAGATGACCAGAGGAAGATCCGCCTTTACTAGGGAAGTAGGGAGGATTGACGCAAACTATGCACACACTACCTCAACTCTCCGCTCTAGGGGGTCACTTCCAATGCAGGGAGAGAAGAAACCCAAAGGACAGTACATCTACCTCCACATGAGATAGACACCACTCAGATCCATTTTCGAATAGGACTACAATCCTGAATCGGACAGGAACTATACCCGACCTGAAAGCTATTCCATCTAGGGATATCAAAAAGGATCCAGTTTATGGATAGGTATAGAATTGAAAAAGTGAGACTGGCTATTCCATCGCAACTGGTGAGAGTAGCTCTGTGGAGGGCAAGGAATCACTTTAGTCAGCAAGGCTTTAGGCTAAATATTGAGAACTCTGACTATTCATCTAGAAGGTCATCCCATGATTATTCTCCTACTAGACCCTCCAATGTGTTACGTCCATCATTTCCCAAGGATAGGAGAACATCCGCCTTCCAGTCTCAGAGAATTCGTTGCCAAGGGAATTGGGGTGAACAAATGATTCCCAATATTAACGGCCAATATCTCCGAAGGGTAACAAGCTTACTGTGGCCTCGTGGAACACCAGAGGCTTTAGGCACCTTTTAGCTAATAATACTGTGATACTGACAACTTTGATATCCTTACTCTCCAGGAGATATGGCTAACAATGTTTCCTATTTGGTCAGGATATAGTCCCACCTGGATACCGGTGTTAAAAGGACCAAAAGGAAGGCCCTCTGCTGGTCTCTTAACAGCCTGTTAATTGAGCATAAAACAGACTAATTCCCTGGGCCTCTCCAAATCCATTTACTCAAATTTCAAAACTGATATTGCTTAAGATTAAAGGAACAAGAGAAAGCAACTGCGCTATAATTAATCTCTATTGGAACCCGCTAGCTATTTCAGATGATAACTTTATAGCAGGGGTGGAAGCTATGCTGGATATGTGGGCAGCCGACGGAATGACCAATACTATCCTGATTGCAGGGGTCTGAATATTAAATGGTTGAATATTAAAAATTCCCTTCTGACTCAGGGAGCATGGCAATGGGGTAACCTAATAGACAATAGGTGATTTGTAATGCTTAATGTGGTGCTTAAGGGGGGATACACCTCCACAACCAACATGGGGAAGAGCTAATTCAATGGCAACAACTGATTATATATTTGTCTCAAGATGTGCCTATTCTGAAATACTGGACTTCTATATTCTTCCGAATCACAATAGTGTTCATAACATTCTAATCTTAAAATGGTTAATACTTGTAAGCCCACTGCAGGGTGAATTTTACTCTCATAAGATAACCCTTGAGGGAGGAAGAAATAGGTTCAAATGGACTGAAGCTAAATTTGAAAGCTGTCTGGGGAATAGTTAACAGAGTTGATAATAATATGGAAGATGTCTATGTGTCAGTCCTGAGATTATTTCGACAAACATTTCAGGCTGCTCTTCGTCCCTCTTTTAAGCATAAACATGCATTTGATTAGGAGGTTTATTTTGATGAAAGCGCAGTGTAGAAAAGAGAAACGTTGGTATTGCAAGATAACTTTAAATCCAAAAGATACTTTGTTAAAAAAAATAACTCAAAAATATAAGAACTGGTTGAGATTACATAGGGCAAAAATGTATCAAACTGATGTAGAGGCGATGCTCCAAGTGATGCATTCTAAATCAAGTGTGCAGATTTGGCCTCTATTGAACACAGGGTGTAGAGACTTGCCTGAGCCTGTAATGATCCACCCAATACAGGAAGAGACTTGAAGGACATACTTTACTCATCTTTTTGCGCATAAGGATAAATCGACCATGCTGGAAAAACAAGTTGGAGATGAACTAAAGGGCTCCGATTTGATGAGCATGATATCTTGATAAGAATTTGAGTTCTTCGAGATCCCACGCCCGGTTGGCATAACTAATTATATGCTAAAACAGCACACAGCATCATGGGCGAGAATATTATTCATAATCTTCCAACATGTAATTTTAGATGGAAGAATTCCGCATTCTTGGAAATGTTCGGTAATTATCCCTATTTTTAAAAAGGGGAATAGAAAGAGTCCAAAAGATTATCGCCCCATAGTGCTCCTTGATGCCCTGGGGAAATTGTTTGCGCGTCTGATATTAAAACAATTTATGAAATGGATAAGATGGAATGGGCACTTTGACATCTGTCAATTAGGATTTGTGACGGGTTTGGGGACAGTGGCAAATTCATTAGCATTATCTACTATAAAAGAGCAGGCTTCTTATTTAGGATATCCTATATACTTAGCTTTTATAGATTTTAAACATGCATTTGATTCAATTCCTAGACCCTTACTGTGGGGAAAAAATGAGGAAGGTGGGTTGTTCGGATTTTATTTTAAACTCTATTGGCCAGCTATACTCAGACTTCTATGCAAGTAAAATTGAATCAGGAAGGACTACTGACTAAGCCAAGTCCAACATATCGAGGTCGTAAGCAAGGCTGTATTTTAGCACTGGCTATCTATAACCTTTTCATAAAAGATCTGGAAACTTATCTGAATACAACAATCTCATTCCCACCAAAAATTGGTGGTTACCCTATCGCTTGACTCTTAAATGCAGAGGATTTGGTGCTACTGGATAAAACAGTGTTAGGGCTACAGGGAAAACTAACAGCTCTGATGGAATATGCTAATGAACATTCTGTACCCATCAATGTAGATAAATCAAATATATTGATAATGTCACAAAAAAGGGTTAATGCATATTCTTCATTTAAATGGAAGACTGGCCCTGAATAGTCTCAGAGTATAGATATCTGGGAGTAAATATAAATAGTGATAATCAAGACTTCCCCTATAAAAGGGATCATAGAAGTAAAATGGAGATGATGGCAGTCCTCCTTAATCCATAAGAAACATTGGAAGTGTTCCTGCATGCCAATAATCATATTCTACAAGCAAAAGATAGTCCCCACATTAACATATGGGGCAGAGACAAAACCAATTGATCAGGGACCAGATTGGGGTAGGCTGGAGGGTTTATATTGGAAAGGGGTGCTCTCTTTACCTAAACGTCTGCCCAATATGATCATTCACTTTGAGCTGGGCTTATTGTCTTTAAGAAGTATTGTAAATTGGCATACTTTAGCACTCTATAGGAAATGCATCGGCAACTAGCCCTCAGGGACTAATCTTTTAGCAATTATACCGATCATTTTGGGAGCCCAGTATGACACTTCTCTTAAATCACAGATGGAACATTGTTTAGATGTAATGGTAGTAGCAGATATTGATATAAACCTACTACTATCTAATCCAGATCGTGCAAAAAGAAAATTGTGGGAGTATGACTGGAGAAGAACATGGGAGGAGCTTAACCAATATACATTTTTCAAAACAGGAAACGTTTTAATTAAACCTCAATATGCGATCCCTGTATATTTGCAGAAGTTTCCAGACAACAATTATTGTGATTTATTTTTAAGATTTTGATTCAACCTATGGCTGACAAGGGAAGTACTAGGCACTAAATGGCCCCAAGAGAAGAAATCATGTAGATTCTGCCTTAATACTAAAGAATTGAAGACATTAAAACATATTACAGTGTCCTGTCATATCCTTATAGATAAAAGAAGGACCTTTCTTCATAAGTACTTCTCTGATTTTAAATTGCTAACCCAGAATATTTTATGGATGATGATTTTTAATGGACAACATGTATCCTTGAATTTAGCAGCGATCAATTTTTTGCTGTTCTTAAAGTTTTTACAGAGCTCTTGTAAATTATACAGAAATGTTATTCAATACAATGGATTTTAGATAATTATTAATGGTTGCCCGGGAATCGACTGATTCTTCGCCCCACTGTCCCCTTTTGCTTGTTGGCCCTTGTTGGAGAATACATTGCACTGTTCATCAATATTTTCGTTTTCCTTATGATTTGTATTGCTATAGACATGTATCTTAAGGATGTTAAAAATAAGGTTGTTGAAGAAATGTTTTTGCTTGCTTACTTTGTTTTCTGTTTTATATAGGATGAATTGTTATCAAATCTTTATTGTATAGGATGAATTGTTATGTATTTGTTTTATTGTTAGTGTTTTTATTTATTTTTTAAAGTTGACATTTTCAACTAAATCAATGAAAGCTAATACATGATGGCAGTAATCAGACAGTCCAAAGACCAATTGTTCAGAAATTCAATGTTAAGAAGTGAAGAAATAACTATGCAAAGAAGGAGAGTGGCAATTAGTATCTCAAGTTTCTTTTGACTGGTTGGAATCTGTGTAACTGGTGATAGATTGGGCAGAAATCGTTGTGAGTTGATTGCGCATTTTGCTGATCATGTTGGTAAAACGTCAGTGTGGTGGCAACCGTCGCCAGTTCTCCCCCCTCCTCTCACTCTCATCACAACCTCACTATCATATTTACTATGGACATCTGCGGCTGGATCCTTAGGAGCTGATCAGAGTCTGAGAAAACTGCCTTTAGCTGGGAGAATATGCGAACTGGCAGAGGCTTATGAGCACTATCTGGAGTGAGGACCTACACAGAGAGAAAGGGATACAACGGTCATCAATACAAACATTGACAATTTCTAAATCTTTTAATATCATTATCATTAAAGTCAATTTCAACAATGCTCCTTGTAATGAGCTTATTAGGATTTGGAACAAGGAGGACCAACTGAAGAAATGACCTATGTTGGATGAACCAATAGGTTTTGAAAGGCAGAGCATTATCAGGTAGTTACTAAAAGGCAACTCGCATGTTTCAAATACTTCATTTCCCCAGCATGGACCCTAATGCTGAGAGTGCTCCAAGGCAATAGGTTATCTGCTCTAAGAAAGCGTGACCATCATGCCTTTGCCACTTACACTTTTTCCTCTGGCACTTTGAAAGGCGAGCACCGAGAGAAAAATGCTTTATGGCATTAGTAGGGTAAAAGCATGGAGGCACAAATTCAAGTTGCAAGCTACGAGCAAGCGATAAAATAGTCACTCGCCACCTCAATTTTATACATACAGGATGCACAAAATTTCTTACTCGCCAATGGCTAATGGCAGGTGCACATTTTTTACCCTGGTAAAGTGGTAATGGGATCGGAGAAAAAGAACAAAAAATATTGCCGTAAGAAGCAGTCTGGTACCAATTTGTTAGGCCACAATTGTTCAACACAACCTTCAACCCAAACTACTTTTATTTGTAATGGGCTTAGCCAGTGAGGTGTATCTTAAATCTCCAGGTGCAACATGCAAGGGGTCCATGTCTGCATATACCTACATCCTTTAGTGGGTCTGATAGCAGGCTTCTCTTTTGGATGAAACATGGCAAATGCTGCCACAAGCTATTCAGAGGAGTTTGGGAGCATTTCCAAATTATTTCTGACCTGTGCAGAGTGCACCTGTCCAGATGTGGACCCCTTTTGTGCTGTGCCTAGAGACTCAGGCTAGATGGCTTTGCATTTTATGACATACTGCTTCTTTAGGAAAAAGTTGGATCTATCTGTACAAGTTTGGTCACCTTCTGCATTGCCAAAGACTAGCATAAAATAACTCCGGCCCAAGGCATTGCCATCACACATTTTGCTCTTTGTATTAGCCGAATAAAGCAGAGCATAGAAATCACCAGTAAGCAACCCGTCTTTTGACACCATTGTGCTCTAGCACCCTGAAGCATCTCTTGTGCTAGATGGAATTACCAATAAAAATCACAGACCAAATAACAAGGCAGATTCAAAGAATATGGCAAAATACTACTTTATTCTTAGTTTAACAAAGGAAGGCAAAACTGGCACACATCAAACTCGTGCGTACAGGTACACACACACACACACACACACACACACACACACACACACACACACACGTTTTATAACGCAATATGCATCATCTATGATGTCATTCTACGTGGCAAATTATAAAACCAATTGAGGGGAGGGATTGGTTAGGGGATCAAATGTACCTATAGTTTATTTACGGGTTAGCACATCATTGGCTACCTCCTATCTGTAAGGCACGCCTTGAACTACTTCTAAATACGTATAATACTGATTATAGCAGAGTAAATGGCAGCAGATAGGGTCTATGCAACACTGTATAGCAAGCTGCCCCATAGACTCTGATTGGTTGGCATGCTCACCCTACCTTGGGCTCGTTGGCAGGATGTAAGAGAAACGAAACCCAGGTGCTTGAGTCATGTCAGATTACTCCCTGCTTTCCTAATTAATCCATCATCTCTCATCAGTCCGGCCATGAGCCAAAGTCTTCTCGTCTGTAGTTGACCTTGCAGCCTGCTCACTGTTAAGTAATATTTAAGGGAGTGTAGCACATCAATATCTTCATCCAAAGCTTAGAGAATAGCCCTTGTTTTTGACTCCTGAATCATGTGTGAGGAGACCACAGATTTGTCCACTTCGACCTTCTGTTTACTGCTATTTGATTAAATTATACTGGGTGTGCTTGCTCCTCTCAGCCTCTAGAGACCTGCCTACTCCATCTTGCATAGACTCCATACACCTTTAATTGTCCAATACTTGATTTTTGCAGGTGTTTTATTCTTCTTCTCCTTTAATCTACAAGAAATAAGTCCCTCGTTCATAGCTTAACCGTCTGCCTCCTCTTGTGCCTTGCAATTATTCCTCAAAACAGCCTCTTTGATCCCAGGCCAACATAGAATCCTCTTCATTTTCCACACAAAGCTATTCTCCAGCGTCTCCTGATTCTGCAGCCTTGATCGGTCTCCAAGGAAGCCAGGCTGAAGTTGACACGAGCCGACGTCCATATTCCTTTGATGGCCGTCCTTGTCACTCTTCATTTTCCTCTATAGCAAGCTTCTATATGTTTTTTCTACCTTGAGTTACTGCATATCTACATTTATTGGTCAGCAAGTTACTGTATCTTCTTTGTAGCCATGATTACTTTATCCTTAAGTACACACTTCTCTCATTGCTTTGGTTACATCATTACTCTTAAAGATTTTCATATTGTTTCAATAGGTCTTCATATATCTTCTTTAAGACATCACTCTATCCTTTCCAAATTTCACTTAATGCTCTATGATGTCCGATTGGTGCTTGCTGACATCCTTCTATGCGGCATCCTTCCACTCTTTTAGTGCGAGGGTACATTCTGTATGGTTGTCTGAGTGCATATCATCTCTCGTACACTTGATGCGGTATAGGGAAAATGTATGGGGTCCCATTTATAGCTCTTCTCCTGTGGTTCCAATATGACAGTGGCGAGGGGGCGGGAGCTAGGGAGAACTCGTCCATCTGCTCCTCTACACCATCATATATTTTAACCAATGAGGATTTAAAAAAGCAATCAATGGATGAGATTGTTGCATCTTTGCCAACATAAAGGAACACAAAAAGGGCCCACATTCATTTCCTTTGCTCTATTCATGCAATACGAGGCAACAGATCACTACCTTGTGAAGTAGCTCCACTTAGGATTCCTTAAAAGTGAGTCCCTGAAAAGACATCTCTTGAGACATCCCTTGAATGCTCATTCTGCACAGCAAAGACAACTACTGAATGAATGCTGATGGCACTCTGTGAGTGAGGACTGGAGAAGAAGTCATCTCTAACAAACTGGACAAAATGTAGAATTTCACCACACTTCACATTTTATTTTTAAAAAATGGCTAACATTTAATGCACAGCGGTAGCGTCCATTAATCTGGGCAATACTGAAAGTAAATGGTCAGGGCAGGAGTTGAATATCATAAGGTAACACTGGAAATAGAGCACTAAGAAAGACTTTAGCACTATAAGAAACTTTCACCCAAAATAGGAAGCAGAATGATGATACACAAGGCTGCACCGCCTTGAAGTAAAGGCAGCAAAAGGTCTCTCTGCTGGTTGATTCTGCATTCAAATACATAGCAGAAGGGACATCACTGGCCCTTAAACCACTCCATGCTATCATCATCAGGTACAATTGCAAAACTACAGTATGCAGGGACCAGTCATTAATAAAGAAAAGAAATGCTCTGCTCCTAAAGGCAGCTACATCTAAGGGCAGAATCCCTTTCAACAGGTCATGGTTCAGATTGGTTAATTCAGAGCCATCCACAGAGATTGCAAAGCCGGCAGCAAAATGGGGGTTTGCAAAGTAACCCCCAGCCATCCATAAAGGACACCGACATGCCTCGTATGGTTGTTCTTCATCAGTGAATGACCAAAACACTCAGCAGCAGGATTTAGCTGGCATCAAACCATTTAAAATAAAGACAGGAAAAAAGGACACCAGGGAGAAACACAGGACCCATCCTCGGCACACATGTGGGCATTATAAGCAAGGCAGGCAGGAAAAGACCCTAACCATGCTTCATGTTTCCACTTTTATGCTCCAAAGTACTGCTGAAAAATGAAAGTGAGGTGAAGCCCAAGTGACTGCTTTCCAAATTACTAAGTAGCGAGGACTCTGTCCTTCTACGAAGTCTATGCGGAGGGTTCAACATTACTACCATAGTCGCCTTTCAGAACAATGAACTGCATGCGCTGAATAGCTGAAAGGGTGAAATAGTGTTGGCCGCCAAGTACTTTTCACTGTTTTGTCGATCAATCGGCTTAGTCCTCCAATGCACCTTTCCTGGCCAAACCATAGACCATTTAGAGTGAAAGACTGATCAGGATTAAGACATCCAAAGCAGTGGCATAAAGTCAGCAATTCTAACATGATAAAAACTAGTGTGTGTATGCAATTGGGGAATACTAGGATAGCCTCTAAATACGAATATGCCTTATTAAAAAGCTTGTCAGTAGAAAATGTATTGGATTCTCATGCTTGGAAGATGAAATGTAAATTCAAACCTGCATAATTATTGTTCATTGTAAGGTGGTGGCCATTTCTGCAGTGCACACTTTGGGAAGGTTCAGCTATCAAACATGTAACTCCATACTAGTGTGCTTAAAAAGTATGGTTTACTAATTATTCGGTCAGTGAAGGAATTGAGCAGTGTGAGGAGGAGCTATGCAAAGTGAGGTTTTCTTGTGATGTCAAACACCTTCATGGATGAATAACCAAATCCTAAACTTCTTAACCTATTTTTAAGAGAGTGTGTCCCTTCACAGACAACCGACCTACCAAAGCAAAGTCAAACAAATGCGGCCAACAGAAAGCTCCAAATACACCAAGCTATAACCAAATATTGCAAATACTGGTCAACACAATAGATCAGAAATCCTACTTTCAAATGTTTAACCCTATTCTAGTATAATATAATGAGCTCTCCAATAGTTTACTCGTAGTTTGGACACGTCTTCAGTCTTCCTGTTCTCTCCAGACCACTCCCAGGTTTCAGGCTTCCCGGGGTCCTCTTCTCGGGCTACACTCATGACTCTTGTTTCCTCCAGCTTGACTTGGTTTCCCACATTACCTCTGACAGGGTTTGCTGGGTTCCTACCCAACCTCTTATAGCCGAGCCTTGCGCTGTCGACATTCATTTTAGGTTTGTGTTGAATCACGGGAGATGCAAGTGGGAACTCACTGGGAAAGACTCCCCTTTAAGCACAAGGACTCCCGTTCCCATAAAGAACGCCCTAGAGGAACTTACAAAATAACAACTTCAAACCTCTCTGATGGCAATATATGTGAAAAGAAAATCAGTATGTGTCATTTCCAAGAAGAAATAAAAAGCCTCCTTCTAAGTTCATATTCCACTGGGATGAAGAAGAGGAGATATCGAGGAGAAAATAATCCGCTAGAGAAAGAGAAAAAGGAACAAAGGCTGGCACAGGGGAAGCCCCACAGCTACATCAGTCCAAAAAGGGGAGGAGCCTGTGGAAACTAGGAAAGAGCTCACAAGCTTCAAAAGGGCTCAAACAATGACTTCAGTGAGAAGTAGAGATGAGACGCACAGCATCCTGCATGGTTGTGTGAACAAGAAGTAACAGACACGCTACAGTCGGTAGTGACGAAGCCCATTGAAGTGGAGCTGGACGCGCGGTGTCCTGAAGCAGAGGGAGGAAGAGACCGATACTGGTGGTGTGACCACAGGAAATTTGTGGTGGACTGAGGGTCTCCCCAACAACGCCAAAACCATTCTGCCATGGCAGACCTGGGACAAGCTGGCATACGAAATACTGCATAGCCATACAAGATGAACAGATGGAGGAGAAACAGGTGACAGAATTTGCAACACCAGATTACAAGAAGCAGAAGCCCATCGTTAGCTATCGAGAATCCTTATTGTGATGTTCATACTCGGCTCAGTCAAGAGAGAGAAATATTGCAAAGTCAGTACAAATGGAAGTGAATGAGAAACCTTCTGGGAGTGACTCAATTAGTCTCAATCCAGAACAAGCAGGCCTAACAAAAACAGGGCTCAAATATAAAAGAAAATCCTCAAACCAAGGGACATTGCCAATATATATCCAGGTAAAGAACAGAAAGAAGCTAAAGACTAGGGACTGTTCAGGAAAATAAGAAATAGACCAGAAGGAAAAGATACTTGTTGGACAAATCTACCAGGGGAGGAGACAAAGAGCAACCCTTGTAGAAGAAACAAGCGAGGAAACAAAATCCCAAAAGAATAGTGAATGAACTATATAAAATTATTAAAGTGGTAATTAGCGAAAGATCCACTATCGAAAAGTAGTTGGGAAGAAACCCAGAAACTTCAAGAGAAAGGAGACACTCTCCTTTCCTTTGTTAAAATAAGTGGTAGGGTCAGATAGGCTTAGAGTTGGACGGTGGACGGTTTAATTTATAGACATTCACGGACGACTGACGAGCACCTTAGATAGTTTTGTTAGGTTGGGAAGCCCTGTAGTATAGGGAAAGATCGGCTTTATTCAATTTCTTATAAACATATCAGTGAAATGCCTGGAGTCTGTGTTGTCGTTCTGACCTACTAGAGGTCTTTTATGGACTTTTATGGGTTTCCCAGCATTCACTTCGGTTTAATGGGTATTCCCCCCACCCCCTTTCGTTCAAGGCCCTTTTCAGACAGACAATATCAGTTTCCCCTCCCACCTCTTAAATGTTATTAGTAGGTCCGTAAGTAAGCCTTCCTTCTGGTTTCACCGCTTGGCTCAGGGACCCTACATTAGGGTCCACACCTTCATTCAGCATAACGTCTTGTTGGTCCTGTGGTGCATCACTAAAGCCAAATGCCAAAATGCAACCGACAGCAAGACCAATAACTTGAAAGCGCTATGGAAACCCCATGAACACTCTACACTTTGTGACCAACTCTCAATCTCTTTCCACCTTCCTCTAAACATACAAATGCAAACCAGCCGCTCTCATGCAAAAAAGACCCTCTACGCAGACGTCAATCATCAAACGTACACTTCTAACTACAACTAGCATACTAAACCACTGGCACACGCACACAGTACTCGGGGGTACTCCGGAACTGCAACCTTAATACAAAGCACTTCAATCTTGCCTTTTCCTAGTCTCCCAATGAACCAAACCCAGTTACTCTCTTCAGAGCGCCTACAGACCATGAAAATAGCATCAGTGAACATTGCAAATCCCACTAATATAATAAGATAGGCACAGCCATTTGGACTGATACAGGTCTCTTTCACTGGTGGGCTGAGGTGAAGCCCAGGCCTGAATTTCAGATATGAGGAGAAGGTCTAGAGCCCCTAAGCATGTCGACCACTGAGGTTAGGAGGGACACCGGGGGGCTGATACTGTGACCAGCATTGCTCTGCCTTCTTCTCAATGTGGGAATACCTGCACGAGTTGGTTCACCGTCTTGGATTGGTGGGACTAAGCAGTCTTAAGTACTGCTGGCTGGCTTGCATTCCCAGAGCTAAAGAGACATAGTGCTGCATTTCACCTGCCTTCTGCTGGTGATTGATTGCTTTGGTACATAGATGTCTTGCCGCTTTGGGGCTGAAAATTTCGTGAGCACCTTCCCTGCACTGCAAAGACTTGTTCACCTTGCTGCTGTTCTTCATCGCAGTGAAGGGCCAAACTTGGGACGAAAGTGACCTCCATGCTAAATGGTGCTTGCCGACCCTGCCAGAGGTTGAACCTACTGTTACTCCCATGTCCTGCCTTGTGTCCGAGGCAGTCCAAGGCTGATGTCTCGTTCACTGGCTTCAAACGGTGCGTCTGTTTGCAACATCAAAAAGAGAAATAAAATGCAGCTACCAACTTAACAATGTGCATAGTGCCCGCATACAACTATTAAAGAAAATATCTCCACTCTAGTTAGTTTCTCCTTGTGATCATGAAAGGAAACTCGCATCACACTGCTACTCAAAAATCGAACGCAGACATATGCATTCTGGTTAACTATTGCCAAATCTCATACATTTCCTTCTTCTGTGCTGCTTATTAACAATCTGGTCTTTCAACTGATGGATTACACTGAAATGTATAGTCTCTCCTATGGTCATTAGTCTGGATTACAACATCATCCCCAGGATGTGCTGAATATGGAAGTAATCCCTGAAGTCTCTTGACATCAAAGTGCCTGCAATCCTCATACTCCTGGACTGGTCAGCTTTTAAACAGTGAAACATACTATCCTCAATCACCTAAAACAAACCTTCAGAAGTGATGGTATGGCCCTCAACTCAATGGGGGTCATTACAAGTGAGGCGGTAAGGGGTTAACGGCGCCGGTAAAGGTGCCGGAGCAGTCAATCCCTTACCGCCTCATTACGAGTTCTGCTAGCGGGACCCGCTAAGGCCGCCTGGTTTTACCAGGCGGCCTTAGCGGGTCCCGCGAGCAGACCAGGGTGCTAACAACGGGCCCGTTATTAACAGGCCCATTGTTAGCACCCTCCCCATTCCCATTGAGCCCTACGGGGGCTCGAATTGGAATGGGGAAGGGTTCCTCGAATGAGGAATTACCGGGTCCTCCAAGGTTGGAATGGCCCAGTAATTCATCATTCGAGGAACTTGGACCCGGTACCCGGTAAGGGGGTAGCCATGCCACTAATAGCGGCATGGCTACCTCCAAACTTGTAATGACCCCCAATGTCTAAATATCTTACTAATAGTGTTCCAAGTCTGTGCAGGCCTTTTTCTCTCTGGGTTCTCGTCGTCAAATCTGGGTGAGTCACAGTGCACTGGATGTCACACATGTCACCTTTAAGCTCTACACCTGTGTTTCCTGGCTTTTATATCCTGAGTCCACCGCATGTGAAAATACTGTTGCCCACCCGACCACCCAAATGTCAAAACTGCTTGTATTTTCTATTAAGGTAGGCTACCATCATCATCCTCTCTTCTGAAAAAGCCTCACGCCCCACTGGACATCCACTGGGCCTCCTTAGAAAGGCCAGTCCCACAATTTGAAGACCGCTGCTCTACACCCGCCCCACCTCCAGATTTCAACATCATCTCAAGCAGTCTACTGAAAATCCAAGACTGGATGATCTATAATAGGCTTTGCCTAAATGAGTCTAAAACTGAAATCATGGTGCCTTGATGAATCGTACTTTTCTGTTTGCCTGGCATTCCAGTATAGGACCTAGCCCATATTGCGACAGCACTGAAGAATCTTGCCATAGATTTTGACAGGCTCCTATGTTGAGTGCAGCAGATCCATGTGGTCACAAGGAATTTAATTTTTAACTTCTCACTCTCAGGCGTATATTCCCACCACTTAGCAAGAAGCTACCAGTTCATGTTACTGCTGCCATGATTACATCTTGCGTAGCTGACCTCAATAGCCTAGGCCTCCATATAAACAGTTAACCTGCCGTCAGCCGATTCAAAGTAAAACAGCCCGACTGTCCCTGGGCTTCAAACCCTAGACCACATTACACAACTGCGATTGACCCGCACTGGCCCCCCTCTACCAACCCGAATTTAACTCAAAACCCTGTGCATCTTGCACAGAGATCTCTGAGGATCTGGCATGATTACCCTGGTACTAAGAATAGGAAGTAGGCGTCACTAAGATTCCTGAGAACATCCTCTTTCAGACAATTGGTTGGTACACAAATGTGGCGGAACAATCCTGCACACTGCAGGTGCCTAACTCTGGAATGTCCTCCCCCCAAGAGATAAGCTCGGAAAAACAATCATAACTGCTTCAGAAGACAATCCACAAAAACAACCTCTTTAAAAACCACATCCTTGTTTCTTGATTCAGTTTGCCTCCAGATTCACCTTAAAAATCCTCCAGTACCCTCCCTCACTTCTGCCTCTATCACGGTCCCTTTACTCTGCTATCATCTGGGTACCAGCCCTCTTTCTATGCCTGCCCTTTCTGTGAGAAACTCAAGGGTGTTCTCACTCGTAACCCCTGCGGATTCTCTATGCAGGTGTCCAGGAAAAGGCCATCGCTTTTGGATCCTAACCCTGGGGGCAGAGAAGTGAGGGAGGATCATGTGGGTGACGGGTCCTTGTGGATTGGCAGTGAGATGACCTCAGGCGAGACATGGTATCCCCCTTTTCCGAATGACAACCAGCCTAACCCTTCCCCAACCTTTACGGGTTATTACAAGTCAGATCCCCTCACTTCAACATATGGGACACTTGACATTACTGAGACGAGGAAGAGGTACCACACACTTACCACTTTGGTACTAGGACAAAGAAGATGCCTGGAAGGTGGTTTGAAGGTCAGGCATGTCCTCCTAATCATGGTCAGGCAAGGCTGCTTGAGAGAGCACACCTGCAACCTGTTAGAGGGTTGCGGGTGTATGAAAGGAGGAGGAAAAAGCAACACGAGGAGCAGCACCAGGGAGGCCTGGGTGATCAGCCGAGAACCTTGCTGGAGGAGAGGCTAGCTGCTGGAGGGAACTGCTGTGGAAAGGTTCAAGGTGCACAGCATGCTGAGATGCTGAGCTGTAAGGAGAGGAGCCCTGAAAAAGCCTGGCGTGGGAGCAGACTGGCAGCAGATAAGGGAGCAGGGTGAAAAGGCTGCCGCTTTCCCTTTCAATTCAAGTGCTTGTTCCCATTGCCGAAAAGTCGTCCCAGGGGTGTCTAAGGGGCAGTGGTTGGACTTCGAGCAGCAGAAACTGCAAATCGTGTGCTCCTTGCTGCAAGAACAGGCAGGTGAGTTTCTGTGATCTAAGAAACCTGGTGCGCAAAGCGTGAGTGATTGAACATTTCCAATGTGCCGAAATACTTTCTAGCTAATAGCGGAGTGGTTGCGTGCATTAGAAGAGCACATTTTCGAAGGTCTCCGTTCCTAGGCTTTTTCTATTGTTGAACTTTAAAGAACCAGAAATACTGTTGTAGTGGAGTGGTCATGTCTCTTAAAGCGTAATGGTTTAGAAAGTCATCAAGTATTGGGAAATTCTTTTAAAGTGACATACATAAATATTCCATAGCGGGATGATTGAAAACCAGATTGTAAGCCCACTTAATGCTCAAAGAACGTTGAATGGAATATGAACTTTATATTAAACAGAAAACCCTGCATATTGCATTTAGCAGTGAATGGCACTGTGCAATCATTCAAAATCACTGCATTTTGGAAACAGAACTTTCAAGGTTAATTAAACCACTAAATGTTGGGAGGTTAACTTAATTATATGGAATCCTGAAAATAACTTATCTGAAGGAAGCAAGTGAACCTGCAGGGGACAAAAAGGGAATAAAGAAAACAGCCAAGGTCCTTTTCTTTTGTGTTTAGAACTGTAATGGAATACAAGTCTTGGGGAAGGGAACCCAGAGACTTCATTACCCTTCCTTTTGTGAACTATGATGTGTTGGGAAGCGGGTCCCTTCATCCCAGGCCCTCAAGAGGTGCTTGATGAGTTGGAAACCTGTGAGCATGTTATATGTATTGGGGAAGTATATAGGGGGTAGGTGGATGTTGACAGAAGCTGCCTTATGGGCAGATATTATTTGCTTAGGTGTAGGTTGTGCTGAGAGTGAAATGCCATTTTAGAAACTAGCTGCCACTTTGGAATCGAGACCTAGTGCCGCGCTGCTGCCAGGACAGTAGGCCAAGGCTCAGAACATAGAGATAGACATGTACATGCAGGGTCAGGTTGCAGCATAAGCAGTAGTGAGAAAGACCAAACCTGCGCACAGTCAAACTCTCGATGTCTCATACTACTAGCATTCGTGTCCCAGAAGGAATGTGCCCTGCAAGGCCATGAGGGGGCCAGGAGATCCCTGTGCAAAGTTATCCCTCCAGAAGGAGAGCACAAGCCTCCAACCATCACCAGTCCAAATCCAGTCCAAATCCTAAGTTATAGTGCCCAGATGCCCCTGTCCCAAGACCCCAGCATTCCAGGGTACCAGCCAGCTCCAGACCACCGACCATAAAACTATTAGATCGCCAATTCATCAGGAAGATCATAGCGGAATATCCTGGACCGTGGGCCAGGGAGGGAAAGTAACGCATTTAAGTCAGGGGTGGGAAGAACTGGAACGGCACAGATGCGTCTGGGAACGAGGCGGGCTTTAGAGTTATCGTGACCTCGAAAGTAGCCTCTGCGCACATGTCTGCAGTTAGGCCATAGATAGGAGATGCACTGAATTGCGCTAATAATTGCCAATAAGGAGCTTTGTGCTGAATGGCATGCAATGAAAAACCCCACATAGAAGAAGACTAACAGGAGAATCTGGGATCAATGACCTGGCATCCGATATGGAGCAGGCCGCACCAACCAGCTATGTGGATCCGTAACCTATGTGATGTACATCAGCTATTACGCGTTTTACCTTTATAAACTATCGCCCAGGCTGATTTCATCAGAGTGCTCCATGGCAGAGTTTCTTTGTTGGAATGTATTTGTCTTTTATGAGAATAAACCTTGTTTTCCTTGCAAGAGGTGTGCTGGGCCTTTTTCCCTCGTCGGTAGTATTTTTTCTGTTGGGACCGTTGAGGGGCTTCTCTACATATGGAATATAAGTCTTGGGGAAGGGAACCCTGAGACTTCACAACACTTCCTTTTGTGCAGTGAACTATGATGAAATACAAGTCTTGGAGAAGGGAATCCTGAAACTTCATGACTCTTTCTTTTGTGCTTTGAACTGTGAGATTTGGAACTTGGGGAAAGGAAGCCCGAGAATTGTTTGAAACCTATATAATATTGAACTTGGAAAAAGACAACTTTAAGACTTTTTGTGGAAATGTTTTATAATTGGGGAAGGGAGCTGGAAGAAAGCTACGAGCTGGAAGAAGCTCAGGACTCTTTGTTGAGCACTGTTTCTTTAGACTTTTTACATCCCGACACATTGGTTGATGGTAGTTGAGAGCAAGGATAGGTTTTGGACACAGACTTTTAAATTGAACTCTTTGACTCAGACTTTCCTTAGTTTCATTCAGGTAGGGAAATCTCACCTTATCATTGGGCAAGTTAGGCTATCAACCATGCTGGCATTTATGTTACTAAATATATATTTTTTTAACTTGATATCGCTTGTCTGTGTCGTACTTCTTGATGCCTTCACGCTTCCTATAGTCTGGTTACTGGTCCCCCCTCTATGCCTGCTGTGGCAGTTCAGAATCAGGACTCTGACAACAAAGCATAGTTTAAAGGTTTTATTTTTCCCAATTTGAAAATAATCTTTCCTCAAATCTACCATCTCAGTCCCTATTCAATAAAACAAATTCAAAGGGGTGCTCGTCAGTAAACTAATAACAAAAGTGCTCTGTCCGGAATCCTACTCTAACCTACTCAAAACAAAAACTTTGGCAGTGATGGCTGCTGGCTTCTGCCCCCATCCTTCTCCCCGTTAGTAAAGGCTTTCATCCATGGTTTAAATTCCAAGAAAAGGAGACACTTTTCAGTGGGCTGGTAGGTTGTCCAGGAGTCCGATCCAAGTCTCTTCCCATCTGGGATTCTCTCAGTCTCCACTCCCGACTCCGGGGTGCTCTCAGGCTCTCCCCAATCTTGGGTTTTCTCAAGCTTCCCCTTCTCACTGACCCTCTGAGTTATGCGCCCACCCCCCTTTCCAGCCTCTCTGTACCTGGTATCCTCGAGCGGGGTGTTTTGTCTTGTCTGCTCTACTCTGGCTGCTAGGGCTCCACTTCGCCATGCTCTTCTCTCCAGTTCCTGCAGCTCAGTCTGGGCAGTCACTTGCGCAGCAATTCAAATGGGTTCTGCTTTGGCCTTCCAAGGGTCTTCCCCCTCGCAGCTTCGCAGGGCTGCTCTGGCTGTCTATTAGATGCAGCTGCACCTCACTGCAACCACTTGGTGCTACCCACAGTCTTACTTGCTAGTACAGTCATTCTTGCTCTCTCAATGGACACTCCTCCCCTGATCTCTCTGGTGCGGTTACACTCTGCGGGTCCTTCTGAGACTCCTCAGTAATTGGTTCTCTCTGGAATTCTCCTCAAGGAGGCTGGCTAATTCGTCTCTCATCATTCTTTACAGGAGATTGGGCACATTTAGTGTCAGAAACCGAGTCAGCCATTAATTAAGGGTTCATTTGGGTATTGTAAAACCTAGTCCCTAGATACACAAATGTTAGTGACCGGGGGGTGGAGGGGTGGACGGGTGGAGGTTATTTCTCTCTGGTTCCCTGTCCCCTAAGGGGGAGTCACCGTCATAGGAATCCCGCTTACCCTGTCCCCCAGAGGGTGATACGCGTAGCGGGCTCACCACCCTAGTCCTAAAGGTTAGGATTTCCCTGGATGCGTTATACTGCCCTTCCCCTTTCCCCTACCGTCATCTAGTTACTGGTCCCCGTCCTCTGCCTCATCCTCCCTCTACAGAAATCTGGTTACTGGTTGCACCTCTCCCTTCAATGCTGCGTTGTCATGATTGCTGCCCTTTGCACACCTTGCTAGCACTTTCACTGCACTTGTTAACTACTCTGTTCTGACTTTATTTTGCAGTTACCTGATCTGAAAGTCCCCAAGAACAGCAAATTATTAGATGTCCATTCCCCTGCCCCCTCCTGAGCTCTTGGGGTGCTGTAAAATGACATTGTTGCAGTTGGTGCCTTATAAACCACCAATAAATAAAACATTATAATTACCCATCTTAAAGCTGCCGTGTGCGTTTCCCAATGTGGTCCGGAATTTGTAGAAGCTTTAACTGTATGTTTTATGACATTCCTGTCATTTCATGTGACTTATATGCCAAATCACGGTTTAAACCTTAAGTAGATTGAAATGTTGCTATGTGTACCTGGCTTTTAGGTGCGAGTAGGCGGCTTTCTACACCCCTTCGCTGCTTTTATCACTATATTGTACAAAACCTAAAGTACTTAGCTTAATGTTTTTCCTTATTATATGACTTTATAATAATTAGAATATATGTTTAAGTACTGCATGGGTAAGTAAGTTGAGTGCTTGTGTAAGACTAACTGTACCTTCGTAACAGTAAATGAAATTGACAAATCGTACTCTGGGGCCACCACACCCTCCTCAGGTGTGTGGAGAGCGATCTGACTGATGTGGGTGGACCTCAAGGAACCGAATCAAGGGCAGCGGGTGAGGGGTGGTAGAGGGCCCCTTCGAGAAGGATTGAGCCTATAAACGTAGAGAGTATTTTGGGAACATAAGAATTACCATAATTATTATTATTTGTGTTTTATTGTTTGGCTGTTCATTTACAGCCTTTCAGGTTTACAAAATACAGTAAAGGACAAATATTTAGTCACATTTTTAGAAAATCTTATTTATAAGAAAAGAGAAGAAGAGAAAAAAAGAGAAAAGAATACCCGATTAAAGCTGACATAATAAAGAGCTTGCAAGTCAATTAAGCAGTGTAATTTAAAACAAGTAAATCTTGTTTCGCCTAATGTTTAAAAACAGCAAGTAGTAGTTAATAACCGCCAAGGCTAACAAAACTCACTTGGTGTTAAAAATCATTGCCCAAGTCCTACCCACAGTCAACGGAACAATCCTTAAAATAAACTGAAAGAATGAGTACCTTTTGCATCATTAGGCAAGGGCAGACCAGAATAATATGCTGAATGCCTCCATTACATTAGTTTTCCTTCAGAATCTACATACTGTCTGGTCTAGAGCAAGGTTCAGATGAATACCAGAGATTTCTCTCCTGAGCCAGATATTCAAACTTAATCTTATAAACACATTTCTATACCTTGTAGTCAGAAATTTACGAAGATAAGGTGCAAGAGAATTAAGTGATTTTGTATTAAAACTTCCATTATTAAACACTTTGAATATAGTACAATCTTCCCAGGATCTTACCCAATCCATAAGAAAAGGTTTTGTTTTCACTCTATTAGGATCATTTAATAATAGATCAAGACTAATGTCCGCCCACACCATCAGGTGCGGACATTAGCTCTTTCCTTTAGCCAAGAGTTTAGTGAAGCATCAATTTGAAGTAGTAAAAGCTGTGCTAATACTGGCATTAAAGAGGAATTAGAAAGGTGATTCAAGAAGCATTTCCTCTATAAGGCTAGTATATGTCATTCCACCATTACTCTCAATGATGGAAGGCCCGGTTCAATCGAATTAGCTGGATTTGGCAACTGTTGGGTAATGACTACTCTTTTCCAATAAATGCCTTCCAACCTATCCCAACTAGGCCTGCCTTTTGGTAGTTTAGACTCGGCCCCATATATTACAACGGGGCATGCTTTTTACTTATAGAAAGTACTTGAGGAGAACCATCTCCAGTTCCGGAAGCACCTCAAAACCTTCCTCTTTGCTTCTGCTTTCTCTCTCCCTCTCCCCTGCTAATTCTTCACTAAATTCTGCACTGAATCTGAAACTTGGCCACTCTCACCGACCTCGGTCCTGGGCCCAGCCACTCTCCACTTGCACTGCCTCCCTGGCAACCCCTGCACTGCGGGACTGTCTCTGTATCCCTACAGCCCCCCCTTCCCAGCACTTGTCTGCACTTACCTTGCACTTGCCACCAGCTGGCCCTATTTATTTATTTATCTATTTATTTCTATTCTACTTACCTTGCACTGCACTTTTCCCTTCCCCCTACCCCTGCACTTGCGCGGTCTGAATGACACCTGGCCTAGTAGGATCGTTGTCTGTCCTCCCCCTGTTCCCCCCTCCCTGCCTCGTCGCGCCTTGAAACACTTGTGTATAGGCGCGTTACAAATGCCATATCATATCATATCATGAGCACTGTCACAACTGAAAACGCACAGTATTTTTTGTATATTATGGAAGCTTGCGCTGCCATTGTCAGCATCTTCTGCACAACTGTTAGTTTTATAAGATTTTTCTGTGAGATTTGAGTTGATATTTACTATTAAGTATATATATTCCTTGAGTATATCCAAGGTCTGGTCACAGAATTTCCACTGAAACAATGGGCCTCATTGAGATACCAGCGGTAGCTCTGTCGGTAAAACAGGCACGGCTTCCACCGGTATCATTTGTTTTCTGTCGCCCAGGAATGGGCAATTACCGGGTCATTAATGCCCCACAAGACCCAGTTATTGCCCATTGCCGGGCGCCGGAAAGAAATGCTCCCCATTCCCATTCAAGCTCCATAGGACTCAATGGGAATGGGGAAGCCGGATGGACCGGCACCATTCAGAATGGTGCCGGTGCATCCAACATGCTCTGCTCGTGGGTGCTGGACCGCCCGCCAAGTCATACCTGGCGGGCGAAAAGGCACCCGTGAGCAGAACTCGTAGTTTGCTGGTACGGTAACAACGGTACCGACAAGCTTACTGGTACCGTTGTTAATGTATCGGCAAACTTATAATGAGGCCCAATGTTTTTTTCTGGGTTTCTTTAGGTGTAACAATTTCAATTTTCTATTTCTTTACGGTAATTTTAACTATTCTCAAGTGTGTATTGTTACAGTGCATGCAATTTCCGCAAGAGCCCAATCAGAGTTTTATCCACCAGAACTAGGTTGTCCGCATAGAGGAGCCAGGATATGGAGAGCCCAATTTAGGTGGAAAGGAGTTGACTTTTGAGAGGCAGCTTCCCAAATCACTGATAAAAAAAATGGCCGGCACAGCATATAACCTTGCTTTAAGCCCTGATAGATCAAGAGTGGCTCTGTTAAGAGTCCTTGTTTGTTTAGCTTGACCTGCATGTGAGTCCCCGTAGGGAGTTGCATAATTAAGGTCAGGATATAGTCCGGGCAGTCAGCTCTTTTCAATTTGATCCAGAGTCATTCTCTCTGAATGTAATCAAATACCATCCCAAAATCAATAAAAGCAATATAGACCTACTGTCCTGTTTGAACTACTCGGTTCTATATGGATGACAGGATTAGGACGTTTCAGACTGTTACTATACCTGCGAAGAATCCCGATTGACAAACATCAAAATGCAGTGTTTCAGTTAGCCAATTAATTAACTTTTGTAACCATAAATGCGCAAATAGCTTACCCGGGGCGTCCAGCGAGGCTATAGGCTATAGGTTTCAGGGATTACACCGTATCTCCTTTTTTGAAAATTAGTATGATAAGAGTGTTTCCAAGACTGAGGAATTCTTCCCTTGTGAAGTACCTTTTTAAATATTAGAACCAGTATGGAAGCCCATTTCTCCAGGTATGCTTTAAACATTAAATTAGTGAGCCCATCGAGGCCAGGCACACGAGAAGAAGATATTTTAATTTCATATACGATATCTTCAATTTCAAATGAACATTTCTGCAGAGAATCGGTTGGTTCATTTGGGGATTGGTGTTTAATCAGAGCTAGTTTGTATATTTTAGCAAAGAATGTTGTCCACTCCTGTTCATAAATAGTATTTAGCATCAACAGGAGGGACAGCGCATTAGAAGCACATTTTAAGTACGACCATATTTGAGCGCTATTTTTAGTAGTAATAGCTGACTGCATTACTTCACTGTCCTGCTGCATAAGCATATGTTCATGCATTTTCAGGCAGTCTTTATGCCTTTGTTTGACTTTTTTTAATCATAGCCCATCTAGAGTTACTGGTGCTTTTTAGTAGAGCCCTGCATGCTTTCCTCCGCCGGACCTTTCTCAATTTTACTTCTAGGTCAAAGACATGTTTATGCTTAAATAGAAAGCGACTAGCTGAGGACTAGCTGACTAGCTGAGGAGCATTTTTGAACAAAGACGTTCAAAATGCCCACATAGTCTTGGATTTGTCTCTCAGGAAGGAAGCAATGTTTGTCCTTGAGATATGGTCTTAATTCGTCCAATCTGAGCTCTGTCCATTTTAATCTATTCCGCCCTGCTTCAATTTCTACTTTATGATTATAAATGGTTCTGATGTGGATATGGATTGTTCCCACTCAGCTGTTAACATTGCGTGGTCGCTAGAACGGTGCCACCATAAAGTCAATTATCTCAGGGAGAGCATCTCTTGAAATGAATATGTAATCTATTGTGGCTGTCTGATGTAATCGTCTCCAAGTCGGTTGAGGTGGAATATCCCCCCTAAGGACATCATTCAACATAGGGAAGTTCCAAGAGGACATTAGGTCCAACCATTTCCTAGCTCTAGTACTTAAGATGTTATTTTGTGCCACCATACAGCTAATGTTAAGATCCCCTGCAATGAAGATTTAGGAGATGGAGTCATCTGCTTGACAAAGGTCCAGTATTTTTTACAATGGCTATGAACTGGTTATTGGAAATGGCGAGTGGGTCCAGTACAAGTTAAGCAGGGCCGACTGCTCTATGGGGAGCCCTGCTATCTGTGAGGCCTGTAGTCTAGTGAGCTGGACAAAGAGATTTGGAACTGCCCATGGCTCCAGGGTTAGACCTCCATATATTTTACAAGCTGTTAATAGACCAGAAGTGGGTCTCCCTTTATTGTGTTTGATAGCAGGAACGCAACACACGGCATGGTTATCCCAGGTCAGAGGATCAGTCATCCATGTTTCCTGAAGTATGATGGCCAACATTGTATTGTTTTCAGACTACAGGTGCATAAAGCCCCCAGTGTTCCAAGAGGTCAGTCTGAGGCTTCTTTTTGTAGAACAGTTATGGCGTTATTGCCTAGGGCCGTAATTGTGCTTCACCAGAGCCCCGCTGAGCCCGAATCGATCTGGGCTAGCACTGGAAGGGGAGTGTTGCAGAATTTCAACTTCCCTTTTTAATTTGCCCTAAGCACCTATGCAAGAGATACGTAGGGGCAGATATTGAAAGCCTGAGTTACACGGAGACCCGCCATGTGGATTTGCCTGAAATGAGAAAAGTACCCAGGTCCTTTTCTAATTTAAATCCCTGCCTCGGGAAGTGGTGCTTTGCGGCACATATTACTACTCCAATTAATGATGAAGGGATCACCAGCTTAACTCTATCTAAAGTGTTGTGGTAAGTGCACTGCACAAACGCTATATCTCCTGTCCGGATTGCTTCTAGCCCCGATATTGATGACATAAGTCTTATAAGGAACAAGTTACTTACCTGTAACTGTTGTTCTCCAGCATGGGTCTGGCATGGATTCACATGCTCATGAATATTCCCAGTCGTCAGGCTGGGAATTCTCGGTAAAGAAAAAATCAGTTTCAATTTCGTTTCTGAACTGTCTTTCTCCTAATAACCAATCACTGGTCTCTGGGTCATACTGCCCGAGCCAATGACTGCCCTCTACCTAAGCCCCTCCTCTGACAGCCATCTTCGGATTTGCTAGCACGTAAAGTGGCAGTAGGACCAAGTGAAGAGCAGCAGAGGGGTAGGAGGGAGGGTTCGCATGTGAATCCATGCCAGACCCATGGTGGAGAAGAACAAGTTACTTATTACCTTGTAACGTTCTTTCGACGGGATGTTCCTCCGACGTATTCCTCATCTTAGATATCTCCTTCCAGCTCTGCTGGCCTCGGAAAATTCTTTCTCTAGAGGGCGCTGCGCGTCGACGTCCTCCGAGTCGATGTCCTTCGACAGCCGCCGTATCGACGTCGACGTCATCCTGCCTATAAAGGCCGCGCGCAGCGTCCGTTGCTCAGTTCTGTTTTGTAGCCCACAATAATACTTTCTGGACTAACTAATCACCCTGAAGGAGCGTAAGCTGCAACAACAAGGGAAGTAGAACTGCGGGGATGGATGGGAGGGTCGATGAGGAATACGTCGGAGGAACATCCCGTTGAAAGAACGTTACAAGGTAAGAAGTAACTTGTTCTTCGAAGGGATTGTGTCCTCCGACGTATTCCTCATCTTAGATAGGCTCCCATAGCAGTATTCTATTATCGGAGGAGGGAGTACTGACTTCACGCTGTCTTCTATTGATGAATAAAATGCAGTACAGCCCTTCCAAACCTAGTCTCTTGACTGGAGGAGGAATCCATATTGTAAAAACGTGTAAAGGTATGGACAGACGATCATGTAGCGGCCGCACATATGTCTTTAACCGGCACGCCTCTTTTGAGGGCCGATGAAGCTGCAATACCTCTGGTCGAGTGAGCCCTAAGGTTTTGAGGGGGCTCCTTCCCTGCCAGTTTATAACATTCCAGAATGGCTAGAATGATCCATCTGGAAATGGTCTGCTTAGTTATTGGTAACCCCAGCTTGTGACCTGTGTAACCTACAAACAGCTGGTCTGCCTGTCTTATCCTGGCTAGTCTACTAATGTAAAAACTTAAAGCCCTCCTAGGGTCTAGCCTGTGTAACCTCTCTTCCTCTTTCCCCGGGTGAGGAGGAGGATAGAAAGATGGTAGGGTAATCTTCTGAGTGATATGGAATTCAGAAACCACCTTTGGGAGGAAATTAGGCTTCACTTGCAGGACAACTTTGTCTTTGTGAAATATAGTATGAGGGGGTTTACAAGAAAGAGCTTGTAATTCGCTCACCCTTCTAGCAGATGTAAGTGCTATTAATAAAACAGTTTTAAGGGTAAGGAATCTTAACGAACAAGAATGGAGAGGTTCGAAAGGTGTACCCATCAGGAAAGTTAGTACTAAGTTTAAATCCCATAGGGGAACTTGGAATGGTCTTGGGGGATAAACATTGGTTAACCCCTTTAGAAACTGTATTACCAAGGGTAATTTGAAATAGGATGGTTCTTCCGCAGTACGCTTAAAGATGGATAGCGCTGCGAGATAGCCCTTAATGGTGCCAACTTGAAGGCCTGAATTTGCCAAATATAGTAGGAAGGACAAAACCATTGGTGTACCACACGAAAAAGGGTTGATATTCTGTTCTCTACACCAGCTGCAAAATCTGTTCCAACGGCAGCGGTATAAAGACTTTGTTGCTGGCCTCCTTGCCGAAAGCAACACCTCCATATCATCATCAGGGAGGTCCCAATCCTTGTACCTCAGCCTTTCAGAAGCCAAGCGTGAAGGTTGAGGGTTTTGATGTCTGGATGGAGAACCTGACCTCCCTTCTGTGAGAGTAGGTTCTCTCTGAGTGGAAGTCGAATTGGAGGGCAGATGGACAAGTCTAGAAGGTCCGGATACCACGTTCTCCTGGCCCAATCCGGGGCAATTAGGATCATGGTTCGCTGGAATCTTCTCAACCTCCTGATCATTTGAGGAATGACAGGGACCGGTGGGAACGCGTACAGAAGCGGAAACTCCCAGTCCACTATGAACGCGTCTCCCAGAGCTCCTCTCGGGGGAAATTCCCTTGAGCAGAACAGGTCGCATTTCCTGTTTAGGCTGTTGGCGAACAGATCTATCTGAGGGGTTCCCCAAAGGGCGAAGATCTCTTGAAGGACTTCCTGAGCTAGCTCCCACTCGTGGGAGACTGTGTTCTGCCTGCTCAGAGCGTCCGCTGTCAAGTTCTTCTCTCCGGCTAGGTGAACTGCCGATAGAGAGATTCCTTCTTGGATTGCCCAAAACCAGAGCTGCATCGCCTCCCTGCACAGGGGTAGTGATCCTACGCCTCCTCTTTTGTTGAGGTAATGCATGGCCACCGTGTTGTCCGTCATTATCAGGACGTTCTTCCCTTGTACAGCTGGCAGGAACGCCTTCAGCGCAAGTCTGATGGCTCTCAGCTCTAACAGGTTGATGTGTAGTCTGGACTCCGATGGAGACCAACGACCGCTGATGGTCAAGTCGTTGGCGTGGGCTCCCCACCCCGTGAGTGAGGCATCCGTGACTACTGTTATCTCCGGCCAGGGTTGCCAAAACTGTTCTCCTTTCAGAATGTTCTCCTGACAAGCCCACCACTGAAGGTCTCGAGCCACCCTGCCGGGAACCTGAAGATGTCATTCTCCCTGAGAATTGTGACCACTGAGTCCTCAGTGCCCACTGGAGGGATCTCATTCTCAGGCCAGCCTCTGGCACTAGGAAAATGCAGGATGCCATGAGGCCTAGCAACCTCAAAAAGTCGAAGGCTGGGAGACGTTGGGCATGCTGGAACTTGGTAACCATCTGTAGAATATCTTGAGCCCTCACCTCTGGTGGCGAGGCTTTTCCCAAGGAAGTATCCAGGATCGCTCCTATGAGCTGGAGTCTCTGCGATGGTATCATTTGTGACTTCTTTAAATTGAGGGAGAAGCCCAGTCTGTGAAGGAAGTGGCACACGTGATTTAGCTGGATCTGAGCTTGTTCCGGAGAAACAGCCCTGATCAACCAATCGTCCAGGTAGGGGTAGACGTGAATCCCTTCCCTCCTTAGACTTGCAGCCACTACCGACATTAACTTGGTGAAGACCCTCGGGGCGGAGGTCAGCCCAAATGGCAGCACTCGAAATTGATAGTGAGAGTTGCCAATTGCGAACCTCAGGTATTTCCTGTGTTTGAGATGGATAGGCACATGGAAATAAGCGTCCTGAAGGTCCAGAGATACCAACCAGTCCTGGAACTGAAGGGCCTGGAGGATCTGAGAAAGAGTGACCATCTTGAATTTGTCTTTTCTGAGGAATTTGTTCAATTCTCGCAAGTCCAAGATGGGTCTCATTCCTCCGTCTTTCTTTGGAATGAGAAAGTAAGGGGAGTACCAGCCCTTGTTCCTCTCTGCTACAGGTACCGGTTCTATGGCACCTTTCTCTAGCAGGTCCCAAATTTCCTGCAAGAGGAGCGGATCTGGAGCTTTCTGAGAGATGATCCCCGGTGGATGACTCTGAGGTATACGTAGGAAAGGCAGGCAGTAACCTTGGGCAACTGTTTCCAATGCCCAAGCATCTGACGTGATAGCCTGCCATACCGTCAGATGTTGAGTCAACCTGCCTCCTACAGGTGTCCTGTGAGAGAAGTCCTCAGAGTGGTTTTGGGGCGGCTGATGCAGATGCCGATGGTAAAGAGGCACCTGCTGTTGCTGCGGCTTTTGAATATCTACCCCGTCCACCTCGGGTAGTTCTTCTTTGACCCCCTTTGAGCCGGTCGTCCTCTACCTCTTCCGAATGCGGAGTAGAAGCGAAAGGACTTGCCCCTCGCAGAGGTTCCTGTGGGACGAAAAGGAGTCTGACGGATTGCAGCTCCTAGGGATTTTGCTGCTGCTTTTGAAGTTTGCAGTTTCTCTAAACTGTCATCCGCCTTTTTCCCGAACAAAGAAGAGCCATCGAATGGCATGTTCAAGAGCCTGGCTTGCACATCTGGGGCAAAACCCGACTTTCTCAACCAAGCGAATCTCCTGGTTGATGTACTTGCCGCCATTGCTCTGCTGATACTGTCAGCCGAATCAATGCCCGTCTGGAGGGATTCACACATAGCGTCTTTACCGTCCTGTATAATATTCAGGAACGCATCCCTTTCTTCTCCCTCCGGGATGCAGTCAGCCGCTGCAGAAGCACACTCCCAAAGTGTATGGCTGAACCTAGCAAGGGTGCAAGTAGCATTAACAGATTTTAACGCCATGCTACATGCTGAAAAGACTTTCTTTGCCATAGCATCATATTTTTTATCGTCCCTGTCCTGTGGGACGGTAGGATAAGCCGTCTTGACATCGGTAGAGGATGCTGCCTGTACCACCAGACTTTCTGGGGATGGGTGTTTAGACAAAAACTCTGGGTCTGTAGAAGATACCCTGTACTTTGTAGACAGTTTTTTATTTACTGCTGGTACTACATCTGGGGTTTCCCAGTTTGTCATGATCTTTCTCTGAAGAGCTTTATGAAAAGGCACCACAGGATCCTCCTGTGGGCCTTTGTCAAGAATATCCGTGAGGTCATCTTGTTGGAAGGATTGTGAAGGTGCAGACCACCCCATGAACTCTGTAATCCTGGCCATTAAGGCTCTGTAGGGGGTTTCAGCATGCTCCCCCGGGTCTGGCTTAGCAAACTCCACCTCAGGGGAAGTGTCTAACCCACTTGCCTCATGTAAAGAATCATGAAGATCCTTTAATCTGCGCTCTTCAGAGGAAAATTCCTCTCTAACTGGGGTTACAGGTCCCTGTAACTCAAATGTGTCTTCCTGTTCAGACAAATCACCCTCTTCTAAAATTGAGGATATAGTTCTCAATTGTTCTGAACTCATAAAGGGAGTAAATCCCATTTCCAAGGCAGAGGGTGCCGAACTTGTCATTATTGGCCTCGAAAAAGTCGATGTCGTCGACGCCGAAGGCTTCGAGCGTGGCGTCGAAAACAGAGGCGGAGGCCTCGAAGACCTCGACAGAATTGGAATTCTACTCGACAATATCGAAGCCATCGACGTCGAGGGCCTGGGGATAGTCACTGGATGTGCGGTAACCGTGACTTTTCTTGGCGTCGACGCCGGTGTCGAAGCCGGCGTCGAGTCGACAGACCCGTGTGTCGAAGGTCCCCTCGACAACGGCGTCGAAGACATCGACCTCGACGGAACCTTCGAGGAAGGTTTGGAGGTCATAGTCCCGCGTTCTCGAAGACGCTCATCATATTTTTTCGGAATTCCTCCCATTCAGCCCGGGAACTATGTTTCGTGGGGCAAGGGATTCTTTTTGGCGAAACAGAGGAAGAGGAAGACGGAGAAGGGGATCTTCGACGTCTCCACTTCGAGTGCTTCGATCTCGAGGAGTGATGAGACCCACTCCGAGACCTGGAGCGCGAATGGTGACGAGGAGACGAATGTCTCGACTTCGTCGACGAAGAAGAAGCTTTAAAAGTCTTACCTTTCTCCAGCTTCCCCCTACGCTCCTTCAGGGCCTTAGCTGTCATGGACATACAGTCCTCGCACTCCGAACAATGGTGTTCAGCTCCCAAACACCACAGACAAATTCTGTGAGGATCGGTCAACGACATCTTTTTCCCACAATCTCGACATTTCTTGAAGCCGGATCGAGGAGTTGTCGGTTCCGATGAGGAAGCCATCGAGTACGGATCGAATAACTCGAGGTAAATAGGATTAATCTGACTAAGAACTGAACAACGGTATTCCGAGGCACTGGGTAAGCGCGGAAAAACGGAACTGAGCAACGGACGCTGCGCGCAGCCTTTATAGGCAGGATGACGTCGACTTCGATATGGCGGCTGTCGAAGGACATCGACTCGGAGGACGTCGACGCGCAGCGCCCTCTAGAGAAAATTTTTTCCGAGGCCAGCAGAGCTGGAAGGAGATATCTAAGATGAGGAATACGTCGGAGGACACAATCCCTTCGAACAACAGTTACAGGTAAGTAACTTGGTCCTTCTCCAGCATGGGGTCTGGCATGGATTCACATGATCATGAATATAAGAATCCATAGCAGTACACATGCACAACCACGGGAGGTGGCAAGGCTCAACATTAAGCATTTCAACAACTCAACATTAAGCATCTCTTACCTCTTCACCAGGCTCACCTTCAAGCGAACAGGTTGCGCAGCACTGCCTGGTCGACTCTGGACTCCTCCCGGGAATCCCGGTCGACGCAGTAGAAACTCGTGAAGGTGTGCGTCGACCTCCACGTAGCAGCCCTGCAGATGTCCAGCAGGGGCACACCAGATAGGAACGCCGTGGTAGCAGCGATCACTCTGGTCGAATGGGCTCTCGGACGGCCGGGCAATGGTCGGTTTGCCGACTGGTGACAGTGCATGATGCAGCCGGAGAGCCATCTGGAAATGGAAGCCTTCGAGAGGGCCTTCCATTGGTTCACAGTTCCAAAGTTCACAAACAGGTATGATGTCATCCGAAAACTCTTTGTGAGGTCCACGTAGAACTTCAGCACTCTAGCTACATCCAGCGAGTGCAAAGTCCTCTCAGCCGGCGACAAAGGTGACGGGAAGAAAACCGGTAACACCAAAGGCTCGTTGAGATGGAAGTCTGACGGCACCTTGGGAATGAAGGAGGGGTGCGTCCTCAGCACCACCCTCGTATCGTGAAAAGTCAAGTATGGAGGTTTACAGGAGAGGGCCTGGATCTCTCCCACTCGTTGTGCGGAGGTGATGACCACAAGAAACGCTGTCTTCCACGACAGGAACTTCAACGGTGCCGAATGCAGCGGCTCGAATGGCGGCACCATGAGCCTGGACAGCACCATGTTGAGCTCCCACGCCGGGGCCAGAGCCTTCGCCGGCGGGAATGACCATAACAGTCCCTTCATAAACTCCTTCACCAGGCGATAGGACCAAAGAGATGATCGCCCCGGGGTCCTGGAGTAGCGGGAAATCGCTGCTAGATGAATCTTGATGGAGGCGTGAGCCAGCCCCGCCTTGGCCAGCGACAGTATGTACGGCAGCACCTGAGGGGCCGTAATCCGCAGAGGGTTAATCTTCTGTGCACGGCACCAGACAGAGAACCTCCTCCATTTGTGTCCATAACACTTGAGAGTCGAGGGCACCCTGGCCTTTGCAAGCACCTCCTTGCAGTCCGCCGGGATATCGTACCCTCCAAACTCTAGCGCTGAAGGAGCCAGGCCTGCAAGTTCAGAGACGCCGGGTTGTGGTGGAGGATGGCACCTCCTTCTGGGACGAGGAGATCCGCGTCATTCGACAGTTTGACTGGGGGGGGACGCTGACATGTCCAGAAGGTCCGGGAACCAGATCTGCCTCGGCCACGCCGGTGCGACGAGGATCATTCTGCACCGGGACCATTTGAGTTGTTTGAGTCGCAGCAGCAATGGCAACAGAGGGAACGCATACAGGAACAGGCCATACCAGGGGAACGAGAAGGCATCGCCCATGCTCCCCGGCTGAGGAAACCTGCTGGCGAACCTCTGGCACTTGGTGTTCGCCACTGTCGCGAACAGGTCGATCTGGGGATTGCCCCATCGTCGGAAGAGGATGTCCACTTGATCCTGCCGCAGTTCCCACTCGTGGCACGAGCACAACTCCCTGCTGAGTGCGTCGGCGATGGCGTTTTTTATTCCTGCCAGGTGGAAGGGTCCCAGAAACATCCCTTGGGCTACAGCCCAATGCCACAGATCCTGGGCCTCCTTGGATAGGGCTGGGGATCTGGTGCCTCCCTGCTTCCGGATGTAAAACATTGTCGTGGTGTTGTCAGTGAAGATCCTCACCACTTTGCCCTTGAGGAATCGAAGGAACGAGCTGAGAGCCCAGAACACAGCTCAGAGCTCCAGGACGTTGATGTGAAGTGACCTCTCCTCCGGCAGCCAAAGGCCTCTTGCGTGGAGATCTCCGGAGTGAGCTCCCCATCCCTCCAGGGAGGCGTCCGTCATCACTGTCTCCTGATGGGCCGGGGTCTGGAATTCCATCCCCGCTGTCAGATGCGCGTGGGTGCCCCACCACCAGATCGCTTGTCGAAAGGTCTCGTTGAGTGAGATCTTTTCTTCGAAGTTGCCTGTCGCTTGCATCCAACGGGCATCGAGGAACTCCTGCAGTGGTCGCATCGATAGTCTGCAAAGGCGCACGAGGTAACTGCAGGAGGACATCATGCCGAGCAGGGACTTGACAGACCTCACCTTGGCCACGTCCATGGTCGACAGCAGTTGCACCTTGCCTAGGATGGCCTTTGTCCTCTCCTCCGATGGAGATGCTAGTCGCGCCACTGTGTCGAGCTTGGCTCCCAGGAACAGGGCGACTTGCGACGGTACCAGGTGGGATTTTGTGAAGTTGATCGAAAATCCTAGATCCGTGAGCAGTTGAAGGGTCTTCTTTGTGTGTTCGACGGCGAGTTCCCTTGACTCCGCCCGGATGAGCCAGTCGTCCAGATAAGGGTAGACGTGGATCCCCTGCAGGCGCAGCCGCAGCCGCACCACCACTGGAGCCAGGCACTTGGTGAACACCCTGGGTGCTGACTTCAGTCTGAAGGGAAGGGCCTTGAACTGGTAGTGCCGTCCTTGGACTACGAATCGCAGAAACTTTCAATATTTTTTCAAGATGGGGATGTGAAAGTAGGCGATCTCCAAGTCCAGCGATGATAGGAAGTCGCCTTCCTCCAGTTGTCCCAGCACGTGCTGGAGGGTAACCATCCGGAACTTCTGGGACCCGATGTACTTGTTTAGACGACGAAGGTCCAGGATGGGTCGCCAACCGCCAGTCTTTTTCCTTACGAGGAAGTACTGCGAGTATACTCCGGAGCCCCAGAGCCTCTTTGGGACGAGTTTGATGGCTCCCTTCTTTAACATCGCTCGTACCTCCAGTAGTAGTTGTGGGACGTGGTTTTCCTTTCTGGCCACCGGTGGAATACGGGGACACTTTCTTAGAAATTCAAGTGTGTGCCCGCGGGCCAGAGCATCCAGCACCCAAAGGTCGGTGGAGATGGACTCCCACACGCTGACGAGTGTGGAGTTGAAGATGACCACAAGGTTTTTTGCCTTGCAGGTAGGAGCAGAAAGAGGGCCAAGAGAGGCTGGCCAGAGAGCTGCAGGGAAGGAGGGAGTGGGTGTGCCGATGAGTAGAATCTCAATCTTACTGGCATTAAGGCAGAGGTCATTGGCGGCACACCATTCCTGGATAGCAGACAGTCAGAGATGAGAGAAGGAGAGGAGGAGGCCGAGGGTAGCCTGAAAATGAGCTGGGTATCGTCCGCATAGCACTGAAAGTTGGGGCAGAGAGCGGCGATGCGGTGGGCAAGGAGTGCCAGATACTGGTTGAACAGCCAGGGAGAGAGATTAGATCCCTGGGGGACACCACAGGTGGAAAAAAAGATGTCAGAGAGGAAGGACCCCAGTTGGACCTGGGAGGGTCGATTGGAAAGGAAAGAGGTCAGCCACGCCAGAGCCTGACCAGTGATACCCAGGTTATCACGGAGACGGTTGAGCAGGATGGCATGGTTGACCGTGTCAAAGGCAGAGGAGAGATCGAGCAGAATGAGAACACACGGAGTGTTGGAGTCGAGGTTCAAGAGCAGGTCCTCGCGGATGTTCAGGAGAGCAGTTTCCGTGCTTCTGCGAGCTCTGAAGCCAGATTGATGGTCATGAAGACTACCAACAGATTCAGCATGGAGGTTAAGCTGGGAGATGGCCAGTTTCTCCAGGAGCTTGCCCAGGAAGGGAGTGATGGAGATTGGGCGATAGTTAGCCGGGTAGGATGGGTCGGAAGAGGGTTTCTTAAGAAGAGGGTGCACAAGGGAGTGCTTAAGGGGGGATGGGAAGACTCCAGAGCCGAAGGAGTGGTTGCAAAAGTCAGCCAGGGCAGGTGCCAGGGAGTCGATGTGGTCCTTGATAGTTTTGGAGGAACAGGGGTGAACCTGTTTAGACGAGACTTTCATAGATCGGACTTGTCTGGAAACCTCGTCAGCAGAGAAAAGGGGAAAGGCAGAGAAGGAGGGAGGGGGGGTGGCTGCAGAAGGGCCAGAGGAAGAGCAGGGAAGAGAGGGAGGGAGGTGATAGGAGGAGAGTGAGGACAGGATGTCCTGAGTTTTAGAGATGAAGTGAGAGGCCAGTGCAGTGCAGAGGGCCGGGAGGGGACAGGAGAGGTAGAGACTGCTGCAGGGTTGGCAAGCTCCTTGCAGATTTTAAAGAGTTCGGCCGAGTTGTTAGATGCCGCAGAGATGCGGGCTTGGATAAGGGCTCTCTTCTTGGTGAGAACGGAGAGACAGTATTGCCTTTGGAGCAGGTGGCAGGCCAGTTTGTCAGAGGATGAACATGAAGCACGCCATTTCCTCTTTGCCACCCTGCACTTGCGTTTTAGGGTGACGAGATCCGAGTCATACCAGGAGTTACATTTGGCTTTGGGCTTCAGGCGGATTCTCATGACGGGGGCAAGGATATCAAGAGTATCAGATATAGCAGAGTGGAGCATGGAGAGAGCTGTGTCAGGGTGGGAGTCAGCCGAGGGGGCGGGGGGCAGAAGGTGGCAGCGAAAGCCTCAACTGACACACGCTTCATGGGTCGGATGACCGAGAAGGTGGATGGCAGTGATGAGGGAGGCGTTGCCATAGGGGGCGAGGAAGAGGTAGGAACCCTGATGGCATGGAAATCGTTGGTAGCGGAACTGTTTGGAATGATACAAGACTTGTCAGAATCCACTGATAATAAGACCCCACCACGCGGTGCGGATACAAAGTGAATGGAATAAATAGGCTCGTAAAGGGGGTGGGATAAGGGGAGCAGTGACGAAAATTGTGTAATGAGCAATGCGAACACAGTACTATCGATATTTGCACTGCAAGTTTGGTTTGTATTGGTTTTGTTTGTAAAATATGTAATAAAAATTGTTAACAAAAAAAAAAAGAAACAAAGGGTAAGAAGGAATTACCCTTAATAAAAAAAATATCCAAAATAAAATAAACAGTGGTGGACCCATCCTCTGGAAGGTGAGATGGTTCCCACTTCCCTCGACGTCCAATGTTATTGATAGAGGAGCCTCTTATGATGGACTGTACATTAAAGAGGCCTGAGGGCTTTTATCAGTAGTGGAAATCACATGTCGTGAACGTTGATGCATATTAGGGGTGGAATACATCAGGGACCCTTTTCCTTCAATTCCTATAACTTTGACCAACAGTGAGTTTAATAGAAGCGAATGGCTTTCTGATTTCGGTTCCAATGCTTTGAATATTTTAGTAAGGACAGAAATGCCATTATTAATGGCCGTAAGTGAAACTTTGAGGTTGGATGACCCCTGGAAAGGAACGCCTAGGAGTTGGATTCACAAAGAACATTGCAAAGGAAGATGAACAATTAATTGAGGAGTTCAAGGATTCCGGATACATAACCGGGAAACCGATATGTTTCATTGATGAGCCACTAGTGGTGCCTGCGTTTGTGTTTTTTGAACTAAGATTACTTCACTCTGAGATACAGGCAAAGGTAGAACAACATCATTCAAAGACTGGGAATTCTGTCCCTGGACATTTTCCGAGAGGCCTATTTTTTCCCACAGTTCCAAATTGTTAGAGTCTTTGGTAAATAAAAAGGGTTTTCCGCAGATTGTACAAAGTGGACTTGGGCCTCCGTCACAGAGATAGGCCCTGTGCTTGAGATGAGCGCTTCTTCTATGGTTTGGTCCATTAGATGTACTTGGGCAGTAGAGTTAAAAACACGACTTTCCACCTATCTTCCTTCCTCTATGAGAGCAGAGTCTGGAATGTCATCAAGGTTTATTAGAAGCCGTTTTTACATAACTTGATTCAACATGATTGGTGCGATATATTCCAATACATTGTCAGCAGTGGCCAAGATCTTTTTTTTCTCGCCAGTGGTACCCCAAAAGGATCTTATGTCTCTTGGGGAGTCTTAAGTAGCCAGATCATGCTGAACTCTCTGAGAATGAACTATAACTTTTTGTAAGGAGGCAGAAGTGGGGCGAGATGCAAGCAGCACTTGTAGTTTTTTCTGTGGTATTGCTATTGCTGTTTTTAAAGTGTAAGCATAGGACATTGAGAGTCAAGAAGCTTGTTCCAAGGATGAGACTTGTAGGTTGGGTGGCTCAAAGGCCCGCAGTCACTGACCAAGAAGCCCCCCGTCGGCTCAAAGGCAAGATAGCCCGCAGTCACCGACTGGACAGCCTAGTAACGGTTCAAGGCAGAGGGTCAGTATTTACTTGCCCATCAACTAATTGGAAAGTAGGGGTGTAAAATCCAAGGAAAAAGGAAGACAATATCGACTGCCTCCCTGTGCCTCTCCGCCTCTAAGAATTACCACAGAATTGTATATTTGATATATATCTGTGCTAGGAATTTAAGCATGAAACCCTTCTGAGCAAGTGATGCAAACTGGGGTCTCTGCTCATTTCATTTGTCACAAGACTCACCCTACGAGTAAAATATCTGTAAACCATATGCCATACACACTCATTTGAACAGTGCTTGCTTATGGATGAGAGGCTTGGGCTGTTATGCTTCAGCCAAGAATATCTAATTTCGCTAACTGCTTCACAGAGCTTGTAAGTTACTAATTCAGTCCCTCATTCAGTCCCTCTTGCTTACTATGAGTCTTGCGAAGTGCGCTTCCAGACTAAGGACAAGCGAACAGGAGAAATCACTTGCGTTGCTCATGGGTGACCTATTTTGAAGACTTAGGGTCTCATCATGAGTTGGGCAGAGCGATAAAATGTGGCAGTAACGCTATTACCGCTGCATTTACCGCTCCACCCAATCTAGATTTGGGTGGAAAGTGGGAGTTTTACCTCCACCTTTTTGCTTACTTGAGATTTGTTAAGATGTAACATATAATTTTGTGACACTCAACCAATACGCAACTAATCCTTTATACATTAGTCTGTTCATATCATTATTACTTATTAATAAAGTTATGACCAGAACCCTGTGACTTTGCTAGCTGAGAAGAACTGCTACTGGGGATTGTGAAAGCGTCATGAAGTAGACACAGACAACTGAATAAGATTTTAGTACCAACTTTTATTAACTAAAAATAGAGGGTTGGAAAACTGCCTAACTTGCCCTATAATAAGGTGGGATTTCCCTACCTAAGTAAAACTAATGATAGTCTGTGTCAGGAAGTCCAAAGAAAATGTCTGTCTCAAAAACCTATACTTGCCCTCACACCTAATTGCATACAAATTGTAGGGATTTCAGCGTCAAATAAGAAGTGGTCAAATGAAAGTTCAGAGCGTCTTCCAGCTTTTGGATGGAAAAGGGTCTTCCCTTCCCCAAGGTTCTAACAGTTCACTTTACAAACGAGAGGTTCCCTTCCCCAAGATTTCAAGTCTATTAAAGTTCCAAAATAACACATTCCTCAGCATATTTAATGGTAAAAAATATCAGTTGCTAAAGATATTCAGTTCCTTGGGACACTTCCTAGCTCTTCAGTTTGGTTATCTATCACCAGTTCATGAAGTTCACTTTGTTACTTTCAATTCGCACAGGTTTGCCTGTATTCAAACACAAAGTGGCTCTTCCTTAGGTTGGTGTATTCGGTCTATGTGCAGTTATCAGACCACACAGTCCACTGATTACAGGTCGCGCAACCGACACAACTTCCTTGCATCTGTTTCATATGTATTTTGCCACAGTTCCAGCTTCACAATAAGGTTTGACTTATTCCTTTCACTTGCACTTGAAGCTTTAATGTTTCTTCTTTCATCATCATTCACTGATATAGTAGCCTTCACTTGGAATGCCCAATTTAACATTCCCAGTACACCCTCCTGCTAGGAAACGTATTCTCTTGTTTCAGATCTTCTGTGACCCACATAGGCTTCCCAATATACTCTTCGATTAGGAAACTCAGTGCATCATTCTTTTGCCCAATTCATCCTAAATTTCCCAGTACAATCTCCTGCAAGGAAATGTATTCACTGTTTAGAGTCTTCTGTGATTAAAAACCTCCAACACCCTTTTGCCAGGTTTCTCTTGCACACAGGTCTGCTTTTCTCAGTCATCCATTTCTGTCAGCATAGGGCAACAAAATCTGCTGGAATCTTGATAATGCTCACTTGACTATTGGCAATACTTACTTAACTCTTGTCAACGCTCCTTAGAATCATTAACCATTCATTTCACCAGGTGTCTTGATTCTAGGTGTTGTTGCTTTTACTACTGTGCCTCATTTGAGGTGTTCTTACCACTATCCAGGTGTCTCAATTATAGATGTTGTTGCATGTACTACTGTGCCCTATAAGGAAGGCATGGTATCAACAGTAAGACAGACACGTGACCACAGTTCATGGGTGTTTATTGAACTTTAACAAGGGTGTGATAGACGCTTATCTTAACCTAAATCTACAGATGGGAGCAAGCTACGACCCTCAAATAATAATAATGCAGTCCTAGTAGAGTCTTGTCAAAATAAAAGGGCCTATACTAAAAATAAACTATCGCCAAACCTTACCGCTAAACATACATAGTGAGGGGTAGTAGTAATGAAAAAGAAAGAAGTGTTCACAAAATGATATGTCAGGATGTTCAGGCCGTTGGCCTCCCTTCCCCACATTTTCAGCACGGGGCAAGGCAGTTCACTTGAGCAAAGCACACACTCTGGCTTCTTTGGCATGAGGACATAGTTCCATTATCAGCATCAGGGCCTTCTGTGAAGCAAGTTTCTTTGCTTTCCAAAAGTCTCTTGACTCAGAGGGCCTGATGTACAAGAACAAAATAAAAACAAAGTTCCTTTCTTCTTTCGAGTGTTCAATTTGGGTGTCTCACCCTAGATCTCCCCTAGTCGGGCTCAGATCCCTTTTTATATCACAGTCAGTATCATGGATCTCCCTCTTCTGGGCTCAGATCTCCCTTTTGTAATGTTCAGAGAATACTCTTTCTCGGGTGACTCACGGTTCAACCCAGATCCCCCCTCAGCCAGGCCCAGACCAATTGTAGCATGCATTCAACTATCGAAGACTTTCAAATGTGCACAGGATTTAGCTTGACCCGTTGCAGGACCACTTCAATCTCAAAATTCCCCTTTCAAAAGTTGCCAATTAGTTGGATACATGACAGAGACAATTGAGTGAGCACCCACGTGGTGCCGGACCACACTGTCTTATTTGGCATCCCCAATCACTCCTCTGGTTTTCATACAATGTTGCCGCTTGCAACCTTGGTTCTAACACAAGCTGGTTTGGTATCGGTCTCTCCGACTCACTGGTTGCGCTGCCTTTACTGGTGTTGCTTTGTTGTAGGAGGCAAGGACAGTACCACAGCAGCAGCCGCTCCTCCCCTCCTGGGTTATCGACGCGGGAGAGCCCCGGGTACCACTGACACACAATGCAGGTTAGTTCAGCATTAGTTCCCGGTTTTAGGTTTCTTACTTTCCAAGGTTCGCGAAAATAACAGTCTGAAAAGGTCAAGGGCACTCCCTCCTTGCAACCCTCTCTGGTCTCGCCATCTTTCTCCTCGTATTAAACTGCCATCTTGGAACCGCTGTTTCCTTGTGTGCTTTGCCTCGCTTAGTGTGTGCTCTCATGCTCTGCCTTTTATCCATGTGGGGGGGAAGTGTGACGGAAGTCAGGTAGGTGTACTGATCAGTAATTGCCTGACCATTGTATTGGGACATGTCAGGTATATGGCTCTGGTGTTAGAAGTCCGTGAGAAAGTGTTTGTGTCGTAAAAGGGGAACGGGGGGTTGAGTGCTCAGGTATCCTACCTGGTAGGATGGGGAAAAGGTGTTACAGGGAAGGGGATACTGCGTCTCACCTTCTGAAGTCCCACTACCACTCAACAAACACCCCTCATCCAGGTGATCCTCGCGCACTGGTCCACCCCCAGGAACTGGCTCCAAAAGTGATTGCCATGTCCTGGCCACCTGGATGACAGCTCCACAGGGACTAACGGGTGAGACACCTTCCGGTTTCTCACAGCCCCCATTTTAGGTGTTTTTCCCACTATCCAGGTGTCTCAATTCTAGTTGTTGCATTTACTACTGTTCCTCCATTTTGTGTGTTTTTCCGGCTATCCAGGTGTCTCAATTCTGGGTGTTGTTGCATTTGCAACAGTGCACCCATTTTGGTTATTTTTCCCGCTATCCAGGTGTCTCAATTCTAGTTGTTGCATTTACTACTGTTCCTCCATTTTGTGTGTTTTTCCGGCTATCCAGGTGTCTCAATTCTGGGTGTTGTTGCATTTGCAACAGTGCACCCATTTTGGTTATTTTTCCCGCTATCCAGGTGTCTCAATTCTGGGTGGTGTTGCATTTGCTGTTGTGCCCCCATTTTGGTTATTTTTCCCGCTATCCAGGTGTCTCAATTCTGGGTGTTGTTGCATTTGCAACAGTGCACCCATTTTTGACTTCTCAAATCTAGGTGTTGTTGCACTTACCAATGTCTCCATTTTAGGAATTCTCCCGCCATCCAGGTTTCGCAAAGTTGGATAGTGTAGCATCGACTATTGTGCCTCCATCCGAGGCGTATCTAATCTAGGTGCTGTTGCATTTACTGCTGTTGCCCGATTTTGGGTGTCTTTTCCGCCATTCAGGTATCTCAGTTCTGCGTGTTGTTGCATTTGCCGCTGTGCCCTCATTTGGGGCATCTCAATTCTAGGTGTTGTTGTGCCCCCATTTCAAGCGTCTCAAGTCTGAGTGCTGCTGTTCTCGCTCTCTTCACCCCCATTTTTATGCGTCTCAGGTCTGGATGCAGCTGCTTCTGCTGTTGTGCCCCCGTTTCTGGATGCAGTGTCCCTCTGTCCACGTGTCTCAAGTCTAGATGCTGCTGCTTATACCACTGTCTTAAATCTAACTATCTAAGCAATTACAAGATTTACGGGACTTGGTTGCCTCGCTCCACCAAGATAACCCTGACCAAGAGGTCCCTAGCTGCAGCAACCCCCTGACCCAAACACTCCAACCTGCCGCAATGCTCCCACACATGACCATGACCGACTACTCCATCCTGACAAAAACAGAGCGAGAAGCTAGGCCTCCTCTCTGCCCCCTCAACTCTGACCCAGCTACTACAGACTCAGAAAACACTCCAGTCCCCTCACAGTCCCCAACCAACAACTGGAAAAAAAACAGCTGGCAAACGAGTAAGCCCCGCGACCGGCGTACCACCGCCAATCTAGCATCTTTATTCTCAATCTCCAACTACACACCAGACCACCACACATCTTTCCTCTCTATCCCCTCCAGAAACATCCTACACTCTGACCGCCTACATCCTTCACAATCGCACCACACTAACACCATCCCTCAGACCAGAGGAGACATCTGCGCACCACAAACCATGCGTCCCCCCACCCAGCACCCTCACACTTCCGCACATGCTCCCTCCTCCCACACTCCCTGCCCCATGTCAACCACTAAGAATGATCCCTACCCCCACTCATCCACAAACAGCGATATCTCCAACTCCGGAGCCAGAGGAGCACTCTGGCCCTCTAAACACAACCTCCAAGCCACTGCTACAACATCCGCACCCTCACAGAAATTCCACCTCCAATTCATCATCCTGCCCAGACCCACTCCCTTCATCCCTGCCCGCACCAGCCAAAACCCCACACCATACTATCTACAACTCCCAAGGGAGAGGAGCACTCTGGCACTCAAAACACACTCTCCCAACCACTACTACACCATCTGCACCTCCCCGCAGCATGTCACCGCCCTCATCCCTTCCTGCCTCAGCCAGAACTCCTTGGAACCCCTCCTTTCAATCCTCACCAAACACGCATACGTGGGGAGTCCCATGCCACTCCACTAACCCCATCACCCCGCCGGCACACCTAGCCTCCCTCCCCCTCATCTCAAAACCTCCCTCATTCCCACCAATACCCGGCATCCCCGCAGCGGGCCCAACTCGCTCACACTGCCCCTCTCCCCAACCACCCTCAGCCTAACCCCCCTTTCCTCTCCAACTGCTATGTCCACCCCCTCACACACACAACCCGTCTGAGCATGCCCTCAACCCTCCAGCTCCAGACCACCCCCTTCGACCCCTTTCCCTTCTCTCAGCGAGGCACGCCTCGCTCTCTCCAGATCTATTACCTCATCCCCTTTCCCCTCGGACCCCCCACCCTCTCTCATACACCTCTCCCGCCCAAAAGTACAAAACTCAGGAAAATTGACAAAACTCGCCCCAATCAGACCTCACTCCCCCGCTCCCCCTTAAAACATTATGGCGGACTACTCTGACTATTCTGTCCCCACCGCTGCTCCCATCACTTCCCCACCAGCCACCCAGACCCGCCATGTCTGCCTGGCCCCTAGTATCATAGGAACCACCTCCCCCCACCGAATCACCTGCCTCTTACTCAATGCCCGCTCCTTAGCCAAAAACAGACAGCATCTTTGATCTACTATCCTCTGACAAGCCTGATCTCGTCTTCATCACTGAAAAATGGTTCAGTGACAACTTCAAACTAGTCACACACAAGGCTTTCCCTCCTGACTACGCACTCACCCCCCACAATAGACCCTCCAGAGGTGTCAGAGGGGCCATCCTCCCCAAACCTCACATCTCTGTCTTACTCACCGAAACCCATCCATGCACAAGTAACTGAATCCCTGCTTGTCAGATTCTCCCTGCTGCCCTGTAACTCGCACAGCTTCCTACTCATCTAGAGGCCACCAGGATACGACAGACTTTTTGCAAACAATCTCTGTGACTCAACAGCTACCACTCTGGTCAACCATCCTTCACTCACTCTACTGGGGGACTTAAATATCTGGTTTGATGTACCCAACAACTCCATGACCCCATCCCCTGATCGACAGCATAGAGGCACTCAACCTCTCCTAGCATACCACAGGTCCCACCCACACCGGAGGCCACGCCCTTGAAGCAAACTTCACCTCTGACCTCGTCTCACTGTCCAGCCCCAAACCACTCATCTCGACAGACCACTCAGCCTTACCTTTCTGTAGCCGCACACCAGCCCCATCTCCCAAGGCCTGCCAGGTCCCACCACGTGAGCACAAATGCTGGAACATGGTCAAGGTACTGCCTGACCTAGCTGAAACCTTCCTACGCTCACTCCTGACCACTGATAGAACTCTACTTATTGAATCCTTTGACTCTTGACTTAACGACTCAATCCTCCCTCTCACTCTTTCACCACCCCGCTCCCACCGCCACCCCCAAATGGTTCACACCCCACCTGAAGACTGTCAAAACCCATAACCGCTCCGTTGAGCGCAACTGGCGAGCATCACAAAAAAACCTTAGCAAATCCTTGTTCGCCCACCATCACCATAACTACAAATCCAAGATCTAAAAGGCCAAACAAACCTACTACAATAAAAGAATCCTGAACTGCTGCAGCAGTAGTAAAGAGCTCCACAAGATCATATGGGAATTCGTGAAGCCAGCATGCCCTACTGTGCCCACGCAAGCGTTATGCAACTCCATCCCTGATCACTTCCAAGAGCACAGCACTGAACAAAAGGGCCACCCTGATGCCAAACTCTCCAACCTCACTCCTGGCCAACATCCGCCCCACATGATCCCACCTACCCCCTCCCCGCAGCCCCTTCTTTCAACTCTTTAAAGTCCATCTCGAGCGAGGGATTCCTCAAATTGCTGTCCAGCGACAGACCCTACGGGTCCCCCCATGACCCTTGTCCCAACTCGCTCCTCAAAGAAATCTTCTCCTCCACCTGTGCAGGAGAACATGCTAGTTCCATACTTAACAACTCCTTCCTTAACTTCTGGCCCCTTCCCAGATGCCTTCAAAGTAGCGCATGTCAAACCCCTTCTGAAAAAAAGCAGGTCTCGACCCTAACAAATACAGGCCCATCTCCAGCACAAGATTCCTGGCAAAACTCATCAACCGCTCTGCCTACTCTCAACTCAACCTTTTCACTGAATCCAACAACCTACTAGACCCTGTTCAGTGAGGCTTGCGGCCTCACCACGGAAATGAAACCACACTGATCTCGGTCTGGGACGACCTCAAAGTCACGGCAGACTCTGAAGGCTGCCCTGCTTTGGTTCTCCTTGATCTCTCAGCTGCCTTTGACACCATTAACCACTCAATCCTCCTCGACAGGCTCCACGCCCTAGTAATCCAAGACCTGGCTCTAAAGTGGATTGCTCCATTCCTCTCCAACAGGAATCAAATCACTATGCTCCCCCCTTTTACCTCCTCCCCTTGCCTGTAAACACAGGAGTACTACAAGTCGGCCGCCTCTCCCCTCTCCTTTTCAACCTTTACATGACCCCGCTGCCAGGGATACTCCACTCACACAACCTCATCTGGTACAACTACGCTGACGACACCCAAATTATCCTGAGAATCCCCAAAATAAGCTCTGATCAACTCCCCGACCTAGCAGCTTGCCTCAGTGACAGACATATGGATGACAGGAAACCACCTCCTCTTTAACCCAGGGAAAACAGATCATGGTGTGAGGCAACACAGCTCTACTCCGTCAACCACTCCCATGGCCCGCCTCCACTGGCACTCCCCCCACTCCCAGCCCGCTACCTCAAATACAGTCAAAAACCTTGGCTGCACAATGCTCGGGCCTAACTCTATCCCACCAGATCAACAATGTTCCCACCAGATGAATAATGTATCCAAATCCTGTTACTACCACCTCAGGCTCCTGAAACCCATCCTCCCCTATCTCTCCTTCCTCAATAGACTGGCATCTATCATGTTTATTGTCATGTCCAGACTGGACTATTCGAACTCCATGTACCTGGGTGCACCACCCTACCAACTCAACAAACTCCAAAGAGTCCCAAACGCAGCAGCGAGACTCCTTCTTACACAAGGACGAAGGGACCACATCTTGCCTGCTCTCTGCACACTCCATTGGTTAGCTATTGGACGAAGGGCCTCATTCAAAATCCTATGCACAACCCACCAAGCAGTACACAAGCCCGTCCCGACATGCCTCCAACAGAAGATTTTGCCCTACCACCCAACACGCACCCTAAGGTCAAGCACGGCTCAGCCACTGGTGATTCCAGCCGCCAATTCAGCCAAGTTTGGAGGGTCAGCTTACTCTACATTAGCGCCAACTCTTTGGAACTCACTGCCTTCCCATATTCAACACAACCATGACTAAATGACATTCGGTAAAGCGCTGAAAACGTGGCTCTTCCCGAATCCGTAAATGGGACTGCCTATGGCCACTAATCCATTAATGGATTAGTGGCCTTAGGTACATGGCCACATTTTTGATAGAATCAGCATTTAAACCAAAACATAGCAACAGCAGGGTCACAGAAACCTGATAACTAATTACTTTATTGCTCCGGAAAAACAGAATATGTCGGGGCACAGAGCCGGCGTATAGACTGGCAGGCATTGGCCTAGGAAGCTTCAAACTCTATGCAACCGGCTTGCCCACATAAGTCATAGCAGATGGTATATGATCTATAGAGGCAACCCGAGCCTACCTAGGAATTAGGGCCAAGAACCGCACACCGGAGAGAGAAGTAACTATGCTTGGCTGGACAATCATGCGACAACCCAGCCCCCCATCTTAAACTGCCACCAGGGATCCGGAAAATTGACCTGAGTCCTACAGAACGTCTGGAAAGGACTATCTGACCGAGCTAACACAACATACCCTCACCGGCCAGAGTATCTCTCTCGGAAAGCCATACAATAAACCCCCAGGACAGACAAAGCCGGCAAATTGAACTCCGAAAACAACCAGGTACAGGGGTCTCCAACCAGTAACCAGACACTCATTCCTAATATGCTCACTCTCCACTTTTCATCAACAAACATTAGAACGCAACTACACCCCTCAATCAATTCGGCTTAGCTGCACACATACCTACATTGCTCCTAGAACACCTCAACATCCTGGTAACACGCAGCTATATCCCACGAAAAATCAGCCTAGCTGCACACAATCTTCTTCAGACCGCACGGCAGCCAGAATGCAGACTCGGAATCCACCCTCTGTGCTGCGCACGTTACACTGATCTCTCATATCCACCGCACCACACCTAGCATTAGAATGCAGCCAACCCGCGCAATCCACTGGCTACACATATAGCAAGTGCACCCAAGCACTATATACTACACTACTCTCGCCACCAACTCGGACCACGGTCCCGAAGGGTGTTCAGCCCACAGCGCTTTGAGATCATTCTAATGGTATATAAGGCGCTATACAAATGCACCATAACATTAATATTAATTCACTTCATCTTGACTCTTAGCAATGCTCATCCTAATCATGCATTTATGCTTGCTTACTTTGCGTTGCTCGTTAGCCGTGCTTTCATATTAACTTAGAAACAATTAACTTCACTACTATTCATAGTTTTATCACAGGTCGTTGCTTCATTATTGAATTTTGCGTGTAATTTCCCCCGAATTTACTTAAATAAGGAATTTCATGTAGTTCTTTTTCCTTTATCCGCTTGTCATATACATCAAATATCCCCTTGACACCCATGTCGTTACGCACCTGGGCAGACTCACAGGTGTTGCTTGGTGTGTACGACGGGTGATGTTGGGCTGCAGCTCTTGTTGCGTTACCAGGAAGTATTCTCCGTGGCTTCCGGTACAGTCTCTCTCGTGCCCGCCGGTATAGCTGATGCACCTCACTGCTTCCGTGACACCGCCAGCTCCTTCTCCGCTGTGGTTTGTTCGGCGGTGGTTCTACGGCTCTCTTCCGTCTTCTGCAGGTACTGCTCCGGTTCAGCGGGAAGCCCCAGATTTTCCCGGCAGGGCTTTCTCGCGCCAACCTGCTTTTCACCTGGCTTTCCGTTGCTCTTGTTCTGCATCTCTTTCTGGCTTCTCAGGGTCTTGCTTACACACAACTCTCTGCTCCTTCACGTTACCCGACTGTTTCCAGGACTGGCTTTTAAATATCCTGCCAGCTGGATTAGTCATTCGACAACTAGACAGCGCAGAGCTCGATCTGCCGTCTGTTGTCAGTCTTTGTTGTATCTTTCTCATCTCAGTACCAAAGTGGTGTTTGTGTGTGTGATGTATGGCTCTGGTCTGTCTCTTCCTCGTACCAGTACCAAAGTGGTTTTGGCTGGGGGATAAGTCATGCAAAAGATAGGGAAGGGACTGATAATAGCCTACAAAGGCCTGGGGAATACTGGATTAGAGAAGGAAAATGGGGGACACGGTCTCACCCAAGGCTGCCTCATCCACACTCCCCAAATCTCCTCCAACCAGATGTTCCTCCCTCGCATGTCCACCCCCAGGGTCTGGCTCCGATAGCGACAGCCTTTCCCTGGCCACCTGGGAGGAAGATAGGTAGGGGAAAGAAGTGATGATGCCCTCAGATTACTCAGAATATAGAATGCAGTCCTATTGGTCAAACCGAGGACAATGGTCTTTTACTTTGCTGTTTAATGCCCTTTCTTGATGTATCCAATTTGCTTTATGTTGTTTTTGGGTGGGTTAAAAGCACTGTGCAAAAGGTCCAAAGCAGCCAGAGGTTTGCAAAGTTGCAGACACGTGGCAGGTCACTTTACATTCAAGAAACTAACAGACAAACATCTGGAACATTGGTGGAGCGGTTATAACTCGGCTCACATGGCCCATCCCTTTGTTTTCAAAGACCTTGCCCATTTCTCTATACTATCAGTGGTGTGGTTTTAAAGCTTGTACACGTGTATACCAGCTTAAACAGAACACAGTAGGTGACAACATCCCACCACTATCTTGGGATTAGGATTTGTTTGCCAAGATGCAAAGTATTGTGTTGCAGCAAGGGGAACATTTCGTGTGGGTCGAGTTTACAAATAGCAATGACAGTGCGGTGTTTACTCAGCCTAAAACGGAAAAGGAAATCATTCCATTTAAAGTAGGAGTACTCAAGTATAAGGTGGACCCATCTTGGACTTTTAGGACTAACTTACAAGAAGAAATATAGAACCCATTTGATTTCCTAATAGCGGGGGAGGGGAAGGCTGACGGCAGCATTTTCAGAAGCTCCCAGTGAATTAAGGCCAAGGGCAGCAGACACTAGCTCTCACACTGGCAGAAGGAGCCATGCCAAGTCTTGGGTTTTGAACATGCATTTTCTCACACATCCATTGTTGCGTTCCTCATCCCATCACTGGGGCAAGTGGAGGCGAGGCCTGGCAGGTGGCGTGCCGCCAGTTTCTCGACACCTGGGAATCCCGCTCCCTCATGGGTACTTAAGCAAAGACAGCAATCAGTAGATTGGGCTGCCGCTCACTAACGAATTGCAGGGTTCATCTATAATCAGAGAGAGAAGTCGATAATGCCCAAACACCACAGTTCTATATAATTAGCCAATTGGCTTGCGGAAACGCCGATACTCGCGTAAAGCTAGCGCAACTTCTGATGACATATCTTCAGCGCCTCCAATTACATTGCTGCAACCTTCCGCCTATTATCTTTTCATCAGTAATATGGCATCCGCACAGTTACACAAACACACATGCCACACAGTTCCCAGACCCTGGCCTCTTCACAGCTCCTCAGACCGCAGCGAGAGCTCTTCCTGCTCCCCGAGGCGAGTCCGCGCTGCTTAAACTCGCTCAAGGAACACACCGCCCTCGCTGGAATGCTCTTTTCACAACTCTGGTTTCATTGCCTGCAGTCCAACAACGTCCATTTTCTGTGGACACTCTCTGGCGTCTCCTCTTAATGTCAGGCCATCAGTCTCCAGACGCCACAAACCTCTCTTCTCGCCGAAGGCCCCGGTTCTAGCTATCAATAATTATAACAGCATCCATTGAAAAAGCACAATCACGCGCCCCTGTGCAGGAACCACAGGGACTGTGTGGGAGTTCACAGAATCCCCCATGTACACAATGTGATTGGCTGCAATGCGTGTGCACTTTTGGCTGGCGCACAAACCGTGTGATGCCGGCAATAAATCCGGCGACAGAATAACAGTCGAGAAAGAGGACGGTCCTTTGGGCCAATGTAGTGTTGTAGCTTTAAACTATCACTCGGGGGTAATTCATTAGCAACATTTTGCATCTTGTAGAAAACCAGTTTATCACATTTACATCACGAAAGCAGATGTCACACAGACAACAAACCTGCGTGCAGTAGCATACTGAAACAGTGTGGAGGGAGTAGGGGTACAGAGGCGACAGGGGAGAGCGTGCCCCCGCGCTGGCTCCACAGTGAAGGAAACGGGACATGTTGGCCAAGTGTGGAGGGAGTAGGGGTACAGAGGCGACAGGGGAGAGCGTGCCCCCTCGCTGGCTCCACAGTGAAGGAAACGGGACATGTTGACCAAGTGTGGAGGGAGCAGGGGTACAGAGGCGACAGGGGAGAGCGTGCCCCCGCGCTGGCTCCACAGTGAAGGAAACGGGACATGTTGACCAAGTGTCGAGGGAGCAGGGGTACAGAGGCGACAGGGGAGAGCGTGCCCCCGCGCTGGCTCCACAGTGAAGGAAACGGGACATGTTGACCAAGTGTGGAGGGAGCAGGGGTACAGAGGCGACAGGGGAGAGCGTGCCCCCGTGCTGGCTCCACAGTGAAGGAAACGGGACATGTTGACCAAGTGTGGAGGGAGCAGGGGTACAGAGGCGACAGGGGAGAGCGTGCCCCCGCGCTGGCTCCACAGCGAAGGAAGTGTGGAGGGAGTAGGGGTATAGAGGCGACAGGGGAGAGCGTGCCCCCGCACTGGCTCCACAGTGAAGGAAACGGGACATGTTGACCAAGTGTCGAGGGAGCAGGGGTACAGAGGCGACAGGGGAGAGCGTGCCCCCTCGCTGGCTCCACAGTGAAGGAAACGGGACATGTTGACCAAGTGTCGAGGGAGCAGGGGTACAGAGGCGACAGGGGAGAGCGTGCCCCCTCGCTGGCTCCACAGTGAAGGAAGTGTGGAGGGAGCAGGGGTACAGATGCGACAGGGGAGAGCGTGCCCCCGCGCTGGCTCCACAGTGAAGAAAAACGGGACATGTTGGCCATGTGTGGAGGGAGCAGGGATACAGAGGCGACAGGGGAGAGCGTGCCCCCTCGCTGGCTCCACAGTGAAGGAAGTGTGGAGGGAGTAGGGGTACAGAGACGACAGGGGAGAGCGTGCCCCTGCGCTGGCTCCACAGTGAAGGAAAACGGGACATGTTGGCCAAGTGTGGAGGGAGCAGGGGTACAGAGGCGACAGGGGAGAGCGTGCCCCCGCGCTGACTCCACAGTGAAGGAAACGGGACATGTTGACCAAGTGTGGAGGGAGCAGGGGTACAGAGGCGACAGGGGAGAGCGTGCCCCCGCGCTGGCTCCACAGTGAAGGAAACGGGACATGTTGGCCAAGTGTGGAGGGAGCAGGGATACAGAGGCGACAGGGGAGAGCGTGCCCCCTCGCTGGCTCCACAGTGAAGGAAGTGTTGAGGGAGTAGGGGTACAGAGGCGACAGGGGAGAGCGTGCCCCCGCGCTGGCTCCACAGTGAAGGAAAACGGGACATGTTGGCCAAGTGTGGAGGGAGCAGAGGTACAGAGGCGACAGGGGAGAGCGTGCCCCCTCGCTGGCTCCACAGTGAAGGAAGTGTGGAGGGAGTAGGGGTACAGAGGCGACAGGGGAGAGCGTGCCCCCGCGCTGGCTCCACAGTGAAGGAAAACGGGACATGTTGGCCAAGTGTGGAGGGAGCAGGGGTACAGAGGCGACAGGGGAGAGCGTGCCCCCGCGCTGGCTCCACAGTGAACGAAACGGGACATGTTGGCCAAGTGTGGAGGGAGCAGGGATACAGAGGCGACAGGGGAGAGCGTGCCCCCTCGCTGGCTCCACAGTGAAGGAAGTGTGGAGGGAGTAGGGGTACAGAGGCGAAAGGGGAGAGCGTGCCCCCGCGCTGGCTCCACAGTGAAGGAAGTGTGGAGGGAGTAGGGGTACAGAGGCGACAGGGGAGAGCGTGCCCCCGCGCTGGCTCCACAGTGAAGGAAACGGGACATGTTGGCCAAGTGTGGAGGGAGCAGGGATACAGAGGCGACAGGGGAGAGCGTGCCCCCTCGCTGGCTCCACAGTGAAGGAAGTGTGGAGGGAGTAGGGGTACAGAGGCGACAGGGGAGAGCGTGCCCCCGCGCTGGCTCCACAGTGAAGAAAAACGGGACATGTTGGCCAAGTGTGGAGGGAGCAGGGGTACAGAGGCGACGGGAGAGCGTGCCCCCGCCCTGGCTCCACAGTGAAGGAAACGGGACATGTTGGCCAAGTGTGGAGGGAGCAGGGGTACAGAGGCGACAGGGGAGAGCGTGCCCCCTCGCTGGCTCCACAGTGAAGGAAGTGTGGAGGGAGTAGGGGTACAGAGGCGACAGGGGAGAGCGTGCCCCCGCGCTGGCTCCACAGTGAAGGAAAACGGGACATGTTGGCCAATGGTGGAGGGAGCAGGGGTACAGAGGCGACAGGGGAGAGCGTGCCCCCGCGCTGGCTCCACAGTGAAGGAAAACGGGACATGTTGGACAAGTGTGGAGGGAGCAGGGTTATAGAGGCGACAGGAGAGAGCGTGCCCCCGCGCTGGCTCCACAGTGAAGGAAAACGGGACATGTTGGCCAGTCTTCGGAACGTTTATGCCCAACTGCTGCCCTGGTGAGACTCATGCAGGGGGTAGAAGTGACTTGGGGGCGCCTCCTGCCAGTCAGGAGACCTGTGAATGTTTTAATTGGAGGAGAGTAAATGTCTACCTCGAAGAAATGGGAGAGCCGAACCAGCCAAGATGGGGTTCAGTGGGGTCCTCTACCCCGAGACAATTTTGAAAATAATAGGTTAAAAGGGTGCATTTTCATCACAATGCATTTGAAAAAATGGGTAAAAGAACATGAAAATAATCCAACAGGTGCAAGTTACCAACAGTGGACAGGAGCATTTTCATAATGCCTTTGCCCACATTATGTGCAAGTATTAAATAACATTTGCATGTTGGCTCTGCCCATACATGTCCACGCTGGCTGAACCAATAGATGCCAGTATTAACATCTGAGAAAGTAATTTCTGTTGATTTTGACAGAAAAAGCGTCCCTGCCACAGTAAGAAAACCTGTTCAGACTGGCTGTGCCAATGTAGGCCAGTCTAGCCACATAACACTTATGTTTGCTTTACTGTCGCACACGACTCATTCACACATACACATGAATACAACATGCACTCTCTTATTCAACCGTACATTCATAAAGCATTTAGACAACTCCTTGCATGCATGTATACATAAAAACAAATATACACACATTAACAGAAAGACACATTCGCACACGCCAAATCAGAACACCCCATCTGTATGCATACAATTCAAACATTGAAAATGAAAATGAAATCATATGTAATGGTAGTATGCACCTTTGGCAGGAAACACACAGCCCTATGCAAATGAAGCACCGGTTGGCCTGTGCTGCATGCCAAGGTGCTACTGTGCTAGACTGTGGGCCACACTAGTACAGTGCCAGAGTTCTGTTCTGTTCTTGTAAGGGTAAACGTGGAACAGAAAGGTGGCATGCTTCTTGGCACAAATCTTTATTTAACAGAAAATCGGGAAGAACCCTACCTGTCCCCATAACTAAGATGGGTTTCTCTGCCACAACAAAAACTAAGGATAACATCAGAACGTCCATCAACAACAAACAGTCCACTGTTCCAAACGTTTTCCGTCCCCTCCACTTCAAAATAAATCTATAAAGTAGGCTACAGCCTGACTCCAAATTAACCAGGGGGGTCCTGGGAGTCCCTCTGCCAGACATTAGTCCTGGTTACGGGAGACTTACCCAGAGTCTTTAGCTCACTATCTTTCACAGAGAAGAAATATCCCAAACATATCAGTCTTTGTCCTGAAGAAATATCCCAAACATATCAGTCTTTGTCCTGCCCTGGGGCAGTCCAGCACCAAAATGCTGGGCAATTGCATGTTGGTTATTGTTATGAGAAAGAAGTGAGGAGATTTATCTGTCAATTAAGGGGCTTCCTCCAAGAAACCAAGTTCAGATTTGTAGATCTCCAATGATCTTGGCTTGCTGCTGAAGCTTGTTCGTTTTGAGTGGTGTACGGCGGCCCCCCCCCCCCCTTATCTCAAGTTGGCTGCCCACCAATGCTACCTGCTTGCTGGGACACTACATTGAAATTCCAGAACCTGTCAACTCGATGCAGCTGCTAATAGGCAGGAATAAGGGGCGAGCGGTTGTGGTGAACTACTTGAGAGGTCGACCACCCAGCTTCACGTATATGCAATACTGCTTTTGTCTTCCGCCAGGGAACACCTGTGCTTAACACATAGATTTACATCTGTACAAAGGGGATTACCTCTTCCACAACCACATTTTGAGCCACTTAGCCACCAGCCTCACAACAGAGTCGGGTCCGGAATAGACTGATTTCTCACCACATCCAAATCCCAAAAGTTTAAGAAATCAGATGCAAGCCCACGGGCTGGCCACATTCCTCATGCGCCAAAGCCCCACCTTCACATGGAACCAACCCAGGCCTCCCTATTGCTGATACCTACACCAGTGCTTCCTCCAGACAGACCCTTACCGACATACTCTTTGTTGTTCCCTCTCCAGGCCTATGGACCCCCAAACGGTCTCTGTTCTCTCTCCTTTTTCCTCTTCTCCAGTTAATGGTGGCACCCAGTGGGAAGCCCTCCTGGCCCACTTCCACTCCTCCAAGACCATCATTAATGTCTACTAAAATGGCACTGTCTTGATCCAGGGCCATCAGGCCAATCTCCTCCTCTTTGATAGACGCTTCCCGCATTTTATCAACTGAATTTCGTCTCCTGCTATCCTTTCTTACCCTCTCTGGCTCCTCTGCCGCCTCCTTGGCACACCCTGATGCTTCTCTGGCAACACTGTTGCCTCCCTCCTCTGCCACTCTTCTCCCTCTCTGACTACCCTGCCTTCTCTTCCTTCCTCCTCTGCCCATCCTTGGGCACCTCCAAGATTTCCGTAGGGTGTACCTCTGGCCTGTACCCATCCCCAGAAGTCCTTCAAATGTGGCAACCTGCTCCACATCGCTACGCTCACCTCTCGTTCAGCTGTCAAACACTCCTATGACATCTCCTGGAAGTGCTTGATTTGGATGTTCTCGGCCAGCTTCATCACAAGTGTTGACACGCTCCTTCCCGATGGCTACAGGATCCTCCCTGAACCCATAACCAACCGTCCTGGTGGGGGTGTAGCCTTGATTTCCCTAGAGTGGATCCCTGATTCTATCAATACAGCACTACTCCTCCTTTGAATGCCTGCCGCGCGCGCCTCTCTCTCCCTCCCCCTCCCTCTCTCCCTCTCTTCCCCCCTCCCTCCCTCTCTCACTCTCCCTCCCTCCCTCCCACCCCCCCCATGAATGTCCTTGCCCCCGTCATGAGGATCCGCTTGAAGCCCATATCCAAGTGCAACTCTTGGTACGATTCCGACCTCGCTACCCAAACACAAGTGTAGGGCGGCAGAGAGGAAGTGGAGGGCCTTGGGCGCGCACCCCCCCCCACGACAAATTGGCCTGCTGCCTGCTCCAAAGGCAGTACAGACTCTCTGTCCTCTCTAAGAAGCCTGCATCTCAGTGGCATCTAACAACTCGGCCAAACTTTTCAAAATCTGCCAGGAGCTGGCCAATCCTGCTGCAGTCTCTACCTCTTCTGCTCCCTCCCAGGCCCTCTGCACAACCTTCCCCTCTCATTTCACTACTAAAACTCAGAACATCCTGTCCACCCTCTCTTCCTCTACCACTCCTGGCCCGTCTGAGGCTGTCTCTCCTCCTCCTTTCTCCTCCTTTCCTCTCTTCTCCCCTGACAATGTTTCTACACAAAGTCTGTTGGTTGCCTCCATGACCACCAGTCTGGCATCAGCTCTCTTTCAGGCTCCCCTCAGCCACCTCGACTTCTTCTCTCATACCAGACTGTCTAGCCGCAATTCAGGAATGGTGTGCCGCCAACGATCTCTGCCTTAATGCCAGTTATATCGTGTTTTATTTTTTTATTTTTAGTTTCTCTCCGTCCCTCTCTCTCCCTCTCTCCCTCTTTCTCCCTCCCTCCTTCCCTCCCTTCCCTTTGGAAATGTATTTATTGTTTGCTTGCTAGGCGTTTATTCAGGAAATACATTCTGTTTCAAAGCACCTACAGGGCAGCAGGGAGGTAACATGGGATAGCAGTATAATTAAAATACATAAAATACAGTGGGGGAAGGGACGGCCAAACCTACTATGCCTTGTGAATGTTCAGAATGTGCAAGTGCAGCAAGTAAGTGGGTAGTGGGGTGGGTGTTGTGGTGTCCATGCTCGAGGGTGAGCCACAGATGAAGTGCAAGGTATGGTAAGTGCTAGCTGCCAGGAACCGAGTTGGGTAGAAAGTGCAAATCTCCAGTGTGGAGGGTGTGCAAAGGCAAGTGCTGAAGGAAAACAGAAGCTGGGGAGATTGGGTGTGAATGGTCAGAGGCCCCGAGGATGCATAAGGGTCCAAGACACCAATCACAGCAACTGAGATTAGCAGAGGAAGGAAGAAGGGAAGGAGGAGGAAAATAGGAGAGTCTTGAGGTGCTTTTGGAACTTAAGAAGTTCCTGCTCAAGACTCAGAGAGAGGGGGAGGCTGTTCCAAAGGAGGAATCCACCTGAGGGAAGCAAACAACCTCCTGCTCTCCGTTTAGCTAAACGCTTTACACACAGAGAGTGGGTGCCAGAGGAGCGTAGAGGTCTAGAAGGAGAGTATTTGGTAAGAGGGAGTTGCAGATAATGTGAAAGCAAGAAAAGGTAGAATTCCTTTGAGAATGAAGAGTTGGAAGTGGGACTTCTTGGCAATTTCCTGCTTGTGAGGGAGGAACGATAAAGAGGAGTCAAAGATGACTCCAAGGTTTCTGGGGTCAGTAGAAGGAGCAGGGGGGATAACCCAAGGTGGGAAGCCAGAGAGAAGGGAAGAAGGAGGGAGCAGGGGTCCCAATCGGAAGGATCTCAGTTTTGCTGGCATTGAGGCAGAGATAACTGGAAGAGCACCAAGCCTGGATGGCAGACAGGCAGTTAGGGATGAAGGAAGGTACGAGTGAGTCAGCAGGAAGTCTGAAAAAGAGTTTAGTGTTGTCTGCATAACACTGGAAGTTGGGGCGAACGAGGACATGAGGTGTGCCAGCTGAGCAAGGTAGATATTAAAGAGCCAGGGGTAGAGGATAGATCGCTGGGGGGGGGGGGGGCACCACAGGTGGAGAAGGAGGTAGGAGAGGAGAAGGTACCCAGGATGACAAGAGCGGTCAGTTAGGAAAGAGGCCAGCCATTCCAGTGCCCGTTCCGAGATACCAAGGGTATCATGGAGCCTTTGTATGAGGGTCAAATGGTTGACAGTGTCAAAGGCAGAAGAGAGATCAAGTAGAATGAGGACAGCTGGGGAGTTGGAGTACAAGGATGCAAGTAGTTCTTCACAGATGTTCAGAAGAGCAGTTTTTGTGCCTCTGGATGCTCGGAATCCAGATTGATGATCGTGTAGACCACCAACAAGTTCAGTGTGCGAGTTGAGTTGGGGCAAGACCAGCTTCTCCAGCCGTATCCTCAGGAATGGGGCGATTGAAATAGGGCAGTAGTTGGCTGGACAGGTAGAGTCTGCTGAAGGCTTTTTCAATAGTGGGCGCTCAAGGGAGTGCTTGAGGGAGGAGGGGAAAGATCCAGTGGTGAAAGAGTGGTTGCAGAAAACAGAAATTGTGGGGGCAAGAGAGAATGTTGTCCTTGAAGGTTCTAGGCGACCAGGGGGGAACCTGTTTGAAAGAAGCCTTCATGGAGCAAACAACTCTGGTAACTTCTTTGGGTGTGACAGGGGTGACGGAAGAGAAGGGGAAAGGAGGAGGGGAGTGACCAGGGGAGGCAAAGGGGCATGGGATGGGTTTGGTGGGTGAGCAACAGGGGTGTTCAGTATGTCCTGAGATTTGGATGCAAAGTGTGTGGCCAGTGCATTGCATAGGGCCTGGGAAGGAAGAGGGGAGGACCAGAATGTGGAAGGGTTGGCTAGCTCCCTGTAGATTTTTAAATGTTCAGCCGTGTTATTGGATGCACCCACTACCCACGCCTGAATGTGGGCCCTTGTCTTGGCACGGATGGCGAGTCTGTACTGCTTTTGGAGCAGGTGGCAGGCAAGTTTGTTAGAGGGTGAACCTAAGGTTTGCCACTTCAATTCCGCTACTCTGCACTTTTGTTTCAGGGCTGCAAGTTTGGAGTCATACCAGCTGTTACGCTTAGAAGCAGTTTTCAGGCGGATCCTCATGACTGGGGCAAGGATGTCAAGGGTATTGGTGCCTGCTGAGTGAAGATTGCTGAGAGCAGAGTCAGTGGTGGAGTCTGAGGTAGGAGAGGACGAAGGTAGAAGCAAAGGCAGCGGCTGACACTCGTTTCATAGGGCGATTGTTCGAGAATGAGGTTGGCAGGGCTTTTCTGGACGCAGTAGGAGGGCCAAAGGGACCCAGGTGGGAGGAGAGGAGAGCATGGACTGACCAGGAGAGAGGGGTGACCAAAGGGGAAGCGAGCGAGAGGTCAGAGTGGATGATGGCGTCCAGGGTGTGTCCAGCTGAGTGGGTTAGACCGGAGGGGAGGATGGAGAGGGAGAGAGAGGTGCAGAGGTCCAGAGGTCAATGAAAAGAATTGATGCTGAGGCAATTCGATGTTGAAGTCAGCCAAGAGAAGGAGGTTGGAAGTGGATAAAAATAAGGAGAAGAAATCCGCCCATTCAGAGAGGAACAGAGTGGTAGCACCTGGAGGCCGGTAGATGTTATCAATGGTCAGTGGAGGCGGGGGAGTTGGCCAATTTGCAGACCAGGCTCTAAAAGGAAGTATAGAGTTGGGTGGGTACGATGGAAGCAGAAACCCACCCCGGACAGATCAAGGTGAGGGCAAGGCTTGGAAATGATTTTGAAGCCAACAGGGAGGAGGGAGTCAAAAGCAGTGACTGAGCAGGCAATGAACCAAGTCTCGGTGAAAGCGAGAAAGTCGAGGCCAGTGTCTTCAAGAAGGAGGCAGATGTCAGCAGAGTGTTTGTTGGCAGAGTGGGCGTTAAGAGTTGTCAGATGGATGTGGTCTCTGCCCTTGATGGTTTTCTGAGGAGGAGTACATGGGCATGGTACTCCTTTCAGGGGAAGAGGGTCGGTGAGAGTGGTGAGGGAAGAGGCAGGAGAAGGAAGGAAGTTAATGAGGGACAGAAGTATCAAGTCAAAGAGGAGGAGGTTGGGTTGAGGACCCTGAACCAGGATAGTGCCAGTGCTGTAGACATTAACAATGCAGCGTGAGGATGAGAAGCCAGCCAAGAGGACATCCCGCTTGGTCCCACTGTTAATGGGAGAGGAAGTCAAAGGGAAGAGAGTAGAGAGGAGGAGTCCAAAGATCTGAAGTGAGGACCGAGAAGAGGATATCAGTCAAGACCTCTCTGGATGTTACTCTGATGTAGGTGTCTGCGATGGGAAGGCCAGGGTTTGCACGCAAGATGTCTGTTTTGTGTTTTTTCATTTCAGACTTAGTGAGAGAGGGGGTGGGGAGAGTAGGAGATAAAGTAGCAGAGTCATGGTCGTGCAGACATTTTGTGAGCCAGTATTCGGTAATCTACTGATGAGGTTAGTGGTTAGACGAGGGATTGCAGTGAGGTATAGAGGGCCATGTCCCAGTGTTGGTCAATGACGAATGATTTTACACCCATGAAAACAGTGTTTAAACACTGCCAACTTAAAACATTCACATATCTGGAGAAAACAAGCAGAAACAATATCAGGAATGTCTTGCAGGAGCACCAAGCCAGTGTTAAAAACAACAAAGTAAAATGCATTATTCACAAGACAGATAAAAATAATATTTTCACAAACAACCCCAACAGAAACAAAGACAATTTGGTAGCGACCAGGAAGGAATGTTTTGGTGCTTCATGTACCTACAACCAAAACAAGCAGGCCTCATCCTTGCTTGCCCATCTGTCAAAAAGAGTCTATAGCATCTGCAAGCCTGATGTATCAAGCACAACTCTGTCTAGGAACACAACTGGACCAGGAGGCAGACTCATAGGCTTTTAGCAGCTTATTTTGTTCAATTATACTGAATGACTGCAACCGCTGAGCAGAGAAAAGTGCCTGCACTTTGTACACATAGATAAGCAGCCACTTTGGTCACCTTCGTCAATTAGTGTTAGGAATGCGTATATGGCTGCTCCGCAAAGTTATAGTGCTATTGTACACTTCCAAGCATTCAGACTCAGCTGAGTGTTTGACGCCCTAAATATCAATTTTATGTTCTTTATGAAATGTTGCCAACAGTCAGGCGAAAGGGTAGCTGAGTTTAGGGGTGAATCCAAGATACTCACTACAGTGACTCTTGCTTGTACTGTTGATTCCACAGTCCCCATTTTTCAGAAACCCACCTGTAAAGTTTGCCTTCTGTGAAGTCAATTTATAAACGGGGAAAACAAGAAATGATTTGGCAGGAACATTCCAGGAGATTGTAGCCAGTGGGCGGAGGGAATAAAGCTTTTCTGAGATTCATGAATAATGATTCCCTGTCCTTGGGCTGGCCAGAATGTGCTCTGGTGTTCACACCTGAAATGACCCCGTCCTCCCAAAAGTGTGGGAAAAGGGGACTTACAGTAGGGGCACAAGAGTGAGTAGGGCGAGTGCACTGCGTTTAGTAAAGCAGCAAGAGATGATTGTATTTCTTGCCTGCTACAACACTGCCCACTACTATCTATACATCTTCAAACCCATACTCAATTAAAAAGGTATCATCTAGAAGCTGACTGTGTGCCCGGAACACAAGAACCGCAGAGTTAGCACTCAGGGACGTCCCCCTAGACATGCAGCTGAAGACTTAGTATATCATGTCTGTGCCCTCCCCACACATGGAACTGACAAGACATAGTACATCATTTCTGTGCCCTCCCCACACATGGAACTGACAAGACATAGTACATCATTTCTGTGCTCTCCCCACACATGGGCCTGACTTGACCTAGTACAACATTACTGTGCCCTCCCCACACATGGGCCTGACTTGCCCTAGTACACCATTACTGTGCCCTGCCCACACATGGGCCTGACTTGACCTAGTACACCATTACTGTGTCCTCCCCACATATGGACCTGGCAAGGCCTAGTATATCATGTCTGTGCCCTCCCCACACATGGAACTGACAAGACATAGTACATCATTTCTGTGCTCTCCCCACACATGGGCCTGACTTGACCTAGTACAACATTACTGTGCCCTCCCCACACATGGGCCTGGCAAGGCCTAGTAGATCCTTACTGTGCCCTACCCACACATGGACCGGACTTGACCTAGTACAACATTACTGTGCCCTCCCCACACATGGGCCTGACTTGACCTAGTACACCATTACTGTGCCATCCCCACATATGGACCTGGCAAGGCCTAGTAGATCCTTACTGTGCCCTACCCACACATGGACCGGACTTGACCTAGTACATCATTTCTGTGCCCTCCCCACACATGCACCTGACTTGGCCCAGTACATTATTACTGCGCCCTCCCGACACATGGACCGGACTTACATCTGGTGGGATCCGGGCGCTGTCCTTAACAGAGTTGCCCTCCACAGTCAGATGATACACCTGTCCATCCGCGTCTGTGAAGACGAAGTGCTCGCGGGCGGAAATGTTTTGGCTCAGTTCTGATTTGCTCTCAGCCTCCTGCAGTAAACTGATGTAAAGAAAGAAAGGGTGCAGTTACATTTGCGTTCTTTCAGCAAAATATGCTTTCTTCTATTTGCTCCAGCAGCCATTCAGTTTAACACACTGATATCTAAGTGACAGGCCTTGTGGCATTATAAGACATTTTTTTGTTACATGTCTTTTTAGCAAATGCATCACAACAGCGATGGAATAAAATGAATTTATAATAGACACATCCCTTTTATATTTCTTTGTGAACTTGTCTAGACCTGAAGTGATTCCAGATCCAGGTGAATTTAATTAGCTTCATGTAAAATAAGTGCATGTACAGAGTATTTGGGTATTTTCTTCATGTACTAGGCACCTGCACAATGACCGGCTTCCGACAGTGCCCCGTCCGTTTTTCTGCGGTTGCACCAAACATGGTGTGAAGCATTTAGCTCTGGTGCCTGTTTTTTCTATCCAACTTGTGTATGCCATAGACTATGCAGTGTGTGTACAATTTAAATGTACAAACACTGCACAGCTGAAAACGTAAGTTGACTTTATAAGCTACCCGTGTAACTTTTGGGAGATCCGATACCAGTGGTATGCACAAGTTACCAAAAATGTAGATCGGATTTATCTGTACAAATTAAACAACGAAATAAGGCACATCACATTTCTTCCATACAGCTCTTCCACCTTACTCTGTATGGACCTGTAACTACAAATATAGTAACGTACTGTGTCATTACCAAGCTGGAAATACAAAACAGCAAAACAGGTTGAATGCCAGAAGTGATTTGTAATCTCTGTATTGGTTATCACACTAGAAAATAAACGAATGGGATAAAAAAGTACATACTCTCGAGGTGGGGGATGGGTGGGCTTGGTGTGATACAATCTCACCTTCTTCAATGTAGGTTTACAGGGTTTATGTCCAGGTTTTGTGGACTTCCACACCCTTCTCATTTATCAATATACTTTGCAGGTTTGTTAGGCCCCTGAACCCTGGGTTGGTTTTCCTCAGTATGGGATCGGACACATCGCCTGCTCTCTTTCACAGGTTGTTGATAAATAATTTGCTTTGCAGCATGTTTTCCCATTCCTCCAAGGACGTTTCTGAGAGTTGAGTGCCTATTCTTCCTGGGACTATGACATTTCTCTCATTGCAATCCTCTCTGCCCCTCTTCTGAAGCCCCGCCTCCTGCTCCTAGTACCTGCCTTTAACCATCCCAGCCACCTTGTAGCCTCCTGGTCTGCCCAACTAACCAGCTTCTTAATTGATAGCTTGCCACCTCCTTCCCTAGCTCCTTGATCGCCCCCCAACAACAGTGGTCACCAACCACCTCCTGCGCGTCCATGTCCCCTTTTGTCTCCGTCTCCACTCAAGCCCTGCTTAAGCTTCCTCTTCGAAATTCCCACATCAACACAAGTGTAACCCAGTCCGTCCTGAGACGCTCGGCCACCACAGCCAATAGTGTGATGAAGACTGTTGAGGCAGAGGGGAGGAACGGCCAAAGGCTAGGACCTTAAACCGGTAATAGGTGTACCAACCATGAATCACAGGCACTTCAGGGCTTCAGATGGATCGGCACATAACGAAGTAGGTGGCCTGTAGGTCCAGTGACAATGACCAGTTCTACCATTGAAGGACCCGAAGGATCTGAGTCATGGTGCCCACCTTAAACTTGTCCTTGCACAGGTACAAATTCAGTAGTCTCAGTTCCATGGTGGGGAAACTGGCCCCATTCTTCTTCTGTACGAGAAAATAAAGGTAGTACCAGCCTCTTCCCACCTCTAAAGAAGGCACCATCTCTATCTGAGAGATGTGATCTACTTCATACAAAGGTCATCCTCAATCATAACTATAGCATCAACTTTTATTGCTATATTGGCCTCCTGGGGACTCCATGACGTTCAATGAAGATCTTATCAATTTATTATCGCTAATGCAAACACCAAATTCTGCAGTTATCTTACTGGGGGATTTGAACCTTTGGAGAGGGGACTGTAAAGATAAAAAAGCCATAGAATTAGAGACTCTCTACAATAATGAGAACATCATGGTTTATAATTCTGAGCCCACAAACATTAAAGGTAATGGGCCTCATTATAAGTTTGCCGGTCCGGTAACAACGGTACCAGTAAACTTGCTGGTACCGTTGTTACCGGACCGGCAAATTACGAGTTCTGCTCGCGGATGCCTTCCCGCCCGCCAGGTCTGACCTGGCAGGTGTACAAGCACCCGCAAGTAGAGCATGTCAGATGCACCGGCACCATTCTGAATGGTGCCGGTGCATCAGACCACCCCATTCCCTATAGGGCTCAAATGGGAATGGGGAGCATTTCATTCCGGCAAGGTTACCACCAAACTTGTAATGAGGCCTAATGTCTTAGGTTGGGTTGCCAGTGACAATATTCCACTGACAGAGGTAATAACTACCCTGTGTGTGGGGTCCGATCATGCTTCAATTAGATGTCAAGTAATGCTCCCCTCCCCGTTCAAACACCAACACGAACACGAAAAACCACGTAAGGTATTAGGCAGAAATGATTGCAGAATTACAGCAGGAGACTTGGCAGAGTGCATGGATGCCTGGTGGATAAAAACCAAGGACTCAGACCATCCAGATACTCTTATTGATAGCTATAATGGAGATATGACACAGCTATTGGATAGACTTGCCCCTAGTAAGTGAAGAAGTGCCGAAGGAAAAGCCAAACCATCATGAATGGTTTTCCACAGAGTTAGCACAGCTAATTGCAAAAAAAACAAGCTGAGCATGCCTGGCTGAAAGACCGAAATACCACTAAAAAGATAGCGTGGAAAGGCAAAGAAAAAGAATATAAAGAAAGGATCACAGAAGTTAAACTCAATCATTATAATGCCTAAATAATAAAGCTGGGAATCGAACAAAAGAAGTTTTAAGAGTTTTTAAATTTTGGGAAAAACCGCAGAACATAAATCCCTCCAAGGAGGACTGCAAAGAAGCATAACAAGCGTTCATTGATAAACTGTCGCTCGCTCAGACAAGATTAGGAAGGAAATGGCAGGGCTGAAAATAGCCACGGTAGATACAAATTCCAGGGAGGAACAGCAAAATAGATTAGACGAGGGGCAAAGGGTCCCAAATCTAGGGACACCTTCCAGTGGCTTCAGGTTTAAGGAGACAACCACGCAGGAAATCAAAGTAAATCTCAAAAGCATGGATCCGACCAATTGTCCAGGAGACCTTTTCCCTTCAAAAGTCATTTTAGAACATCAAGACATTTTATTCCATAACTTTGTAGATTTGTTAATTCATCCTTTAGGCATAGTTCTATTCCGCAACTTCTGAAAGATGTGGCAGTCACTCCCCTGCTGAAGAAACAGGGCCTTGATCCGATGGATACAACAAATCTGCAGCCGATCACTAATACTTTGTGTTCTTTCTCAAATTGGTGGACAAGGGTGCAACTACACAGCTTCAAATATATATGAAGTAGCTGGAATGTTCCATAGGAAACAATCAGGTTTTAGTTGCTCCCACGGCACATAGAGTGCCTTGGTCGATCTACAAACGCAAATGCTGTAAGCCTTGGAAAAAAGCTGTTTAGGGTTGCTGACCCTCTTAGATCTTTCAGCAGCTTTTGCCATCCTAGATCATCATACTATTGGAGAGGCGGAGGGTTATAGGGGGGCTCTCAGAGGAAACGATAATTTGGGTGAGATCATTTCTGGAGGGACGCAGATCAAAGGTGTATTGGGGAGATAATGCATATGAGGCAGCTCTTTTGGTGTGTGGAGTCCCCCAGGGGGGCTGTCTGTAGCCCCTGCTTTTTAACATATATATTCAGCCATTGCGCCAGGAGCTGGAGAGATTAGGCTTGTTTTTCACCAACTACGCGGGTGACTTTCAACTCACTATGGAACTAAGTGGAAGTTATATTGAGGATCAAGTGAAGCTCAAAAACATACCAGGAAATTAAGAGTTGGATGTCCACAAACTGGCTGTGTTTGAATGCAGCAAAAACTGAGCTAATGATCTATGGCACCAATCAAGCAGGAAAGCCTATGGAAGTTTTTCTATAGAAGAGAACCAGATTTTAGTAGCAACCAAGGTCAAGGCTCTAGGCGTCTACATGGAGACACATCTTAATGGTGAAGCACGTGTCCAATTGATAGTAAGAAATACCAATCACTACCTTTGAGTTTTAAGGTTAGTCAGACCAATGATCACAAACGAGAACTGTGCTAAGATGGTGAGAGCTATTATTCTCTCATGGTTGGACTACTGTAACTCCCTTTTGAGAGCAGTGAGTAAATAGTCCATACAAACTTCAGAAAACCCAGAATGCAGCGGTACGTATTGTTTACAAATTAACGAGGAATGATCCAGTATCAGTAGCTAGGAAAGAGCTACACTGGCAACCTGCAGCAGCTAGGGTTGCCTTTAAGATACTGACTCTTGCTCACAAGTGTATATTGGGGATAGCCCCCCAATATCTTAGAGACAGGTTGGAATTATACCAACCTACGAGAGACCTGCGATCAGCAAAAGACAATTTTTTGAAAGTTCACCACATAAGAAGAGCCCAGGGAAGAGGTTGGTCCTTGCCGGTATTGGCAGCACGAGCATGGAACAAATTGTCTGAATACATGCGAAAAGAGGAAAGACGCACTTCTCTCAAGAAACCTTTGAAAAATAGGTTCTTCATGTAATGTCTAATCTCAAAGTGCCTTCTCAATCCTTTCTGTATCGATCAGCAGCTGGACGCTCGAGGGCTTTAGCGCCATATAAATAATGGAACATATAACATGGCGCTCATCAAGAAGTTAGCTTATCTCCTTCAGCAGGGGGTAATTTTGAGAAAGCGCAGGGAGGGGTGAGGAGGACAATCAGGTGAGCGTTGCTTGAACTGAAAGCAATAGCCTGAAAGGCGACCTATAATGCCCAGCTATAAGAAGTGGTGTGTTGCCATTCTCCTGAAAACCATGGCCAACCTGTCCCTACGCCCTGCTGGTGAGGACTGGGTAAAGGACAATTCAGGAGAGTTTTTGATCCGGGTTGCAGAAGAGTAGTTGGTCGAGTCAACACCATGCCTCTGCACTCTTCTGCACCACACTGGGTCCTCTTGCAGGAGGGAGCCTGGTCCATGTCACAGTTGGCAAAGAAAGAAGAGTTTCAAAAGGACCCAACCCTGGAGAGAGTAGAGACAAGCTGTTTATAGATGGCTGAGCCAGGGGACTTGGGCCCTGGCCATGGCGGCTTTAAACCTCTCCAGAGACTCATCGGCGCTGAACCCAAAAAGGTTGTTGACATGGAAGGGCATGGCAAGAAGCTTTGCCTGGATGTCGGGTAAAACCCATGTGTCTGCATCCAATAATGGATGCAAATGAGACCATGTACACATGGACACAGCTTCAGTCAGCTGCGTCGAGACCTGATGGAAGGATGTTACAGCCTACCTCTTTCCCGTCACTGACAGGGAAGTAAATCCCTCTTTCATTTCCGGCATCTGGGCATTACACACAATTTCAGACATTACACTTCACAAGAAGTGCATGTACTTGGCCAGGGCACAGGTGGCATTCAAAGTCCTCAAAGCCAGTCTGACTGAAGCAAACACCTTGCAAACAAAAGCATTCAAACCTTTGATAGTACACTCTGGGGCAAAGTTGAGAAACTGTCTGACTTGGCCCACAATACAGGATTGAACCAACAAGGCTCAGACATGGGGTCATTCCTGATCCACAGGAGTAGATCAACGCTTCTGTACATGTCCCGGTCCACAGCAGGGGGAGAGGCAGCTTTCATGCATGCAGCAGTTATCAGGCTACATGACAAGGTCTCTTTCAGTGGCAACCTAGTTCAGGATGTCTGTCTGGTCAGACTGGACCTGTGGCGTTGCCTGAGCTTTAAAACCAAAGTGTTTGTGATTTTAGCAACAGCCTGCTGAATGTATACAGCTTGCCATAAGCAGATGCCTGCATTAAACTCAGCTCCAGGAATGTGTCCAGACCACTCGGTCCTGAAATGAATTCCTCCACCACATCTGAATCCAAGGGAAGGGATGGGGTCACCCTCATCATCAAAGGTCATTAATGGGAATCAATGGGCTTTGTGAGCTGGACAGAACTCCAGCTTGGTGTTGGTGCTGAAACAAAGACCTGCGCCAGGGCAGAGCCTCACTGCATGCGAGGGGTGCAGCATCACCAATAAAACCAAGCATGCAGGTGTGGCCTCTTCTAGATTGTCCAAGTGCAGAGGGGCTGTTGATGTACCACAAGGACCCAACTAATAGGTGCCTTGGAAAAGGTGGCCGTCATCTGCTGCCCAAAGTCCTCTCACTCCTCCGGTTAGAGGAAATGCACAGAAGAGGTGCCAGAAGTGGAGTGAGAGTGACAATGTCTCTTCTTGGAGGATGTCCAAAGCAGCTTTCACACATCGGGAATGTGGGACCTTTTTCGATGTTTCCTTTTTAATTTCTTCTCTGTACAGTCTCCATCTAAAAAGCAGGGGGGGCCTCCTCATCAGTCTTGGTTGCTGACTTTTAAGGAGGGGTTCCGGAGCTATCGATGCAGTGTGCTTCCCACTTAAGTGGGTGTTAGGAGGGTTTTTAGAACCACTACTAGTGTAGGGTTCTGGGAAGCTGATCTCAGTAGTCCTGCAAAAGTTTGAATTAAACGTCATAATTAAACACTCTCTTTGTAACGCAGATGAAAGGTTAGACTGAGACTGAGGATATCAGGGGTTTGGTGCAAAGTACAATTAACACGCACCAGAGATTGCCAAGCATCAGAACATCCACATAGGTAAGTAGAAAAATACCTCTATTTAGTATCAAACCACATGCTTTAGCAAAAGCGGTTATAAGGTAAGTAAAGCAATATTTGCACATATACCACAGAGTTAGATACCACAATGGCAATACACACTCCATTTTAGAATTCACAAAGCTCTAGTATTATTTCAAACAATAGACTGTAACAATAGCATACAGAGGAGGGAAGCAGTAGTTCATATATTTTCATAGGCCTTATAAAGTTATACAGTAATAACCGAGTACCAGCCTTAGCAATGTCAAACAATTGTTCAAAGTAAAGAGACCGGTTTGGGCTACCTTGGGGGCTGTTTAGAAACTGTTTCAAAGTTATCCCCTGTTACATACGTCAATAGAATAGTAAGTGCTTTGTATAATGAAAATATTGTATAGAAAATGTGGGTTTGCTTTGTAGGAACGGGAAGCTACCCAGGCGGCAGTACCTGTGTTGGTGCCTAGAAGGTTGGTTCCCTCACCACTTGTGCGGCATCCTTTGATTTGTCGGTCCCCAGAAATGGGGGGTGTTGCGACGGTTGTACCGTGGAGGACCAGTGGCATGGTTCCATGCATGCACATAGCGTGGGATGTTGTCCCGAGTGTAAGAAACTCATGGTGGCAACAGTAAAGATAGACACAAGTGATAACAGATCAAGGGTGTTTATTAAACTGTATAAATTGGTGAGACAAACGCATAATCTAAACCTAAAGCTAAGATGGGAGCATACCAAAAATAAAAAAAAAATATTGCCAAAACTTACCACTAAGTTACAAAAAGAGTGTGGGATAATTTTCACCAGAAAAGAAAGACGTGTTAACAAAATGATAAGTCAGTATGTTATGGCTGGGGTCTCTCTGCCTCACGTTTTAAGCACGGGACAAGGCATGACTTCTGAACACAGCACACTCCTGGGCCCCTCCAGCACGATGGTTCATTATTCCATTCAACGATAGCAGGACCTTCACGGGCCAAGTCACTTGTGCCAAAGTCTCTTGCCTTAGAAGGCCTGCTCGACCAAAATAACTAACAAACAAATGTTCCTTTGGTGATGTTGTACTGTGGGTGATTGCTCATCGCCCCTTGGATCTCCCTCCGCCGGGCTCGGATCCTTCTTGCAACTTGGGCCTCCCTCCGTCGGGTTCACTAAGGCCTTTCACTCTTAAGACAATCTTCTCGGGTGTATCAGATCTCACCCCTATTTGCAAACATCCGTCAACCGGGTTCACTTTTGCCAATTTCACAATTCACTTTATTTCATCACATTTGGGACTTACTTTCTTAGCTTTTCCCCTTGACTTCCCGATGTCGGGTTCACTTAGCCATCGTTAACACAGTTCATGAGTTTCTAAACACAGTTCATGAGATTCTAAACACAGTTCATGTTTTACTTCATATTTTCAGAAAGCGTGGTTCCTCTTCCCTAGCTTTCTTCAGCAATGGGTCAGAGACTTTCGATAACAGAGGATTTTGTGTGACCTCTGTAGGACCACTCGGACCCTCACGCCACCCTCTCCTAGGGCCTTTGGGGACTTGTAGTTTCACCACAAAACAAAGGGGCTAGCCAAACTCCTTCGAATGAGCACTCCTGTGGTGCCCGACCACTCTGCAGCTGGCCCTTCTTTCGGTTTTCTCAAAAGTTCAAAACATAAGTTCTTTGTTCACATATAATATTGCCAACTTGCAACCTTGGGCTCAACACAGTTTGGTTTGCTATCAGCTTTCTCTGACTCACCGGCAGTTTTGAACCCGCTTGTCTGTTTCGCCTCTGGAGTCAAGGACAGTACCTTGGTAGCCAGCATGCCGCCCTGTCTGTGTTATCCGTGCGGGAGGGCCCCTGTGCACCGTTGACATCTGTCACAGCACACGCCAGCTGTACTCCCCGGTCTTGTAATTCCTTTATCAAATGTTTCACGGTTTTGAGTTGAAAAGAGCAAGGGCAACTCCCTCCTCATCGTCCTTTCAGGTCTGGCCGCTTTTCTCCTCCTCTTCAACCTCTGGTCTGGAATAGCTGTCCCCTTGGGTGTTCGACCTTGCTTGTTGTGTAATGTCGTGCTATGCCTCTGTTTCCTGTGGGGAAAGGGCCATCAGATCTGTGTGGTTCTGGTCAATTGCCGGGCTCTGCCTGACCCTTGTGTTGGAACATGTCAGACAAACCGCTCTGGTGTTAGTCCGTTGTCTTTCTCCACGTAAGAAAGTGTTTGGGTTGGAAAAAGGGGGGGGCGGGGTAGAGCTTCTAAATATCCTACGGGGTAGGATGGGAAATGGTGTTCCAGGGAATAGGGTACCGCGTCTCGCCCGTCGGTGTCGAAACTTCCATTCCCGAACAACCCCCATCCAGGTGATCCTCCCCCACTGGTCCACCCCCAGGAACTGGATCCAATAGCGATGTCTGTGTCCTGGCCACCTGGATGACAGATCTCCAGTGACTTGCAGGTGAGACACCTTCAGGTTTCCCAAACAAGTAACTGCCAGTCTTGTTGGGAAACGTACTATGATGCCAGGTTCCCCTAATAACATCAAGAAAATCTGGTGCATTGCAATTCCCCCAGCCTCGCGCAGGTGACGCTTGGTTGCTGGAGTGCTAGTCTCTGCTTCTTTCTGACAGTCTGCTCATGCCCTGCTTAGGCCCTGCTTGATTGCTTCCCTTTCTTTCTGCTCCAACCTCCTCGGCCTCTTTGCAAAACGTTCTTCTACTCTTACCTACATTCTAACATCTGGGCTGCCCACGTTCAGTGTTTTTCACTTTCTCAGCACCAAATATGTATGAGGTCCTTCCAACGTGCTGTTCGGAGGCCTCTGTCTTTCCTAGGCTAAGTCATTCATCACTCAGTCCCTGGGATAGGGATTGCTTCTCCACGCTGCCCACCCTCCATACCATACCTTGTGCCCAGGAATACCATGGTACACTGGACCACCTCAAGACGCGGATAGCAGGTACAAGGGAACAACAGGGTCTACAGCTGGACAGATTGTGACCACTGACTGATACTGTTGAGTCTGAAATGGAAGCATTACAGGAAATATGGGATGTGCTGAAGACACTTTGAAGTCGCAGGTCTTTGAAAAGAGAACACAAAATTGAAGGAAGCACTGACAGCAACCTCACCAGCAATTCTTACATAAAATGTGGTAGGCCAAAACTGGACCATGAAATATAACATAGACCCTTGGAAATGAGTTTTGTAATCACTGCACAATAAACTTTAAGCATCATCCTACACATTTTTTCAAAGAAAGGCAAAATTGGATACATCCTGTGTTATTTCTGTGGAAACGCACACGCCGGGGCTGTTCTTTATGTGTCTCTGAGAGAAATGTAAAGATTAGTTGGTGCATGTACCAGAGACAACAGTGTTACAAAGTCATACAGATTGACCACTGTCTGTCTGAGATAGGCTGAGCAGAAGTGTCCTAATCTACAAACTTGAACCCACCTAACATGACACCCACAGCAATTGCTGGAGAATCTTCTCCGGAGCCTATGCCAATTTATTGTGGGGGTCCAGGAAATATTTTGAGAAACTGTTCAGTATGTTCTTGACAGTCGATGGAAAATGAAGGGCCCACTCTCTGGCATGAATTGGATAGTAGGCAATGGATTGTACTGAGCAAATCAAACATCCTATGCTTCCCTCTGCCATTCGTACTGGAGAGCCGGCTGACGTCGGGAGTGAAGCCCAGTGAGTGAATCACAATTCTAGCCTTACTGGATGGTGGAGCTTCCAGTAACTATGCAACCATGAGGTATACCAACAGTTGGTAGGGGCCAGGTAGCACATGCCCAAGTCATAGTGCAGCTAAGAACACTTCAGGTATCTATCAATCAACTTAAAGAAATTCTAGCGTTTGATGCAATATATATCCTGTGGTGCTTGGCTTAACCCTGGCTTACCGCTCATAACCCTAACATTAGTTTGAAAACCTGCATCTTCATTTTTGCTTCAGATTTCTGTACCTTACATTGCTGTCAGGAGAAATGCGAGCCCACTCTTGTAGAACCTGCCATTACAGAATTTTCTCCACTTCCTGCTCGTCTTTTCGTCTTTCCACTGTGAAATTAACCTAATTCTCGATCATCCTTTACCCGACTGCCGTATTTATTTCCTTTCAGAGAAGTTAAAGAGCTATTTCACCAAATGCTCCCTTGTTTTGCGTACCCAAAAATAAGGAACCTTCGGCCTTTCATTGACTTTAGGTCACTGAATGAAAATGCGGTCCAGGACTGACATCCATTCCCTTTAATAAGGGATATTTTCGAGTCCTTCCAATACCGGAGCTCCATGCAGCCCATCATCTAGTTCGAACAACACCTGGAAAGAATGGACCATGACCCCTAAACCCCTTTTGGGCAGTACAAGTATAAAGTTATGCCCTTTGGACTCAGTAATGCCACAGCATTTTTTCAGCACTTTATGGATAGCATCTTCTTGGATTTAATAGTCTACTCAGTGTGGGAATACTTTGTCGACAGCACGGTATTTTCTCCTTACTTGTAGTCACAGGTCTAATGTACAGGAAGTCCTAGAGCACCTAAGGAAACATAACCTATACGAAAAATTGGAGAAGTGCATGTTTCATGTCTAGCTAATAGAATTCCTGGAGTACATGATCAGTTAGGAAACGTCCATATGGATCCCAAAAAGATACAAGCCAACATGAATTGAAAATCTCCCAACCTTAAATCTAGCGCTTGATCGACTGTCAATTATTGACATGACTTTACTGCAGACTCTGGCTGGTTGTCTCAGGATCTCCCTCAAACAGGCCTTTACAAGAGACCCAGTATTACAACATCCAGATAATGCTGCACTGCCTTTTATCCTGGAAACGGATGCTGCCCACCAAGCAATAGGTGCAGTCTTGTTATTAAAAAAAAGACCACTCACATTGAACACCCTGTCGCTTATTACCACAGGACACTCGCCTGTGGTAATAAAACTATTCCAACATTGAGAAGTAGTTATTCGCAATTAAAGCAGCATTTGCATCTGCAGACATCTGCAGGGGGCTACCTATAGAGTAGAAGTTTGCATGGACCATTGCAATCTTTAGTTCTTGCTGACCCAGCAATGCAGGAACAGACAACATGACCGATGAGCATGCTTTTTTTTTATACAGAATGTCTTCATCATCTTGCTCCCTGAAACCCAGAATTAGAAAGGCGAAGCCTTGTCCTGTTCTCTGCAGGAAACAGGGGATCAGGAAGCACCTGGTTATATTCTCTCCCCCACTTCACATTTCTTGGCTGCTATGATATCCCTCTTGGAACAAGGTCTGCATCACACAGCAATTGATCCAGCCTTACCTCAACTTCTTTGTGCCCCAGTGAACCGGATGGAGAAAGTTCTGCTATTCCATAAAGAATAGACTGTACATCCCTACAGTGGATCTCTAATCTCTGCCCAAATGAAAGTGGAACATAAGAGACCCGCTGGGCGTTCACAGCCACTGGACATTCCGCCTCGGCTTTGGCATACAATTGCCACAGATTTTAGTGTGGATTTAGCGGTCTGAAGGAGTCACATGCATCATGGTTGTGATTAACTACTTCTCTAAAATGGCACACTTTATTGCACTGCCTTGCCTTCCATCAGCTCTCTAGATGGCAGACTTTTCTTACCATATCTATAACCTGCATGGGCTGCCTGCAAAAATCATTTCTGACAGAGTGTTAAAATGGTTTTGCAGAATCAGCTCCGGTGGAAGGATTTTAGGAGGCCATCCGATTTATGGTAAACAGGGAAGAAACAGAGCTTAGCCAAAACCCAATCAAGGTAAGGAACTCAAGGTAAGGAGCGTGAGCAGTCAAGGCTTACTCTCAGGAAATGAGAGTGGTTTAGAGCTACATTGGGTCTACACACAGCAACCCTACTAATTTATTTTTATGTATTGAACACTTGTATGGCGCCTACACATCAAAAAGTGTTTCCAAGTGCCACAAGACAAAAAGCGGGTGGGGGGGGGACATAGGAAAAATGACTAACAGTCCTACTAGGCCTTGTGACATTGGGGTCATGCAAGTGCAGTAAAGGGAAGTGCAGGGCGAGGGGATCGGGGGGAAGTGCAGGAGAGGGGGCCTCAGTGGGTGGTCGAGTCCCAGGGAGGCCTAGGAGGGCAAGTGCTCAGGGAAAAAGGAAGGGAGGTGGGTCAAATTGTGCGAGGGAGAGGGGTGGACCACACAGCAGGCTAGTCGGGGAAGGGTGTCCAAGGGCAGGAAAGTGCTGGTGGAGGAGAAGGGGAGACTGGTCGAAGGATGGCCTGGCCCCAGTAAGGCTGATGAGGGCGTCAGGCAACCAGTCAAAGAGGCAGGTGGAACTAGCAGGGGAGGGAGACTGAGGAGGAGGAGAGGAAGATCTTATGGAATTTAAGGCGATCTGGCTCATGACAAAGAGGGGCAGGAAGGCCATTCCAGAGGGAGGATCCTTCTGAAGAGAGAGATCTACCCCAGACTTCCTGCTTGGGGAAGTGTTTGTCTTGCAGAGAGTTAGAGCTACAGGAACAGAGAACTCTAGAAGGGAGGTCTTAAGGGAGAGAGAGTTGGAAGTAGTGTGGTCCCAGGCCCCAGAAAGCCTGGTAGATAATTCAGAGGGTCTGGAATATGATCCTTGTAGCCACAGAGAGCCAGTGGAGATATTGTAGGCCTGGAGAGATGCGGTCTGTGAGCTTAAGGCCAAGGATATGTCTTGCAGTCCTATTCTGTATTAGTTGAAGCGGGCATAGGGAGGAAAGAGGCAGATTAAGTAGGAGGCTGTTACAATAGTCAAGCTTGGAGAGAGCCAGTGCTCTGGGGATGTTGTGTTTCTGGGGGAAGGTGAGGAAAGCGAGAATGCTTCTGAGGAGGTGAAGTTGAATGTGAGATTTCTTGACGAGGCCAGCGATGTGAGCTGGGTATCAAAATAACATGGTGGGACTTGCTTGAATGTGCTCAGAGGTCTCTGATTGTCTTGAACGTTTACTATAGTGACATCTATGGTAGATTTTCTGTTGGCTATTACTGAGGCTATTGAATCTCATTGTGTATCTAAAAACAGAGGCTTTGTCATCATGGGGGATTTTAACTCAGAGTGAATAGTCGTCCAATGGTATGAGTTGGGGGCTACTCTACAGTATTGCTCCGTGCTTTATGCACATTGATTTGAACTTGATTAGCTGTTTTGTTGGTAGCCAGTGTAGCATTTTCAGCGCTGGTGTGAGGTGTTCTCTTTGAGGTAATTTGAGGAGCAGTCTAGCTGCCGCATTTTGTATATGTTGGGAGTTTTGTTAGGAGTTGTTCTGGCATGCCCAGATATAGCCTGTTAGCATAGTCTACTCGAGACATGACAAGAGCGATGACGGTGAGTGTTTTGTTAGCAAATTACAGGAATGGTATGATCCTGTGTACTGCTTGCAGGAGAAAGAAGCATTTCTTGATTAGGGAATTTACTTGTGTCTCTAAAATGAGTTCCATCAAGGCTCCCAGGTTTTATTTTTTTATTTTTACAAAAACGTTATTTTTCGGTTGCAATTCACAATACACATGCATGAACCACTCCGTGGTAATGGATATACATGTTATACACTTTGTTTTCTCCCATACATATACCTATATAAAACAACATCACAATTTATGATATTAAACGTTTGTTGCCGGGGTTAAGTCACACATTTCAATCGGCATCGTCCTCTTCCGAGCTAGGTGGGGTAGTGCGAAGGTAAGTCCCGAACGCTGACCAAATTTCTTTTGGTCTGCATGGAGAGGGGACCAGACCTATGTACGCTTCTTCACATTCGTGCACATATGCCAGTGATTTTAAGAATTGTTCTGCACAGGGGGCGTGGGGCTCTTCCATTTTTGCAAAATACATTTTTTAGCTACCACACATGCGACGTTGAATAGCCTCCTGGTTTTTTCCGGGAATTTACCGATGTCGCCAAACAGATATTTCTTAGGGGTAAGTTGTGCGGGAATTTGCGTAATGTCTTCCAGTATATTTGCTACAGTCTTCCAGAATCCAATTATTTCAGGGCAGGCCCAGTACATATGGTATGAGTCAGCTTGAGGGTTATTGCATTTGGGACACTTCGTGTTTGTGGACACCATGATTTTAGCCATCTTAACAGGGGTATAGTGAAGTTTATTGAGCATTTTGAATTGTATGAGTCTGAGCCCCGCATTGAGGGAGACCTTAATTGTAAGGAGGCAGTACCTGGACCATATTCCTTCCTTTATTGTTGTACCCATGTCCTCTTCCCAGGTGGACTTTATATTGTTGGAGGACTTTGCATGTGTTTGCACTATGTTGTACAGTATGGAGACACCTATATGATGCTGTGAGTGAAGTGCCTGGTAACAAGGGTGCTCGGGCGGCTCAGCTGGGAATGATGGCCAGCGTTTCTTGAACGCCGCTTTCATACGATGATATTGTAACATGACAAGTTGGTCCCTCCTCACTGTGTCAGCGAAGTCTTCGGGGGTGACGAAGCTTCCATTGGGGAACATAGCCTTCATTGTAATGGCATAGATCGGGATCCAGGCTTTCTGTATGCCAGGGTCATACGAGGGGGCAATGCCCGGAAAGTTCCACAATGGAGCTTGGGAGTCATAGGGAATATCAATGTGGAGGCGCTTGCCTATTGCAGCCCAGGCTGCGATCGTGCAAGCGACAGGGTCAAATCTACAATCGTCTTTATAAGATGTCGCAAAGATAGTAGATCGTAAGTCCGTTGGGCCGACCGAGTGCCGTTCAATGGGGACATGAGGTGCTTCTGAAGTAGGATTCTGCCAGTAATTGGCATAATGAGCCTGAGATACAAGATAGTACAGCTCATAATCGGGCGCAGCGAAGCCCCCCGTGTCGTAGGGTTCCACCAGTTTTTCCCATTTGAGCCTGTTGGCCCCACCGCTCCAAATGAAGGTGGATGACAGGGATCGCAGGTTTTCAAAAAAGGGTCTGCCTGGCCATATCGGGACATTATTAAAGATATATAGGAGTTTGGGGAGGATCACCATTTTGAGCACTGCTATCCGACCAGGCAGTGATATGGGCAACTTAGTCCAGATCTGGAGTTTGGTGTGGATCGTCTGTAAAGTGGATTCATAATTATCTATATATATATAGTGACTGTTTGTCTCTGGATACAAGGATCCCCAGATATCTGATGTAATCCGGGGACCATCGTAGACCGTGTGTGCGTGAAGGGCAAGGGGTGGACTGTGTCAATGGGAAGATTTCAGATTTGGCTGTGTTGATTTTGTACCATGAATGAAGAGTGAAGTCCTGTATTACTGCCAAATGGGTTCTAAGTTGTTTTCCGATTTACGTATATACAATAGAGCATCGTCCGCATATAATGAGATAGATTGGTAGCTGCCGGCCAACTTGATGCCCCTCAATTCTTGTTCTCTTCTGCTTGCAGCCGCCATTGGTTCGACAGTGAGTGCGAACAGGATGGGGGAGAAGGGGCAACCCTGTCTGGTGCCCCGATGCAAGGTAAAGTGGGTAGAGAGGGTGCGGTTTGTTAGAACCCTAGCCTTGGGATAGGTGTAGAGCAGCCTGACGCAGTGTGTGAAGTACGGGCCAAAGCCAAATTTTTTGAGGACCTCGAACATGTATGCCCATGAGACAGAGTCGAATGCCTTCTCGGCGTCCAACGAGACGGCCACTGCCTGCGCATCAGGCTTGATCTGGGCCATAATTCCGAACAGTCTACGCAGGTTCAGGGCAGTGGATCTCGTCGGGATGAAGCCACATTGATCAGGGTGTATTAGGGAAGTCATTTTAGGAAAGAGTCTATTCACGAGCACTTGCGCATATATCTTGGCGTCTGTATTTATTAGGGAGAGTGGACGATAGGACGAGCGGTCATGGGCCGGACGTCTAGGCTTCAATAGGACCGTTATGACTGCGTCGGATATGGAATCTGGGAGGGAGCCGGAGCTCAAGGCTTCCTCCCATACATGAGTTAGAATAGGGTATAGTATTGTTGTGTATGTTTTATAGAGGTCCGAGCTTAGGCCATCGGGGCCTGGGGTTTTTCCAGCCGCCAGTGCTTTAATTGCCTCAGCGATCTCCTCCTTGGTTATATCTTGTTCAAGGACAACATTGTCCTCAGGTGAGAGGGTAGGGAGATCTATCTCGTTCAAGTATGTTGCAATGTCTACAAGGCTCTGTGTATCATGATTTGCGTATAGGTTGCTGTAATATTTCACAAATTCGTCATGGATTTCATCCGCTGTGTACACGGGATCACCATTGTCTGTCATTATGCTTGCGATGGGGGCATGATTGTGTTCGTTTCATAATATGCGTTCCAAGTGGGGTCCAGCTCTATTTTCTTCACCGTATCTACGGGCCCTGGTCGGAGTGGACATGTATTGTAGTTCTTGGATTGCTGGCTCATTGAATCTAAGGAGGTGTGCATTGATATCCGCCAATATGTTCTTATCATGTGTTACACTATAGTTGTTTTCAAGGGTTTTCAGGTGTGTTTCGGTTTTATTGAGGTTGGATCTGACACTTTTTAGGAGGCCATTGGTTTTTGACATAAGATTACCCCTCACCCAGACCTTAAACGTTTCCCACACCGTAGCCCAATCCCCCACGACCCCGTATTCAGCTGAAAGAACTCCTCCATCTCAGTTTGCAACGATTCAACCACGTTGGGGTCCTTCAGGATGTTTGGGGGCATTCTCCAGCGCCGGGACGGACGTTTGATATTCTGGAGCGACATCTCGAGCTTAACTGGGGAATGGTCAGAAAACGTACGGGGAAGGATTTCACAGCCCACCACGGAGCTCAGCAGGAGAACGGATATGAACCAGTAGTCAATCCTGGATTCAGAATCATGGGCTGACGAATAGAAAGTGTATTGACGGTCTGTGGAATGTACCCCTCTCCAGGCATCGGTCAGCGCCCTGTCCTGTAGGGCCTGGTGGATGGTATTAGCGGATCTGGTGAGTGACCTTTGTCGACTGGAGGACCTGTCCAATAGCACATCTAGGATAGTATTAAAGACTCCACCCCACAGCACCCATGTGTCAGTTGTCGTGTCGATTTCCGTGAGGAGATGGGCATAAAATTCGGGGTCGTCCGTGTTTGGACCATAGGAGTTGACCAGCACCCATCTTTGCCAAGCCAATGTGCCCTATACCACCACATATCTACCCAACGGGTCGGATTTACTTTTTTCGGGGACGAACCCCAGCGATGAATGTATTAGTGTGAGGACACCCCTGCTCTGTGACGAGTATTCAGTGTAATACCTGTTATTACCCCATTGTTTCAAGATCTTCTCGTTAGTCTCTCGGAGAGCATGGGTCTCCTGAAGCATTACCACATGAGGACGCTGCCTGTTTATGTATGCCCCCACCCTGCTGGATTTTGCTCTATTGTTCGGACCCCGGATGTTCCAAGTTAGCAGCTTAAGCGACAACCCGCTGGAGGTTTGGGGTTTATGTGCCATGTCAATAGGTGTAAAGACAATCTTGGGAGAGCAGGATGACGATTTGGGGGAATCAGCGCATGACTTGTGACTGCATTTTTAACATTAAACACAACAGTAAACTGTTTCGCAACTTGCCCAACTGGGGCTTTCGACCATACCTCTGGCCGGTTAAACAGACCCAAATTCCCGGTTCCCACCCCCACCATCTGGCCCAACTTGATAATGAACCCCATTCAAAACCCTGTGGTTTCACTCGTGGAGGGGGGCAAGTGCTGTAACACTGCCTTCGTAGCCGAGCGCATCTCATCCGACTGTCCTTGAATGTTGCAGAGTATTAAGAAGAACAAATAATAAAACAATCCTGCCTGTATTTGGTGAAACGAGAATAGACAATTCGTTGTAGGTAGAGGGTGGTTCATAGCTGCGGTCGGACAGTATACCGTGTAGATTACTATACCGGCTGCTGAAGGAGATTTTGATCAGGTTCGTTCCTACCAGGAGGTAGAGGAATAGCAGATTCCACATAGGCCAACGCAGCCGCCGGAGAGTCAAAGAAGTGCGTACCTCCGCCATGTTGTATCCGTAGCTTTGCTGGAAACAACCGTGCATATGGAACCTGTCTCACCCGCAGCTGTCGTTTGATGGATTCGTAGGAACGTCGCTGGGTTTGGACTCCTGCAGAGAAATCCGGATATGTGTGTATGTTGTCGTTGCCGTGTCTCAAAGGGCCCTTTTCCCTTGCCAGCCTCAGAACCGCGTCTCTGTCTCTATAATTCAGACGCTTTGCCACTATCGTGCGGGGGGGGGCCCCCGGTTTGGGCGGTGGAGCCAGGGTGCGATGTGCTCGTTCGACCAAGAATTGTGAAGAGAAGGAGTCAGCACCTAGGAGGGACCTCAAAAGGGCTTCGATTTGGGTCTGCATCGGGCCTTTGCAAAAGGATTCTGCTAAGCCGACAATGCGTATATTGTTCCTTCTCGACCTCGACTCCAAATCATCACATTTATCACAGAGTTTATTCATTTTGCTTTTCAAGCCAGCTATGTCTTGAGTGTTTTGATGGGTCGTGTCTTGGTTTGCACTTATTCTGTTTTCGGCATCAGTGATTCTGGAACTTTCCTTATCTACCCTGGCTTTAAGGGAGCCTATCGTGGAGACAATGTCGTCCAGCTTGACATTTATCGCCAGGAATCCATTCTGTACCGTCGTCAAAAGATGGTCGAACTTGGAGTCTTCCGTCGAAGGGAGGTCAGATGTTGTCGAAGGGCCCGAGGCCTCTGTGGTTGCTTGTGAGTTCGTGAAAGAATCCATCAGCCCGGTCTTCCTGCACTTAGGTGCGTTTTTCCCAGGTATCACACGGGTGTACCAAATATTAGTATCCGTTGTAGTGAGGATCGTAGATGGCCACTGGGGGATGGTTCGCCTCGGACTGTGAGTAGGCCTGCTGTAGTAGTTGATCTCGGAGCCACGATATGATACTAGGGCGCTGTCGGAAGGCACCGTGCGTGGGACGATCGCCGAGGGACGGACTGCGTTTGATTCAACAGGAGCTTCCTATCGGGTGGATTCGAGGCAGTCCCGGTACAGGGAGTCCGCTCCGCCCGTGGGGCCGGACCCGCCCACTGCAGGGCCCACGCACCAGCAAGAGCCGCGGCACTCGTGTAGGTTACTCCGGAACTGAGGAGCGGCCCAAGGCCCCCCCCCCCAGCCTGCCACCCCGTCCGTATCTGGGCACGCCAGGTCCGATTTCGCCCGTTGTTTCTCCCGGTGGGTGCAGGATAGGTACAATGGTCGAATCCGCTGGTCCAGGAGCGCGGATGAAGGCAGATACAGGATATCATTTTAGAAGGATGATACGCCGGAGAGGAGCTCCACTCTTAGGCGGCCATCTTGTTGCGCGACAGCGCCCCCTCCTTCAAGGCTCCCAAGTATTTTAAAATAGATGATAGAGCTGGGGTTGGGCCAAGTTCTGTCAGTCAGGTGATGTAGTGGTTGCCTTCTCTGTTTTTTGTGAAGATCACAATTTCTGTTTTGCCTGGGTTGAGTTTGAAGCAGTGCAAGTTCAGACAGTTGTATGTTTCACGGAGGCAGTTCTCCAATGTTGTGTCTTCTTCTTGTACGTTTTGTATTTTGTAAACTATTTGTGTGTCGTCAGCATAGTTGTAACAAGTGAGGCCATGTTTTTACCCATCTGTGAAAGGCACAGTGAGTAAAAGCAGTGGCTGCGAACTCTCAAGTGGTTAATAACCACTGAACAGGTTATCATGTCTGTTCTTGCGAGAGAGGGGCGCCCGCTACCTTTGTAAAATTATTTTTTAAGGAACCTGGGATTGGTAACCCTAGGTCTCCTGGGGGCAACCAGACGTGGTCTCCCTCTCACTGTGCTTAGAGAGGCATCAGCTTCACCTCACTGATGATCCCCAACAAGGGTGAAACACGTGTATGGGGTTGCTGGTGGTACTCTCGTTCAGATTGGAATTGCCATTGTATTTCGGTGCTGGACTGCCCCTGGGCAGGACAAAGACTGATATGCAAATGGATATTACCCATCTGTGAAAGGCACAGTGAGTAAAAGCAGTGGCTGCGAACTCTCAAGTGGTTAATAACCACTGAACAGGTTATCATGTCTGTTCTTGCGAGAGAGGGGCGCCCGCTACCTTTGTAAAATTATTTTTTAAGGAACCTGGGATTGGTAACCCTAGGTCTCCTGGGGGCAACCAGACGTGGTCTCCCTCTCACTGTGCTTAGAGAGGCATCAGCTTCACCTCACTGATGATCCCCAACAAGGGTGAAACACGTGTATGGGGTTGCTGGTGGTACTCTCGTTCAGATTGGAATTGCCATTGTATTTCGGTGCTGGACTGCCCCTGGGCAGGACAAAGACTGATATGCAAATGGATATTACCCATCTGTGAAAGGCACAGTGAGTAAAAGCAGTGGCTGCGAACTCTCAAGTGGTTAATAACCACTGAACAGGTTATCATGTCTGTTCTTGCGAGAGAGGGGCGCCCGCTACCTTTGTAAAATCATGTTTTTTAATGATCCCGATTAGTTGCGACAAGTAGATGTTGAATAATAATGGGGAGAAGAAGATCCTTGTGGTACTCTGCACAAAGAATCTCTTGGGCTAGATTTTAAGGGTTTGATCCATTTGGTTTCTGTTCTGTTTTTTAGGAACTATCTGACCCATAGTAAAACGCAATCAGTGATTCCAATTTCTTCCAGTCTCATGATGAGGAGGTCGTGGTTAACTGTTGAATGCTGCAGAGAGGTCCAGAAGTATCAATGCAGTACTCTTGTCGGAGTCTGCGTTTGTCTTTAGATCATCCCAAAATGAGAGAATTGCTGTTTCCGTTCCTCTCATCGGTCTGAAACCTGCTTGTGCCTGGTCCAGTAGGCGGTGCTCTTCTATGAAATCTTGGGTAGTTTTATATATTTATGTTTCCAGCAGTTTAGCAGGGTAGGTTATGTTGGAGATAGGTCTGTAGTTGGAGAGGTCCTCCACGTTTCCTGCTCTGTCCTTGAGGAGCGGTTTGATGTATGCCGATTTGAAGGATTGTGGTACTTTCCCTATTGAGATTGATTGGTTAAAGATGTTTCTGTAGTATTCCATGGGTGTTCCTTGTGAGAGGATTGATTTGTATATGTCTTGGGGGATCGGGGGGGGCAGGTATCTGTGGGGGAACCCACTTTGTTGCTTGGTCGAAGGTCACCCACAGGTCACTGGATTACATATTTTCGTCTACCAATTTGTTGCCTAGTTTTGCTTCTCTAGATGTAATTAATAGCTCATGCCCTGATCACTCACAGTTTGTCCTCCTGGGTCGTGCCGATATACCTGCTTCACAGCTACAGGTAATGTGCCTTATTGAAGTCAGATCCAGAGAGCACACTATTATATGGCGTCCAAAGTTTGGGCTGCGTTGTAATACTAAGGTGTTGCAGGACATATTGGAAGGAGTCTTTCTTTTGATGGCTCCCAAGAATTTTGGTCCACATATGCAGGATTTACTTTGAGGTTTAATTCAACTTAAAAGATTAAGGGAGGACCTTAGTGGCTTTTATCATACCCACAAATTTGATACAGTGGTGAGTCAGAAGAAGAAACTAAGAAGGGAGTTCCGAAATGCAAGTAAACTTGATAGTTCTGCTAGTATGATGATAAAAAAACGAAAGCAGGCTTACAGTAACTGGTTGAAAGGCTATAGGCACTTATTAGTCCAAAAAGATGCAGAATCTATGATAACTGCACTCTGGTCTAGAGATTGGGCACACTTTGGAAACTAACAAGACGGGATTATGTCCAAACATCTTTGCAACTGCAGCCAATAGCAGGCTCCTGTTGGGAGACTTACTGTAACGCTCACCTGTTCTTTTCCACGGGGACGTCTCCAGACACACACCTGAGGGCTTTTCGGTACCCCTCACCCGTCCCGGACCCCTGGATAAGTGGATTCAGCTGCAGAAGACAGGAGGGGCAGTTTAGATGAGTTCCTACTAGGTCGCCCACCTCCCACATTCCCGTGCAGGTTCCCTAAGGGCGACTCTCACCTTATTGATGTTAACGGTGCGCTCTCCGTCCTGCTGCTCCGGGCAGGGGCGCGTCGATTTTGGGCCCGTTCCGCCGAGTTGCTTCACTGGCAAGGGCCAGAGTTCAGACCGGCTGCAACTCTTTCTTCAGGTAAGTCTTAGTAAGTGAGAGCAAAGTCTTTATTGATGAGAGTAAGTCTTAATAGGTGAGAATAAGTCTTTGGTATATGAGCTAACTCTTGTCCTCGTTGCTGGTGGTGGAGGTCGCGAAGAAAGCCGAAGACTGGTTCAAGCAGGTAAGATGAGTCGCCATGCGGCGCTGAAAGTGTCCTTGCAAATGACTAACCTGCTAACTTTGTCTTGCAGACGTCGACGGGCTGGAGTTGGAGGAACCCCCGAAAGAATGAAGAAATCGGGGGCATCGCAAGGTGGGCGGCTTCAAAGAACAGATGAAGCAGCTAACGGGAGAGAGTTGAGATGATACCTGCTTCGGATGAGTAGGAAGCCACAGGATGCTGCGAAGTGGTAAGTATGGCGATGGTCTTTCCTTGGTTACTCCGAGGTCGAAGGATGCTGCTGAATTGGTAAGTATGGCGATGGTCTTGCCTTGGTTACTCCGAGGTGGAAGGATGCTGCTGAGCTGGTAAGCGGGGCGTTGGTCAGGCCCAGACGATGGATGAAGCTGAGCAGGTAAGGATGCAGAGCAGGATGAGCGTCATGCTGCAAAGGCAGAATAACGCCAAGCGCGTGCTCTTGGTCGGGCGTGATTTAAATAGCTAGGTAGTATCCCAGGTGCCTTTGGGGCGAGCCCCACCCTGGAAGCCAGACTGCAGCATACAGTTCTCCAGTATTCCGCATGGGAGCGGCCATGCTTATCCATTGGCCATAGGAAGCCCGTCCCAGTGAGCGTCTCCTATGCCAGCAGGGCCAGGACTGGCTCCAGGGCATCCGAGAAGGCCCCAATAGGGTTCGTAAGGGCCCGTGTCCCCTTGAGGGAGATAAGGTCGTGACATTTACTTTGGAAACCTGTACGCTTCCCAGCCCATGGTGGTGGCAAGTTGTACGGGGGGTGGACGGGCACTCAGAGATTCCAGCTACGGAAACACACAATGCCTATCTGGAAATGAAACCTAAAAGCCAGTTCACACCACCATTACCACATGGTACAATAGATATTTTCCACGAAGCTATTTTGAGAGATTTGAAGAAAATTTCGTTTAAAGCTCCAAAATTTCATAATCTCAGCAAAAGTGAATTGTCGATAATCAGAAACCTATATGAGGATGAAACAATCACTATCCTCCCAGCAGATAAAGGCGGGGCGCTAGTAGTAATGAACACTGACGATTACAGAGAAGGATGTTTAAGACAATTGAATGACACGAAGGTATACAAGTCATTATCATCTAATTCAATCAGAGACATTTCAGAAGAATTGAAAACAATGCTAGAGATGGCTGAAGCAAATGAACGGATAAGTGATTAAACCAAAGCCTTTCTGACACAGAGTTTTCCAAAAACACCACACCTGCTTCCTAAAATCCATAAGTCACTACTCAAACCAGGACGTCCTATAGTAGCTGCTACTCAAAGCATTCTTCAACCATTAGGTATCTACATATATACCATTCTGCAACCCATCACACAGAAATATCCTACCTATATAAAAGACACAACAGACGTTCTAAAAAGACTTGCACAGATTGAACTCAATGAACATGACCTCTTAGTAACTATCGATGTCAACAGCCTGTACACTTCAATTCCACATTGTCTAGGACAACAGGCAGTGGAATGGTTGCTATTCCAAGAAGAAAAAATTGGTGCCTCAAAAGAATGGATTATGATATTACTGGAATTAATTGCAAAGAGCTTACTTCCAATACGAAAAAGAATACTACTCACAGATAAGTGGAACAGCAATGGGGGCAAATGTTTTGTTAGCACCCGCATATGCAAATTCATTCATGCTGAAATTTGAAAACGACCATATCATTAAACATCCTGTGTGGCAAAGGTGCATCAAGCACTGGGGGAGGTATATAGACGATATCTTCTTGATCTGGATGATACACAAGAGACTCTCAATTCATTCTTGGTATATATCAACTTGATTGACTCCAGAATCCAATTCACGTTTGAAACTGGACACATTTGAAATTGGACACCCAAGTATACATTTTCTAGATGTCCTAGTAACTCCTCAAGCACCTACATTCAACACCAATGTATATCACAAAGCTATGAACAAAAATAACCTTTTAGATAGAATGAGTCGGCAACAATAAAAAGCTTACCATACAGCCAACTGCTTCGGATTAAGAGGATTATCAATTCAGACCGCCAGTATGAACAGGAGAAAGAGAAAATGTTGAATAAATGTAAGCAATGGGGATACAAAGAGGATGAATTAACAGCTGCTTCAGAGAAAGTATGGTCACAGGAGAGATCTACGTTGCTAGTGACCAAAACCAAAACCACCACAGCGAATCCACTAGTATATGTGAGTAAATACAGTGTACAGTCACCTAAAATCAAGAAAATCATACTCAAGCATTGGCCCATATTGACCTGTGATGACAAGCTCCATAATCTATTTGAAGAGAAACCGGTCTTTGCTAACCAAAGAAGCAGTAACCTAAGAGACCTGCTAGTCAAAATGAAACTGAAGAGAAGTACAAACTCACTTTCAAAGAAACAAGGAACTTTTCCATGCATGTCATGCAGTAATTGCAACAATATTATTAAAGGCAACACCGTGACGCATACTAGAACTGGAGAAAAAAAAAATCAGCATAAAGAATTACTCTACGTGCATGACGGAAAGAGTTATATATTGCATCAAATGCCCTTGTGGCCTATTGTACATTGGCCAAACAAGCAGGAAACCTCGAGTTAGATGGAACGAGCACACATCAAATATAAGAACTAAAAATCAGCAATCTCCAGTTGCTAGACATTTCAATCAAGTTACCCACCAAATTTCACAAATGTGTGTACAAATTATGGAAGTTATTGAAGCATCAAACAGTGGGATCAGTGTGACCAAGAAACTACAACAACGTGAAGCATACTGGATAGAGAGACTAGACACAGTCTCTCCTCGCGGAATGAATGAAGAACTGGATTTGCATTGCTTTATTTGATGAAATATATGAAATGGAAGTATCATACTATACAGGCGTAAGAAGCAGACAAAGTGTAATATGCCTGAAGGACATCATAGTGGACTTGAAGTACTGAGTATAATAACACTAATATATGTGTTTTGTATTTTTCAGACTTGTTGTTGCTCTCTTGAATCGGGTATAGTCATTGTTTAATACTTGTAAATATAACTCATTTCTCCTTCTTCTCTTTAGAACTGCAGGGGGTAGGTACTAGTGAATACAGTGATTGATTCTCAGTAATAGAAAGTGAATGTACACTTTTTTTCCACACACTTTGAGGTAAGCTTGATCATATATAATTGAATGGGAAGAGCATTGTTCATCCCTAGCGAATATCTTCATTTTGATTTTTTTTTCCATTTTCTATTCTTTTTTTATTATTTTATTCTTTTTTTAGTTTGCATTTTTTTCATTTTCCTACTAATTAGTTTCTAAAAATTGAGTATGGACTTTTGTTTCCTAAAATATGAAGAACACTGCTTGATGCGCATAATTATGCGCATCTAAGCTTAGTAAGAGCCCACCATTGTAAACTTCATCTTTTACTTACCAACCACATACGAGCGTCCCATTAAGCTTTCAGAGTGCTTCTGTGCAGCGTAGTTTGTATCTCTAAACAATCTGATCTAGCATCAGCAATAGTACCCTAGTCACCTAGGCAACCAGTAACGTTGTCCAGTGTCACGTCACAGCGCACAAGCATGTTACGTTTATCAGCGTTACCTTGGTAACGCACTGTTCTTCGGAACCGTGATTCCTCATCAACAGAACGCGCCGGGACGCGCAGTTCGTTGCAAGGACAATATTTAGGTGAGTGATTGCAGTAATTGTAGATTGTAGCATTTTTTGTAGAATTACTAAGGAATTTGAGTATTAACTCATAGCTTTACAACAAGCAGGTTCTACCTACATTATAGCAGACGCGCCAGACATACGCTCTGCATTTCTACTCGGTGCCGCGGTGATTGCTGCTTACACAAACCCATGCGATGAGTTCGACTACATCAGAAACAAGGTATGACTGATCTGTTGACATGGATATATTCAATACGATTAATTTGATGGCAATTTAAAGTTATACCGCATACTTTGAAACACCAGCAAGATGCTGTTCTCTTATTATTTTTGCAGAAGTATGCAAGTTTAAAAATATGCACGTGTGTATTGGACATGAGTAAGGGGAACGTATCTTGGATTTGTTTAGGAAGGATTGTAACATCCTAAGTGGCCACATCAGAGAATGTGGTTAAGGCTCATCTACATGCAGGTACTGACACTACAAACAATTACAAGAGCAAGAAGTTAGATATAATAATGCTCGTCAGCCAATAGGCATGTCCTAAGGTTTAATAGACTATATTGAACATCGTGACAACTTAAGATGTATGTGGCTCTGATATATTAACACCTGGTTGACTATAATAGGTACTTTTCGTTTGTCTTTTGTTGAATAGAATTTGCCCTTAAGAAGGACCAAAATTCAGGTCCGAAATGCATTGGCAATCATCTTAAATTCTGCCTCCTCACTCTAAGATGAACTTTTTACATTTTCACATTAAAATAATCAAAAGGAGTATGTTTAAGTCTATTCATTTAATTAGATAAATGGAAACCTATGGACTATTTTTTCAACAATGAATAAATTGGATTTAATTTTGCAGTAGTTTTCACTACACCATTGGCGACCCAAGGTCTAATGGATGGTTGTTCATTGGACATATGTGTTTGCTTTCAGTTATCTCCAGTGTAAGTGTACACTGGTTGTATTGGGTCTTGCCATCAACTTCCTAAGGAAAATGTGTTTACGTGTTCAACTTGAATTAACTAGCAGTGCCCGCCCATACCTTTCGCTCTGGGCACTCAACAGTACCCATTCTTGGGAAATCTTGGGCATTGATACAGAGGGAATTCTTGCGGCCACAAAAAGTGCAGAATCCTCTAACGCTCCAGGTCCAGGCAGCCTTTGAGCTCCTCATCTGTGGTCGAAAGTCTTTTTCTTATTGTTTCTGAATATCTTAGCGACCCACCCATTGCTTTCCGCAGACATGGAAGGAGGCTGTAGTGGTAATGATTTACAAAAAGGGAGACAGGTTGGACCCTTCTCCCTGTTGGGCACCCTGTATAAAATGTTTTCACGCTTTATTCTGCTGGCTCTTGAACACTGGGCGGAGGACTCCGGCACACTGGACCTAAGCCAGTCAGGTTTTTCGAAGGGTACAGGTACTTCTCTGAACTGCCTGTTGATACGGCTTCTGTCTAATCTAATAATGACACTGACATCATTGCTGGAGCAGCCAACTTCTTTACTATGCTCCAGGTACATTATAGTAGTACATTAGGTCAGGTAAGTTCAAATGGACAAGAACATCCACCGGCATCCTCTCTCAGTGATCACATCCTCTCAACTGACATTCATGGAACCCACTCATAACACAACATTCGCTCACTCTGCATTCCACGTCAGTCACTCACAGCATGCCATCCAGACGAAGCAGGGTGCAGGTAAAGCTAGTCATAACATATCTTGCCCCTTTAACAACACATCACAACACCAGAGAGCGATGGGCACACTGGACACCAGCAACAAATATCTTTTCTAAAAACATTCCTAAAGTCACATTAATAATTCTTACATACTATTAAATGATGCACTAATTGTGCATTGTAACAAATTTTAGACTTAGTCCATAAAGTAATCCTGAAAATTAAAATGTTAATACAGTTAACTTCACAACATGCTATGGCAATGCAAACACTAAGTTAAGCTAAAACACTAAATCCATCTGTGAAAGGACAAAATATGAATATATATCTCTAATACATTTCTCTAAGTATCTCTAAGCATCTCTATATGCAAAAACATCAATTAATTGCACTCTATCATCAATTAAGCAAACTCATTCCAAATGCACCCTATTCTAACATACATACACACATTCACAACACACCTCGCTTAACCAAGCACCTAACAGCTCACCTCGCCTCACTCAACACATACAGGACCCAGCCGGCCATCCTGCCACAAACTGCACACACTCAGGACCCACCTGCCATCCTGACACATACTGTCTCAGATTCTGTCTGCTCTTTGATATCTTCACCAACCCCCTCCTCACCTGAAACCTTTAAGGCTGAGGTAGTGTCGGTATCTGAGTCCCAGGAGTCGTCCGATGATATCTCCTTTCTTCTTTGCCTCCAAATGTCACTGGTTTTCTTGTGCGTCCTTACGCCCTGTTTGGAGCGATGGGTATGAGCTCCACCTGAGGCCACTTTGCCAGAGATGCAGTTTGCCTGGCAGTGGGGACCTGAGGGAGCCCACCCCAAGCCAGGGAAAAGCTTTACCGAAAAACCCTGGCAGGTTATGACATCTGGATGGGGACTACTGATCCCAGAATGTACTGTGTTGCTGAAGATGTTTTCAGTAGCTCCAGAGGATATATATCCAGGTGTCTGGATATATATCCAGACACCAGGATATATATCCAGATATATATCCAGACCCTTGAAGGCTGCTGCCTTCAAGGGTCTGAACCCCTTGAAGGCAGCAGCTGGAAGTAGGGAAACCGGAGGGCTAAGCTACAGAAGAGTAGCGGGGACCTCGCAATTGCAGGAGCCAGGGAGAAAGGGAAGGAAGGAAGGCAAAGAGTGTAAACCAGTAGAAAGCACAAGGAGGAACAGCCGCCTGAGAACGGCAGAAACGAAAAGGGGATGCCGTCAGAACGCGGCAAGAAGAAAATCACACGGGATCGCTGATATCACTTTCCAAAGTACTAGACGTTGCAACACGAGTGCGTTAGCAACTTCCGGGACTAGAAAGGCCGATTAGCTCGAACGCGCACAGTGTTCCTGGGGAAAAGGGCCTTCTTCTATGTTCTTCACAGATGATCCGGCCGGCGAGCAGAAAGACTTGTATGCACACGGCGTCCCTGGAGAAGTAGTCCTATCTCCTCCATAGTCTCCACGGTAGGCGAGCCGTGACACACTGCACCTCATTACCAACCACGATGCTGCTCCACACTAACCACACTCAGGACCCACCCGGCCATCCTGACACAAATTGCACCACACTCAGGACCCACCCAGCCATCCTTTCACACACTGCACCTCATAGCAGCTTCTAAACGCAGCACAATTCACACAACTCACACTGCAGCACTACCCACACAACCATTTCTCAAAAACCTCAATGCAGCACTCATCACACATTGAAACTGCAACACACTCACTCTGCAGCACCAATCACCTGTCCAAGATCCCTCACATCACATCATCATAAATGTTGCTAAACTAAAATACCATACACTACATTTGCATAACTAAGACACTAATATCTTTCTCCTCTTATTGAGCTGAACAAATTGCCAAAAAAACAATGTTGTAAACTTCCCTCGGGGATCAACATCTCCATGATCACTCCTCCTCCTGCCAGCACCAACCACATTAAAGTCCCTCCGGGGACACGGCCCCTTTCTCCTCCGAACTACTTGAAACACCTTGAGGTCAACGATCAGGGGCGTAGGAGACACATATAATCTGGGGGGGACAGGGGATATCTTGGGTACTTTGCTTTATTTATTTATTGTGTTTTAGTCAAAGAACTCGACTTTTCACAAAATTAGAATTAAAATAGCAGTACATATTAAATTACGAATATCACTATATAAAACAAGAGAAAAGAAGAAAAGAAAACAGAAGAAAATTAAAGGATGCATCAGCAAAGAACATGCCTTTGTATTTTGCATTTCTGGATTTATCATCTGACTATGAGCTCATGGTAAGTGAGAGGAAATAACAATTACTTCCAGTGGGCCACAGCTAGGACGCCAGCTCGTTAAGAGGCAGATCACCTGTAAGTGGACTCCTGCTAAATAAAGGAGTTGCAGCCTTTTCTACCAACTGCAAGTTGCTACTTATTTTGTGTGGGGCAAGGAGACGTGTGTGTCTCTTGGAATGGAAGGAGGGGGGGTTTCAAAGAAAGAGGAAATCTTGTTTATACCTCTGAGTAAGCCCTGTTATGGGAGTAGAGGGACCAGGTGTGTGATGTTGCTGCTTTGACTGTCCTCCGGGAGTGGGGGCGGGGGGTGCACAGGAAACAAGGAGGCTGACCGATCGCAAGCCCACCCCCTTATAAGCACTCCTGAGGTCCGCGGCCGGATGTGTCGGACCCGGAGGATGCCTAGTAGGTGGGGTGTATGTTGGACCCAGGGGGGTGGCCAGAGGGGCAGCCCGCTATGTGGGCTGCCCCTCTAGTGCCCCTGCGAGGGCTGGGCCAGCCTCTCACAATGAGTGTGGTCCCTCTTATTCGATCTCGTGCTAGCTTCAGAGCCTAGCTTTTCTTTGCCTTTGTTATTCTGAATGCAGAGCTGGACTCTGTTTCTTTCTCATTTAACATTTGCTGCAAAGCCTGATCTATTTGATTCCCTCATATGTTACTAGGACAGCAGAGCATGGGTCCTCTGCCCCGTTACATTATTCAAAGAGCCCCTCTTGCCTTTCTTTGCCTCTGCCTTGTCTCACTGCTTGCTTGCTTAATACATACCTCCTTGCTTTAACACTCAACATATTCTCCCTAACACAGCAATGGCAGCTGCAGTGTGTCTTAACGTCTATTTGTTCCGTATCTTGAATTGGCCTCTTATTTCCGCGTTTCTGTCTGCAGAGAAAAGGCATTTGCCAGTCACTGCCATGATGGTTCTACCTGGCCATAAGAGGGCAACAGCTAGCCAATATTGGAAGAACATGGGCATGTTATGCCATAGGCTGGCAACTGCCTTCCTAATGCCTACACAAGAGACAACTCTTGCCTTTGTTTCTAACAGTGATACAGTGGATGAAGAAATGCAAGAACACACATATTGCTTATAAATGAAGGAGATGATGTCACACTTGGTTAAGGCATTTTGATTACGCCAGGAGCTAATTTCCAGCTGCAATTAAGTGATTACCTTTTAGACTTCTGGCTTTAAATAATGTTAGTATCACCTGGAAAGCACAGAGGTTGCTCAACAGGGTTCCTGGAGCACAACGGGTACCCTACTCGTGGGCATGGATGATTGGAGGGCATTCTTGCCCTGGTTTGGAGCCTGGCCCCTACAGCCAAGATGGGGGGAGGGGCCTATTACTTTTGGTTGTACTTACCCTTTGAGGGTAGGCAGACATTGCCTCCTGCTTTAGCCCACTACCAGCTCTGCTTTGCAACTTTATCACACATACCTGTCAGGTGGCATGTAACTCAATGCTACTAATGTTATCAGCCCCAGAAGTCTGGAATCCTTTGCCACATCAAATAGGGTACAGGCTTGCTACCTGAGACTTACCCATATCCGAGTCGGCATCTGTGACCCTGTGGGGAAGACACACGCAGAAAGAGCAGGAAACGATGCCCTTGTGGGTTTTTCACACTTCTTCCTCAGGGTGGGCACATTTCACTCCGCAGAGAAAGTGGCACATGCTGGGCAACATTCTCCCACTTTAACAATTTCACCCAAAGAGCGAAATTGGCCATTTGAAATACCTCTGTCGACTTATTATTGCGCAATCCACACTGATGGGTTTAAGCACCTGCTTAACGCAAGATAGCAATTAAGGGCATTTTGTGGGATGTTTTTATCCACGCATCCAAGCCCTACCTCAAAACTGTGTAGTACTGACATGGAAAACATCATGATGGCCAGAGCTTCCCAGAAAATGCCCAGGGAAATGCATGAAGAATAGGCTGCCACTCATTTTTGCCGATGTTATGGGCACAGAAGGGCACTGCCTAAAACCACCATTGGACTACCCACACAGTAGCCTGAAACCATTGGGAATGGCAATGCTGATTGCCAAAAGCAACCTTGAATTGTGGGGAATTCATTTTCTTAAATCCCAAAAATGGGTGCATTACCAGTACTCACCACTGTCAGAAAGCCGGCGTTTTAAAACAACACCAGACTTTTTTCTTTTTCGTGTAAAACTGAATAAATGAACCCAAAGCAGGCCAAAGAAAGACTTACTGAGAGGTGGATCCAATGTAAAGTTATATTCTGAAGTGACTTGAAGGTTTATACAAGACTGGCTGAGCTGTGGATTTCAGCAGTTTAAGTAAATTTGGACTGAAAGACACTAAAAACCTAAATGTTTAAAAGAAATGAGTGACCTACTTTTGAGTGTCACATAGGTTGCAATTGTTTAAATGTCATACTTTTAAACTTAGAATCAGCATTCTAGCTGCATATGTAAAATGGTTAGTTTTATTTGAATGCAGAAAACTGGGTAACTAAAAGTGACATTAGCTGGGGCCTGGTTTAAGGAACTGAATTCTGCCCACCAGCTACCCCCGACAGGAGTCGAGACTTGCACAACAGCTGTGTTCCCAGGCCGAGCTGCCTTTTGCTCTTCCCACCCAAAAGGGATATGACACTTCTCTGATTGAATTATCAAGGGACTGCTAGAGATTAAACATAGGACCCAGGCAGGGGGTTTATGGAAGTGGCCATAAATGGCTTCCTCTTGAACAATGGGCCTTCCAGGGCCCAGGCAGATGGTTTATTGCAGGGGTAATGAAAATGGCTCCCTCTTGGCAGAAACTGGGAGGGGGAGAAACTGGAGACAGAGGCTGAGCTTGAAGAAAGTGGAAAGACTGGTTTCTGTACCATGTGACCTGAAAAGACACACCCCTGTAGCCAGAATATGGTTGTAGAAAAAGATGAATAACTCATAGTACGGACTTGTCATAATTATTTAAATGATACCATAATTCTTGTGATTTTTCTGCCCACATTTTAAGAGGTTTTTAGAACCAGTGGCATGATCTGGGGGCAAGCGAGCAGTTAAGAGGGTATTACTTAAAATGTCTGCATGTGAAAAGTCTGATACTTCATCAATTAGTGCCTGCATGCCTTGCACACATTCGGGTAAATTTGAGTAAGAATCTGATATTGGTAACTTGACCAAAAAGTGAAATATGTTGCCATTTCTCAATGCAAGCTCTCAGGAAGAGCAGATTTGGACAGGGTATACCTCCTGTGATATGTGATGGGTGCATGTAATTTTAAACAAATGTGTACCTGTGCAAATATGTCTTTTGGGTCAAAATATAGATTGTGTGTAATTTGACAGGGGTGGGTTCTCTGTACCATAAACAGACCTCATCATGATGACACTTCATTATATTCCCCCAATCAAGGGGAAGAGGAGGAAGTGGCCAATGACAAGTGGAGAGGGGTAGAGCCTAGTGATGCTGCACACACACCCATTTTCAAAACACATAAAAGCAGACAGTCAGGACAGATAGGGACATTCAATTCCATTTGCTGCAACGCGCTCTGCCGGACCACACAACATCCAGAAGATACTAGATTCAACACTTAGACTTTAAAACTCCAAAGAACTTGATTCAGAACTCAAAGCAAGGGCCTAAACCCACAAACTGAGAACTCTTCTCAGTGGGCCTCAGCATCCAGCAAACCTAACAGCGTGCAGATCAGCGCTGGGTCCAGAGAAAGCTGTGCAGAAAGATCCAGAAGCAGTGCTGTACCCAGAGAAAGCAGAGCAGTATCCAAAACCAGAGGCAGAGCAGAGCTGACCCAGACGCTGTGCGCAGAGACCGTCTGTGGCGAGTGAAGAAAACCTGACCAGATCCGTGGCGAGGCCCATTCTATTTCTAAATATATTGTGAGTACCTAGCAGAACTGTGCAGAACCAATCTCTTAGTTAAAATAATATAATTCAATCTATTTTAATCTAACCAGAACTGTCTCCTAGAAGTTGTACCTTGTCATTTTGCAAAACTGTCACTTGTCACTTTGAACTTTTAACATTTCAAATCCGAAAAACTACCTTTATTTAATCGTTCATAACTCCGTAACCGTTTGGGCTAGGAAATTGCAGTAACTTTCCTCTGAAAGCTGGGACTCTTGGCTTTTCAACGAACCTAGAACCGCATTCCTATTCCACACACTTTTGCCGCAATCGCGGAAAACGCACTCGCGAATTTGCCGTGATTTGCAAATTTCTCCACGTGTGAAAACAGCAGTTTTCTTGCTTTCATTTGCCAAAAATTCGTTTAACCTGCTAGTTACTCCTAGATCCTTGCTAAAGTGAGCCTGAACTCATCCCAAGTATATTTCACTCACCCTGAACCTCCTTAAGGGAATTAAAACCATTTTCAGCATATTCCTCACTTCATTGCCAGCACATATAAAAGCATTTTGGGCCTGTGTTTCAAACTTCTGTAGTCTAAGCTTGCTGGGGTGAACTGAATTACATTTGATTGCATTTCTGAGAACTGTGTGCTTTCCTTCCATTTCCTTGCATTGCATAAAGGGGGGAGTGAATTGCCAGAGAAAAGTGATTACATTGTTTTGTTGAAATCATATTGAGTATTTTCTGTATTGCATTTTCATTCAACATTACATCCATCTGAACTTATATAAAGCATTCTCTACCACCTTATTCTTCTGTTCCTATTCACAAGTGTGCTAGTGCCGGACTATCCATTATTGATTACTGCTCAGATTAAGTGTGATATTCAATTATTAATTTATTATAAAGCGTGATATATATATATATATATATATATATATATATATATATTGTTTAAATTATCAGATAAACCTTTTCTAACTTGCAAAACAGAACTACTTCTTGGCTCAGTGGGGTCAGGGGGATTCCAAGAGAGGGGTGTTATATAGGGGTAGTCATCCAGAACGCATGAACTGGACATAAAGATATATCAATAAGGGTTTCCATTCAGTATCCCAGACTAGGCATTGACTTAGTTGTAGTGTTGAATTGAATCCTCTTACAAATTGGGGGCTCGAGCCGGACGTTTGGGTTAGATCTACCATTTGTGCAGATTAATACAGCGTGCCAGCTGACCAGATACACATATCCGGTCGGATCACCACGCTGTGTTACGCTGCAAAGCACTCCTCAAAGGAACGCTCTAAGGAAAAGGTCTGTTTTGCAAAAATAAAATACAAACTTCTGTAAGTCAGGAAGGAACTCAAATCTCTAGAATGACGACCTTAGTAGACATGAAAATAGCCAGAGAGCACTTCTTACATAAGTTATTTGTGAGAGGTGAGTGGACTCATCAGGACCAGACGGTCTGGTTGCAAGCAATCACACCCCAGATCACGGAAACAGGGTCAGATATATGGAGAGACCAGGGTCCCTTACATGTGGCCCTGAGTGAACTATATATGTCCTCTAAGGCCAAGGATGAGCACAACAAGATTGCCAGGGTAGCGGCATATTTATATTTACATATGGGAGCCATGCAGGACAAATGTGCTGAAGGCCAAGATCTGGCGAGTAGGCAACTGCTGGCATTACAGAAGGCCCAATCTGATCTGGACTCTTCTGAGCAGAGGCTGCAGAGGAGCCAGGAGTCAGAAAATGATAGTAGGCAGTATATCATTAAAATAAAGGAGGACATGGATAGACTGCAACAGGAAAAGGCTGACCAGGATACTAGATTTCTGGCCCTGCAGAAGGAGCACCAAGACAGTTTGGACTCCTTACTGCAGAGCCAGAAAAAGCTGGAGCAACAATTAAACTTTAACAGGGCATGCACGGAGCAGGTAGCCACCCTGCAAAGTCATCTAGATAGAGTGAAGGCAGAGAGCAACAAGCTGATTTTGAAAGACCTGGATACCCAGGCAGAGTTTGATGAAGAACGCCAGAAAGCTGGTGCCTTTCAAAGGCAGAGGGACGACCTGGCTGCACAAATGCAGGCTCTTAGCCAGGAAAGAGACGCCTTAGGCCAGGAAGTCTGCCATTTAAAAAGAAAAACAGAAGAAAATCACTTGGCCCTCCAGGGGCTGGGTGACCTCCAAAAAGAACGCCAGAACTTGTTAGAACACACCAGGAGGGTGGAGGATGCTCTGGCAAGAAAGGAGCAGGCCAATAGGGACACAGCTCAGGAGGTAACCCTCCTGCAGCAAAAACTGGCCCAGTGCTTTAGGACCAATCAGGAGGCACAGAGAGAATGAGGCTCTCTGCCAGCACAATGATAGACTCCAACAACAGGTAGCGATGCAGGAGAGACTGATAGAGGCTAGTAAGGCCTTAACTGAGGAACTGAAGGCGCAGGCTCTTGCATGGCAACAGGGAGCAGGGGCGGATAGAGATAAGATTCGCTGGGAAAGGGAAACTCCTGAGCATTACTTCAGGAGCCCTAGTACCAGAGGCCTTTATCTCTCTCAGTCCCTGGACTCTGCCACCTCCATGTCCCCTGGCGCACATGAGCACCGGGCCACAGGGATGGCAGATTACTATCCAGCCAGAAGCATGGGGCTCATAGGCCAGAACCACCCAGGAATGGAGGGGCGGGCATCCGGGTATGGGCACCCAAGCACAGTGCAATTTGATGGGGATCCCCAGGAGAGTATGCCCATTAAGGGCATCCTGAAAACCTCTGCCCAGTTAGGTCAGTGGGGGGGGGTACCCATCAAATCCTGGCAGCAAGGAGGGATCTGAAGACTCCTCTGAGCGGTACAGGACACAGGAGACCAGGTCCCCACATTCTGCCAGCCATTCCCAGGCTCGCAGAATCCGGGAAAACCTGGAAGAACAGACGGGAACCTCTGGGAGCAGTGCCTCTGAGTCAGAAGATGAATGGACCAGGGTTACCGGGACCAAAAGGGCCAATAAGACAAAAAGGGCCTTGCTTAAGGACCCCTTAAAGCAGATTAAGGCAATCAGGAGCGTCATCACACCTTATCATAAGAACACCAAGTATTCTGTTTGGGAGCACTTAGAGTTGTTTGAGCAAATGATGGAGACTTTCCATTTGAAGGACAGCCAAAGCTGTATTCAATATGTAAAGTGGACCTTCTCCCCGGAATACTCCAGTTTCTTTGCGGGGCTGGAGGACCAAAATCATTTAAGATGGTCCACCTATAAGGCGGCCATCCTGAAACATTTTTCTACTCATAGAAATCCTCAAGAGGCTCGCAAGGCAGCCTACAATTTACAATGTGGGGAGGATCAGGCCCCACAAGAGTTTGTGCAGGAGTTAAAGCGTGCTATTGCACAGACCACAAGAAGGGTGCGCACGGATAGCAGAGAATTTATTAATACGTTTTTCCATGCCTTGCCCAAATACATAATGACCCAGCTTGTGAGGGATTTTCACGAGAAAAGATCTTTAGACTGGGTCATTGAACAGGCGACCCGGATCTATGAGGTGCAGAAGCCAATAGAAAATAAAAATAATGCGCCCAAAAACCCCAAAGCCAACAACACCCCTGCTGCTGCCAAGGTGGCAGAGGTAAAGGTCACCCCCGTTTTAGAGTTGGAGATGGGGGGGCCTAAAAACCTACCTGCACCTAATAATGCTAGGCCCAGAAGGTCCTCGGGCCAGACACAAACAGGGAGTCAAGGAGGTAGTCCCACAAATGGGGTCCCTCGCTCTCCTGACTATGTAAGTCCCCGTTACAAGGGAAATCGACCCATCCTGGGTTATGTGTGGACTCCTCCAGCCCAAGGGGGCAGATCCAGCCAAGAACCTAAGCCAGGGAACTTTCCTCCTAACTTCCCACCGGAGGGCAGAAATTCTCCGAATCCTGGGCAGAACTTTTTCCCCAGGTATCCACCCAACTTCCAGCCCCAAAATCCTCCACCCTTCTTTCCCCAATTCCCTGAGCCCAGACAACCGAATCCGGGAGAGGGGAGGCCAAGGGTGGAGGGGTATCCAAATCTTCCCAACCAGGGGTACTACCAAAGAAGGGATAGCTACCCTTCCCGGGATCAGCCCAGGGGAGAAAACAGGGCCCCGTATCAGCCTGAGCGGGTTTCCCAGTTAGAGCGCCAGGTTCAAAACATGGCGTGGGATCTGGGTCACATACTGAGGGCTCAGCAGAACCCTCAGATCGGCATGCCGTCGCAGAACGCACCCAACTCTGGACCTGGTGCTCCAGAACAATGACGGGGGCAGCACCCCGATAACTCACCGGTTCCCAGGGAGGAGGCACAAAGGGAAGGGGGTGTAAAGCCTTGGAGGAAGCTTCCTTCCTCACTTGTAAACAGCCCCTGGAAACCCAGGAACCGGAAACAAAATCTCTTGCCCCTGAAAGTCTGCCTCCTAAGGAGCAGAGGGGGGGTAGGAGAAACAAAAGACCCAAACAGACTCAGTTTGAGGAGGAGGTACAGATCTTCCAATTTGAGGGAGAGGGATCCTCAGAGGATCCTGGGAAAAGGATGTTCTCCTTCAGAGAGGGGGGAACTCCTCCCAAAGAAAAATGGGTCCCTAGGGATGCAAATCCAGACTGGGGAGATGTGGAGACTGAGCTACCGCCAACCACCATCTCATCCCAGAACCAACAGCAAGAAAATCCCCTGGTTCAAACCCATCCTGATGACTGCCTCCAAGAAGGGGGGGGGGCGGCCCAGAGCCGGAACCCGGGGAACCCACAATGGCTCTGATCTCCAGTTGCCAACTTTTTCTTTCAGATTCCAAAGGCTCTCCACAGAATTCCGCCCAAATCTCTTCTCTAGCAATGTCCAAAACCAGAAAGTTAGCCCACCAGTTGTCCAAAAATGTGCATTATCTGTGCCCCCTTGAGGAGAAGGAGGGAAGATACTATGCCCCGGTACAAGTACAGGGACAGGGTACAATTTTGGCACTGGTGGACACAGGATCTCAAGCTACCCTTCTGTCCAGAAGGGCCTTTGATGAACTGAATGCAGGAAGGGGAGGGAATGACCAAATTCCTCTCTCCTCACTTCCTGGACAACTCCAGAACTTTGACGGGAAGGAAATTCCCGTCGAGGGGACGGCAGATTTGGACATTAAAATTGGGCGACACAAGTTGAAACACCCGGTCATAGTTGTGACTCCAGAGGGCACCCCTTGTTTACTGGGGAATTACCTCCTGAGGAGATTGTCCCCCTTAATAGATTGCGTAAACAAGGTCCTCTGGACCCAGACTAGCCGACCAATAAAATTAAAACAGAGTGTCAACCATGTTAGTTTAAACGGCACCTGCCACATGGTTGAACAAAAATCTGACCAAGTAGAATTTCACTTCCAGAATAGCCAAATTCCAGACGTGACAGTAATAGCAGTAGGACAACAGACTGGTGATGGGGGGGGTCCTCTCTATTTCTGAAAATCAACCTTCCTTCCAGTTTAAGGTGGTATTCCACACTGGAAGGAAACACCCTGAAATTCTTTACTAATCCACAATCAGAAACTCCCACTCCTATAGTCCGGAAAGTTGTGAAATCAGCTCAGAGCCTGGCTGATATTCAGCAAATTGGAGAGCAGTTGTTCATCCCTGTTCAGTTAAATGAGGGGAAGGACTCTGTTCTCGCTCGAGTGTGCGTGAACAATGGTAAGAGCTTCATCAGCGAAGCCATGTTTCGCCAACTCCCAAAAGATCCAGCCATTCCCACCTTCAAACTGATCGACAAATGGGAAATGGACCTGGAAGCACCTAATTCCAAACATCTCCTGCCAAGCAGGTGTATGCTCAAAATCTACATTGGCAACAAGAGCATAGTCCACAATTGATGGGTCGTGCGAGACGTCCCTGCCGCCTTTTACTTAGGCAGTGACATTCTCAATCGCTTTGCCATTAGTTCGGACCTAATAAACTTCACAGCTTGGTCCCGATTAGCGGATAATCCCATGGGCTTTGATGATCCAGAAAAAGCATTTAGGTCAGCTCAATTGCTACCTTATGCA